>NC_068325.1:13610475-14230475 GCF_025860055.1 Xyrauchen texanus
TTTGATTCGCCTCCTTGCAGTGCTTATAATGAAATGTGCATATGTGTAAACACGTCTGGAAAATATTGAAAATCCGGGAGATTTTGCATTCCAGAATGGAATAAAAATTTTCCAGAACAGATTGCCAAAAACCAGGACGATCCTGGAAAATCCTGGATGGGTGGCAACCATAGGCACAATATGGCCAGTTATGTTGTTGTTGTTATTATTATTATTATTATTATTATTATTGCTCTGTTATAGAAACTAAAGCAGGATCAAATATCGTGTGTCGCTGAGCAAAAATGGGAGTGTTCTGTTGATGTACAGTAATCGCCATGTTTTAGCTTTGAATGCTGACCTTGAAATGGGTGACGTGGGTGGGCTAGGAAACACTTGCTCAATCACTGTCCTCACATGGTTTTGATCATGCGTGCTCATCATTTATGACAGAGCAACAGCAACATATGGGAAGCAACCTAGTGAGATGTTACCAATATTCATCACTTATTCAACACTTACAATACTTACAAATTGCGAAAATATGTTTGAGACCACTAAAAGATGTTTAATTTTGATTTGCGATGATGAAAACCATGCTGTGACTGCACAATGTGGCACCAATAACAAAATCAGTAGATGCGTGTCCTGGTAGGAGGGATTTTAAATGTTTTCACAGTTCAATTGACGGTGTATTGGAGGGAGTAGCTAGAATACAGTATTACTTATATGTCAAGTCAAGCTAATACGTTTACCTGAAATACGCACTTAGGAGACAAATACTGCTGTTCAAATGCGAAACGCAATAACTACTCATTTTGTAAAAACTGAGTTATGACTGAAATCGGATCTCTTAGACTATGATCTGTCCTGTAACAGATTGCTCAACTATGGCCAGATTTAGAGAAAGTGTGAACATTGCAGTAACTACAAATTCACATTACAACCATTAAAGTGAATAAAACATCAATGTTTCAGTGTTTCTGCATGTACTAAAACATTTTAACATTAAAACCAACATGTTAACATTAGTTATTGCATTGTGAAATAACATGTGCTAAGCAGGAAATATTTGTAGGCCTAAAAAATATCCATTGTTAGTTCATGAAACCTAATACATTTACTCATATTTAACCTTATAGTGAAGTTTTACCATTTTAAGGATCATAATTCAATCCCTTTAACAGTAGTACACTTAAAACAGCTACAGCTACAATGAGTTAAGCCTCATTCTTGAGCCATGCTGCTCTCTAGTGGTGGTTGTATGATGCAAGATTGAATCTTTCACCAGTCTAGGCCTTGACGAATACAAATAAATGATATTCTATATGGCCTATGGCAAGGCCATCACTAAAATTCACAGGGGTCCAGTACAAAACATTTATGGGTGGGCCACAGCCAGGGGCTTTTGTAGATAACTGGTTAATGATGATGATGATGTTTGAGGTTTGATTTATTGGATTCTAGTAGAACAGAAGAAACAAATTATACATTTTGTTGCATAATAACATAAAAGCTTTAATTTACATCTGTGATGCAGAAAACAAATGGCATAGTGTGCCCTAGTGAACGCAAACAGGTTTTTCAAATGTAGAGTTACACTAATATAGCATTTTAAGAGATATTTTGCCCTAACCTTTGTCAGCCTTGAATAAATTGAGGTTTTGATATCCACATTTCCTTTAGCTTTTCTCTGCCTCACAATCACTTGATTGGTCATACAGTTAATTACCTCCCAATATGTGTTGGCGATCGAAAAAACCTACCTTGAGGAAGTAAGTGACTAATTCATTCACCCCTCTCACCCCCTACCTACCTTGCCACCCTCTTAATGGCCATTTAAAGTCACTCCAGCTGTTCATTGATAGTTTAGTTAATCCCTCTTTGCCGGCTACACCGTAGGGTGCCGATCTTGCTGCTCAGAACATGCTCTGACGCAAGACTAACTAAAAGGAGAGTGCACTGTGGCAGGAAGCCTGAAAGCCTCAGGGTGATGTGAAGCATCCTACACTGATGTCCCATCAGGTCTATGCCAGTAAACAGGACACAAACAACATGCACACAAATCAGCTAGTAATCTCATGGAAAAGGTAAACAATTAGGTGAGTATTTATATTTAAAGGGGCAGAGCAGGTACTAATGAATCAATAGCTTTGTCAAAAACAACTATATGGACAAATAGTCATACAGGGAAATGTGTACTGTATGTATGTAATATAATTATAATATTTTTCTTTAAAATACCCCATTCTTGACATTTTGAGATAAGATTATTTTAAAATCCTTATACAAATTATCAAGAACATACCTTCCATAACTTTCTTCTAAGTGATTGATGACTTTATGTATTCAATCACTAATATGTAAAATAATATATATGGAACTGAAATGTGTAAATATTAGAAAGAGACTGAAATAAAAAATTTTTAAACATAGGTAGGCCAGCCTGGTCTTATGAACACTACGTCACCATGGCAACATTTTTGCAAAACGAAATGATGTGCCTTATAACAAGTTTGGCTGCAGTTTCCCAGTTAAATGTCCAGCAGGGGGCACCAAATGTAAGTGAAATTGTGTCATCATCAAACTAAGTTTTTAAGGTGAATATTAGATGGAGGATTTAATGAGTAAAACGTACCTCACTAACCTAAACCTAACCAATAGTGATCTAAAATCAAATGAGAGGTAAACTAAACAGATATCCTTGCCTTATACCAATGCATAAATAAACTGAAAAGTGAAAAAGCACATTTTCTGAAGCAACACGTCATTTTGGGACGCTCACAGCTCACGTGTTAGCTAGCGTGCTTGACTGGACTTAAGGCACGGTCTTCCGAGTCCAATGTCTAACACATTGGATTAAGTGTGTAAATGTGCAAATGAATGAATTCAAGCAGTAAAATGGATAATTTTTCAAATGATACGTTATAGTAAACTTTTGAGTGTGAGTAATAGTTTGAAAAATACAGTAAGTGAGTAAAGTCACAATCAGACATTGCAGTCGTGTGAAAGTGGATAAAACACAACAGTTGTTGTAGCGCCTCTAGTGTTCATTTAACAAGGAAACGAAACAGAATTTGACATGTAAAAGTCAGATTCCAAACATTTAGTTATAGTAACGTTTATTCTATAAGACTAGGTTGGTTTAGGCTCATGTGAGCTTGAGTTCCCAGGTGAAATGTCCACAGGCTTGCGGCAAAAGCGAGTTGTGTGTTTAGTTGTAAATGATGTAATACAGTCAACAGCAATTCGTATTTTCGTAACGCTACCCCCTAACCCAACCCTAAATTTAACCTTCAATGGAGTAAAAAAAATTTTTTACGTGAAAATGCAACTTCCATATCATGTTCAGTATATCAGATACAAAGTGCCCGATGGTGTGATGGCACTCGTCAGTAATTCGACCAGTTTCAGGCTACATGAATTCATGTTGGTCAATATATAATCTATATGTTTTCATCTTCCCAGACAGAATAAGTACATCTTTGAGATGTCTGTTTTAGATATTTTCATCTGGAAAGCATCACAATCTAAGTAACATCTGCTAAATATCTTAAAAAGATCAGATTTACAATTATTCTAAATCATAAACTTCTCTAATACATCTGCTGAATGTCTTTTTGTCATCCAAGACATACATATTAGCATACATCTTATAGACGAATATTGCAGATTAGCAAACAACTTAAAACAAAAATTCTTCCAGATGTAAACAAACATCAAATAGACATCTGGGTGATGCAAGTGTGCTATCAGGGTTATGTATAAGAAAGTAAATTAAAAAGTACATTTTGTGTTCAAATACCTAACCCTAAGTATGAGTAATAGTAACAGTTATACTTGCCTTAGCACAAGTCAAGTACAGTTACATTGACTGAGGCTGCACAATACAGCCATGCACATTTCTCTTTGGTTAGTACACAGATTTATTGTCTTGTTATGAAACTTTGCTCACTGAAAATGCAACCTGCTTATGGCGAAAAGGTTATCATATGGCATTGAGTCTCTATTGGAATAGGAAGCAGATAATTGATGGGTTTAATATCAATGTCCACATAAAACTGACTGTACAGAAGGTGGCACTGTTATGGCACTCGCTATAACAGTTGGCAAACTGAACTACTGTATGCTGTTGCCTGTAATGAGTGGGTGTAGGATAAGAGTGAGTCGTGATGTGTTTATCATAGCACTGGTCTACAGCAATAGAGGCAAAGATCACCTTCAAATGCTGTGGAGCAAATGTTTGAAACTTTTCTCAATTTTTCTGCTTACGTTTAACATAAGTGGATAGGTCAAAGGGGCCAGAGACAATTTGAGCAATTTAATTTTAGCTTTTGGCTTTAGTTCTTCATTGTCAGAAATGCATTTATTTTGTAAATTGTCTCTTTTTTTCTCCAGGTGGTCTTGATATTATGATTGACAGACCAAATAACTATGACTAATCAACTCATCTAACACATTGCAGCTAAAACACTGTAATTAGTAACTGACTGGATGTTTTAATGGAAGTTATTACTTGTTTCACATTTGAACAACAGACAGTCATAATGACAATGAGGACCACTTTAGATGAATAATGCAGTGAAGGTCTATTGTGATGCGTTGATGGGATATCACGACAAAGCATTCAGTCTCATTCATGACATGCTTGAAAATGACCTTAATACAAAACAAAAGCCCAAAAAAACTGATCTGTATTAGACCATTGTTTGTTTTAATGAATCAGTATAACCCTGTTGTTGACACAACACACAATTAAATGAATTATTGGCAAAAATATAGCTAAAACATTTGTTGACAATTATCCATGTAATGATTATTTGCATATGCACATTACATATGTGTTTTATCATGGTTGCAGCATTACAATGCGGATATGTTCTGCCTTTTATATATTGTTAGACCCATTCAGCTGGTAATTAGATAATAGCAGTGTACTAAATGGGCATGCCTCTTAGAAAGTACAAAAATTAGCTTAAAGTTATTGCAATATTGCAAATTATTTCTGCTGTTTAACTTTCTGTTTGAACATTATTTTTATTTTTATTTTTTTTATGTAAGACAGATCAGGGATGTCACTAGTCTATATCTCATTGAGGATTTGATCTCCTCAGGTCCTGATCCCCCAGGTCAAACCCTCTTAAATTAGAATAGTTTTGGGAATTCTGTCCTCCAAACTAACAACATTTATGTCAAGTCAGGGCAATTTGTCATATTTTTACAAGGCATTTTGTTTTACAAAATATAATTTTATAGCCTATTTATTAGTATTAACCAACATTTAATCAAAGAACACACAAACGCTGGTTTAATATTTTTGTATTTTACCTTGTACATTTTTGCTGTTTGAGAATTGTTTTGTGTTTCATAATTGTTACTCTTTACATTTAGCTGAACAGCCTGGCTTACCCAATGTACTGTGAAAAGAACAACAACCAAAAATCAGTGTACCTTTTTCCAGAAATGATCAATAGCTGTTTTTGTTGCTGAGACTTTAAGGTATGTGGCTATACATACAAAATCCTACCCTGAGAATTCACTGAAGTAAAAAGCGTAACGACAAGCCAGCCCTGTTCACAACTCTTAAAAGCTCGTTAGCGCAGACGACCAGGACACAGTTGCCATGGTAACAAATGACTGAAGAGTAACATCCTCGCAGCGTTTGAGTACGTTTGAGCTAATGTGGCTGAGATAGCGCGAGTTTTCCTGCTTCTCACCTTTCCCGCTGTCTAGCTTATTCCCGCGCTCTCACTGTTGCTGAGGGGGAGCGACTCGACGACCTATTAATGGTGTAAAGACAAGGAATGAAATTATGAAACGCTAACCACTGTATATTCAGCTCCATCGCGGCTGCCATCCAACTGTATTCGTTACTAATACTAGGGTGAGTGCCATGCTGATAAACACTGCTTAAACCAGCCAAAGTCTAGTCAAAGTTTTGGTCTCCAATCCTAATCAGGCTGTTCTATTGGCTGGTTTTAGAGGAGTTTTGGGCACTTTTCAGTTGGTCATCCTGGAAGACCAGCAGCTGAACAACTGCTCATTCAGGCTTGGAGACCAACTTAAACCAGCAATTTTTTTCAAAAGGATGGTTTGTAAAACATAGGTTTTCTCTCGTACTAAATCAGTGTGTTTCATTTTCTTTTGCTTGAGTAAAACATATCCAAACGTATTAATTTTTATCTGCAGAGTGGCCAACATTTTTTTTTTTAAATGTATTAGCAGTGAAATAAATGTTGTGTTTTGCAAAGTTTGCTGCTCCAGTATTTGTAGATTTTTTTTTCTCCACATGTTTCTATGGTATTCTGGAAAACAATGATAATAATTTCATGAGTTTTAAAGGCTTTTATTGGAAAAAACATTCAATTTATGCAAAGAGTCAATATTTGCAGTGTTGACCCTTTTTCTTCATAGCCTCTCCCAATTCGCTCTGGCATGCTGGATATCAGCTTCTGGGCCAAATCCTGACTGATGGCACCTTTTCTTGCCTTATTAGAGTTGATTACATTGTGGGCTTCTGCTGTCTATTCGCCTTTTGAGGATTGACCACAGGTTCTCTATGGGATTAAGATCCGGGGAGTTGCCTGGCCACGGATCCAAAATTTCAATGTAATGATCTCTGAGCCACTTCATTATCACTCTTGCCTTGTGACAAGGTGCTCCATCAGGCTGGAAATTGCACGGATCATCACCAAATTGCTGCTGGACTGTTGGGAGAAGTTGCTCTTGCAGGAGGTTTTTGATACCATTCTTTATTCATGGCAGTGTTTTTGGGCAGAAATGTGAGAGAGCCCACTCCCTTGGATGAAAAGCAACCACACACGGATGGTCTCAGGATGCTTCACTTTTAGCAATATACAGGACTCATTGTAGCGTTCACCTTTTCTTCTCCAGACTATCGATTTTCTAGATGTCTCACACAGTCGGAAGGGGGCTTCATCAGAGAAAATAACTTTGCACCAGTCTTCTGCTGTCCAATCCTTGTACTTCCTGCAGAATTTCAGTCTGTCCTTGATGTTTTTCTTGGAGAATAGTGGCTTCTTTGCTGCCCTTCTTGACACCAGACCATTGTCCAAAAGTCTTCGCCTCACTGTGCGTGCAGATGCACTCACACCAACCTGCTGCCAATATTGAGCAAGCTCTGCACTGGTGATGTATATGATCACTCTGCACAATAATCTAGAAACAATGTGAATCAACACCACAACAACTGAAGCAGAAAACGATTTTGGTAAACAACAAAATGACATCACTGTGACGTTATCGTGAGCAACAGCTTTCTACAAATAAATAAATAAATAAGCAAACTTAGGTGCTTCTTTTTCGCCATGTGGCCCCATTTATTTATTTTTTTGGCTAAACAATGTATTATTTATTTATTTGTAGCAAGTTGTTGCTCACGATGACATCACAGTGATCTAATTTTGTTATTTACTAAAGGTCGTAGTAGTACGCCAAAAATTTGCCCAAGCGTATTTATACATTTTTAAGATATGAGCACTCAAACATAGTGGCAAACATGTTAGGAATGGGTTATAGTGGAGCCATAAGCCATGAAAGGCCTAAGACCATGTGTTGCAGTGTTTTTATCATGGGACAGGGGTATTCTTGGATATGATGTGAAGCTTCAACCCCATTTACCATGGTAAACAATTCTTCTGCCAAAAGTAATATACTTCATAAGTCAAATTATATGTTGTTTGTGGTTGCCAAGCAACATAGCAATAATATAATTAATATAAACTGTGCAGTCATAGGTGTACGTTTATTGGCATTTTAAAACATGACACATCCAATCAGAATCTACAGTCAGAACAGGTCTGTTTTATAATCAGAATGTTTTGACCACTTTATCATTGGTAGCATCCATCCAGTGTGAAACTTAATTTCCATTTTACAGGACAAGTAAGGATGCAGTCATTATTTAGTCCTCCATAAAATAAATTACCCTTCAATCACAGGGGTGCATCAGTACTCAACATGAAGCAGGATATGAGCCAAAGGCTGAATGAAGAATAAAAACTTTGTATAAATATTTAAACAACCTGAAGGGCAGACCGGTCTTTAAAATTAACAGCACAACTCCATGCAGATATTAACATTAAGGGGATTTACCATGGGATGTAGGCACCATGCTGTAACATTCTAATTTAATGAAATTTAAACAACCTTGTTTTCAGGAGTAACATAAACCAAAGTTATTATATATGTATAGTGTGTGTATCTGTCTCCATTCATGTTCATTTAGCCATAACGAATATTGTGGAACATACTTGACCAGAATGCTTAAAGTCATCATTCACTCAAACAATTCCCAAACCTGTATAATTTATTTGGGCCTTTCTTTCTTCCACATAAATTAAAAGGAGATATTTAGTGGGCAAAATACAGTCGTCTAAATAAGAATCTGCGCGATACTGAATTTCACGCGATGGACTTCCAGTTGCGAAGAAATTCCTTAACAAAAATCTAAACTTTGTTGCTCATTATTTTCACATACAACTGAGCTTTTGATTCAGCAGAAATATTTTCCAGAAGTTTTTTAGCTCTTCGACGGTATGGACAATTTGCCGCAAATTTGCCGCAAAGCTCATTTGCATGTGAAAATTATCAGTGGCAAATTTGCCATGAACTCTCTGTTTTCGTAAGTGTTCCCATCGCGGATTTCGCGTGAAGTTTAAGTTTGGTGAACTTTGACAGGCGAATTCGCCTCTTTGACCAGTAATAAGTTGCTTGTTTTGGCAGTGACCTCTGTGTGAGCTTTTCTGCTTGTATGGCTACAGGTCTGTTTTTGCATATTTGTTTCCATAAGTTCACATTCTGCATGATTAAGATGGATCAGGTATAGTCTTTTACAAATTCATTAAGATCATCGTGTCTCAGTGAATCAGCTATTAGCTAAAGTTCTTCATCAAGAAACTTTCACCTTACACCATATTTGCATCTTTTTGGATCAGAGAGGCAAGATTTAATGACTCATTGGGAACTGTCAACATATTATACTTTCATAAGGTAATAGTTCTGAATAATAAATACAATGCAAACATTCTGTTCCCTTTTATTACTAAGGATAGAGACCATATGGTGAAAAATAAGTAATCACATATGTTTGCTTACCTTTGATCCTCAGTCTGAAAATCCTTAAAAAATTACTGTCCTCTATTTATTTTCCAGCAAAATATGCTAATCTTTTCTCCTTGAACTTCAAAACATTTTCATCTATGGGCACTATTTGCCTGTCCTTTCAAATTAACCACCCTCTGAAATGAATGACTTTTAGTATGAGGACATCTGCTTGAGCAATCAGTTCAGGTTCAATCAAGAAAACACAGTAGACTGTTTGATAGCTGAGCTGTGTTTACTGATCACTTTGACAAACCTGGAATGTCCACAGTAATATTTTATTACACAAATTAAATATTTTCTTTCCCTCTCTTTCTTCTCTTTCTCTCTTATGAAATACTCCCACAGACTTGCCTGAATTTGTCCTTGCCAAGGTGTCTGAAAGGCCTTTTTTTCAATAATCTTCGACCTTTTGATTAAAGATTTGTATCAGAACAGACATACTTTCAGAAAAGCATTTTTCCATTACTTAATGTGTAGCATCTGATTGGATGAGACGGTGAGCTTTATTCTTTGATGAAGAGGTAACAGCGATATTACTCATACGTGTGTTGAGAGTTGGCTGAATCTGACCTTGTGTTTTTGAGGTTATGACGCATGAGTTGAGACCATAGCAGTGACTCACAAGGTATAAAATTTGAAATTTTGAAAGGTGAAGTTGCACACACTTTAAATGAATGTCTATGACTTTTGTTTTAGGAAAGCCAGCAGTGGTCACATTTTCTCTAAATCTAAGTCGCTATGTTATTATTGGATACTTGGGTACTTCAAATGCCTTTGCCGCTAGCTATAAACATGTGGACAGTTTAACCAACTAGTTATAAAGATTCTCTTCAAACAATTGCTCTTCCATAACAGTAGTTGACCTGAGAGAGAAAACTAACAATAGAGGAAGAGTGTTTAAGCCAATGCCCGCAAAAGCGCCCCTTGTGGCAACACTGAAAATGCAATATGCACTTCTGTGCGTTCAGATCAGAGGCAGCGAGAGCATCAAAATTTGCTCTGGCTGCCTTGCCAACAACGCTATCGAAGATTTGTGGACGCTCTGACGTAGTTGAAATTGGCTATATTTAAAGGGGCCGCAAAACATCCAGACATTTTGACCGGTATCTTTTTGACGACCTATCACAAGTAGTGTATATACTCATGAAATCATTTAAATGGTTGTTACCAAAATAAAGTAAATAAAATACAATTGTAATAATAACTATGGTCCTGGTTATGTAGTGCAATGGGTCAAATCAGTGCTTTATTACAGGGAAACCTAATTAGTTTCTCTTCCATTTTGTCTTTGGAACTATTGTTTGGTGGGAACCAAAGTTTACACGGTTGTGTTCTGTAGACTTCGCTAGAGCGGAGCACTTCTATACTCCAATAGGTTGCCGCCGAACCACGTCAAAGCTCATTACCATAATGTTGCCCACACTTTAACTTTCCACTGATGCCCACAATGCCCAAACCGCACCGGCCACGGATGCGCCGCTTCTCGCCGCCGAGAGACGCTGGCTGGCATAGAAAATTAATGACTTCCGATTGATTTGACGCTCTTGACGCCTCTGGTCTGAATGCACCATACATTGCATTATAAATTCCGTTCTGACAAATTTAGAAACACAACAAAGTGTGAAATCAAGCTTGTGTTTTTAAGTATGTTTTGGGCCTTAACCCTCTTACAATCTCCATTTGTTCAAAGTTTTTAAATCTTCTATCGTTAATTTTGTCAGCGTCTTTGTAGTTCTTAGTGTTGTATCATAAAATGCAATAGATTATCTAAAATAATAGCTACCTAGGTTAGACAAGGTCAACCCATTACACGTTTCATTTTAGGATCAATTGGCAAGCAATTCAGAATC
The DNA here is from genome assembly GCF_025860055.1 of Xyrauchen texanus. NCBI lineage: Eukaryota > Metazoa > Chordata > Actinopteri > Cypriniformes > Catostomidae > Xyrauchen > Xyrauchen texanus. Next base: position 13,621,431 of record NC_068325.1, read on the forward strand.
ATTCAGTTATACCTCATTATACATAATGCTACTGGGAGACCTAACAGTAGAATATATTGTATTTCTAGGAACTTATTTCTGTGTTCTCTTTTGATTAACAACAAATTTCCTGCAGTTAAATAATGCTTGGTTTTTATCATTTGTTGAAGATGTTAAATGTGATTTGACATAGTATTTAGGTGGCGATTGTGTTTTACTTTTGCCCCAAAGGAAGTAGAGAAATTAAAAGAAATTAGTGTTCAAACCTCATAATGTTATGTGGTCATTTCAGGTAACAATATTGCATAAAGAACTTTATTCTTGTGTGCAATATACATTTCAAACAAGCTCACAGATTGACATTTACTGCATGCTGATATATTGCTAAAAAGTAAAAAAGAAAGAAAATTGGTGCATTATTTATCCCAAGTATACTTATAGTATTAACTTATTTATATGTCCTAGTTGTGCTAATAATATCCACAATTTTCCTGAATGCAGAAGAGTTGGTGATTCATAACAGAAGCCTTTATTTTCACCCACAGCACTCTATATTTTTAGCAGAATATGTGATGTTTGCTGTATTAAAATAGTAACAATTGCCAAAATAAAATAACATGTTGCTCCATAGTGTGGATACAATTGACTGTCTTTTGTCTGTGCCTCACCTGTCTGTCATGTCATGTTATTATGTTTTCCCCCAAGGACACTTAATTTGAAATTTATAAAGACCCTTATTTTGAAAGTTACTTTGTTTCCCTTCATTGTCTGTGTCTTCAGTTCCTTGCCCTAATTTTATCACAGGTGTTCCTTGTCATCTTGTTAGCATGTGTGTGTATATATGCCCTCTTGTTCCTAGTTCCTTTGTTGGTCCTTGTTGGTATGTTTGTATATAGTGCTTTGTTAACCAGCATACTGCTGTTACGTTTGCGTTACCGTCTTCATAAGTTTCCTTCAGAGTTGTATTCGCTTCTGTTTGTTTATAATTAAAAGTTCAGCGTTTGGATCCTGACTCCTCGCCTCTTAACCCCGATTGAAGGGCCGACCAGCTAAATGGATCCAGCAGAACTTATTGAGCAGATTCCCAAGGGTCCACTTCTGCAGCTTTGGTTGTTCTGGAGACCCTCTTGACAGAGGCCCCTCGGCTCTCAGCTCTGGTGGTCCGGGAGAACCTCTCGACAAAGGCCGTCCCCCTGCTGCTGCCAACAGCCTCAGAGGCTGTTTCCCTGCCATGTCCAGCGTCCGCCACGGTCAACGAGCCCGCGCCCACCGCGGTCAACTAGTCCCTAAAGCATCTGCCATCCCAGAGCTAATGTTTGAAGCCTTGTCCGTCCCAGAGCCAGTGCATGAGTTGCAGGCCACCTTGACCCCCAAATTCTCCAAACCTCCCACGGCTCGACCCTCCGAGCCTTCTTCTGAGACGACTCCTCCAGTGGATCTGCCAGTGCCTTATGAGAATCTAGTGGCTCTACCCGCTCCTCCTGTGGCTCTGGCTCTGCCTCCTGAGACTCAATTCCCTGAGTTTACTGTGGCTCCGCCCGTTTCCCCTCAAGCTGCTCCGCCCACTCTTCCTCCGGCTCTGCCTCCTGAGACTCAATTTCCTGAGCCTCTTGCGGCTCCGCCCGCTCCGCTTCTTGTGGCTCCATCTCCTGGTTCTCCTGTAGCTCTGTCCACGCCTCTATTCTAGATATTTTAATCAAGCACCTGTATTAAGTGAGTTTTGAATGTGTAAGCTTCACATAATCTGTCACTAAATATTAACAAAGCATGCTGAAGAAGTCTTGAGCATATACACAATGTACAGATTTGCCCATTGAATGGTTATTTTTGCATTTAAAGCTGTATGCAACCCACAAAGACTTTTTATCACAATGGTTGATTGACAGGACTGAGTAGGCAGTTCTTTGCTGCTGTCCAGGACACATCAGGACTTTACCAGTGTTGGGTTCAATTGTAAAGTACTTAGTTACTGTAGTTGAATGACAAAAGTTGTGTAATGCATTACATTTTAAATTCTTGTAATCAGATTACAGTTACTGACTTTAAGATACATTATAGTATATTATAGGTTTATGCTTATTTCTAATATATTATTTTTGTAGAATACATTTGAAGTATGGCTCCATAATGAATCATTGTGAAGGAGAAATGTGAAGTGCTGAGTGTATGAATTGTGTTTAACAAAGAACAAGAAGTATAGACAATATTTTGAGATTTTTGAGTGGAAAAGTTTTTAGAAAGTAACTCAAATAAGTAATGTGATTACTTTAGATTACTTTTCGATGAAGTAATTAGTAATTACAATTTGAGTAAACAATTAGTAATTTGTAGTAGATTACTACTTGATTTTTACTTTTTTCGCTTTAGTGTAGATAAGGCCAAGCACGTGCAAACCACGTGCACAGATGCAGACTATCCTTGTGTCTAGATAACCTGGCTACACGTCGACAGTACATGCGTACTGTGGTAATAACTAAAACTACATCACGTAGCAATATACAGAAGTCCGTAACGGCACGCAGAAAACTGAAGTGTTCATAGTTTGGCCTTTACGCTACAAAAGCAATGTGATCACATACACTTCAAACTAACTCTGAATATGGTCTGAGTGATCCAAACCTAAAATGTTTTGGACCATGTTTACACCTGTATTTAGTGTCGTCTTCATCTTAATACCAGGTGTAAAATGGGCCACAGTTTGAGTGGGCAATTGCTTTAGTTTCCAACACAGTCCATCAAAATTACCTATTTGAGACTTCACCAAGATCAATTTGTTTTCATTTTCACTGTAATTCAATCATTCAGGTTTCCACTAGTAATAAAAACATCTGTCGATCAGTGCCATTTCTGCAGACAAAATTTATGTCTGCTGATATAACCCAGCTCCAGTCTTTTGGGCCAATCTGTCCAGCATTGTGTGGTGATCATTTCTGGCATACTCAGCGCCCGCTTTCTCCATCGGGCTGTTGAAACAGCCAATTAGAAAGTGGTGAGTGGTAAAGTTGACATGGCAACTCTGAGTCATTCTGCAACAAGCAGAATAGTCACACTTGTACAATAGAATGTGCTCTACAATACAGTGTCTTTCTCTCTCTTCAACACATTCACTCAGAATTGCGCAGTATGCATTTTTTGTATCCGTCATTTGGTGGTCGTCATCAGGGAAATTACTTCTGTCACCTATACCACAGTCACAGAGGTCAATGGGAATTAAATAGACTCACTGTGAGTGGCAGTACACATAAGAGAGGCACTCACGTCATAGGCTGTAGCGAACCACACACACAAGATAAGACAGTCACAATGACGGATGAAAACTGCTTTATTAAATAAAAGCAGTCCGGGCAAAAGTACAAACAAGGGGCAAATCCAGTGAAGAGTAGTCGTGGGAAGCGTAGGGTCAAAAGCCGGGGAATCAAAGATATAAACAAGGGGGCAGATCTAATGAGGGAGGTGAACGATAGCGGGGAAAACAGTTAACAACTAGGGCGAGGAACAAGACGAGACTAGCGGGAACGAAGACAGGGGACGAGAGGAATGGGGAGTTGGCAAGCTAACAGGTAATCAAACAGTGGGGAGGTCAAACTAGACGAGACTAGCAGGGCAAAACTAGACGAGACTAGCAGGGGCAAAACTAGACGAGACTAGCGGGGGCATAAACACGGAATCTAAATACACAATAACCAACACCCGTGAAACGGAAGTGCTGGGTATTTATAGGGGAAGGTGCAGGTGTAACGAATGACAGGTGATTGGGACGAGTGCAGGTGAAACTAATGTGTGAAGATAGGAAGCGCGTGAGTGCAAGTGGGTCAGAGGGGAGAGAGTTACTGAGCGAGAGCTCGTAATAGCAGAACGAGCGTGTGAGCTCGTGAGGGAGGAAACAGAGCGTACTGAGCTCAAGGGGCGGAGCGAGGAAGCGGAAGCGAGCACGCTCGTGGAGTGCATGTGTGCGTGCTTGTGGACGCGGAGATGGGGCAGAGGAGCGGGGTTCGTGACAGTACTCCCCCTCTGAATAGGACGGCTCCTGACGGCCGCGTTCGGCTGCGAGGAGCGCGAGGGGACAGAACGAGCGTGTGAGCTCGAGGGGACAGAACGAGCGTGTGAGCTCGTGGGGACAGAACGAGCATGTGAGCTCGAGGGAATAGAAAACCCACAAAACACACAAACAATATGAGGGCAGTCCAAGGGGGATAGAAGGTACAAAAGGGAAATGAAACAGTCCATGGGGGTCAATGGGCAGTTCAAGGCAAGGTCAGGGGGAACATAGTGGACAGGCGGGTGTTCGGGAGGTCTAGGGGGCAGCCATAGGGCAGAGACTGGGTCAGGAGGTCTGGAAGGCGACTGGAGGACAGGGACTGGGTCCGGGGGTCTGGAAGGTGACCACTGGACAGTAATAGGGTCCGGAGGTCTGGGAAGAGGCCACAGGACAGGTAAAGGGTCAGGAAGTCTGGGCTGAGCCGTGAAAGGCGGAGCCGTCAGAGGCGGCACCATAGGTGGCTCTGGAGCTGGGGTCCTGGAAGGCTCCGGAGGTGGAGCCGACGGAGGCTTTAGGGGCGAAGGCCTGGAAGGCTCTAGAGGTGGAGCCGAGGGAGGCTTTAGGGGCTAAGGCCTGGAAGGCTCTGGAGGTGGAGCCAAGGAGGCTTAGGGCTAAGGCCTGGAAGGCTCTGGAGGTGGAGCCGAGGAGGCTCAGAGGTGAAGCCCTGGAAGGCTCTGGAGGCAGAGCCAGGGAGGTGGCCGGGAGGTGGCGCAGAAGGCTCCATGAGTGAAGCCCTGGTAGGCTCTGGAGGCAGAGCCGGGAGGTGGCCGTAGGAGGCTCCAGAGGTGAAGCCCTGGAAGGCTCTGGAGGCAGAGCCGAGGAGGTGACGCTGGGAGGTGGCCGAGAAGGCTCAGGAGTGAAGCCCTGGTAGGCTCTGGAGGCAGAGCCGGGGAGGTGGCCCGAGGAGGCTTGGGAGGCAAAGCCGCAGGAGGCTCAGGAGGCGAATCTCTAGAAGGCTCTGGAGTCTTAGGGAGCAGAGCCGTAGGAGGCTCGGGTGGCGGAGCCGTGGAAGGCTCGAGAGGCGGAGCCCTAGGAAGCTCTGGAGTCTTTGGGAGCAGAGCCATGAGAGGCTCGGGAGGTGGAGCCGTAGGAGGCTCTGGAGGGGGAGCCGTAGGGGGCTCGGGAGGCAGAGCCATAGGAGCCTCTAGTGGCCGAGCCCTGGAAGGCTCGAGAGGCTTGAGGGGGGGAGCCATGAAAGACTCGAGAGGGGGAGCCCTGAGAGGCTTGAGAGGGGGAGGAGCCCTGAGAGACTCGAGAGGCGAAGCCGTGAGAGGCTTGAGGGGTGGAGCCATGAAAGACTCGAGAGGGGAAGCCCTGAGAGGCGGAGGAGCCTTGAGAGCTCTAGAGGCTGAAGCCGTGAGAGGCTTGAGGGGTGGAGCCACGAAAGACTCGAGGGATGGAGCCCTGAAAGACTCGAGAGGCGAAGCCGTGAGAGGCTTGAGGGGTGGAGCCATGAAAGACTCGAGGGATGGAGCCCTGAGAGACTCGAGAGGCGAAGCCGTGAGAGGCGAGGGGTGGAGCCATGAAAGACTCGAGGGATGGAGCCCTGAAAGACTCGAGAGGCGAAGCCAGGAGAGGCTTGAGGGGTGGAGCCCTGAAAGACTCGAGGGGTAGAGCTCTGGGAGGCTCGTGAGGAGGAGCCCTAGGAGGCTCGTGAGGAGGGGCCCTCGGAGGCTCGAGAGGAGGAGCCCTGGGTGGCTCGAGAGGAGGAGCCCTGGGAGGCTCGAGAGGCGGCGCCCGGGAGGGCTCTGAGGGGCGAGCAGAGGCCGGCAGAGTTGTGGACGACTCTGAGGGCGGAGCAGAGCCCGGCAGAGCCGTGGAAGACTCTGAGGGCGGAGCAGAGCCCGGCAGAGCCGTGGGAGACTCTGAGGGCGGAGCAGAGGTCTGCAGAGCCGTGGAAGACTCTGGGGGCGGAGCAGAACCCGGCAGAGCCGTGGAAGACTCTGGGGGCGGAGCAGAACCCGGCAGAGCCGTGGAAGACTCTGGGGGCGGAGCAGAACCCGGCAGAGCCGTGGAAGACTCTGGGGGAACCTCTGCAGTCTTGAGCACAAGACGAGACTGGGGAGAAGGGGCCCTCTTCCTTCTCTGACGTCTTCGGCCAACAGGGGATGTGGCCATGGGGACGGTCGAGGCTACAGGCGCTGGCTCTGGGGCGGTCGAGGCTACAGGCGCTGGCTCGCTGACCGTGGCAGACATGGGCGCTGGCTCGTTGGCCGTGGCGGGCATGGGCGCTGACTCGCTGGCCGTGCCAGGCTTCGAGGCTGGGGCCGTGACAGGCCTCGGGATTGGGGCCATGTCAGGCTTCGGGACTAGGGCCGTGTAAGGCTTAAAAACGGGGGCCGTGTAAGGCTTCGAGACGGGGGCCGAGTAAGGCTTCGAGACGGGGGCCGTGGTAGGCTTCGAGACAGGGGCCGTGGTAGGCTTCGAGAGGGGGGTCTTGGTGTGGAGCGCTGGTTCAGTGTCTGCCTCACCCACAGTGAACGAGGAACCAGAGTACAGTAGGGCGAGGTCAATAAACTGAACCAGGTTAAGGGGGCAGCGACCACCAGGCATTAATGATGAGGTTGGCTCATTCAGTCCACATTAAAATTCACCTGGTACGCCAGGACACAAAAATCCATAATATAAGCCTCCACGGTTTGGCTCCCCTGACGCAAACCCACGAGTTGGGCCGCTGGGTCCACAATGCCGAGGGCGGGGCCATGGGCCACACAACCGCCGCCTCGCATAAACACCCCTTGGTCAGCGTCAAAAGAGCCGCACAACCTCTCCGGGGATGGAGAGCTCACGGCGCTCAGAAATGCACTGGATGCATAAACGGACTCGGGGGCAGACACAGGTGAAACAGGGTGACATAAATCAGACATAGTGCATACCTGCTGCCCCCGGGCCATGAGCGCGTGGTCCTCTCTCCACACTTTAGCTCCTCGCGCCGAATGTGACGTGCTTCTCCGCTCGAGTGAGCTGCGCGAATCCTTAGCGCGGGGCATTGTGACTGTCAACGGTGAGGTTGGTTATTCTGTAGCGAACCACACACACAAGATAAGATATGAAAACTGCTTTATTAAATAAAAGCAGTCCGGGCAAAAGTACAAACAAGGGGCAAATCCAGTGAAGAGTAGTCGTGGGAAGCGTAGGGTCAAAAGCCGGGAATCAAAGATATAAACAAGGGGCAGATCTAATGAGGGAGGTGAACGATAGCGGGAAAACAGTTAACAACTAGGGCGAGGAACAAGACGAGACTAGCGGGAATGAAGACAGGGGACGAGAGGAATGGGGAGTTGGCAAGCTAACAGGTAATCAAACAGTGGGGAGGTCAAAACTAGACGAGACTAGCAGGGGCAAAACTAGACAGCAGAGACTAGACGATAGGGGCATAAACACGGGAATCTAAATACACAATAACCAACACCCGTGAAACGGAAGTGCTGGGTATTTATAGGGGAAGGTGCAGGTGTAACGAATGACAGGTGATTGGGACGAGTGCAGGTGAAACTAATGTGTGAAGATAGGAAGCGTGGAGTGCAAGTGGGTCAGAGGGGAGAGAGTTTACTGAGCGAGAGCTCAGTAATAGCAGAACGAGCGTGTGAGCTCGCGAGGGAGGAAACAGAGCGTACTGAGCTCAAGGGGGCGGAGCGAGGAAGCGGGAAGCGAGCACGCTCGCGGAGTGCATGTGTGCGTGCTCGTGGACGCGGAGATGGGGCAGAGGAGCGGGGTTCGTGACATAGGCATTTGCTGTTTGTGCAAGACAAGCTAATTCAAGGTTGACACTCAGCAGTGTCCAGATCTTCAAACACATTGATTTATACTATATTATTTATTTCATCTGACCTGTTTGAAAGGTCTCGATTTTTCTTTCTGAGTCTAATTAATGAAGAGATCTCTGATTAGTAGTGTTGCTTACAGTAGTTACACCCACAAACTACAATTGTAGTTCTGCTATCATTGCTGTCCTGTCGTTTAAAGCAGCTGATTATAAAAATGGCCTGATTGGATCTTCATAATCATGACATATTCCTATGAAGTGGGCTTTTATCCGAATGGAAGATTGTATCATGGATGTGACATAATTGAGAGCCATACTTTAAGTTGCTAAGCCATATTTTGAATGTTCGGTTCTTAAGGCAAGCATTACTAATACCAGGGGCAGATCTTCTGCTCTCAGCTCCGGTGGTCCGGGAGACCACCTCGACAGAGTCCGTCCCCCTGCTGCTGCCAACGGCCTCTGAGGCCATTTCCCTACCGCGGCCAGCGCCCGCCACAGTCATCAGCCCCTGCCGTCCCAGAGCTAATGTTTGAAGCTTCGTCCATCCCAGAGCCAGCGAATGAGTTGCAGGCCACCTTGACCCCCAAACCATCTGAGCTTTCCATGGGTCCGACCTCCAAGCCTTCTTCTGAGACTCCTCATCCATTGGATCCACCCACGCCTTTTGAGACTCAAGTGGCTCTGCCTGCTCACAATCGGCTCCAGGGTGGGGCGTGGATTATGATTTCCGAGGCCCCAAGCAACTGTCCAACTGGGGGCTCCGGGGCAGGGTGAAATGGCTTAAATTATATCTAAAAAAATTTCAGGCTGTTGACGATATTCGAAACATCTTGATAATTTGTATTTGCTCAAAAATTAGATTCAAAATTTTTAATGAGATAAAAGTCTAATTTTTCACTAAATGAACACAATCATGAATGATATTTAACTTAGTAATAAAATATATTATTTTAGTAATTATTTTAATAGGTTATGTTATTCTACAAAATATATATTTTTACAAAAAATGTTTGTGAATGAACATGGTGTGCAAAATCTACAACTTCACTCACTTTTTGGAACCTAGTTGAATAGTATTTATTATTGCCAGTCAAGTTTATTATTATAATATGATGCTGAATTAGTATTATTATTTTGAGGGCTTGTTCTATACAATAATAATATATTTCTGTTATATTGACTACACCTCCACCCGGAGCGTTTATTTTGACAGGACAATGATAGTACACCTCAGTGTCAGTATTTATTTCCAGCTAACAAATCTGGGGAAATGTTGTCACTTCCTCCATTTCTGTGATACTGCGCTAAGTTTTTAGATTTGTATAATAACTTTAAGCAGCTTTATATGTTTGGAATTGCACGAATGGGTGAACCTTCAGCACTTCGCCTTTACAATGCATGTAAAAGGCTCCGCAACTGCTGTAAACAGCATATCCACGCGTGAACACAAAACAACGCTTCACCCCTTGAGTCTTTTGCCGTCCAACCGGGCCCCCTGACATCCGGGGCCCCACATAATTTCGTGGTTTGCATGGTGGTTAACACAGCTGACTATTACTATTGCTTATACTTATAGTTAAGGATATAAACAAAACTCTAAGTAGGGATGCACCAATGTATTGCCTGTTGATTTATATCAGCCAATTATTGAGCAAATGAAAACCATTGCCATATCGGTAATAAGCATGAAAATGTCAATATGAAAAACAGAAGTTTCATGTTATCATATTTAGTACATAAAAAAGCTTTTTTCAACACTATCGGTATTAGGGATGTCATAAAATATTGATAAATCGATTATTGATTGGCATTGATTATTTTATATTTATGAGGCATTGATATTTCTAAATTAAATTACATTTAAATTAGAAACCCACTTCACATGCTTTCCAATTCACACTGGCCTCTGTTTAACAGTCTGGCATAATAGCATTGGGAGACTACAAGAGGGCAATATACCATTTACTGAAGCACACACACACACACACACGGGATGAACTGAAGCCACGCAGATGGCAGCGAAAAAGTTACGAAGGTTTTTGTACTTCTTCAACGATTAACAAAGTGACGTTGATGAGCAGGTTCGTTTATGAAACTGATGAAACTGCGCAAACTGAACCATTAGAAATGGTGACACTTATTACGCAATTTCTCTGTTTGTAGGCTTGAATAGGTCTTTCGTTCAAGCTGTGAAACCACAAAACAACATACTTGTAACTGAAAATAGGCTCTATGAAAGATACATGTTCACAATAGATCATCCAGTGATGGCTAGAGTAAATAGTCTTTGTCCTTTGATAATGATTTGGGTAGAATGTAATGGAAAACTATACGAGTTGGGCTCCGTGGTGCTGCAGAATGTTGACGCTGAGCATTGGTTGTGTGCATACCTTTGTAGAAACTTAATAATTCTAATTCTAATTTTAGAAGGCGCAATGTCATCCGCCAGATGCATCCAGCTCCCTTTAATTTGCCCTGCCGCTCACAGTTTAATGTGTTGTGTTGAGAAATTTGTCTAAAGAGACAAATTCTATTGTGCAATGAGCAGCCCTATTTATTTGTGGGAAAAAAATCCAGATACACTGTATATTAATAATCATTGGGCAAATTTTCTGATTATCGATGTTTGAAAAAGGCATCAATCCCAAGCCTAATCATTACTGACTTTTAGTTTTTGTTAAAATCGGTTCATAAAAATTCATATCGGTGCATCCGTATTATTTGGCATGTAAACTTATGATGTTTGGTTAGTGGATGATAAAAGGGAATTGGGGGTTGGCATTTTTTAATTGGTCAATAAGCAACCACCCAGAACACATTGATAACACCCTGGTAACCACCTACAACACCCTAACAACCTGCATAGCAATGCACTAACAAGCTCTCCGAACACGTTAGCAGTAAAAAGTTCATGAGAAAATGGGCAGTTGACAATTCACTATTCAGTGACGACTTTGCGCGACGACATTGAACTTAATTAAAACTTCTATAAGGAAAGTACATGGTTTCAGAGATGCCCAGTTCTCCAAAAAGACATTCTGAAGGGTCAGTAAGATCTTTTTTTTTTGCAATATATATATATATAAATTTAAAAATAATTCAAATGCTTTTTCAAGTGAATCATTCCTCTCTGGTTAAACATTTATGTGGCTGTGCCTTCTTAAGGTTTGTGTCATGCAACAGTTCTTTTCTTGTGCTGCAGACCACAACAGATCAAGATTACCACAGCAGAGTGATGCCACAGGGGTGTTATGGAGGTGGATGCAGACAAGAGGAACCCATCCGTTCATCATCCTCACAAGAGAAGGAAGAGAGGTGGAGGAAGGAAGTGTGTGTGGGTTGAGTGTGTGTGGGCATGAGCTGGAACCTAATCAGCTTTCCAGGGATCTATCTCTCTTTTTCTCACTTCCGCTCTCTCTTCATCTCCTTTTTTTCTCCTTTTAAGAGTAATACACCTTTTTGATTGATCAAGTCAGTTGTTCTTTAAATTTGGAGAGATGTTTTCAGCAGATGCTTTTATTTTTGATTCAGAGTATGATAAAGAAAAAAACCATAGGATAAAATGGCATTTGATAAATTGAGGTTTTCCGATTTTTTGAATGTGTGTCTTAGGCCCAAAACACAATCTACGCAAATGCGTGAGCGCATACACTTCTACCTATGCAAGCTGATTCCATGCATTGTATAGCAAAATGTGTCAGACTGCAATTCACAACTTAATGCAAGCACGTGCTGCAGTCTCAAGGTTGCCACAAGGGGTGCTTTTGCCAACATTAGTCAACTACCATAATGACTGAGCAGCAGTTTGAAGAGGATATTGCTGAGCAAGAGAGTTAAAGTCAATATATTTATATTAACGTACCTGAATAATACTAAATCAGGTTTAATGGCACAAACTTACAGTAGATAACTTTTTTGCCATACTTAAGTACTGAGATTTGTTATCACCACAGTAACACAACAATGCTAATTAAGTACAGTATGTTCGACCGGACCGCACAATGGCACGCTTGCACATGTTACTTTTATTGAGGAAATAACTTGTGATATTTGTATTATTAAATGACTACCTCTATTCTATACTGTACTCTAACAAACTCTAGACTGCTGTCAAACATCATCAGAGCATCCCCACAAAATTACGTTATGTCTATCCTCCTCCCTGCTCGTCATAGTGATGAGGTTTATAGTAAATTAGTGTCGCTGAATGACTGGATGTCTGAGTGGTGGCCGAAGAATAGCATAGGATTTCTAAATAACCTATGCTATTCTAAGACCACAGTCACCATCGATTTGCTCACTGGGGTTCTAAATACAATCATTATTTAATTATTTATTTTTATACACAATTTACAATAATTTACTCAAATTACACACTGATGACTCTTAAGATTTTATAGATATTGCAGTTTAATTTTCTGTAAAGCTGCTTTGAAACAATGTGTGTTCTGAAAAGCGCTGTACAAATAAAAATGACTTGACTTGTCACCCCTCCACCATTTTGTATTGGCAAGTGTGACATACATCTGACTGAAGAGAGCAAGATCTCAGCAAAAAAGTTGGTAAGTGTGACGCCCTTGGTCAAAATCAATCTGCTAGTCGGCTAGTTTGACGGCAGCTTAAGCGGCTGAAGGAAAGTCGGACGGATGCTTCTGAGTCCTAGTATCTGTGGCATGCAACCTCTGTCAGAGCAACTTATATACACTAATAAGCCAAAAAATTATGACCACCTGCCTAATATGCTGTTGTTCCTCTGCATGCCGCCAAAACAGTGCCGACCAACCGAGGCATGGACTCCACAAGACCCCTGAAGTTGTCCTGTGGTAACAGTCATGGTGAGATCTGGGGAAATGGGGGCCAGGGCAAGACCTGAACTCTTAATTATGTTCCTCAAACCATTACTGAACAATGTGTGCAGTGTGGCAGGGCGAATTATCCTGCTGAAAGAGGTCACTGCCATCAGGAAATACCATTGCCAGGAAGGGCTGTTCCTGGTCTGCAACGATGTTTAGGTAGGTGGCATGTGTCAAAATGACATCCATTTGAATGACCGAACCCGAATTTCCCAGCAGATCATTGCCCAGAGCATCACACTCCCTCTACTGGCTTTTCATCTTCCCACTGTGCATCCTGGTGCCATCACTTCCCCAGGTAAACAGGGCATACGTACATGGCCATCCACGTAATAAAAGAAAACGAGACACATCTGACTAGGCAACCTTCTTCCACTGCTCCAATGTCCAGTTCCGATGCTCACGTGCCCATTGTAGGCATTTTCAACAGTGGACAGGGGTTATCATTGGCACTCTGACAGGTCTGTGGCTACCCAGCCCCACACTCAGCAGGGTGCGATGCACTGTGGGTTGTGACATATTCCTCCCATAACATTATAAAAAATGTCTGTAACTTGTGCCACAGTAGACCTTCTGTCAGTTCAGACAAGATGGGATAGCCTTCTTTGCCCTTGTGTATCGATGAGCCTTGGGCGCCCAATACCCTGTCGCAGTTTGGTGGTTTGTTCCTCCTTGGACCACTGTCAGTAGGTACACACCACTGCTGACTGGGAGCACTCCACAAGCCTTGGTGTTTCAGAGATTCTCTGACCTGCTAATTTCTTCTGCATTCAACACGTTGAGTACAAGAACTGCTAAATATTCCCAGACCATGATGTGTGGCCTTGTTAGGAGACGATCAATGTTATTCACTTCACCTGTGAATGGTCATAATGTTTTAGCTCATCAGTGTATTTATCTGTGCTTGTTTCTCTCTCTCAGCAATGCAATTTTGACTAGGTTCAACTTTATTTCTGGGAAAATACCCTAAAAGGAATTTTTGTTAAAAATTAAATCTCTCCACACTTCTTCAATCACTTTTCCTGTCTTTTACTTTGTCTCTTTCTATTTCTTTCTCCAGTCAAGTGGCACCTGCCCATTCATGTGGGCTACACTCCCTATGACTCATTCTTAAGCACTGGCTCAATCTCTTAACAAGTTCCCACTTTCCTCTGCCTACCCGGCCCCTTAGGAGAGAAACAGCTAAAATCACCTCACATAGTGCTCCCTATGCAATCATTGCCATTCATCATGGTGAATGTTAAAGAGGCTTGGGGATAACATATCTCATATAGCATAAGCATTTGGTGACTGGGAAATATTTTAGCAAACCACGTGCAAGGTCCTGAAATTACAGACATTTCTAGCTTCTTCAATGTTTTATCTGATTTACACTGTTCTCAAAGGTAATGAAAATGTGATACATTTTACATGACGTCAGAAAGAATGCTGAAAGGAAGAGATAAGACAATGCAGTAGGAGCATTCTGTCACTCAAAGGTTGCTCAAAGAGATTTAATGGAGTTCTCAGTTGTGCTACATTTAAGTATCTTTGTTTAAATGTTTCTCTTTAGATGAAATAGAGAAATATAATATGTCTGAACTCTATTTTATATCTATGACTTTTGATTGCAGACTTTGGTATCGTGGCAATCTGAGTATAGTGATAGACATTGGTGAGATATCTTCTGAAACTTTAAAGGAGACATGTGAGATTACAACATGATTACACAGGAAACCAACACGTTTCTTCTGAAAGTGCATGTACCCTGAAATAAAACCCAAGTGGGATTTCCCATAATACATTTTTGAATCATTTAAACTGTGGTCTCCTTTCTATCTATCACTAATGATAGCGCATTGCACAAGCAACCTCAAAGACACTAGTTCTGTGAGACACAGGAAGTAATCGAGTTCACGTAAACAATGATGAGCACTCTTCTGACTTCGCACTAGCATTTTCGCTCTTAAATAGCATTTTTACTACACTAATGGTTAGGTTTAGGCTTGAGGTTTGGGTTTGAGTAGGGGCATCAAACTCATTTTGGGTTGAGGGACTGACTGGACAAAGCGACATTGCTTGGGGGCCGAAGATAAATGATATATACTGTATTTATCCTTTAACTATGTTTAAATAACTTTTATAATTATGCATTAACATTATTAATCATCTTTAACAACATTTTATCATATTTTATCAACTTTGTACACAAAACATTTCAACATGACTGAGAGCAACTTGCAGATAATCACATATTCATTCAGCCCCTCTGAGTAATTCAGAAAGTTCATTCATGGAAGGATTCGTCAAGATTATTCAAAATGAGAACTGAATCACCTTTTTGAAAGTACTGGCTAATAAGAGTCATTTAGTCATGAATCGGACTAAATCAGTAACCGTGTTTGTTGTTGAGTACAGCCAGCAAACACAATAGAAAGGAGCACGCAATAGAAAGGCGCACTGTTTTGTTGTTTTTCACGGTGAACGCTTTGATTTATGTCACCATGCTCAATTCAGACTGCTATCTGCAATATATTCAGAATATAACTTGGGTAAAATATAATTTCTTTAGTGATGCTGGTAGATCAGCGGTGGAGGAAAGGAAAATTGGAGCAGGAAAATAAAAAGATGCGGTTTTCATAGTTAACACTGGGGTAGAAGGTTTCAAAAATGGATCCAAAAAGTGGATATGAATGCCCAATTTCACCAGCCACTTTTATTTTTTTACCAGCTCCTTTGGTTATTCATAGAGGTATTTAAAACACAACTTCTGAAGCTGTAGAAAATTATGATGACACATGGCAATTCATTAATGTCGCTGCATGTCATTTGCTAAGTTTGTATGGTTATACATTCAGCCACAAAATTTGGAATGAAGCAATGTTGCATTCACAATGTCTACACTGTCATTTTTTCTGTGAGAGAAACTTGACTGTGGGAATGTGTGGCCATGGAACTCGTGTCACCCTCAGACATGTGTGGCATTCGCTGATACGCGTGACTCTGTGAGTGCTGAATGTCCCACGTAATTAAAAGAAATTCCACTGATTATGCAAGCTATAACATAGCTACATGCAACACCACTAATTTGAATGTTTATCGGTTCTGCTGTTGCTGATAAAATACGAGTATGTATGGATACATCTTACCAAATTGCAGGCTAAATCAACGTGAATGTTTTCAAACATTACTTATTTATTTTTCCGCAAATCATCCCGCGGGCCAGAGATGACTCCTTGGAGGGTCGTATCCGGCCCATGGGCCATATGTTTGACACCTCTGGGTTAGAGGGCAGAGTTCATAATATATGCATTGCTGTTGATTGTATTACATCATTTACAACTAAAACTACAACTTACTTTTGGTGCCACCCTGTGGACATTTCACTTGGAAACTGGTCAACAACACGTCCAGCTTCGGCCAATGGGGGGCAGTGATTCAAATTCTGGTAAGCACAAACCGATTTTAGCTGCAGAACTTTCAACCTACTGTTGATGAAGGGTGCGTTCCATTCAGAAGTGATCATCCCTAAGCCCTATTCTCTTCGAAGACTTAACCATCCTCTGTGAGAGCTGTGGAGTGCTAAAAAATAGTGGGTTTTAAAAATAAAGGTCTTGGAACTCACTTTTAAAGTCATTTTTATTATAAATTCTGATTGGAGTGACCTTACAGCATGGCAATATTGATTGTTTTCCTTTCAAAGTGCTCTCCGAAGGCATCATTTAGGCTGTTTGGAATGCAGGGAATTCACATCAGTCTGGATATTACTGGGGTCTTGTTCTCCTGAGAAAAATGCTGGAGTCTCTAATTGCTTTCCATCTAATTTCATTGCTGTCTAGGAGAAACAATTGAGATGTAAAAGTAATTCATGTTTTTTCCCCAATGGGAATCTGATCATGTTTAGCACATGTTTAGTGCCTCCAAAGTTTCTGAAGCTTGCCATGTTGAAAATACCAGTTACCAGGTTTTCACATTTTCAGCCAGCTTAATTGGAGAGGGGAGCCTGAGTGACCTTCTAATAAATGTGTGTCTTATCCTCTCTGAGTCACCAGTGTCTCCCACGCATTTTCTCTCTCTCCCTTTCTCACCCTGATAGAAGGGAATTGGGCCATTGAAATGTTGATGCTGTGCACTAGCAGAGTACCATTCTGCAGTCTTTTGATGGCTCGGGTGGGGAGTGAGTTACATTTTATCTCCATTAATTTGTTCATTGCTGGTGACTCACTGGACATCCTTGCTTAATGGATTGCACAAGATATTGTGTTTCATGTATTTCAGATATTTCAGATGCTATTTTTTCCTGCGACTTTGAATCTTCTAACAGTTCTAGGCACAGTGCAGCAAACCCAAATGTTTTATGCTTCCATTATAGGAATAAATGAATAACAGCACAGATTAGATTCCAAGGGTAACCCCATCCGCTATGTCTCAAGATTGCCAAAGAGACAGTATGCTTTTAGTAAACCACGATGAAATAACTCCTTTCACTAAAACCAAATGTGCTGTCACTACAGTGTTGAAAGCATAGTACTCTCTAGCCTCGAGCGGTGCATATGTATACCAAGCACGCTTCACAGGGTACAGTCATCCTAATGAGTGCCAAGCTCTGAAGGGTGATGCCGTAGCTGTTGATCTGCTGTTTCTTCTCTTTGCTTGTTTTCCTTGAGTAATAACTGAGGTTTTAATTAGCTGAAAATGCTCATTAAAACAATAATGTGTGACCATGCAGAGCCTATTCTACTTAAAAAGGATTTAATTACTAGTCTTGACAGATATGTAATGCAGACCATTCTGTTGTCCTTTTAAGCTCTGAAAGGGATACAGTCTTTCCTTAACTTAGTCAAAGTGGACATTCTTTTGGTCTAGGAACAACATTGTCCAATAAGATTTTAGGGAAGGATTTCGGGTTATGCTGTGTTTCAGGCAACTTGAAATTCTCCAACCTCCTACTTGAAAATAACCACTGGGGTTATAAGTCAGGGCATATTGATCAACCCCGAATTCAGTGAGAAGCATCATTTCATGTAATTTCCAAGATGGCAGCTACTAATGTATTTTGGACAGCCTGATCTTTTAAAATGATGTGACAGTGGCAACAAAAGTGAGTGAAATTATGTGAATATTAAAGTGAATTTTAGATGGATTTTTAAAAATAAGTCAAATGTACCACCCTAACCAAAAACTTTAACCTAAACCTAACAAATAGTTTCCTAAAACATAAATGAGAGGTGAACAAAAAAGACATCCTTACTCTTAACCATCACCTAAACCTAACCTTGAGTTTTGAAAGCAAACTCGACATGAAAAGCACATTTACTGAAGCTATAACATAATTTTTGTGTCACTTCCTTGGGGCTTTTGATTCACCTTAACATTCGGACTCAAGGCTCGGTCTCTGAATCCAAAATCCAACATTCTGTCAGGTGTGTAAATGAGGTTGGTCTGTAGAATGTTAAAATGTATAGTTTTCAAATTATGCATTAGAGTAAAATGTTTTCATATAATAACATAGAAGGGTGTGAGTAATAGAGCAAAAAATGGAAATGTATGTAAGCGTAAGTGTGTAATTTCTGCTGCAATGCTGTTTATCGAACAAACAGATAGTCCCACCCTTAACGCATGCCATTGGTTGAGTCAGTGTCACTGTGTTGGGCAGTAGGGGTGCTCAAACATAGCAATGTAGACTGTATGGTGCTAAAAGCTCCCAAACAGATGAGGTTTTTTAAGGTTAATGCTCTACCAAGTATTAGATCAACAAAAACTAAACCTGAACGTAACCGATAGTGTCGATAGAAACCGTTAATAGAAGTTACTACGTTAATAGGTGTATTTAATAGTTAGGCTTGGCATTAGGGATAGGGTTAGTAATATAATCATCTAGCAATATGAATTTCTTGGAAAAATCAGTCAAGTGTCTTTCTCCTATATATCTTTCCATCATCGCATCATCTACGAACACTGCATTAATCCATTATTCTGAGTGGAGTGTATGCTGCTGGTTATGGGTTGTTTTTGACCCTCAAGTTTGGATGTCAGATTGAGTAATGATCAAATATTCAGACTTTGCCCATGGAGAAAAGAATCTCCAAAACCTTTACCATCCATTGACAGGCAAAATTACTGCCTGGTTAGTAATCTTGAATTGAAATTAGGAACATACTCAGTGTGTCATATGGCCATAAATGAATAGGATTTATCAATGATTTCTACTGTTTGCATTCTCATGCGAATGATTGACAGCCACTATAACAAGAGTAAAGGCCCCTTCCCTTTTTCCCTGGTTACCGGGGGTTGCTATTGATTTAGAATCATAATGACTGTACAGCCATCTTTAATTTATTAGCTTGGCTGATATGAATATTTGATGTTCCCAAAGGGATATTTAAGCACCTAAGATGGAGAATAGCAGAATGGAGCATAGACAGGTGCTGATAGTAATAAAATGTGCAGACTATCTCTTGATCTTGAAATAACAAAAAGGACTCAAGCAAAGTCATAATGTATCATTCTTTATTGACTAGTTGGAAAACATAACATGAAAATAAATGTTTAGATTGGTTGGTCCCTCAAAATAGATCTAGAATAAAGAGATCCAGGTAAACAAAACAAAGGTTCAGAAAGCTATTCTTGCTTTCCCTCTTTAGTTGTCTCGCCATAAGGTATAGCTCATTCAAAAATGAAAATTCTGTTATCGTTGACCTTCTTCTTTATTTTAGTAAATGACGACCTAATTTAAAATTTTGGGGTAAACTGCCCCTTATACTAAGTAATATATCAAGCAATTATACAGATTGTATTTCTCCATGGAAATATACCTTGCACAGAGCTATATTTCTCATTCATCTAAATATACCCAGCAATACAAAGAAATTTTATTTTTGTCAATGGTAATACGGCAAAATGTCATCATTCAGCAAAGCATTACATCTAAAATAACAGAACTGTAAAATACTTTAAAAAAAAATAATAATACCAGCTTTTTCATTCTCTACTTGTCACATCTCATTAGGTGCTCAACTGTGGATCCGCTAAACAATTATCTGTCAGTACATGTAAATCTAAACTGAAATCCATCAACAGACAGGCTATTTGATTGTGCATACGTTACCCAATGGTAACAGCTATAATTATGCCAAGTCCAAGACTATTCTAGTGCCTGCGATTGTGCTTATATAACTCTACTGTATCCTTTGTACAAATGTACTGTTTGGTTGTCCATTTGGACTATGGTTAATAAAATCCAACAGCCAGGTATGTAAGCACACGTTCCAGTTAATTTGGTGTACATACTGTATTTTACAAGGCATATAAAAAAACACATTTCAGATCTTCATTTAGCAATTTTGTTTGTTTATCGTTTTTTAATCATTTGCATGCTCTAGAGAAGATCAAACCCGAAATGATCAAACCTAGAATGATCAATACAGAATCCATCTCTTACTGTGAGCTCCAACCAAGAGCAGTAGCTGACACTGTTCACTTTTGACAGGAATTCTAGATTGGGATTTCCATTCGTTTAGGATCTGGTTTTATTGGATCATTCGTATTGACTTGAAAAGTGGCTTTTGTAGCAAGGGCCACAACAATAGCTTATGCTGGGCAGTGGGATTTGGACAAAATGACTCTTTTGTTCATTTTATTCCCCAAAAGCAGCATGTGCAATTGTCCACCTATTGGGATTCTTCTCTTGGTCATCTTCACACAAAAATAATGCTAATAAACTCAGTTCGGTTTATGTAACACATGCAAGACAAGGCATGCCCTCCTCACAAACAACTTGTCTCTAAAGGATGGTACAGGCCTGAATGAAACTCTTAGAGAGGCATATCTGTGTGTACAAAAATGGAGATACTATAATCCTTATTTTGCAAGACTATGCTTTCTTTGTGTCCTGACATTTGATCTTGGTATTACCTGACAATTTGGCACTATATATTAAAAATAGTTCTATTTTCATTCTCATTCTCACAATTCTAACAATATAGAACAAATGATACAATTAATGATGAAAAGCACAATAATATTAATAATAACAAGACAGTGGTCATAAAATTACAGTATCTCACAAAGAGGCAGTTTTAGCCATTCAGTACTTCAATTATAAGGTAATGATTTTAAATGACAAGGACACTTAATCATGGATCTAATTTGGGGAACAAGCTAACATGCCTCTTGTTATAGTGCAACTAACCCCACTCATATTCCATATCATGTTACCCAGATTATAAACACTGTGAAGTTAGGCTGGGAAATAGCTATTTTTGCTAAGGAACTGGACCTATGGCATGGTGTTTCAGATAAATGAAGACATTAACAAGGAGCATTTAGAACAAAGATAATGCTGTTGTTTTTGAATAGCAATCACATTGACAGATTGTGGAGTTATTTGTAATACAGGCTTTATGACATATTGTAACTAGACATGTCTACCCAAAGAAATGATCATTTTTACAGTTTATCCCAATTATTTTAAGGATTAATTATGTTTTTTTTTATTATTATTATTATTATTTAGTTAATAATTCTAACAGCAGGTCTAGCAACACAATATAAACTCAAATGCCAATAATAAATAGTATTTCACTTTACCACAACTTTAGAAAGCAAAACATACATATCTAACTGAATGGAGGGCTATTTTTTTATGTTTTTAAACAAGTAAAATAATTCATAAACAGACATCAAGCTAGGCAGCATTGCAATAAAATTCATGCACTTAGAAATATAATTAATCTTAAATCTAATAGCACCCAATTTCACAGTGGATTACCTAGTGCAGAGAAAATATTGGCTTTCGAACAAGTAGCTAAATGGAGAGCTTTAATAACAAAGACTTGACATTTCATTTGTTAAAGACTTGCTATGTTGAGCAACGTGAGGTATGAGCCCTAATCTCCATATATTTAACACTGGGCATGGAAGAAACATCTCTACCAGCATCTAGGACATGAAAATTATTGAAATGACCAAAGCAAACCTGTTCCAGATCAAAGACAAAAAGCAATCAAAACTTTGGACCTGTAGTTGCTGTGAAGTGTCCCTGTTTGAGGAGGTGAAAGGAGCCACATGCTACACTGGACTGTGATCAGGTGATGTGTAGGTCACAGTCACCGCACTACACTCAGGCTGTTCCCTGGTTCTGCGGAGATCCGAGTACAGCCGCTCTTCGAGGGTAGCTGCTAGTTTGTCGCTCAGCTCTTCTGTGATTGTCTGTGGGCCGTAGCTTGTTTTAGCAAGCTGTTCGGGTATACATTCATCCGGAGGCTCAGGGGGTAGCTGTGCTTTTCTAGAGTTCTCTGATTGTTCCCCAGTAGTGTCAGTTATTGGAGGGGGCAGCGATGCCTCAAGAACTTCCTTTTCATTGAAGGTTCCACTTCTATCAGTGTTGGAAGATATCTTGGTGTCCTTTGCCGAGACCGAGTCCATATCAGTAGCAGTATCCTGACTAGTAGTGTCCTGAAGTGCCTTTGGTGTATCGGGAGTACTGGTCGCACCTTCACTGCTCTCTTCATCTGGTGCACTAATAATTCGTGGGAGTGTGCTGTGGTAGCTAGTCTCTAGAGGATAGTTGACAGTTTCACCACGACGGAGGGGAGTACGGTACCGGTCAAAAGAGGATTGGAAGCGTTGGCCGGGGTCACTGTACTGCTTGGAACGTTGCCACTGTTTGCGCAGGTGCACACGGGAACGATGCTTCGATCGCAGTGGAGACTCTTGTTGATCAAATTGCGGATCATGCCGCAAGAACTCATGGAAAAGTGCATCTGTTTTCTCATCAATGCTGTAATCACGCCGAGAGAGGACGGGAGGATGAGGTTGAGCGTCCCGTTGAGTGAACATCTGGCCATAGGGTGACCACAGGATTGTGCTCTCATCAGTTTTCACTCCATCCACGCTACCACTAGCACCTGCAGGTTCCTCTTCTAGTTCTTCATCAAAGATGTCTGTGTCAAAGCTTTCACACACTGTCCCCTTGCGTCCAGAACTGAAGAAGTGCCTGCGCTCCACAGCTGAGCCGTCTTTACTGCTACTGCTGCTTCCAAACAGCCGCAGCTCCTCAGGAGCTCGTGAAGGAGCTTCTATAGATGCATAACCACTGTCCATTTGCAGGAGCTTGCGGGTTCCTGACTCTCCGTCACTTCCCCTTTCAGAATCTACACTATCCTGCTTGCATCCTTTCTCCAGACCTTCGTCTACAGGCAAGTCGGCATCCCCCTCCATCTCATCTCCAATATCTTGTGAAGGGTATTTAGGCAGCCCTCCCATCTCCATTCTACCCCCTAGAGAACATACGCTGTCTGCATCACTACGGACTGAGTCTTTGTCATTGTTGCTGCTTTGGTCGGAGGAGACATACCGTTCAAGAGAGGCACGAAGAGTCCAGATATCACGGTACAAGGTCTGAGGTTCTAAGCTCTCCTGGCGACAGCCCATTCCAAGACTCTCCTCTGAAGAGGGATTGGCGGGGAGGCCGATCACCCCCTGGCCACTTGCTCTGCTGCAGCTGGGCTCCACCATCACCTCCACCTCTAACCTGCAGAGATCAGCACATACACAAAGTCAGAAAATCTCATAATCTTAAATGTAGATTTTTGGAATTCTTCAGCTGCCACAACGGCAGAAACTTCTGTAGATCCTCCAGACACCCTTCCAGTTCTCTGAGAAACTCTTAGTTCCTGCAAGAATTGTTAAGAACTCTTAGTACTTTCAACCATTCTTTCAGTAACTTCATAAATGAAAGGCTTCAAGGCACTTGAAATATATTTTGAGATTCCTTGAGGACATGCATAGGATATTTGAGTATGTAATAGGATACCATAAAAAGGATACATTTCAAAGGGTGTCTGATCGATTTCCAGAGGGTTCCAGCGTGTGGTTGCTGAGGAACCCCAAATGGTGCTTCAAGTATCTTTTAATTTTTACAGTGTTAGAAAATACAGCAACATAGCATAATATCATGTTTATGTCAGTGTAGGTCTATGTCAAATATACGAAGTTTGTTTATTTTTCTATTTCATGATAGATTTGTGCCCAGGTTCAGAGATGTTAAAACAGATGCCTTGATTAGTGCACAGATGGTAGTGACTCACTCTGTGATGGTTCATTTGAGGAGACCACTCCACAGCCGCAAATATGGGCAAGTCTTAATAAGTAAGCAAATATAAACAAATATTCTAATGGTGAAACCCATGTGTATTGACCTTCCTGGACTATTATGCAAAAACACATGGGAAAAATGCAAACCAACTGCTAAAATAACCAAAAGGGACCCATATGGTATTTACCTCAATTCAAGAAAACAAAATGGTTGATAAACAACCTCCATCTTATAAAGCAAAGCAATGTTACTTTGGCACTCTCTCTTCATGATGTAACTGTAAACAAGCTGATGATGCCATGATAAGGCAATGCTATCAGCACACTGAGATCAATCCAGCATGGAATGAGTCTGCTGGATGAGGTGTGAAGAGGCAGATGGTTACTATAGCAAATGCATGGGCGAGGCAATTAAAGATACCTGCCGAGGGAGGGTGGGGGTGTGGAAGGGGGGGATAAGAGGCGTGGTCTGGGCCAGGTGGGACAGTAGGTCACATCCTTGGTGCGAGCAATGTACTGGATGAGGTCGATATGATGGGCAT
This sequence comes from Xyrauchen texanus, assembly GCF_025860055.1. Lineage (NCBI taxonomy): Eukaryota > Metazoa > Chordata > Actinopteri > Cypriniformes > Catostomidae > Xyrauchen > Xyrauchen texanus. The sequence continues at coordinate 13,645,686 of NC_068325.1, forward strand.
CGTGTTCTTCTTGGTCCATGCTCTCGCTTGCTGCACGCTGCCTCTGGAACTGCCTCCGTTTGGGAGAGCCTTTGGGGACAACATGAATGTTATTCATCAATTCTTGGATTTGTTCTAGCTTTGCAACAAGCAAAAAGCAGCCAGACTGCATGCCTACAATTGATATGTGCAGTCTCAGTAAACAATTCTAACAAATATTCTTCCTTCCACATTGATTTTGAGAGACAACACAATATACAACTGACCAGTTAACCAGTCTCCCAATTTTAGGAAAACTAGTACAGTCAAGAGATCTTGAGTCCACATAGAAAATCTTCCAATTCTAATTTATTCCTGGGCATAAAAATAATGTTTTAAGATAAAACAGCATCCATCGCATGTTGGTGAAGATGGCAAGGTGTATTTTCATCCATTTTCCTTCAAAATGATCATTCATTAACCCAAACTTCCTTGGTTACGGGTCAGCTGGCTTGAAATTGCATTTAGAATGAGGAGGAATAATGGGAATTCGCAGTTGTGCTCGAGACATTTCACTGAATTGCTGAGGTGATCACAAATGAATACAATGCTTTGGATGCCTCTGGAATTTATTTATATTTTTTAATGCAGTTGTCTTGGGATGCACAGCAGTTTTTGCCCTTTATATTTTGTGTATTGTGTTGATGCTCATTGACCCCATGGGCCTGACTTTAATTGCATATATGAGTTCACATTTACAATATAGTGTGCTGTTCAAAATTGTTTCATAATGTTGACAAATTATTCATCTGTAGAATTTGTCAACATTATTAACTTTTATTTACTAGACTATAAACTAATTTAAGCAATAAGACATCAGCAGGTTAAAATATGGTTTTCTTTTACTGACTTGATTTTCAACGGCTTCAGCCTCTTCATAAGCTAAGACCGCAATGTGCTTATGCTTTTATGTTGTCAGTTTGATTATAAATGTGTTGAGATCGCTGTACTATCAAACTATGGAAAAGCTCTTGGGATGCTCTCTTTCGGTCTTAGGTTTAAAAAAAAAAAAACATCTTTGGAAGGGAAGAGTCCTGCGTCAACTGGCCATCTGCTTGAGAGTGAGTCTTGGCACCCAAATACAGCAGCTCTGTCTTGGCTGAGATAATATTCTACAGTCTGGTACACATGCACACAAAAGCCAAACTCTGTATCTGACTGACTCTGCCACATGAAGGCAATAAACCTCTATTGAGGTCTTCAATCATTTTTACAAGGTAATGCACAACACATAGGCTAAATGAAAAGCAGAGAAACATTCAATATTGCTTTGCATCCCCTAAGGCTAGGAAATGGATCACTTTGCAGGTTTATAACACTTTTTATGCTTTCCATTTCAACAGCAGTTATCTCACTTCCTTTTTTAGGGTATAAATAAAGATAATGAATACCTTTATACTGTAACCTAAAAGCAACATTCTGTTTCCTCTGTTCATTTCTTTGTTCATGTTTATTCATTCAAGCATGTTCATTCATTAATTCATTTTTATTAATTTATTCATGTTCATTCACTCATTCATGTTCCTTCGTGTTTGTTGATTGGTTAATTAATGTTCATTCATTAATTCATGGTTATTCATTCATTCCTTTTCGTTCATGTTTATTCACTCATTCACGCAATGCTCATTCACGTTTGTTAGTTCATTCATTTATTCATGTTAGTTTATTCATCCATGCATTAATGGTTATTCATGTATTCATGTTTATGCATTCATTTTTTCCTTCATTTATTCAGTCACTTCAGCTTAGATACCATGCAGATAATATCATGCTTGTTCCTTTAGAAAGTTTGTAGCACAGACTTTTATTTTTTTTGCTTTTTTACCACTTTCAAAGGGAGATGAGGTGGGAATGGAATCAGGAAATCATCAGGATCATTCTATTCCTCAAACAAAGCTTCTGAAATGCTTTAGAAGAGTTGGAATATAGTCCCAAAGTCATATGGACTACTTTTAGGGGTCGTATAGACCGAACACGTTCATTTGCTAAACAAAGCTAGACGCAGTACAACGCATAAAACAGAACGCAGTTGTTTTCTTATTTATCTGACACAATGTCTAAAAAACGCTGAACACCTTTGTGGAAAAAGAGGATACAGATACGCATTCAGTGTCAATGGCCATTTATGGTGCTTTTTGTCCTGTTTGGAGTATGGTAGTCTCAGATCACTGTTTGCTTTCATTCTTCAAAATATCAATTTTTATGGTCAACAAAGAAAAGTCAATGACAGAACAGAATTAAAATTTTGGGGTGAACTATTCCTTTCAAAAAAACCTATACATTGCACTTAATAAGGCATTTGGTTAACACAGTCTATGACACTTTCATTGCCTGCTGTTCTAACACAACAGCACGCATATCATTGTCAGTTAAAAGCCACTTGCTGGTGACTGAGGGGTCATTATATTCAGCAGAACTATTTTACGCCATCTTCTCAATATCTCTTTTTTCACAAATCTATTGAAAAAGAATAAAAGCAATATGCAAAGGGAACAATTCAGTCAATGTAGCCTGTTTATTCAAATTAGTGACTTGCAAGTACTTCGGATGCTTTCAATAAAACTATGCTGAAAACCCCATGGATGTGTCACCCACCTCTCATGTCCAGACTTGAAGCCCTTTGGCTGCTGTCAAACTTCCATTTCTTGATCTTGAAATAGGGACTTGCTCCTTCCAGGCTGGCATGCCGACGGAGCTTTGTGAAGAACTGCAGCATGGGCCCTTGTGGGGCCCCTCCAGAGGAGGACAGGGCAGTGGCTGAGGCAGATGTGCGGTCTCTACCATTACCAATGATGCCTGCGTTCCTAGCGACCCCTCCTCTTACCTCCATCTGTTTTTGTTTCCATGATTAAAGAATAATTATATAATATTATTTATATTTTTAGAACCAGTGATAACATTTTTAATCTACTACACTGCAAAAAATAAAAGTCTTAATCTGCATTTTTTTAATTGTTTTCTAGCTAAACTTTCTAGATATCCTTGAAACCAGATACATTTACGTGAGAAGCAGAATGATGTAAGATATTAAGGGGTGGATTTCACTGAGAATTCATTGTGCCCTGTAAAAGCGTGATAAGTTCTTCTCCACCATTTGATGAATTACTTCTGACATGATCGATAAAATGTATTCAAACATCTCTTTTATATCACATTTTGTTTAGCCTGCTTTCCTCTGAAGGTAATAGTGCACTGTTTATTGCAGCAGGCAAATATCACTGAGTTTTGTGAATAAAGTGCAATCTATAATGAGCCTAATTACATAGAAAAGTTACTTGATTTAAATACTTAAGATGCAGCATTATTTCAGCACTGATAAAACCTGCTTAAACTAGATTACTGGTGGTCAGCGTATAAGATGCAGTTTTGCGCAAAAGTGGCGCAATTGTTTAGTAAGTCTTGTTTTCAGGGGAAAATGTAACTAAATTTAGCGAGGTTTATGCTTAAAACTATTTGGCAATGAAGTAAGAAAAATAAACTTGTTTTACCTTTGATTTATTTTAACTTATCACATTGGCACATCTTACCCCACTGGCACATCTTACCCCATTGTCACATTGTTTTTATTATTTTAAGCATAAACCTGTTTTAAAATCAAGTTTGTCAAGTAAGCTCATCTTGTTTTAAGGATGTTTAGATATATTTACTGGAAAAACTAAAATAGTGATTAAGAAAATTAGTTTTTACAGTGCAGGAGTATAATAGTATTACAATATGAAATATGAATATAAAATAATAATAATAATACGTTTATTTTATATCATGCCTTTCAACAAACTCAAGGTCGCTTTACAAGTAACAAGCAAATAAATAAACAAATTACAGCAGAAGGGGAGAGCAATTAAGAGTCAGAATGACAGAGGGAAAAGATATGTTTTCAGGTAGGTTTTGAAACCATGTATGTGTTGAGGTCCTGGAGGGAGTGTGGGATGGAGTTCCATAATGTTGGAGCAGTAGTGCTAAAAGCCCTGCCAGCCAGTGATATCAGCTTGTAATGTAGGATGAGTAGTCAACCAGAGTCAGAAGACATATGTGAGCGAGATAGTGTGTAGGGACATATACGATCTGATGTAAGGAGGGGAAAGACCATGTAGAGCTTTAAATATAGTGAGGAGTAATTTATACTGAATGCGGTATGAGACAAGTAGCCAGTGCAGTCTACGTAAAATGGGGATGATGCGAGATGATTCCTTGGAATAATTAAAAGATAAGATAATTACAAATAAATAAATGCTACTTTTTAAGAGAGTAACAGACAAAAATCTGTTGTTTCAAGCACTTGTTAAAGAAAAAGCTGTAGTACGTAGCTGTGACTCAAATAAACGTAATTGTGTATTCATTATGGACTGCGTTTTATGAGTATCGTGGAAAGCTGCATGTGATGTCATATATATATATATATATATATATATATATATGGGTGTTACTCACTAGACAGGGGCTGGTAGGCTCAGGACCGGGTACTGCAATGCTCTCACAGAATGTTGTGTCCACTATAGAATTAAGAGTATCACCAGGAAGAGCAGAGCTGGGACTGAGGCTCCGGCTGGTCAGGGCAGTCTGGGGTAGTGAAAATACTGGTGGCTGTGAGGAACCAAGAGCTATTTTATTATGAAAGTATTAAATACAAACAAAAGGTAAAAAAAAACACAATTATGCAGTAATTTAAAGTTTGGCTTACACTCTCAAAAAGATAAAGTTCTATAAAGGGATTATGATGTCATAGGAGAAACTTTTTATGTTGCATTTAAAGGATAATCAAATGGTCTTGTATCATCGAAAAGAGATTTATTTTGCAACAATGACCACCTGATTGTACAATATCTCCCCTCCCCCCCAAATTCTAAATATATAAATGGACATACATTTATTGATTTGTGTATAATTTAATTTAGAATGAGGGTAAATAAATAATGGCAGAATTTTCATTTTTGGGTGGGTGAACTATCCCTTTAAGATCCTTCTTAAAGGATCCTTCTTAACTGACCTGGGGGGGGGATAATAAAAAAAATAAAATCGATCTCATGCTGTCCTTGTTATGACTGACATCATATTCCAACTCCTATTAGCAGAGCAATGTGGCTGTCACCTGAAAAATCGAGAGGCTGGATTTAGCGACGGGGCGCGTTGTCATGGCAATACTGTTCTGGGATGACTCACACTCGTGGATGGTGAGTATCTGGAGGGCGGGGGGAGGGATGTGGAGGTGTGTAAGCCTCGCATTCTTTAAGTGATGGAAGTCGCCCTCCGTGAGCGTGTACCTGAGTTCAGACAGACAGGGAAGAGGTTAATACACGCAACAGTACGTCAGCGAATTGAACAGCATGACATTTCCTAGAACAAAGGGACAGTATACATGTATGTGAATGTTCTACAATACACACTGTATTAACACGATGGTGACTGGTTACAAAACCATGCATTCCTTTTTAATATTAAATATCTAAAGTCCACATTGGTCCCAAATTGTCTATTAGCTTAAAAGTCATCTATATACACATCTAGTGTACTACAAAAATGTACCTTGAAAAGAAAAAACCTTGAAAACAAATTGTTTACTATCCACTGGCAAATCTATTAGAAGACTTTGGAAAAGGCCCCCCATTTACTTCTTAAGAATTCTTATTTGTTCTTCATTCAGGGGTGAAAAGAAGTTTGAAACAGCTGAGCAACAGTATACTGGTTCAAAAATTCAGACACCCACACACACCGCAGTGGGAGGCGTATGGAAGTACATTTAAATAGGAGGACGCTGAAGACTACATGTAAAACTTATGTGACACTGAAATGTTTTATCAATGACTTTATGCCTCATTATCAATAGAATTCACTCGAACAACTCGATGATGATTTAAAGCAATATGCACTTACTGAGCACCACCTGAACACCTACTTATTCATGCAATTATCTAATCAGCCAATCTTGTGGCAGCAGTGCAATGCATAAAATCATGCAGATATGGGTCAGGAGCTTCAGCTAATGTTCACATCCACCATCAGAAGTGGGGAAAATGGGATCTCAGTGATTTGGACCACGGCATGATTGTTGGTGCCAGATGGGCTGGTTTGAGTATTTCTGTAACTGCTGATCTCCTGGGATTTTCACGCACAACAGTCTCTAGAGTTTACTCAGAATTGTGCCAAAAAAGAAAAAACATCTCGTTTGATGAGGTCAACGGAGAATGCCCAGACTGGTTCGAGCTGACAGAAAGGCTACAGTAACTCAGATAACCACTCTGTACAATTGTAGTGAGCAGAATAGCATCTCAGAATGCACAACATGTCGAACCTTGAGGCAGATGGGCAACAACAGTAGATGACCACGTTGGGCACTTAATGAGGACTATAGTGTTCCTAAAAAGTGCTCAGCGAGTGTACATGCAGTAGTTAATGTTTAATTTGTCTTGTTTACGGTCTGAATTAATTGAGCTGCAGCCATAATATTCGTTATTGTAATTCATGATGGCATTGATACTATAGCAAAGTTGGATGCATAAAAGAATGTTAATGGACAGAATCCAGACAAAAATGTATGATAAGAGGTATATCTTACTTTGGGCAGATGTGTGAATGGATTTTGCTACAGATGGCACATGAGTAAATAGGCACTTGAGAGTATTTGAGTAGATTTGATTCCTTTTGTTGACTAATCTAACAAACAAACAAAAACGTGATATGGTCTTGGAAAATTTCTCTACGTGAACGATTGTACATACTGTATGTAGGTAAATTTGCACCAGTTTGCTAATAAATCTGAAAGCCGGTGTATTCATGTTTACTGAACAACGTAACCAGAATGAGCAGTCGGCCTCAAAGTAGGTGAAGCTTCAGGTCACACCTACTGATGACATGGACCAAGGTGTTCAGCAGACAGTAAGAAGTTTTCCTAAAAGTTTGCCCATGTGAACTGTTATGAACCACCTAAATTAACTCATACATTTTTGGCCAGATTTTGTTCCAAATTACATCACACCAGTTTGTTCTTTGATTTCGTATTAAATATACCAGAGCCAAAAAAATGGACCAAAAATGTTGATGACTCATCTTGCCCTACACAGATTTTTGTCCAGTCAAATGCTCTCTAGAATGAAAAGTTCCTTCCCCAATACTACCTGAAACCAACTAGTAAGTAGCAAAAATCATGGTTCATGGCTTTGACATAACATAAGTTCTAAAAAATTCTAAAAAGTTCAAAAATTAAAATAGAACAAACCATTAAATATGTCCCACTAAACTTTCAATAGGCAATTTGTCTGGCACAGAGGAATCCAGCAACACTTGCAGTGAAAAACTTTGACTTAAAATTAATAACATAAACATAAACTACGCATTTCGGCACAGGAACACTGATGAAGGCCTACGTGCCGAAACGCATTGGTTTATGTTATTTATTTTAAGTCAAATAAAGTTTATCACTGCAAGTGTTGCTGGATTCCTGCCATTCCTGTTGTTTCTATCCATGCGCCTTGTGAGTGGGTAAAATAGTGCCAGAACTTCTACAGCAGGCAATTCGTCAACAGAGGAAAGAAACCTGTGTTTGCCAAGTGATTTCATTGGGATTTTAACACAAAAATAAAAATGATAATTATAGTGGAAAAAGTAAGGGTGACCAATCATGACATGTCATGTCCTTTATACAGTTATATAAAATTTAAGCTAAAATCTTGATGTTGAAAATATTTTTTATTAGTCAACAACCCATCGACTTGATAAACACAGATTGCAAAATGCATACAGTATATGAATAAAGGCTGTAGTCTGCTGCAGCAGTATCTGCTATGAATAGGGGCACTTTGTCAAGATTGGGCGGTATAAAAGAGTGGGCAGCTGACCTTCGACCTTTCTCCTGTGGTTTCTTGCTGTGGTCAAAGAGCGCCGCTTCATTGAAGGAGACCCGGCGGCCGGTGGTGCCTGTGGAGAGGAAACGCTCCGTCTCCATGTCATGGGAGCTGGCTGCCGACAGGCAGTCTGATTCATCAATGCGAATTGTAATCTCTGTTTGAGGAGAAACAGATTATATTATATTATACCAGAGGAAGGGTTTTTTTTTTGCTTGATGGCCTCAGTATACACTGCAGCCATAAGGAATAATGTACAGATTTTGCTCTTATGGAAAGAAACTGGTACTTTTATTCTCCAAAGTGGCATTCAACTGATCATAATCGGGACATTAATAGCGTGAAAAATTACTATTACTAAATTACTATTACCCACTTTAGTCACATTCACATGACCCGCACGATCAGCATTTCCCCGATATCTCTTTGCAGACAATTCGGATAAAGTATCATTACATGGACAGTGCCAATGCTAAATGTAAAACAAGATATTCTCTGCATGTGCTTTCATGTTGAGTTCAAAGCGGCAAATCATGTACAGTAAATGCAGCTTCACGATTGCTGTCACAAAGTGGATGGTCACACTTAATATATTGTGGAGGATGAGGGTTTAAGAGAATGAATGCCCATTGTAATGAAAACGCAAAACTACATGAAATATATATTTCAATTATTTAACCTACAACTGGGAAATGTTTTATGTTACTTGAATTGGAGCTATTTTAGAGCATTTCTATCTTTATACTATGGAATGCTTAATTTGGAAAAACATTGTTACATATTGTTTTCTTTTCTAAGAAGGAGCTAAATGCATTTTGACAGGAAAAGATGTATACTGTATATATAGACAAAGTTCAGGACTTTCAAAATCTGTGATTAACTATGAAAATTCATGCTATTAATCATTATTAAATATTTGAATCAACTGGCAGCACTAGTTTTAATGTATTATAGTTTTTAAAAGCTATTTAACTGTGAATAATTAGGATGAATACAGGTAAAATGGGACACTTTCTAATAATCTGTCATTTACAATTTTAAATATGATTCAATTGGCTACATCAACGTCATCCCATACTAGTTTAAAATGAGCTTAATACTGATTTTTAATAACGGAAGAAGATTGATGATTACGTTTAAGTGTCCCACATTGCCAATTATTCCTATATTCAACCCTAAGTATTACTATAACCAGGATTATAACTATTTACAAGAACATACTGATTATAAGGAATATTATAAACCACTATGAATGCATTTAATGTATTTGGATTACCATTATAATGCATTACATATACACCAGCTTCAAGTAAAGCATTACTGAACAGTCTCCTTTGCATTAGCTTTATATGATGCCAAGAACATTTCAGTGCATATGCAACACATTTTATTTAAAGCATCAATTATTGTGTAGGTTTGCATTTAAATGTTTAATGTGCACAGAAAAAGATCATAACAAGCATGCATTTGCTTGTTATGTGGTGAAAGTCTTACCATGCACTGGCTGGGCCTCCTCAATATATGTTGTATTACTTTTCTCTGCATCATCGCTAGCCCTGAGGCAAAGAATGAACCTTCAATGCAAACATGTAATGCGTCAAATTGACATTCATGTCAATCTCTTTTAAATCATTCATAATTACAAATTTTCATTTAAAAACTCTAATTCACATCCGAAACCTAATATGACATCAAAACAAATGACGTATGATTGCGATAATAATAACAGCGGCTTTATTACAACAATATACAGCTTCATTTGCCATAAGGCATTGGTAATGAGAAACTGGAAATTAGTTTCCAGTCTTCTAACCACTGTGTATGGTGGCAATATGAGTGTGTTTTAGTGGGTGTCGGCTAGAGTGCACTCTCCCGCACCAGGAGTGATTTATTGCGGCTGATGGCTGCTATGAGATCTCATTATACTCGCCATTTGTGCGAGTCTGCACTCCTCCCGGCTGCCTGGAGAGCAGGCAGACTGTACACCTCACCAGCCACTGAGAAATACAGCCATGCTGTGATAAATGTGTTGAGAAAACATTTCATTGGCTGAACATTGTATGCTTCACAGGGGCATCAGCTAATTCCATTTGAACTTTAATGTTACTGTTATGTATTATGTGTAATATATTGTCAGCCATAAAAATTAGATTATAATTATGGAAATTATATTGTTGCTTTAAACCGTAAACTTAAGATCTGATTGTTTAACAGGAATGTTCTACCAGAACCAAAAAGGTTGATTATACAAGAACATGTCATCGCATGACAATGTATGTATGGGTGGCTAAAAAGGGTTTATCTTACCACGCATGTCGCCTGTCCCCCTCACAACAGCGGCGACAGAGAATCAGAAGGATGGACAGCAGGACTAGTGTCCCCCCGACAAAGATAGACAAGAGGACCAGCAGGAGGACATAGCCATTCTGTGTCCCTGATGACAGGGGGACGTCCTAGGAAATCACCAGAGAAAGAGAAATCAGTTTGGAGGCTTGAAACACTAGTCTGAATACAATGTATTCTTACAAGGAAATTCCCTCTGCAAGTAAAATCCCATGACTTCAATTTACCCGGCGTACCCAATTATTAGGCGCATTGTATTCCTCAGGATTAATTTTATTATTGAACAAACACAATGCTCTCAGTCACTCCAAAATGATATTGAACCTCAAACCTGAAAGTGTGCACAATTATTAGGCAACAAAATTACAAAAATTATTTTTAAGAGTAGGTGCAACAAATTAGTAACAAAATGACAATTGAATTACATTTTTGGCCTTTCAAAAATATTCAGTGGCCAATATAGCCACCCTTCTTTGAGCCTTACATCCATGGAGTCTGTCAGTTTCTTGATCTGTTCACAATCAACTTTCGCTGAAGCAGCAACCACAGCCTCCCAAATGCTGTTCAAAGAGTGTATTGTCTTCACTCACTGCAAATCTCATGCTTGAGAAGGGCCCACAAGTTCTCAGTAGGATTTAAGTCAGGTGAGGAAGGGGGCCAAGCCATTATTTGGGCATTATTTTGAGGCCCTTGCTGGCTAGCCAAGCAGTGGAGTACTTGGATGCATGAAGATCATGGCCTTCTTGAATGCTGAGGACTTCTTCCTGTACACCTGCTTGAAGAAAGTACTTTCCAGAAACTGACAGTAAGGTTTGAGAATTGAGTTTCAGTCCATCTTCAACTCGAAAAGGTCCAACTATCTCATCCTTAATTATAGCAGCTCATACCAGTACCCCTCCTCCACCTTGCTGGCACCTGACTCGAAGTGGTGCCCTGTGCCCATTAGTGATGCAGCCATGGGCCCATCCATCTGGCCCATCAAGATTCACTCTCATTTCACGTCTTCATGTATTTCTTTGCCCAATCTTGATGCTTCAACTTGTGAATATATTCAGTGGTGGTCATGTTTCAGCCATCTTGACCTTGTCCATGTCTCTGAGCACTTGACACCTTGTACTTCTGGACACTCCAGGTAGGATGCAGTTCTGGAATATGGTAACATTTGAGGATAATGGGTTCCTGTTATCTTCTCATTTAATTCTTCTAAAGTCTTTTGCAGTCATTTTGCGCCTTTTCTTCTCCATGCGTTTTTTGCAACCCAGATGACTATTCGCAACAAAACATTTGATTGTCCGGTGGTCACGCTCCAATAGTTTAGCTATTTCAAGAGTGTTGCATCCATCTGAAAGGTATTTTACAATATTTTACTTTTCAGAGGTAATGAAGCTGCCTAATAACGCACACCTTGATATAAGGTGCACTTTTGCCACACCCTCTCTCATTACACAAATACATACCACCTGAAAATTATTGAATCCAATAAGCATTCAAGTTTATATGGTTTGAGGTTGGAAAATGTGCATGGAAATAATGATAAGATCAGAATACTCACTTGCTAATAATTAGGCACGCAGTCTAGATTTTGAGATTAAATCTGTAGAAACTGTAGAACTAGGAGCAACTGAATGGTCTCATGAAATGAAGAACCTTAAGTCTTACAATTTTACTGACATAGACATAAGCCAGAGACAGTTTCCACATGAAAGCCACTTTGTTCAATATTGACCCCTATAGTAATACTACATAAAGCCTGGCTTCTCATCATTTTTGTGGGGCCCTGGAGAGGAGGACCCATGTATGGGGGATTTTTTTTCCAAATTGAGATGTTAAGTGCAGTGTTCGCTACGCCAAAGGCTGCAAGACGAGTTTAGAAAGATCTTGAGGCGAAGACCTTTGCAATGGAGACAAGCGAGAAAAAGACAGAAGGTTTCTTCCTCAAAGACATCAAAGCACAAAGGCATACAGCACCTCTTGTCTTGCCACCTGGTTAATTGTCATCTTCACCCATGTATCCACAGTGGTGTTCAATGGGTAGAATTATAAATAAATGCATAAGAATAAGGCCTGAACAAGCCTTTGGGCTATACATGTAGAACCATGCAATTACTCTTACATTATACAGTTTTTCATTGGTGGAGAAGAACATAGTCCTAATTACTCAGTCGTCATTGTTCAGATGAAGAGCAAAGAGTGCACTGTTTATTAAGAGCAGGTCCATTAGTTTCAAAATTAGACAGATAGGAAGATTTATTTCTCCGCACTCGTTTTTTGCAGCGTTAATCTATAAATGCCAGCACGCAATTAATCACTGGGGGCAGTACGCCATTAACCTAGCAGAGCCAGAGAGAAAGATGTTCTCAGAGGAGAACTGGGGAACTCTTAAAGGTGAACTCAGTATTTTTTTCCTCTTTAAAAAAGTTGTACTCCTAAAGAAATTAATTGTTATTTTAATACACATGTATACATCCATAACCACTCACACAAGATGAAGACTCCAGTCATATCAGTAACCTTATAAAAGCTGTTTTATTCTACATGGAGTGGGTCCCCTCATGGGGGGCGGCCATGTTAGGATCACATAAGTGTTGGGGATGCTACATTGAAACTTCCCAAGCTACTAGCTACCCATAGCGTAAATTAGATACATTATGGTCAAGATACTCTTTTAAAAAAGTAGTAAAAGTATTACTGTAGTAAAACCACGGTAAATTTGTAAGAGTGAAACTAAATGTGTTGTTACTGAAAAAGTCACATTATGCTGGAAATAGCTTAACTACGGTCATGCTACTGTAAAATGTAGTTAGTAGCGCTTTCAGTTATCTTTAGTTTAACTTTAGTTAATACCCCAAGCTTCATCTCAGTAACCGCCCTGTTATTGAATACTTTCACTCAAGCATTACATTTATCATGGTTGACTGTTGATGTGTCTCAATCAGCTCCCTAGCTCACTAGCTCAGGCACTTGCAAAAGTGTTCATCCACACTTAATTACCTGCAGCATGATTACGATGCCGCGCTTTTAGACACAGCTGGTATAATTAAGCAACATCGCTGTATTAATGACACTATTGTGCATTTTCATTGTAGATATTAAAATGCATAGTGTTACTATGAAAGATAAATTACACGAATAAATAAATATACAAAGGAGAGTGTTTTTAATCTTTTACTCTAATATTTAAACGTTTTTTTTTTTTTTTTTTGCCTTTCATAAACATTATGGATGAAAGATCATTCTCTTTCAAAGATAAATGAAGGCTTTGACATTGTATATTTATGCTTGCGTTCATCATCTAACGGAGGCCTGCCGACATTTCCAGCAAGGGACCATAGTGTGAACCGATGCTCCCTGATTTTCTTAGAGAGCGAATGTGCACTCGAATTATTTTTGTGACTGAGAGAGTCTTAGAAATAGCCGACTCCCTAATCAGTGCCCTAACTACTGAACTTAGGAGCTGATTAAAAGAGAATGGTCTATCTGCGTCCTGCAAGACTACTACAAGGCACGCCCACTACAAATTATGCTCACCTTCAAATATCCAGAGAAATGCTGAAGTCTTGCAACAGTTCGATGTCACATATATACACTATAGTTGTTGTTATTAGGAGTAATTCAACAACCCTACACCTATATCTACCCCTTAACCTAACCACAAAGATTTAAATAATGAAAAGTTTGTAAAACGAATAAACATACAGCAACTTAAAATTGATAGTGAATGCAACATACCACCGTGTAACTAGATGGCGACAGTATGGAGAAAAGTGATGAAAATGAAGAGGAGAAGAATTCAGCCGTGTGCTAAGCTAATAGGCTAACTGGTTAGCTTGTGAGTGAACTGAAGAAAACAGTACAGAGACATTTTTTATTTTACCATTTATATCTTCAGTTTAATAATATAATATATGACATTTAATTTAAAAGTTATTATTTGTTGTATTTACACAGTTATTTTATTTTATTTTATTTCCAGGATATAAACAAAAACCATACATAAAGAGTGCAAGTGTATAGACTTAGATTAAATAATGTTCTATAGAATAGAAAAAAAAAAAAAAAAAAAAGACAGAAAGGCATGAAGTATAAAAGCACAGAATATTACGTTTCAACGCTTAACAAATTTAAAGAGGTAGCACAGGTTTACGTTTACAGTCTTAAAAGCTTTTGTGTTCTTTGAATGTGAAATGGTTTGGATGTATTGCCTGACTTCTATTCAAATACAAAAAAAGGGCTTTTGATTACTGAAGTTTCTTTTGTGAATGTGAAACTTGGCAAACAGCAATAAAAGTTTAATAATAAAATACTCATTACTTTTTGTTTTGCTGATGCTATAAAACCAAACAATACATCCTGAAACAACTCTGAGAAATCCAAAAGCACATTTTCATTAATTAAATGACAAAATAATTGTGTAGAGGGTCAATCCCAAAAGATGTGAAGTGCAGATTAATTTGTGGCATCACAAAAATAGCCATTTGTATATATATATATATATATATATATATATATATATATATATATATATATATATATCTTTTAACCTTTTAAATATAATTTGGCTGGGTAAAACCTATGTAATAATTTGAATATTTACACAGTTAAGACAACATGAATCATACAGCGATTGCGTTGGATTTTAAAAGTTATTTTAGCCAATGGAATCGCTTTAAGATTCAAGGGGGTGTTCCTTGGAGTGGATGCGTCATGTAGTGGGTGTTCCTTGTAGTCTTGCAGAATGCAGACATGGGCTTAGTTTGAAATTGCTTAATACCCATACTACTTATATGAGTAGTATAGTAGTATGCAATTCCAAACTCAGCCCATACACCCAGATACACTTGGAAAAATATACACCCAGTGAATAGTACATTTTTACAATGGCATCAACACATCCACGCCACTAGGTGTCAGTACAAGTTCACAACAACACAGAAGAAAGAAAGTCATATGGGGTTGGAAGGGTAGTAAATTACTGAATTTGCAAGTATCCCTTAAAACAAAAATGGTTCTATATAAAAAGTGCAAAGAACCATTGAAGAACCTCTATTTTTAAAAGTGCTAAGAAGAGTCAATGCCAAAGCCATTTGATCTCTCTTTGTTAAGCCACATCAACCTTGGATTGAAGCTCATAAACATCTCAGATTTAGTCACTGTCTGTCCACTTTCACAATGTATTTAGAACTAATCAAATGACGATGCTTATGCCGGTAATTGAAGTTCCTGTTAGTAACACTGGGTTCGGATGCTCTATTACACTGTTTGACTGTGCGATGGATTCGGTCTGACTCAAAGTTCTCTCGCAGGGGCTAATTTGCTTAGATCTCACAATGGATCCAATTAGGAAGGATACAGAACAGGATATTTTCTATTTGCATGTCTGGGGATAGGGCTGTAGAACGAGACAATGGAGGAATTGAAAGTTACCAGCAGGAAGAAGCAGCAAAAAGGGGGTCTGTCGACTTACTGTGGGGTGTTCTGTTAGGTTGGTCCATACGGCAGACTCATTGCTCATGGTCCAGGCCAGAGAGAGTGTCCCCCCTGAGAAAGACATTACAGGAAGTCATGCAGCCACTTTGAAGCTGGATATGGCACTAAAGAAGGAGTCTGAATTCCAGGTCTCCGTTAAAGGAATGTTCTGAGTTTCAATAATTGAAAGCATTTGTATCATAATGTTGCTTACCACAAATAATTATTTCGTTCTTTCCCTCCTTTATTTGCGATCACACTTACAATGGAAGTGAATGAGGCTAGCACATAAACATTAAAATACTGTTTCAAAATTATAGCCACAAGTCATGAACGCCATACATGTTTAAATGATTTTAGTGTGATAAAATCAATTATAGGGTTTACTGGTGTTATGTTGTCATGGCAACAAAGTTAATATTGGCAATAACTTCACACAGAAAAGGTTAGTAGGCAATTTTATTACACTAATATCATGTTAACACATATCATGTTTGCATCTTTTGGCTATGCCTTTGAAACAGTGTGTATTTTAATGTTTATGGACTGACCCCATTCACTTCCATTGTTAGTGCCTTTTTTTGTGGTATTCAACACAGTCTTTAAATGATTTAAGATAATTGTAAGATAAAATGTGCAGCTTGGACAGTCTGCAACACATCTCCTTTTGTGTTTAACAGGAAAAAATAAAGTAAAAAGGCTTGGAATGGCATGAGGGTGAGTAAATAATGACATAATTTCAAATCTGGTGTACTATCCCTTTAAGGTTTGCAGGGAAAAGTTTATTTACAAAATGAGCATACAATACTAGAAATATACTGCATTCAACAACAGTATTTTTCATAATTCATGCAAATCTTGTACATGAATGCTTATAAAAACTGTAATCCTGGTATACCAAAATATATACCAGTTGCAGTTGTTATGCAAACTGCAAAAGAAAGCAGTTTGCATAACAATGGTAATATTTAATTTTCTATTTTTCCCTTCCCATTATCTGTTTATGTTTCTGGCTTCCAGTGGCTGAGGCCTGGCAGCATATGTTCCCCATCTCAGATAATACCATTAATGCCACATCTTTCTGCATAAACCACAAAAACCATCTCTGACTTGCACACTCACCTCCCGAACAGCTCAACACAAACACATCACAGTTTGTGCTAGTCCTTGTTTCTTCAATGATGCGATGCTGCCTTTCCTCCCATGTCTGAAGGCAGTGTGTGTGTGTGTGTGTGTGTGTGTGTGTGTGTGTGTGTGTGTGTGTGTGTGTGTGTGTGTGTGTGTGAATGTGCGATGCAGACAGAGATCAGTATGTTTAAAGGGTCTTAACTGCAAAGTCTTCAGCTTCTGCTGCATACACATTCAGCTTCAGCCCACCTACATGTTTTCACGGCATCTCTCTCTCTCTTAGTCATAAACATTAAGCATTCAGAAAATAATGTTTGCTTCTCTGAAGCATAATTCTGCGTTATTAGTTACAGTTATAAAAACAAACCCAAGAGATCAATTTGGAACTCCCTTTGAATGTGTTTTGGACTATTCTTTCAGATTTAATGACATTGTTATTACTTTGTCACTGTCAATACTTTTGTGGTGGCCAGTCTTCTATTGTTTGTGTTACTTTGGTTAATTGATCAATTTAACAATGACGTATCTTTGTATGTTTCAGAATATGCTGTTAAAGACACAGTAAAAATGGAAAGAATCTGGTTTATTTTGGTTTACTGAACCATATAACAGTGATTATGGTTTGTACATTGCACACTTAACTGTTTGAGCAAACATTATTTACTTTTATTTCAGTTTACTGATCCATATAACAGCGATTCCTCTAAATAATTCAGACTTGTGTTTTGAGACACTGTAAAAAATTCAGTTGTTACCTTAAAGAGCTATTTGTATGTGATCTGAACCTTAAATCTAAATATACGTATATATATATATATATATATATATATATATATATATATATATATATATATATAGGGTTGGGAACAGGGCTGGACTGGGAAGGGGGGTGGGGGGGTTGTGTTGTTCTTTTCTTTTCTGCATATCGCGGCGCTGTTTTGTGGTCAGTTCTGCATAACACGACGGCTAATTTTATCTTATCGCGGCCCATTCATAATGTTTCGCGGACGACACACCCTCTCCCGATGGCCATTCCGCCCATGATCGGCCCATCGGGAAAAGACCCGGTATGCCAGATTACCAGTCCAGCCCTGGTTGGGAGGGTTACTTTTGAAATGTATTCCACTACAGATTACAGAATACATGCTGTAAAATGTCATTTGTGACGTATTACGTTAGATTACTCAAGGTCAGTAATGTAATCTAAATACTTTGGATTACTTCTTCAGCACTGGTACATTTTTTTACTTGTTTTGACTATAAAAACTCTGCCAGTACAGTAAGACAAAATACACATTAGTAATCCAGTTACGTACATGTATACAATGCAAAAAGTATTACTACCCATACCTATATATATATATATATTAAACCAGTTAAATTAGATTATAAATTAACTGTCAAACCATGTTTTACAGTATAGCAGATCAACTATCAAACAATGAATGGTGTCTTCAGAGTAAACTTCAACACCATCATGCTTTATAACTCGACACCATAAAGTCGATATTTTCAAAAGATAATACCAAATCAGTCTTAAGCCAGAGTGATAACTGTAAAGATCAGCAATATTATGCAACATATAGACTACTCCTATAGGTGTATATTCTTAAATGAGCATTTCGTATAGATTATTGGCTTTTTAAATGGATTCGTTTTATATCGATTAACGATATCCGAATACGCATGCGATTTTGATCATCCATAGACAGACGTGCTAAAGCAATGTAGATGACTGTTACTCTAATTCCCCAAAACATTCATGTTCATGCTATTCTTTTTAAACACAAAATAATCAAAGCCTGTTTTCCAAAACTGTCCATTGGCTTCTCGAATACGCTCTCCGCATTTTAAATGATCATTTGCAATAACGCACGATGTCATTTTGAGACGCTGAGCGCATCCTATGACAAGCATCATAGAAACAATGTATGAATGACAACAAAACAGGCAAACTTACCTATGTATAATTCATGTGGTCCATGAGACAAAAAGCTCGCAAACGATTCCCCGATCTTTCGTTTTAATTTTGGGGATTTAAAGCTATTTGTATTTATGAATGAAATCCCCCCTCCGTTGAACACACCCACTCGCCCATCACCCAGTGAGAGGAGCACATTGTGATGTCAATGTGAGGTATAGCTGTACTTTCATCAGAAGTGTCTATCACGCCCTCGTCCTCTGATCATGTTATGGAAATGAGGTAATCCCCCATTTGAGTCAGTGAAAAATCCTTCTTCATGTAACGGGCATCCCCATGCGGTCTGAGGTGAATGCAGCATTATAAGGTGCTGGTCAGTGACGTAAAAATATAGGCTAGATATCTCATGTTAAAAAGAAAAGGACCATTATAGATAACATGGAGGTACGCCATTGATTTTAAGAGGAGAGAAAAAACTGGGCAATATATCATTTGGGTGGGTGAGCTGCGATGTTTATGTGCTAAATTACTAATCTATATAGAATTTAATTATTTTTACATTTTATATAGAATTATTAGCGCCTAAGTAGATACTGGAACGAAGGCTGTAAGATTTAAATTCAATTAAATATTTTTTTTTTGTTGGCTGAGCGCCCCCTCCTGGTCGTGAGATCCACAACCCTTTGAATAGTTCTCATAAAAACGTTCTCTATAAAAAAGAATAAAAAAAATCTCTATATAAAATAGAAATGACTAATGAAAAATAAAATAAATAATAGAATAAAGATGGACAATTTTGTGTGTATTTGTGTACACATCCATCTCATAATATATGTCATCTAAAAGTAGCCTATATAAAACAACTATTTTCTAATTTTGGATAATTAATGTAATATGTAACATACCTATATATATATATATATATATATATATATATATATATATATATATATATATATATATATATATATATATATATATATAGCCTATATATGAGAGACTAAATATGATTACATCGAAGTACTAATAAAGGGAATTTTCAGCCATATTAAAATTATCTCATTTATTCACCGTCATGCCATCTCAGATTTGTATGACTTTATTTCTTCTGCAGAATACAAACTACTATTTTTTAGGAGAGTATCTCTGTAGGTCCTCACAATGCAAGTTAATGTAATGCTCCAAAAAGCACATAAAAGCAGCATATAAGTCATCAATAAAACTCCAGTGTTTTAATCCATGTCTTCAGAAGTGAACTGTTAAAATGCTAAAGCTTAAAATAATTGGTGACCAGTCAAAGCACCTAAATATACACTTTCCTTTGTACATTTATGGTTGTTCAATTGAAATTATTTTGGAAAGTTGATATGTTCTGTGGTGTGACAAGCTAAAATTGCAAAATAAAAATGCATTGGAGGCACTGCAGGACCATTTGTAGAGTGAAAAACGTACCTAAACTAGGCCTTATACATTCATATAAAGTTTAATAATAAATCTTGAATAAAAAAGTTAATAAACATGTTGTGTCAACTATTATTATCAAGAACGGGCCACTTTTAAATTAACGAATGTAGAAAGAAAGTCCCGCCTTACAGTTAAAGAGCCAATCACGTTTAGATACAGACATCACCTGTCCATCAACTCGATAACGCGCATGCGCAATGCCTGTACAAACTGGGGAAATCTCGTTTTTGTAGCTTTATCTGAGGTAAAGAAGCACAATTTATGGTTGTAGTGTTGTCAGATTTTACTACTGATTTGAAATACGTTCTTTGATCATACTCCTGACCAACATTGGAGATTTAAGTAGACAGCTGCTGCACTTTCATGACTGGAAATAGCTTCCTGGGAGTGCTCCAACTTAGATGACCGCCAATGAACCACTAATGCATTTATATTTTAATCAAAAGTCTTCAAAGCTCGTGCCCATGTTGTCTGTCAACTGTCCACTGTCTTCCACAACACAGTTCATGATCCACCGCTTAAAAACTACAAATCCCATCCGGCGCACAACTCTCGCGATATCTGACGGGAAAAGTTGACCGTGTCCTTGTGGTATCAGCCGTGTACTGTCTGACTGACTGCTGGTGAGGACAGGAAAGCCGAGTGCATTACAGTGTTTCAAAGGTCGGTTTTCATTTTCTAAAATGATGGCAGCAAGGTTTCTCCTTCGTCGTGCGGCTCCTACGCTGAGACACGCGCGCTGCTATGCCGACGCGCCCGCTGCTCAGATGTCCTTCACTTTCGCATCGCCGACGCAGGTACTGAAGATCCGGGCTTTGGCCTACACAGCCTACTAATAGTTTAAATGCATAGACGCCTGACTATTTCAATTTTATTAGGTATTTAGTTTACCTTTGATTGACGTGTATCTCGTGCAGTAGATCGCTCCATTTATTTCTTTAACTATTTTGTTTTTTTGTGCTGGAAAAGCATTCATGGCACCTTTAAAGTTACTAGTTACTCAAAGTCACAATTGTTCTAGAAAACAAGAAGTTTGAATGAGCTTAGCAGGTTGTTGGCTTTGCCACCAAACACACTGTCACCTTGACTCTCTAAAGTACGCAATTATATGCAGTTTGTAGTAGTGTAATTCTCTTAAAATCCAAAGGTTGGTAACTGGCATTACAATCAGTAGTCCCTATTCAATTATTTTAACAAAATCTTCAGAATCAGAATGAGCTTGTGTGCTTCAGAATGTATGTATGTATATATTAGGGCTGCCCCCTGATAGTCGACCAAACGTTAGTCGATGAGAAGAGTCTTGGTCGACCAAGTTTTGATTGGAACTGATGAACGCCGGTATTACAGCTGGTTGGACGCTAGGTGGTACTATGGGGTAATTTTCGTTAAGCAGGGTTAAGCCTGCACAATAAAGCAAGACACCTTGATTTCAATCTTTTAACTTATTTTAACAAAAAATTCTAATGAAACTGGAAATGTTATTTTTTTTATATATAACTGTTCATGAGATGGATAGCCTGAGGGAAATGTCTTGATCCTGTAATCATTCTTTAAATAACTAGAGACTGCCAGAAAACTTGCACTACACATTTAATAGGCACGATCTTGCTGGAGGAGTGAACTGAGTTAAGGTCACAATTGGTAGTTGTATATGGATTGACTTTTTAACCTTTTGGTTGCTGGTCTGCATCTCCGTATTGAGGCTTGTCATTTTTGTTTCAGGTATTCTTCAAGGAAGCCAGTGTAAGACAGATTGATGTCCCAACACTGACAGGCATGTTTGGTATCCTCCCTGCCCACGTTCCCACACTGCAGGTGCTCCGGCCTGGCATAGTCACCGTCTTCAGCGATGATGGTGCTTCTACAAAGTACTTTGGTGAGTTTTAGCTACAGTAGGCATGCTAGTTTTGTCATGGCGGACAAATTGAGTACAGGCCTGGCACACACCCAGCTCTGAGAATAGAGTGGACATAGTTTTTTGGCTAATACGTATTCTGACTAATTCTGACTGTGGGTCAGTAGTTTCAGAATCAGGTTTATTATTCTGGGTTCCAGCGGTCATAGAAAAACCTGGAAATATCATAGAACTTAAAAAATAAATTAAGGGCTGTCGATTTAATGTGTTAATTCAGTGCAATTAATTATATCAGGGGTTCTCAACGGGGGTAGTATGGGGGGTGGATGAATATAATATTTAAATATTTTAAAATGTCTAAAAATCCTTAAAACAAAATAGATTTACCTGAAGCGACATATAATAAATTTAGACTTGCTTTCAGAAAATATATCTTGAATTTTTTGTTTCTCCGGTAAATCTTGTTTTAAGGATATTTTTAAATGGAAAACAAAACACCGATTTTTTTTGCAGTGAATTTTTTTTTGGACTGATTTAAACTTTTATTTGTTTCCTTTAATTTAATGAATGTCATTTAAAAAAAAAATTAAAGATGATTTTGTCCTCTTTATTGTTAGTAAGCACGTTTATTATAACCTTTTAAGTCAAGGTACAAGCTGAGTAGTTGGTTAAGAGCTAAGGATTAATCGTTGCAATAATCTGCCGAATAGTCAAATAATCGTTCTAAAAATCGTTAGATTAGTTGATTATCAAAATAGGCGTTAGTTGCAGGCCTACTAACAACGTATCTGGTTTAGCAGCATCATATACACCGGTGGAGGCACAACCTCGTCTAATGCACATGTATGGCTTTGTAGATGGATACGGCTCAATGGACAGAGCAGCAGCCAAAGCTCTTAAAGCTCTTAAAGCTCAAGCTCTTGAACTCGCAGCTTTGTGAGAATGCGTGAGAAGCAGAAACCATTTTACTTTGGCACAGAGTTCGACATCACCACCCTTGAATTTACTATAGTAACACTAACTGTACTTTAGGCAGAAATAGATTGATAATAAATAGTATCATATCACTACTTCAGCTCTATTAAATGTGTCATAGGCTACATTTGGGAATGAGAAAGTTCTGCCACATGGTTTGAATGTTCATTCTCAATTAAGGTCAGAAGTGCAATTGTAAAAAACTAAACAATTTTTTTAATAGATTTTACATAAAATATTATACATGGTTACATTACTGATAAAAAATATATAAGCAAAATAGAACTAGCAGGAGGTGCATCTGACTATATTCTGGGAATTGTAGTCCTTATTTGGGCATTTCAGTGGAAGTGATTCAGTTTTGTAATATCGTTAAATGTGTGTTGTTTTGAACATTGTCTTTATTTGGTATTGCACATTTCAGAAATCCATCCAGAAGGGGGCGATCTTGTCTAACAGTTTATTTTTTCAAATTCTGCTCCTGTTTAAGTTTTAGTTGGTTTTGTTTTGTTTATTTTGCAGTGAGCAGTGGATCAGTGACGGTCAATGCAGACTCTTCAGTGCAGCTACTGGCTGAGGAGGCCGTTACTCTGGACACCCTCGATATTGCAGTGAGTACCATCATGTCATTATTTTAAAATGAGTACTTGTAATGAATGAAAGGGAAAAGACGGAGACCATGTAAACATTATTTTTTTAATAGCCTTGGTGCCCTACAAAACCAAAACGCAGTAACTACAGCAACACTGAAACTGAGAAAAATGGCTTACAATTTTTACTGTCCACAAGGGCTGGGTATTGATACAGATTTCTGGATTCGATTCTGAATCACAAGCTTCGATATAAATTCATGTGGGTATATTTCGGTTATAATGTCAATTTTGCTTGCATATGAAATAAATTCTCTCTCAGCTAATGCTGTTATTTATACTGGGGACCTTTTAACTTGGTACATTAAAAATATTAATTTGACTTCATAATTTTGGTCACATTTAGGATTTTTTAAAATGAACAAATGCCTGATTGAAGAGAGGAAGAATTGCACAGATCACAGTTCAGATGCACTCTAAACTTTCCAAACAGCTTCAGCTCGCAGTATGTAGATCGCGAAGTATGAGTTAATTTTACAAAAATGCCAAATAAGTAAACGCAGAAGCACTCTCGTTGTGGAATATGTGGAGTCGGAGCTCTTTAAAGGGAAACACACTGGCGTTACATCTTAAATGTAGTTTTAATGCGTTATAGCTTTATTAAAGTTCAAACAATGCAGAAGCAGGTCATGTAATTAATTACAAACTCCGAAACTGCCGTTTCTCTGTGCGGTCAGCACCTCTTCTACGAGTTGCGCGAATGTCCCGATCTGATCACACACTGTCGCCGTGACGCTCGTTCCTCGAGCCTCGAGGATTTTTAGACTATTCTAAACGGAAAACAAGAGAAAAACACTTGATAACAATATTTTTTTACAGTGAATTTCTTTACTGAATTTAACTTAATAAAAAGTTTTTCGCCCTTTAATTCAGTGAATGTCATTTAGAGGCATTTTAAAAAGATGATTTTGTCCTTTTATTGTTGGTAAGCATGTTTAATACAACCTTTTATGTCGGGACACAAGCTGAATAATCGGTTAAGAGTTAATGATTAATCGATGCAATAATCGCCAAATAATCGATAGTTGCAGCCCTTTGGCAGAGCAATAGTAAAATAATATTCCTGGGCAAGGAAGTTAAAGTTCATATATTTATAGTAACTCACTTGAATAACACATCCAGTTTAATGGACAGACTTTTGAAGGTACTTCTATTGCCTCCAGGTTTGTTACCGCCACAACTCAAGAACGCACGTTAAGCATGTTTAACCAGACCACACACGTTTGCCTACACGTATTTGTGTAAATAATTTTTGACAAAATGTGTAGTTACTGAGTTTTGGCTTTGCAGGGCATTATTGTGGTTCAAAATTGGATGGGTTGCATAAATGTTAGTATTAAGTTGTTAATAGTTGATAATAGGAAATCTGCAATTATGCCTTTTTAAGGTCATTTGGAACACAGGATGGCCTAGGTAAGCAATGTGGCCATCAAAGGTGAAACTGCTGTAGAAATGAGTGACTGGCTGTTTTTCTATGTTTTCATAATTTTAGACCATACATTTTAAAAGAGGCCTGTAGGTTTTTAATGACGCTGAATCTGTGTGGTTGTGTAATTTGAGAATTAGAAATCCAAGCACTGTTACAGAAATGCCCTATTATCAATATGGTGCAATGACCTTACATATACACGCCTATTATGGAATTATTATATAAACGTATTCAAAACTGTGTCGAGCCGCCCTTTTCATTGTATTCGTGCCATTTTTTGCATAATGCAGCGATATAAATTTTCTGTTAGTCAACTCGTTGAACAATGACACTTCAAAAATGAACTCATTCCAAACTAGATGTTCTTCACAGAAATGCCCTTTATCTGACACTAAATGAAGAGCACTTCTGAGTTCATTCCACATAAATAGACAGCTTTTTTATTCTTCCTAGAGATGGTTGTGCTCGGGGGGCCTTGCTGGTTAATAAGCAAAGAAAGGTCAGTCACTGTTGAAGTGGTGCAGATGTGTCAAATCCCCATTGAGAGACCTTTAACTCACAGCAATGTTTGGCCTTTACACTGTGTAATCGCCACTGTGACAAATGTCCTTCACAGGAACGAGGCCACGTTTATTTGCCTGCACTGTTGAGAATGCGGCCATTCTAGTCTGAGGTTGTGTTAACAAAAGATTTTCCACCATTAACAATGGTAAGAAGAGGATGCACCAAAAAATATTTTTCCGTTCTTTTGACCGATTAACAGAAGTTCTATTAATAATATTCACAAGGCCGCATCGTCTATTTCACATCGCAAAATAAAAAGTAGCCAAACCGTAATGCAGTGCTTGGTAAGACTAAATTGTGATTTTTAGCATCGCGTTACTACACCTACACTTCTTATGCTGCTTCTTATATGTAAAGCAGCAGTTTCCTGGTGAAATGAACACCACCTAGGCCTGTCGAGATTATGAAATAATCGTCTGATTGCACCTTTTTCATCTAACCGCGGTTATTTAAGATAAACGCGATTATTGTGCACTTGAAATTCCAATCACATTTTAATGCTCAAATAAGCAAATATATAAATTCTATCAATGGCATTTTGAGAATCACTGAGCCGTAACGCGTATGTCAACCACACTTCTCAAACGCTCTGATGCGTGCTGTTAGCAGAGGCTCTTGACAAACTCCCGTGAAAATATAAACTTTGCAAAGTGGTCCGCCTTCACTTTAAATGATTGTGTAATGCCAGATGTTCCTGGTCATAACGGGTTCATACACGCAGTGTTAATGACATGCAGTGATACAGAGAAGACTCACACTTTATTTCTGTGGAGTGATAAAATTATTAAACAAAATCTCAAAGGTTTTGCTTCATGAGAAATAAGGCCTCATGGGTTTAACCAGAGTGTATTCAAATAATGTGTGGACGTGAAGAAATTAGGACAGAAATATTTTTATATTGCATAATATTTATTATGAAAAATATATATGTATTATATTTATATTTATGATTTATAATATGAGTTCCAAAAACAACAGTGTAAATGTAAAATTGACCGAAACTAAAGTTGACCAAAAAGAGAGACAAATTGTAAGGCATATTGTAAGTGTTTTTTAAAACATTTTTAAGCCTTAAAAGGAAATCTTATATCCCTATTTTAGACAGTTAATGGTCGTAATCACTATTATTTGTTTGACAGTTAATTGGCTGCCAAATTTCATAGTCATGACAGCCCCTCTGTACACACAAAGGTGCTAAAAAAAGAGAGACATTTATTCCCTTTAACTCAAGTCACAAATAAAATGGCAGATTGTCTCCATATCATGTTCCTCACACGATGCTGTATTATGACATGTAAACACTTTCACTATAGGGCTTGACCAATAAGGCCATTTAAATGCTTGCATTACATTAAAAAGCTTGTTTGAGCGCATTCAAATTGTGAGTATTTTGAGTACCATAAACTATTTTAAGTACCATAAAGTAACATGGTTGCTTCAGCGATTTGCCTTTGTCATCTGAAATTAGTTTTTTATAATGCTATTTCATATGTTTAGGGTAGGGAGATGGGTTTGTTGATTTTAAAAACCTAATTTGTTTGGCAGAATATTTTACATGCTCCTAGCGCCACACAGTGGACATTTCTCCTCAGAACTGCCACTGTTGGTGTGAGGAACCACGCAATATAATTTTGGTCAAATATGTCTCTGAAATCCATCTGTTAAAAGTTCAAGCCTAAGGCCCCCGTTTCCACCTGGTATTAAGATGTTTCTGGTGTTCCGATCACATGTGGTCAGCCCTAAAAACGGGTCTAAATGGGGTCTAAAAGTTTTCGGATCACAGAAACCACGTATGAATGTGGTCAAAAACACATGTGTCCACATCGTATTTGAGGTGTAAACCGTAATCCCTCCTCAATGCGTCCTTGGCCGCAGAGAAGCACCACCCTTCACCTGCCATTAGCCTCTGCGCTAAAACAAGAGTTTAAACAAGCGGCTTTAAAAGGAAATAACCGAAAATTTAAAAAAGTGATACAAACAAAATCACAAGAGCGTCACAGATCTTCTTCAGTGTGTCTGATATCAACACAACAAAAAAGCATGAACACTTGATGCTTCTTTAATACTTGTAATACAATAAAATGATGGATAATTCTGCTTGACGTCTAGCGTTTGTACTTGGATTGAATTTCAACCGCATCTGGGCGAAACATTGCACCATTTTTTGTGTGTTTTCTTTGTCTTTTCTGACTTAATTTTGCTTAATTATCATGCGGTAACACACTGACATAGTGATTTATGTATGTCTGAGACCCTCCCCTCCAAATCCGAACACAATTGGTCACCGGAGACACATTAAACGACCAGGTGCAAACAGCGATGTGTCTCACCTGACCACATGTGATCATGTTATAATATTTTGCTGATGGATACATTTACAACCCACTCCTTCAAAGATAACGAGTAATGATTACTTTAATTGCGACCTGATTCTAGTGTAGAATGCGGCTCCTTGCCGTTGCATTGATTTCGAAGACAAGATTAGTTTTTTCACTAATAAGATGCTTCAGGATATTGAAGTTTTCGGATCTATACCTACACCTTTTATAATGTCAGTTGTTATTGATGGATTCCCTCGACCGATACGTCAAGATTAGAGTGAACATGAACCACATGTCTATGGTGTTTTGCGCAGGTGGCGAAAGCTAACCTCGAGAAAGCCCAGTCAGAGCTGATGGGAGCTTCAGACGAAGCAGCCAGGGCAGAGGTTCTGGTCAGCATAGAGGCAAACGAGGCAATCGTCAAGGCGCTAGAGTAAATGCCTCGAGTACTGGTATGTATCCCATCATAACACTTTTAGCTGGCTTCAAATGAGAAATATAAGAGAGAACATTTATGACATGGAGGAAGTTGACTCTATTTCCTGTTTTAAAGGGATAGTTCACCCAAAAATGCAAAGTCTCAATTTATTCACCCTCATGCAATCCCAGATATGTATGAATTTCTTGCAAAACAGAAAGAAAGATTTTTCCTGTTGGTCCTTTCAATGCAAGTGAATGGTGACCAGAAATGTAAAGGTCAAAAAGCACATAAAGGCAGCATAAAACTTATCAATATGACTCCAGTGGTTAAATCCATGTCTTCAGAAGAGATACGATAGGACACCTTTCACCTTTGACACATTTCATATCGCTTCTGAAGATATGGATTTAACCACTGGAGTCATATTGATTAGTTTTATGCTGCCTTTATGTGCTTTTTGTAACTGTACATTTCTGGTCACTATTCACTTGCATTGTATGAACCTACAGAGCTGAGATACTCTTCTAATATTCTTTGTTTGTATTTAGCAGAAGAAAGTCATACATACACAGCTGAGATGGCGTGAGGGTGCCTAAATGACGTGAGAATTACAAAACATATTCCTGGTCACTGATTACTATTCCAAAGAAAATAAAGTCCCACCCTACATTTTTTTCTGGTTGAATATCTTGTTTTATTTTCAAATGCATTACCATTACACAATTAAAATGGTTGCGAATGCCGTTTGAAAAGTCAAAGCAAAAAATACAGCATGACTGTATTGTATTCATTGTTGTCAAATCTCGATTTATATCCATTTCTATTTTGTATCTTTATTTTTGCTTTTTATTTTTTCGTTATGTTTTTTAATGGTAGGAAATTCTGTTGGTGTTGACAGGTCTCCAGATTTGTCTGTTCCCCACCCCAGTGAAGTCAGAAACTGCAAAAATGAACTACTTGGTTTGTACAGTGGATGGAATTACTAATAAATTTATTTGGAAGTAATGGATTTCGCCTCTGTTTTTCTGTGCCCTTCACACAAATAATTTTGGAAGATCTTCCTTTATGTTGTGCAAGAAATTATTAGATTATGTCTGCAGTGTTTTTTGTTAAAGAAAGAGGGCAGTATGGTACTTTTGAAGCCTAAATGATAGCCAAGCCTTCAATACAAGGCAGCTGTGTGAGTGAATCAGTTCATCTTTTTCAGTCAATGACACCAATTTTAAGAGATATTTCAGAGCTTTTTATTTATTTATTTGTGCATTCTTTAAACCTCATAGTAGCTGTTTTGTCAGTTTTGTGTAGGCAGGGTTGCCTAGTGACTACTCATTCTCGATCATTTCACAAATATTTTCTAAATCCCCTAGTTATTACATGTAAAATAATGTATGAAACAATTACCTAACGCACTCACCGACTCACAACTACAGAGTTACAAGCTAGTCTGCTCTTTCAGATACTGCCTACTGACAGTGGGTGTTGTGGTGTACAAAAGTACAGGTGAATGTAAAGGGCCGCTATAGAGCAATAAGCATGTGCAAACTAGAGTTTTACGTGACTGAACCACATGTGTTTTTATGAACGTTATACGTCTACCATGGCAGCATGCTGCAGCTTGTTCCAGGTCCACGTTTGCTGAAATGGCAGGAACACATGCAACAAGGAGTCATTGATAAACTTTTTTTGACGTTTCGTCTATATCTTTGGGATCTGTATAATTCACCGTTTATTTGTGTTTAACTTGAGTTGATGAGAAAATGTCCAGATAGCATGAAATGCCAAGTTCAGATGTCACCAACGGTGAAGGCATGCGTTGGAGAGAAGAAAAAAAAAAATCAGTGTTGCAAGGACTGACATAAGGCTACCAAAAGACTACTTGTGGTACTTTTAAGGAACCGCAAGATTCTATTGATGTCACAGGATGTTTCTCTTGTTGCTATATTTCGTCCTTGCATCTCAAGTAGTATTGCCTCTATTCTTAGACTTCCTCAACGGTATAGTCGTAAGTGCCGTTTCTGCAGATTTGAGAAAGATTGTTTTAAGATTGGAGGTTCTGCATTTGCAAAATACTTTCTAGTAGCATATATATTAAACTCCACATGCATAACCTAAATTAACTCTCCATACAGATATTATGGATGGATGAATTAAATTCGCCTGCAGCTACATCACCATTTTGAAGGGTTTGGGAATAATGAAAGCTCCTTTACTGCAAAAAATTTAATTAAAGATGTATTGTGAAATCATGAAATCTTATACTGTGTTCTCAATTAAAATGTTTTAGGTAAGGGATGTATATTGGATAATGAAAGTCTTATCTAGCAATGCATGACTGGAAAAAGTCATGGGAAAAAAATGGTATAAAATTGTATGACAATGAGCACATTTACATACACACCAATTCATTTGATCACTACCAAGAATAAGCTAATTCAAAACCGACAAAGCAGTTTTTATGAGACTTTTTTTTTTTACATTCTTCACGCATATTGCCACCCACTGGGCAGGGAGGAGAAATTACTTCAATATTGGACTATAAAAAAGTTTTGGGACACCTTAAAGTTGATTTCCTGAGATGTCTATCAAGTGTATTTATTACTAGAGCTATACTGATGGAATTCAACGGGCAGGTTTGAGGTGTGTATCTCAGGTTTGGGTTTCTCAGAAATGCTTGCACTGATCTATTTGTAGGCACCTTGCTCTTGCGGGTGAGTGACAAAAAAGGATGTGGTGTAGGGTCAAAATCGAGAAACAGACCTTCAAAACTGACCTAGGACCAGCTTCCTCACTCTTAACTCCAGCCTCAATCAATTTCTAAGACTGTACAACTGGCCTCAGATCTGCGCTGGTCCATATGTCTGTGTAGGTGGGAGCATCAGGTCACCGCCCACTCCCAGCCTGTGTGCCGTATCTCACAGCCACCTGAGACTCTGTGGCATCCTTTTGCACACTGCAAGCGAAAGAAGGTCAGAGCTTCAAGAAGCACTTTCTCGCTGATGTCCCTCATGCAAACCCCTGCATTGAATTGATGCATCAAATGTGGAGATTGTTTCAGTGCATATACATGCACATTCCTACACTGATTTTAAGGCAGTGTAAGAATAAGGCAACGACGTGTACGGTCATGTAAAAGCCTTTAACGGTTTTCTTTAATCAGGTTACGTTTGCATGTTAAAACCGGAGAAAACCACATTTACATGAGATTTGAAATCATCTGTTTATTCTCTGTTTTTGATGTCAACACTTGCGCACATTGAGTAAGCCTGTATGATCTGAGGTAAAGGTGTTTACATGCAATCCAAAATTGAATGTAATGGGGGAAAATTGATGGGTGCCGAGCCATTTTTGGTTAATCCGTTATGACCCTGATAAAGAAAACCATTTAAGCATTTATATGACCCTACATCTTCTTGACTTACTAAGCATAATTGGTGTAAGGTTGTGCATGTAAATGTATTCAATGACTTTTCAAACAGACATTTCAGACAGACAGGTAGTCCCGTCCCCAAACTCACACCACTGGCAGAGAGCTGCCTCCAAGTCTTCTGATTGACTAGCATTCTTTTTAGCTGTTTAAAGAGCCTAGGGTTGTTATGAGACAACTGATAACTGCAGGTAGTTGGGAAATATTATGTGTGGTATACAAGGAAAATTGATTATAGCAGCTTTTACAGATGTGTAGGCATATAAGCCTTGAAGAGGCTCAAGATTCATGGAAGATTGCCATGCTAAATGTCAGTATTTTGATGCCCACATATGTTCTGTATAAATATGGCGGGGTACAAATTTTATTTGACACTAGTAACATCAAAGTATTTGATAGACACTTATATCACTGTGTCAAAAAAGTAAATTGTGTCTTTATGTATCAATATTATGGACTACATACAAATTTTGCTATAGGGTATTCCATTTACATTTACATTTATGCATTTGGCAGACGCTTTTATCCAAAGCGACTTACAGTGCACTTATTACAGGGACAATCCCCCCGGAGCAACCTGGAGTTAAGTGACTTGCTCAAGGACACAATGGTGGTGGCTGTGGGGCTCGAACCAGTGACCATCTGATTAACAGATATGTGCTTTAGCCTACTACACCACCACCACTCACAGGGTATGATGTGTTAACTTGTATCTTCCTCAGGCATCTATCAGTGCTGTTTGTTCCGCTCTTGCATTCCACAGAGCAAAGTGTCACATTCCAAAAGGGTGAGGTTGTTAAATCAGTCTACTGGGAAAGTAAGGGAGAGGCTGTGGGCACAGGGGTCCCAGAGTGAAACCCTGTACACCAACAACACAGTACAGTTTCATTAGAACCATATAAGTCAGGCTGCTGGGCATTATGCATTCATTTCAATGGTGTAATGTACTGTAAGGTTTATAGAAGAAAGCACATTTCAATTGTGCTCTTGCTGATGCAACAGAACCCTGCTGAAACTCATCCAGCCTAAAGTGGTTTGCTGGTAGTAGCTGGTTTAAGATTGACTCCTAGCCTGACCAGCAGAAAAGTGTCCCAAACCCCTCTAAAAACAAGCCAACAGATAAGCCTGGCCAGGCTGGGTGACAACTTAAACTGGTCTGAGCAGAATTTTCTAATCCAAAAACTTCCTTTACGTCTCCAATGTATGATTCCATGTCGTCTAGACATTTCTGGTGTTAAACTTACCAATCAAGAAGCAATTTCCTTCTCCGCCCCCTTCACTTTTTTCCCACGGAAGGTATCCAGCTGTAAAACAGCTCTGATTTTCCCCCTTAAGTGCAAAACATTATTCTAAATGCATTGCTTTGCAGAATTAGCCCTCTAGCACTGCATGGAAAACCTATTGGGGAAAACCCAATGGTCACATAGACCTACTGTTCCTCTAAAAAAAGTATACTCACATGTCTGTGCATGCATTGCTACTCTCTAAGTAGCACCGCTTGTTTGACAAGAACACTGAGTTTGTCTGTGCACATTATATAAGTGTTCATTTGTTTTATATTTAAAGACTAAGATAATGCTAAGTCTTTGAATAAACGTTTAACAATGAAATAAAGGTATTATAATCATACATTGCAGCATTAGCAACATACACTTCGTTGCACTTGAAATGCTAAGTTTATGGATTCGAATCCCAGTGAATACACAAACTAATAAAATATACACCCTTGAATGCACTGTAAGTCGCTTTGGATAAAAGTGTCTGCCAAATGCGTAAATGTAAAATTGTGTGTCCTTCATATTACTTTTTCTGTCCTTACCTAACTTAGAGTGACTCGTGCTGGTTTCCAAATCACATGTCTTTGTGCTGAAGCACTAGGAAAATATGCCATCAAATTACTTTCCATCCAGCACAACCCAGGCAGACATAGCTCTGTTTGCATGCTTATGCTGTTTCAGACAAGGCCTGGACTCTAGCACAAGGCCCCACGCCTGCATGCAAATGTGTGACGCCGTCCAGTTCTGGCAGACAGCAGATCAAGCAAAAGTATTAAGCCGAGCCATTCATCTAAATGTGTCAGCTGGCCCAGTCTTAGCAGCTGGTGGTGGGGTGAGGTAGGATGGGCAGTTAGGCGAGGTCAGGAATGCAATGACTGTAATTGCTCAACAGAAAGTGTGATGTCGGTTGGTCATTTATGGTGGACACTGTGACGACAAGCAATGATGACAATAATATCTCAACTACTAGCCAAGCCTTATATGCCAAGAGGGGAGGTGACGCACACTTGAGAGTGACCTTATATGTTTACCACCTTGGCCGTGTTGTCCCCCTTACAAATTTATGCTATGACGATCTCTGTGAGGCAATGCTCCCAGGAACTCCCTTGTTGTTCGTCACAATTCTGGAAAGGTAGCATGCATGCTAAAACTAGCCTTAGCATTTTCCATTCTGACATTAGACAACCAGCAAGAGGTTTCTATTGGGGATATTTACAATTGGTCACTTCATGAGTTTTTACTGATTGGATACTGATAAGCTATTTAATCATGAATAGACCAAGTGTAAATGCCCTTCAAGATGGTTTGAGACCAACATGATTACACAGGAAATCTGCATTTTCCTTCCAAATGTTCATGCACCCTGAAATCGACCCTATTCAGCTGCATTACTGAAAAGTGCCATCCCCCATTAGAAATGCTTGCATCAATATAAGTGTGATCACGAACTGATGAGCAGCTTCATAGACAGGAAGCGTTCATTTAAACAATGGTGAGCGTGATTCAGAGGTTAGATTTTCTGTTGGATTATCTCTCCTTTGATGGTTCGGTTTAGGGTTGGGTTGGGAGTGGGCGGTGACCTGACGCTCCCACCTACACAGACATATGGACCAGCATAGAGTTAATACAATATGCATTCATTTTGCCTGTACTACAACCTTTACAACTAAAAATACAACTCGCTTTTGGTGCCTCTCAGTGGACATTTCATAAGGAAACTGGACTTCAAAATAATCCATACGTTCAACGTCACTTCCAACTTCGGCCGCTGGGGGCATTGTTTTACATTTTGGTAAGCACACATCCCATTCAGAAGCACTTTCAAGCTACCATTGCATTATTGAGAAAATAACTGATTGGGTTCTAATAAGTTTATCTGGTACACGTTTACTTGGTCAAGTATAAATGCAATGTGCATATCCATTCAGAAAGCAATTCAATTGATCAAGATAAAGTTAGCTGATCAGATTACATAAACACTTAAATTTATCTCCACACATGACAATGTTGTCATGTTTGTGCTGACTATCATAAAAAAAGTGTAGTTTTGAACCATCTCGGAAAGACAGGAGGTTATACATTTTTTATGTAAAGATAGTGCCTAGCTACCAATAATCTCCTAACCTGCACGTGTGATTGTAAAAAAACATAGCAACATCCAAACCAAACCCATGATTCATTTTAACGAATCAATGCTCTTCAAAGAGCCGAATTATCCTAGGTAAAGAATTTCAGGGATCTGCACAAACAGGAGAAATATCAACAACCACCTTAGCCGAACAAAACATCAATACATTTCGTCCTAATTTTTAGCCGAAATAAAAGAAGCCTGTTCAGTTTTAAGGGTTTCTGAGACAAAAACATACCTCATGCACTGTGGAAGAACTAGACGTGATTTAATAAGTTACTGATCACTGAACAGAGCAAAGTAGCTGTAAAGCTTTGGTATTACACTGTATGCATTTTGTCACGGGAGACTGCTGATATGGTGAATTACGTGTTCAGAAAATACCGGGTTCAAGTCAGAACAAATCCCCAAATAGATCACCTCCAAGACTACTCTAGGTTTTCAGACTATGGGAAGCTGCTACATGTAATACAGAGAAGGTTGCTGGTGTGGGTTAGCATCAAGATGTTTCAGTAATGACACCTCACTCAGTGTGCAGTAACAGTGTACTAATGTAAAGAACACTTCAATTTGTGATGTTCTCTACTTGTAAATTTACCAACAAGCAGGGTTGGGGAGTAACTGGAATTCGTATTTAAAATACAAAATATAAGTAATTGTATTTCATTGTCAGCTTTACGCTAAGCTAAAATGCTATTTCTAGCCATTTTACATGCACGTTACCAGCACAATAATTTTTTTTATCAAGTTGGATCATAATTAATTTTTTCTAGTAAGAACTTTGATATTAGGGCAGAAATGTTATTCTTGATAATAATCTTTGTATTGTTTTCTTATAAAACTATCAAAGAATCCTTAAAACAAGATCAGTTTGATTGATCTTGTTTTAGAAACAACACTGCATAAGATATTTAGGTTTTTCAGAGAATATATTTTTTATGTGTATTTTGTCTTACTGTACTGACAGTTTTTATAGTCAAAACAAGGGAAAAAATCTACCAGTGCTGAAGAAGTAATCCAAAGTATTTAGAATCTGTTACTGACCTTGAGTAATCTAACGTAATATGTTACAAATTACATTTTTCAACATGTATTCTGTAATCTGTAGTGGAATACATTTCAAAAGTAACCCTTCCAATCCTGCCAACAAGTGATGCACCAATGAAAATTCATAAATGTTCAGATACACACGCAATTTGAAGAACAACTGATACTATTAATTGTGTCAGGATCACAATGAGATAACTGTGATAAGCCATATTAGCATTGCAAGTAAACATATCCTTGTGTGCTTCGTGCCAGATATGTTAACAGGTATATAAAAATAGACCTCTCCCTGTAATTATCTGGGAGGAACTAGTTGACCTGCTGCACATTTAAAATAATCTGCAATGATACACTGACGTGACTAAACATGGACTCCAAGCCATCAGTCTCTGTTTGGCTCACAGCTTCAAGAGTTATTAACTGAAAGGTATTCAGAGGATCTTACAGGTTTACAGGTGTGCTCTTCTTCCAACCGAAAATTGGATATTCTGATATTAGTTACTGTTTCATTTCAACATATTGCACGATTCACAATAACAGTTCAAATTAATTCACAGATAAATAGAAAATAATATTTATACAATGTGTATCATATCAAACATTCAGAAAAAGCATTAGGGTTAATATCTTATCCATGTGTGGGGTTGCTTTTCATCCAAGGGAGTGGGCTCTCTCACAATTCTGCCCAAAAACACTGCAATGAATAAAGAATGGTATCAAAACATCCTGCAAGAGCAACTTCTCCTCTCCCAATGATCCAGGAGCAATTTGGTGATGATCTATGCATTTTCCAGCCTGATGGAGCACCATGTCACAAGGCAAGAGTGATAATGAAGTGGCTCGGAGATCATTACATGGATCCGTGGCCAGGCAACTCCCCGGATCTTAATCCTATAGAGAACCTGTGGTCAATCCCCAAAAGGCGAGTGGACAAGCAGAAGCCCACAAATTGTGATCAACTCCGAGCACTAATAAGGCAAGAAAGGATCGCCATCAGTCAGGATTTGGCCCAGAAGCTGATATCCAGCATGCCAGAGCGAATTGGGAGAGGTTATGAAGAAAAAGGGTCAACACTGTAAATATTGACTCTTTGCATATATTGAACGTTTTTGCCAATAAAAGCCTTTAAACTCATGAAATGCTTATCATTGTTTCCCAGAATACCATAGAAACGTGTCTAATTATCTACAAATACTGAAGCAGCCATCTTTGTCAAACAAAATGTATGTCATTGCCAATACGTTTGGCCACGGCTGTAGACTATTTTATGTAACATTAGTGCACGCTTGTTGATAGAAACAGTTTGTGGTTGTGGCCTTATCCTTTTTTAATTTGTGTAATTCTACTTAGGCCACACCGACACTAATCCATTTTCATTTCAAAACTCAGTTTATCAGTTTCCTAACATCATAGTTTTCCAAAGTATAGGGAACTGGAGATTTGGAATGGAAATTGGAAGTTTTCAGTGGAGGAAAAGGTTGTTCTTTTGTGGATGAGAGGCATAAAAATAGCTAAATGACTGTATTTTCTAACGAAAATGTGTTAGTGTAGACGTGGACATTATGCTAAGTTTCAGACGAAGTCAGAGATGGGAATATTCGAGATGAAATTTCCCACTTCTGACCTCAGTGCGTTCCAGTCAATAACACATCACGGTCACATGAGCATGCCTAAACACATGCACAGTCTTCCAGATGCTTACAGAGGCACTGACTGAAACATCTTCTTGTACATTTATTGCATATTGCATATACAGACAGTGGAAATAATTAAAAGTTTGTATGTATGCTTCACAAAACCCAGCTCCGGTTTATGCTCCGAGGTAGCGTCATCTTGAAAAATTACGCTACTTGCTGAAATCAGGGTTAGTCAGATGTCCGACTTCAAGTGGTGTTCCAGTCATTATTTTCAAGTCGGAGATGGGAAAATCCATAGTTCCGAGATGTCTGGAATGCAGCTTTAGATTCGGTCCACATACACACTAATCTGTTTAAGTTTGAAAGCTCCATTTTCGGTTTCCTAACCTTGTCGTTTTGTAAAGTGTGCAGTGGTAGAGACATTTTTCAAAATTCTCCATTTTAGTGGAGGAAAATGTTATTCCAGTATGGATGACAAAATCTATGCTTTTCCAACCAAAAACATATTCTAAAATTCTTGCCTTGTAATGCTTTTGCAGCTGTTCGCCTATCAACACATGAGGAACTGAGAGGCAAAGAGGAGAATTTATTTGCTTAAACAAATGACACTTTTAAGTGATATAGGTACACCCAGATTTCCTAGTATGAGCACTGGCTCACTGCCCACACAAGAATCTTAGATTCAACTTTAAAATATGTATTGTTTTAATAATTTCAGTGTTTTACACTATTAACTTGACCAATTCTTGAGTCTTAAAAACCTTGATCAAATCTTACGAAATAATTATAAAATACTTTTAATATTGCTGTGGTATTTCTGAAATGACTAATCAAGCAACATAAAGTCCATTTTTAGTGATCAATCTCCACTAACAGTGCAGTTTAGTTCAGGATCATGGTTAACTTGTGTCTAGGAAACAATCAATGTTTTAGTCCTAGAATAATTCAGCCTTCTCCAAGAACACCTCCACTTCATAGAGGTCATAAGCTGATTCACATTGCCGCTGGGTGGAAAGTCACAAAGTAAACAATCTCATTGGCCCACATGTAAATGCTTTACTGCAGACACAATTGAACTCTTTGTGGTGAACTCGACTGACAATGTGAAATGAGGAAATAAGCAACAGGCATATTGGCCAGGAAGAGCCAGCGAGCAGACGAGAGAGACTGCTGCTCTGAGAGCAACAGGAATTAATGGCATTCTTGTGAAGTGTAAGGTTCTATTTTTAATGTCTGATCGGACGCAAGATGACAAAGCCTCCTACGTCACAGATGGAACAATTTGGCTGCAGTTAAAAGGGCCAGAGTAACCCACAATATGAATGATTAGATTACCACAGCTGGCTAAAGAGCAGATACAGGTGAAACGTCAGTGTGCCACGCAGCCCCCGTGCATTGCCTGTCTCCAGGGGCCGTGTTCTGATTAAATTAGCCTAACGTGGGAAGTTGCTAATCCAAGTCAACCCAGGATTAAGACTGCAGGACATCAAGAGTACATGGGAGAATGTGTGTTTGAGTGTGGGCTGGTGAGTGGGTGGTGGATAACGAGGGTTTGTTGAGAACAAACAAACCTTCCAGAGCATGAGGCCCACAAAGATACATGTGATATTCTGTTTGCTCCTACTTCACTATGTGATTTTGCATAATATTAAATGAAATGTGGATTAATGAAAACCAATACTCTTTCAATTTAGCACATGGGTTGTGCCTGTAAGATCTAACCAATCAAAAATGAAAAACGATTGTCATCACTTTTGGGTGGACTATGCGTTTGAGGGACAAATTCTGTTAAAGTGCCAGCTCTAAGTTTCCATACTGAAGTGCCTTTGAGAACTGGTTCATTTATAACAGTGTGGTCAGGTTCTGCAGGTGGTTACTTATGCAAGTCAATAAAAAAAACAATATGACTAAGCTACTTAGGCCTATAACAAAAGATAAAATATCTGCATCTGTGGGCTCATGATTAGCTACAGATTGACCATATCATTTAAAAAAATAAGGAAGGCATTATTTACATCAGTTAATTGAGGTATTAGCAGCATTTTGGGATATATCGTAATGTAAACTAAAAGAAGGGTAAAGCTACCATATAGATGTAACAATAGTATATCTAGGCCTACTTTTAACTGTCCTGTACATTGCTTATCATTTCTTTGCTAATGGTATGGGATATTCAGATGAACTCAGTTTTAATAAATGGTTTGAAAAAGTTAAACTAATGCTGCATTATTGTCGTATTAGAATGACTGTAATTACAAGATGGCGACTTGGAGATTTTACTCGGTGCTGTTCACATCCTCGGACCTCAGAAGTTATTTGTTTCTATGGCAACACTTATTATGCCAAAACGGCTTTGTTGTGCATAACAGCAAAATATTTATCACAACATTATTTCATCACTATACACACTGAACACTTTATTAGGAACACTATGGTCCAAATGAAGTGCCTGATGTGGTCTTCTGCTGTTGTAGACCATCCACCTCAAGGTTCGATGTGTTGTGCATTCTGAGATGCTATTCTGATCAGTACAATTGTACAGAGTGATTATCTGAGTTACCGTAGCCTTTCTGTTAGCTCGAACCAGTCTGGCCATTTTCCGTTGACCTCTCTTATCAACAAGGCGTTTCCGTCCACAGAACTGCCGCTTACCGGATGTTTTTTGTTTTTGGCACCAAACTGATTAATCTCTAGAGACTGTTGCATGTGAAAATCCCAGGAGTCAGCAGTTACAGAAATATTCAAACCAGCCACCCGTCCTGTAAAATAAGGGATCGCCTCATATTTAAAGATGAAATGATGCGTCCCTATCGAATCAATATGGGATGCGATTTGTCCTGATTTGACGCCATCAAGCCTGGCCAGATGGCGTCACAGAGAAATCATTCCAGATCGCTAATTATTCATTGATATAAGTTGAAAATTGTGTCTAGGGTGGGTAAAAATCCAAACATTGTGCTAAAACTTTCTAATAATGTGGAGGGTGTGGTAAGGGACCGCCTGAAAAGTCCACACATTTTTTTCAAGTATAAATAAATAATAGTACTTTTACTTTTACTTGAGTTGATTAAAAATTAAGTATTATACTTCGCTACAGTTATTTTTCACCACAATTACAAAGTAAAAAAAAAACAAACACATTATGTTTCAGAATTTTTGGGTAGAAGAAAGTTCTAAGTGCTAAATCTGTTTATAAACTAAATGCGCTGTCAGCAGCATGATGGAAGGCCGCAGGGCACAGCATCATGAACACAGCAGATTGCATAAACTGCTGCCGGTGTCCTCTCTTCTCTAGCTTCTCCAATGCTTTCTTCCCTTTTCACCTAAAAAAAACTGTAATATGGTGATTTTCTGCATTCAGTGATTTTTCTGCATTCCGGTAATTCAGTTATGAGGGAACTGTCTGAACACGTTTAACCACAGATCAAAATTCACTCGCTTTTAAGGTAGGCAATGTTTAATATTAACAATGTAGTTTGACATATATGTGGGGATAACTTGTTTACTTGCTACTATATGTCTAAAACAAACATTTTATATACCTAAGAAAGATACAATGTCAATAGTCTCGGAAATTACCGGGCACTCTGGGCAGAAATGCCACCAAAATGTACAAAAATATATTGAAATATTCCTGAAATTCAAATATTGTAGGCAAAAAATGCCCACGCAACGAGTTCCCGTCTTTTATTAATAATATCTGATATAGTTACAATTATATACATTGGGATCTTCTTTTGATTTTTCACTGACCATAATTTATTTTCCCACAGTCCAGTTCCTCACACCATCACACGCACAGTTGGGTTCTCCACTTCTGTCAATCCACATCAGTTTGGTATTATACTTGCGCTGTAAATTCCATAACTGTTCAAAATAAACTGTTCTAGTGGGTAACACTCTCGCTCATGGTGCTGTACTATACTTCCCTGCCCTGTTTTTTAGCTAGAGGCTAAAAGTGCAAAAGGGATTGATGTTATATAATGAAGGTATGAGAAATCACAAAAATTATGTATCCAAATGCTACAATTGACTTAATAATATCTCAATATGTTAAATAACCAAAATGTTAATTAAGACTTTATTATTACAATGGTAATATAATAATAAATATACAGATTAACCAATTTTAGTGTTTGAATCAATCATATTTATAATTATATCAATGTGTGAAATGTTCATTTTTTGCCGTATTTTATTCAGTTGGCATGTAGGAGTTGATAACAGTTAATCTCATTCCATATTTGAAGGATAAATTACCTCTATGATATTGCATTATATTAGTTTTGTACAGTATGTTAACTTAATAGCCAAAATACATACGTGAATGAGAATAAACTTGAAATAGGAATGAGTGTCAGTCACAATACACATTATGTGGTTTAGATACGATTTAGAGACATTTACAATGTTACAAATGGCTATTTCTATTGCAGCAATGCAGGTCTTTGGCATTTAGAAGCTGCTAGTTTAGGACTTGTGTGGAGTCTTGTGTTATTCTGGCTGTCCACTTCACTCTTTATCCTGGTATGAGATAATTTTTTTCAAAACAGTAATGCATGGAATAGCCTTCATCTCCCTAAATCTATAGACTTTAGACTATTTTTAAAACTTTAAACATTTGATTTGCAAGTGTAAAGCAACTTATAAGAAATCAATACTTCAGCAAATGGGTAAAAACCCATGTATTGTGATTTCCACATGGTAGCGCAACCATTTTCAATTATTCTAATAATAAGAACATTTTCTTGAGTACCAAATTATCACATTAGAATGCTTTTGTAAGGAATAGGTGACACACTATACGTTTACCATCATGGGTAAAGAAAAAATGGAATAAAACCCACTTAAAACAATTATTTCAAAAGGTGCGAAATGCGAAAAATTGTCATTCCGTGTACGGTCTGAAACGCAATTGTCTTTGTGTTCTGTCACCGGACAGCAATTCCGAGTAAACTTCCGGTCGCCTTTGAAGGAATGCAATGTGAAGGCTGTACAAAGTAACAGTTTACTTTAGCAATGCTATAAAAGTGAATTGCAGTCACAACAATGCCGATACAGCATGGGCCGCCATCTTGATTGTTTTGGGCTGAATGGATCACATGACTGTCACATGACAAAAATACGTAATTGTTTTCAGATATATCAATTTTCCCTTTTCCGTTTTCCCTTGGGAGAGCGTTTTCGAAAAGCTCAGTTTTTGCTGGACAAAAACGCCATCTCAGTGGAAGGCCAAAACGTAGAGAAAAAGATTTTTGTTCAAGCAAAATCGTATTAGTTTGGACGTGGCCTTAGCCATGATTTTAGCAAACAACCTCTCCCTATCATAGCTTTATCTAAAACACAATCTGAGATAATTAAGTGCACTAGGCCTTTTCAACTCCGCTTTTGATGTCAAAACGTAAACAGTCATGTTTAAGCTGGTAAGAACTGTTGTAAAGTTGTTTACATGCAATGAATCTACGTGAGCCGATTGGTTGCTTAAACCGTTCTTACGCTGGAAGTTTTTTTTTTTTAATAAACTCATTTTTTATTGTTATCAGCATATTACTGTGCATGTAAACACACTCACTGTCTCAGTCAATATAGGCAACTCAATGAATACTTTTGTTTTTGTGAATAAATACACCTGCCAAAGTGAGTATGCAGTGTATACTTCTTAACTTTATAGCTTCATAACCTCTTCACCTGACTTGGGTGTAACATTGTGATTGTGAAAATGGCTCTTGTGTAATTGCTGTATTCCCACAGTACTCATCTATCCCTAACTTTCTGATAACAAACCTGCGAACCATGGCCATAAGCACTGACACAGGCATGTTCTAATACTTCCCTTTCTTGGCCCATTGGATTTAAATAGTTCTGACATGAATGCGGCTAATTGATTCAACTGAATGCAGTACAATTGGCTGGAGCAAAAGCCTCCTCAACCTACTTCACTTTAGGGTGGGAGTGCAGCTTAATATCTACATCACTTAGTGTCTGCATTTTTTAATTATTCATATAGAAATTGTAAATTAGGTTCAGGTTTATGGCCTCCACCTTGGTGCGTCAGTGCTTCCAAAAAATGGCGAGGCTAGGTGTGAAACTGAATGTTTCTGGGAGTATATTAAACAATAAGATATTGCTGTATTTTAGAATGTTTTGGATTAAACTAATCCTAACTAATGTGTTTACAGTTGTAAATGCTATGATCTATGACTAATAATAAAACGTAATAGCCAAGCGCTTCTTTATTTTTTAAGAATATACGGGTAGATCAGACATTTATTAACTGTATCTGGCTAATTAAATCAAGGATAAGGGTATTGCCATGTTGGGGCATGTTGTTGTGTATTTTAAATATTATATTCAGACAATTTATTAATTACAATATTTGTTGAACAAAACAATGGAATTAGTTTGGTTCCATTCTTGTTTACATTTTGCTCAGAGGCTGTTAAGCAGGTTCCATTGTGACAACATACCCCACACAGGCCTACAGTGTGCCAGTATGAACAGTCATATTACATATGACGTGTATAGTTGTATGTGTTGAAATATAAGTAGTTATTTCACCATCTCGCCAT
Source organism: Xyrauchen texanus (assembly GCF_025860055.1). Lineage (NCBI taxonomy): Eukaryota > Metazoa > Chordata > Actinopteri > Cypriniformes > Catostomidae > Xyrauchen > Xyrauchen texanus. Next base: position 13,690,161 of record NC_068325.1, read on the forward strand.
ACATTTCCCATATTTTTTGTGACACTGGATATCCCTACTGATATATTCAAGAGGCGTCACAAACTTCCTGAGATTAAACGTCTACATAAGTTGTTGTTTACCGTCCGCTTCTCTCGTATCCAAGCAATGTGTTTTCCTGGACTGGTTGCCCAGTTACCTCTTTATGTCGTCATAACATCGTTACACCCCTTCTACATCAAAGGCCTTATCCACGTTTACAGTAGTTAAGGTGGCTCGGATCGTATAATTTCGCTATTTCAGTATTCCGTCAACCAAAAAAGTCTCGTTAACACTCTTAAATTTTACCTGAGAGGAACTACTGATAAAAATGAACACAGTGTTATGAAATTCATGTAAAATCATTTTTTAAAAATTCAAAAAAATGACACATCGAGGACGTCTACGTTTGTCTAGGGAGGAACCGTCGGCCTGGGGAAAGTCTCGCGAGAGTCGCACGCGACATCAAATACACTGTTTGTTGTGTTTATTTGGGGTCCCACATAACCCCTATATGTACCCCAACCACTAGCTCTAACTATAAACGTAACCTTACTCCTAAACATACCCCTAACCCTAATATTAATAACAACAAATTGAACTATCGCGAGATTTACCCTGCCTGACGGTTCCTTTCTAGAAACACCCGACGTCTGAATTATTCCACCTTAAATCACATGCTGACACCGCAAGAAGCCCAGACTCCACCCATTGTGAACAGCTTTGTAAAGAGGTGTAATACTTCACCTCCGACGCATGAATGCTGTCACACGGTGTAGTTTCGGATAGAAGGAAGGAACATTAGGATAGACTTGGGATTTAAGCCGGTGTCTGCACAAGGACTACTGATTGAATTGACACAGCACGCGGGCTACACAATTTATAGTAGTAGACTTCCTGGACATCTTTTTTTTTTTTTTTGGACAAATATAAACTATTTAATAAATCACTCTATACATGCCAAAACTAGGAAACATTGTGGGGGATTCTGAGACATTGTCGCGAAACTTTGAGGTTTTCGCCACAATAATTGGTAAGTGTCAGAGTGTTAGGCTACATTTTGAGAAATGCGCCGAACTTTCTATGCAGAAGCTTTTGGTTTGTTGTCCTTTCATAATTGAGTCAAATTCACATTTTTGGCTTTCAGTTTTGTCAGGATTGCTAATGACATAAGTTCTGTTAATTTTTTTTTTCATTTAAAAAATATTTTATAACATTTAGTTAGTATAATAGGGCATATTCTGGATACTTTAAACGCGATTGATTTCACCGATATAACAAATATATATATATTTCCTTATGTTTCTGCTTGTGTTGAGCACGTGGATTAACTGGCACTATTTACATTTGGAAATTTAAATATAATGTAAAACAAAAACAAGTGTCTGTAAGCTTCCTATTTTTATAAGTATTTGTACATTATACTAAAAATATGTTGTTATGGATTTATCACGATTAGGAACTCGATGTGAACGATGCCTCTTTTCACCACTGGTAGGCGCTCGAGTATTTTGCTGGTTTCCTACAACTAAAAGTGATCAGATCAAAATACACATTATAATGCCAATGTTTGTAGCGCGAGACATGCATTTCGCAATGCAATCACATACAAGTTATTTTTGTCAGTCGGTACAATGTTCGATAGCCGAACAGAGATAAGATGTGTTATATCAGAGCTGGTCTTCAACCTGCAGACGTGTGCAGACTGTAGCTTACAGCATATTTGGCACGAGATCATGGCCATTGACGTAAGTGTCAATTTGTGTGTCGCCCCAAGGGATAGTTATTTTACTCTATGGCTGGGACGCGACGTTTCCTTAAGAGCATACTGTCTTTTACGGGCGCTATTTTGAATAGAGATAACGATAACCGTAAAACGTGCTTTCAAACGTATGCTAAATGCGTATAAAATGTATATTGACATATATGCTTAAATCAATGTATGGAAAATATTTTTTTTGTGCAATGCGATCAATGTTTAATTTCATAGTACTATAAGTGTTACTGGCATGAATTTGTTTACGTATAATATTACACACAACAAAAGCAGTGACAATAATAAGAAATATACAAAAATAACAGAAACAAGAAACGATAAACTATATGCAATATACATCTGTAACAATAAATTTTATATTGTTGATAATGCGCACAAAATCGTTAACCGATATATACAGTAGTAGATATTTGGGTGACTTTCTGACAGTTTATATCATGAATGGCTGGAACTCCAGTGTTTTAAGCCGTTCACACCTCGTGATTCGCGAGAACCGATTCCGTTCAATGATTCGTGAAGCGTTCGTGGATCACTGAACTACCACGTGAGAACTCGATGAGAGAGTTCAGTTGTAAACTGGAACTATATAAACAAAATAACATTTGACGCAGTGTATTTTCAGATGTTTGAAGGTTGGAACATTTTATCAGAATCTCAAGTAGAGTGATGAAATTAAACGAATTACAACCAATTCAACCTTAAATGTTCACCCCAAAATGAAAAATTTCTCCTCATTTACTCCATCGCAGATGTGTGACTTTCTTTCTTCTGTTAAACGCAAATTAAGATTTTTTTTTTTTTTAAGAATATCTCAGATCTTTCAATGCAAGTGAATCAAATCGCTTCTGACTATATGGATTTAATCACTAGAGTCATATGGATTACTTTTATGCTACTTTTATATGCTTTTTGGACCTTCAAAGTTCTGGCCACTATTCACTTGCATTTTATGGACCAACAGAAACATCTTCGTTTGTGTTCAGCAAAATAAATAAAGTCATATACATTTGTAATGCATGAGGGAGACTTTTTGGATGAACTATCACTTTAAAATATATAACTTCATCGAACAGCACGGCGACAACAGCCACATTCATTTAACCGCCGCTTGTCGCGTTCTGGGAATACTTTTGAGTGATGAATCAAACGAACCGATTCGATAGAATCATATTTCCCAACGGCATTTAAACCTCGCCCACTCAGATTGGATTCGTCCTCAATGAAGAAAGCGATGTGGGGGAGAGATAGGGGGTGTGGCTTCCTCTCCACGTGAGTGAGCAGCCCGCCCTCCCATTGGCTACACACAAAGACGTCATTACGTGTGCCTCCTCTGTAAGGGCAGAACGGCAGAACTTTTGTGGATGAATCAAAGCACAGTGGAAGCGAGAAACGGTGAAACAACGGTCATTATTATGCGCGTTTCAGCGGAGTTTCTCTTCGCTATGAGGGCTGTGCTTTAAAGGCGTCACACAGTCGGTGTTAGACTTGTCCATTCGCGAGCACTGCCACCGAAAGAGGACTAGTTTACAGAATAAGTATTTTATTTACCAGAGGTAAAGCAGCGGGTTGTTTGCTCAGTAGCCAAGAATTAAATAATTGATAGCTTCTGTGTTATTGAATTGGAGGATCGTAACGTCACCAAATAGGAATACTCATTGGGAAATCAACTGGGAATATTTTCCAAGAGACTTCACAAAGATATTCTCCCCCATATAATAATAATAATAATAATAATAATAAACAAACAACGGGACCCAAGTGAGATACCCAGCACTGTTCGTCCGGCATCCATAGACCCTCTCTCCTCTATAACGCAGGCTATCGAATGGACCAGCATCCGAGCGCCCGGAGCTGCAGCACTCGCGGAGCTGCGCCGTCCTGTGAGAGCGTCACCGGTGAGCCCCCCATGAATTTGTACATCCACTCCACCACCGGCACACGCTTCGAGCTCTCCCTTCCCGTAGAAGAGACCGTGGAAGGACTAAAAAGAAGACTTTCTCAAAAACTGAAAGTGCCCAAAGAAAGGCTCGCTCTGCTGCACAAAGAAACGTGAGTATTGCTGACGACTGTCTAATCTCGTGCACTGTTAGGTGTTTTTAACAATGGGAAAGAGGGCTAAGAGGAGGTCACAGAGTGTGTTTTGGCAGGGCAGTTAATCATATGCTTCCTAATGGAGATTTTAAGCCACCCCAGACTGCAGACACCTGCATCTTGGAGCTCTATAATGGTATTTTATTGTGCTTTGGCAGCCCACAGCCTCTTTGATGCAAAAATGAAAGTGATCTATGTGTGCACTTGATTATGTGTTGTTGAATTCATTACAATGTGCATGGTTTGCACAAGCAACCTGCATCACATTATTTCACCTGCAACCTGGGGCGTAGATTTCGGGGGGAATGGGGGAAGGTAACCAACCAATAATCAAAACAAGCAAGTACAACCCCCCCCCAAACCATTGTTTATACCATGATCAATGGAAACATGGGTAAATGTTAAACGTTTCAGTTTCTATGGTTTGTAATGGCTCAGAAGTGTGCAGACTACTACATATGAATAAAAGGTCATAATCTCTTGATTAAACTGGCTGCTTTGCTTGATTACAAGATGCATGGCATTTGTAATTATCATTTTAAACTGGATGCTGATGCATAAAGGATTCCTGGTGGGAGTCACACTGGTTTGAGTGTTACAATATTCTAACTGCATGTTAAAGAAAAAGAGGCGCAATGTTAGTTTCAGTGCAGTTTGCACATTGCCTAACAATTACACATGGGTGGTGGAGCTGGAAGGTGAGTGAGAAGCTCTTTGTCACTTGCAAATGACCCTAACAGTTGCATTGTTTGTGCTTTGAATTGGGCCGATTGAAAAGCCCTCACAAGTAATCAGCACCAAATTACATCATCCTTTTAAAAACTAAGAGAGTCGCTTAATCTCCTCTTGTTTGGTTAAGCCTCCAGGCCAAGTGCTCAGTGCCTTTGTTCGGCAGGAGGTGGTGACATTTAGTCCAAGCACATGTGTACACATTAATGCCAGTAGGACAGATTTTATTTAGGGATTTGTGGGTTTAAATGTATATTTAGACCATCCTTTTGTAACATTTGGCTTTATGCAGGTGTTTTTCAACTGAACAAGCACTTTTCGAGATTGTCCAAAGTCAGAGCTGATTAAACACCCTTTGTGATTTCCATCTGTTGTTGTAGGTGGCTACATACCTACACTGTAAAATCTAATTAGTTGATCATACTTCGATTTGTTTAAAAGGCACTTGGCTCGCATGTTTTAATTTTATTTTTTTTAAATAAACTTCCTTATTTTTTTAAGTAACACTGACTAGTTACAAGTAAATTTGAATCCTTTGTGATTTAAAGTATCATTGTTTTTATTTAATTATTTAAATTGATTGAGATATAGCATGTCTTATGCAGTATAAGGGAAATTTCGACTGGAATCTCAGTTATTTTTCTACATAAGTTCCTTTGATTTGCCCAGACATGCATCATTTATTTAAGCGCAAGGGCTTTACATTAATTTCACAAAGCCGCAATTTTGTATTTGATAATTTTGAGTTGGTAGTACTCAAAGCCAAAGTTTAAAGAAATATATATATATTATTATTATTATTTTAGTTATGATTCCAAAATGTGACATTTCAACTAATTCGGACCACTTAAATGTTTTTATTAATGAAAACTTTAGGATTTCGAGAGTAGCGGTAACTTAATAAAAATGAGTATGAATATTGAAAAAATAAAGCTTAAGTTGAGTAAACTTAAAAGAGATAACTATTCATATTAACAGTGATTAGTCTATTAGAAATACACTTTATTTTGTATACTTAAATGTATATGTAATGCGGGGTAAAAAGGAAAGGAGGAGACGAGAACTGGCTTGACAATAAATAATTTAATGATAAATGAAACCCTAAAGACAAAAGACATACACACATACAGGGCAGCTGCCTGTAGCTCTCTCTCTCCCGGACTGTCGCCTCCGGCTGCCTTTATCCCTCTTGTCGGCTTGATTAGCCTGATTAGGAGCTGGGCTGTGTCATCCCGGCCTGGCCCCACCCTTCTCCTTGCCACAGTATATTTAGATCAGGTTTAGAGATGTCAGGCTCCTTTAACCTTCATTGTATGGAAAAAAGATGCAATTAAAATGCATGGTGACTGACAATAACCTGCTAACAACATCTCCTTTTGTGTTTGACAGAAGAAGGAAAGTCGTATGGGTTTATAACATAAACTGTACAATCTCTTAGATGTGTTTTTCCCCTCCATATTGGGAGATTTGAAGTCTAATATCTGTCTCTTTCTCCTCTTTAGACGCCTGAGTTCAGGAAAGCTTCAAGATTGGGGTATAACCGATAGGAGCAAGTTAACGCTGGTTCCAACAGTTGAAGCAGGCCTAATGGTAAGGAGTATGGCCGATACAACATTTATCTTTGGTCCTGCATGCCATTGTAGAGATTGTATGAGACTTACTTGGGCTGCTCGATTATAACAAAAACATAATTGTCAAATATTTCCCTTGAAATTTATATTGTGATTAATTTAGATAAATAAAATGTTCATTAAAATAATTATTTTGGGTCGACTAACTGCATGCCATTTATTTAATGTAAGCCAAACATCCAAAACAATCCGAGAACAGTTTTTGAATTAATTTTTGTTAGTCAACTGCTCATTGTCTTACTTAGAAGCATGAAAAACAAAACTGTTATTCAAATTTGGAATAAATAATACACAGAAATTAGCAACGGACTTGTCCGTGATTGGTTACAATGCTCAACTGCTGCAAAAAATACACTTAAGTAGAAAATTAAATAAAACAATTTTTACGAAATATGAGATAGACCAACATGGACTGCTATAATTGACACTTTTCATGATTAGTTATTGTGGTAGCTGTTATTTTTTATTAATTATCCAATTAATTGTGTAGCCCTAACGTTTACTCTGCCATAATGTCTCTTTCTCAAGTCTCAAGCATCAAGACCCGAGCAGTCAGTAATGCAGGCACTGGAGAGCTTGACCGAAAAACAGGTAAGGTTTCATTCTAATAAGTAAATGTTTGAATTACACAGTGGCCTATTACATTGCACAGTTGTGTGCACACTCATCCTAATTGCTAGGGCGGTGATGAACACCCCAAAGGATCGTTTGTATGTTTTTTAACTTTCTACTTGTCAAGATGTTGTGCTGACACATAGGGTTATGGGATAGATGTTGCCCTCCTAAGATTTTAACTTTAAGATCTCCAAAAACTTGCCATGCATATTTTAAGAAACACCTTCCAGTTTCCAGGCAACATATGTGAGGTAAGCCCCACCTAGTAGCCACTTCATTCAGACCCACATTTCACCTTTCATTTGAATGAATATCTGAAACTACAATTTTATGTGTCAGACTATCATTATGTTGCTGTGTAGTTTGTGGCCATAATATCTTTCATATACAATTGAAATGCACAGAAATTGAGGGAGATGCTGACTAACATTTATATTGTTGTTCTTGGCAAATACCTTTAACAAATACTTTTATAGGTAGTTAAAAGGATAGTTCACCCAAAATTAATATTCTGTCATGATTACTCGACCACATGTTGAATTTCTCTCATCTGTTTAACACAAAAAGAGATGCCTGGCTGAATGTGATCTCAGTCACAAATCTTTCATTCACTATCTTTTTTCCATACAATGAAAGTGAATGGTGAATGAGACTATAATTTTGCCTAACATCATCTTTTATGTTAAGAAAAAGCCATATGGGTTTGCAAAAACATGAAAGTGAATGAGTAATGACAGAATTTTAATTTTGAGGTCAACTATTCCTTTAAGAGTGGGATTAAAATGTCAATGCTCTGCACTTTAAAGTTGACAAAACGCACAGAAAATGTACAGATGAAATTCTGAAAGAGGGGACCTTGCTGCTAAATTTGTTATTTTTATTGAAAATATATAATAGTATGTATAATATAGATAGATAATGATATTTTGAATATTATAGCTCTAGCAGATATTTTGGGAATTCCTGGGGGGGGGGTTGTGTGTGTGTGTGTGTGTGTGTGTGTGTGTGTGTGTGTGTGTGTGTGTGTGTGTGTGTGTGTGTGTGTGTGGAGATATGAGTGTGCTTGTGTAAGAGAGGAAAGAGCTGATCTGTAGTGATGACATAGAAGAGGTTGTGTGGGTATAAGGGGGAGGGTAGACAGGATAGTGCACCACTCTTATCATTCAATATGCCTTCTCCTTGCAGCTGCAGTGTCTCCTGTTTCTATAGAAAAGCTTTTAGCCAGTTAAAAGCAGCTTGGTTCTTGCTTATGGCCTTTCCTGTCACAAAATGTCTTTTTGCAGTTACATGCAAATGTTAATTTGCACTTTTCTCTGATCTAATGTTCTATTGTAGGCAGCTAAGTGTGCCATCTGGTCTTGCATGAAAGGGTCCTTTTTTTTTTTTAAATCATGTTGCTTCATTTTTAGTCATATATTATTTGTAACTTCACAGTTACAGGCAAGAACTGAGTCAGTAACATTGTCAAATATGAAACCTATTCCTCTTTCAGAACTGAAATTAGTCAACACAATTGTGCGTTAATATGCCTTTTAGATGAGCACTCTTATGCAACAACTCTAAAGGCTAGGATATGCTTTGTTCCGTGTGCCGTTCCATCTCGATGACGGTTGAGCGAAGTATACTATTTTGACCGTGAGCTCATATGGGTATTGCACACTATGACTGCTTTGTAATGCTCTTTAGTACAGTCAATGGCAGGTGCATGTTCTGACAAAGCACAGAGAGACGGACTGTCCTCGTATCTAGAAAAACTAGGCAGTATGTGCGGTTCTGTGCTGATGACGAATTTTGCATCATTTGCGCTGTGCGTGAGAGATACCAGCACTTAGAAAACCAAAGTATACTTTGGCCTTACGATGCGATCTGTGCTCCGCGATACCTACCCATCCTGTCAATATATGTTCCAATATATGTTGCTTGAACAGAGGGAGGAGAAAAGGTTGTCTGTAAGAAAAGATATTCATAAAGTTACAGTTCACAACCACATATTTAGCAGAATTCCAAGAGCTGCAGTAGTGGAGTTCTAAGATGGTTTCCAGGGAAAGATCTATCTCAGATTCCTTGTAACCAGATGGAGTGTTTTATGGAAAGGGAAGGCTAGCAATCATTTTACCCTTGTTACTTCAGCCTCACTGCTTTTTCTCGTCTTTAATTTAAAGCCTTTGGGGTTTTCCACGTCTGTACGTAGTCTCCAGTTTTACCCTCTCCGTCGGTAAACTGGAAGAATGGAATGACATGGAGGTTCTCAGTTTGAGCTCCTTTGGCTTTAAGAGAATTCTGTTAATTGAAAAATGCATTTCTCTGCACCATAGTTGATGGATCAATCATCTTCTTAAGCATTAAAATGCCACTTTTGTATTTCATCAGTGCTTTGTTGCAAGTAACCCTGCCCATCAAGTAAAAATAATGACTAGTGTCTGATTCTTCCGGCAACAGAGTTAGTTAATTAGCAGTTTCTTCGCTAACCCGCCTTTAAAGGCAGGTAGATCGCTTTCTTTGTCCCTGGGGAATAACAAAGCAAATTGTTTCTACAAGTAAGTGCCTGGTCTCAGTGCCACACTAGAGATGTTTTCCTGTCATAACTCTCCACCCTCCAAACACCCACCTACCCACTTTAGAATCGGGCCTGTGTGCCTGTCATTGTGTCTGAAAATGGAAAGATGCAAATAACGGGATCCAACAATATAGAGCGAGTCGCCTCTCAGCCACCCATATCCTCATTTCCACCTCCCCCTCCCTGTGGGAGAAAGGGATGGAAATACAACTGAATTTGTCAAAGAGGCCAAAGCAGAGAGCTGGCCACAGTGATGTCACATTTCATGAGGGTCTGAAGTGTGTATTTGATTATCAGGAAGGACGGTGATGAGTCAGAAACCAGATATAGATTGAAGATGAAAATGGAGGCGGAGAGATGACGCATCATGCCTAGTGGCATGCTCTGAAGGAAATAGATTACCTTCGTTCCATATCCAGAATTAATTTTTTGATTTAGCAAATATTTGAAAAGGCAGGGATTGGTGTGTTGTGTGAACAGCTGGCACATTGGTGGGGTGATTCATTTACCAGCGTTACCCTGATCAGCGATAAGGGCTGTTTGTATGTGTGTTTGCACAAAGAACACTCCCGATCCAAGTGGGACTAAGTTGACATGGGCAATCACACAGATTTGTGACTTCCTGATTCCCAACCACTTTTGTGATTGAAGTGCTTGGTTTCGTGACTGAACTGAAAATGAGAGGGGGTGGGGCCTTTGTAGATGTTCTCATTTGCCGATAACCAAGCCAACAGCCTTTTTTAATTAGGTTCGGACTCCTCTTCTGTACTGAGCTATTTCTGTTTTTAGCATTGTTCCATGATTGTAGATATTTTGACTCATGTTGGCTGTAAAGTGTGACACGTCTGTTTTGAATCAGTCTCTCGCCTATCCAGACTAATCTGTTTGGTCATCTGGGGAAAAAAGGCATTACGCTTTCACAGTGCATATTTTTGATGGTCACTCAGAGCTTGAGGAAAAGTGGACACCATAGAAGCTGAAAGCAAAGTCTAAAGTGAATTGCTTCAGGGTCTCAAATGGTTTTGGTCCTGGTGTTCAGGACTGATCAAATTCAGCCTTTACCTGCTGAATCTTCAGCATTCAATCCATGTCCATCTCTATGTAGACCTTTACTATGTCAAACCTCTCAAATTGGATCTTTGAAGGAAGCCTTCTAATGATTTGGAGAAAGATGTGCTAGCTTTTTAATTATTTAAAAGATCTTTATATTTCATCCACCCCCTACGTGTGTCTGTGAGGATTGTATCGATGGTCAACTAAGTGCGATCAAAACCTGCCAGTTGATGGTGTGGGTTTTGATAGGTGACCAGTCATCTTTTAGTCATACATGGTATTGAAAGAGGCTGTTTTCTGATTTGACCCCTTCAAAGGTGGGAGTTTTCAGCCTGCAGCTAAACATCAACTTGGTGCTGTTCCGAGCTCCTGCCCTGCATCTTCCATGCTACAGAAGAAACACTTGCAAATGAGTTCCTTTAACAGCAGGGACCCCAATAAATAAAACTGTCAGCTATAGAGTTGGGAGGGGGAACGGAAGGAGCCAAAGGCGTACGTTCACTGAATATTTCATCAGCATCCACCGGCATCCTCACTGCTGACACCCCCCACCTTACCCCACCCCCTCACTCTCGCTACAAGGTTTCTCCCCCAGCCCTCCTCCCCTGTCTCCCCTTATCATGTTTTCTTTCTCTCTCCTTCACTTGCTTTTCACTGCATAGCAACCATAGCCCACTGCAGTGTAAAGATAAAGGAATGTAAGAGCTATTCTTTTAAAGCAGTGTTGGTTCACCCATAAGGGTGCAATTCTTGTTAATAGTTACTTGTTGTCGAAGACAATACAGTACATTCATATCTGCCTTTGTAACCTTTGAGTGACCTGTGAGCAGGCATAGACAGAATCTGTAGACATTTTCAAATTTTCTGCACTGATTTTGGGGGAAATTTGCATAGTGGTTATGTAGTTCAAGCCCATTTAAAAAGAATCCCAGTCTGTCTTTTTAATGAAATGGCAGTGGATAGTGCCTCACTTTATGTCTTAAAAAACACCCCAAATTTTCTTAAGTAGTTCATGGATCTTGCGTATCATATTTGCATATGTAAATTTAACCTGAAATAGAGAGAACCTACAATTTAGGTAATTATTCATTGAAAATGTATACATCCATTGCACATTCATTAGCATTGTGAGTGAAGCACTTGAACAAGCTTCTCCATGCAAATACAAATTGTTGTTGAACAGAGCTGAGATTACTACATTCTTATTGATTACTAAACACGTAATCAAATTAGCCAAAAATGTAATTAACAGGCCAGGGGCGGGGACTCTTAGATCCTCAGTGATGACAAACCTGTGAAGCTTTCTGCAGAGTTCTGCACATGCAGACTCAATGTAGGCCTGCTCATCGGAAAATGTGATCTGCAGTTTGTCCTTTTTCTATTTAATTAGGGCAGAAACGGTTGACCCAGGTAGGCATCTGACTACAAGGGCATTTCCAAGCCAATGTCAAGAGCTCTCTGTAGAACTTGAACTGTCTGCCTTGACACTGCAGGAGCCAGTTGCCTTTAGAACAAAGAGATGTGTGCGAACATAGTCTTGTGGTTGCTTTTGAGTACCTGAACCACTGTAGATGCTACAGAGTACATTTAGCAACTTCAGGCTCCACACACTGACAGATTCTAAAGAACCCCTGTTACACCCACAACTGTTCTAGGCGTAATTTGCATTTCTGGCCACAAGGCAGTGACATAACAAACTAAAGGCTATTGGCTGGTTTAAATAAATGGACCAGCCCTTGGTTTTTCCTACCCCAAATTCCTGTTTTAATAAGAAATATGTCAACACTGCAAAGAAATCTGTGCTTGTCAAGCCAGTTCACAGGCACTTCAGACACCACAGAAACAACATACAATGTATAATTTTGCACACATTCCTTAGTCACCAACAGAGCAGGAGAAGACTGTGAATGCATAAACCCACTTTGTCTTTGTGGTCATTTGTTTTAATACTCCAAAAGCGTGTGGGTTGACGTATGTATTGTCAAAGGTATGTATGACTCAAACTGATGGCTGCTGTGGGGAATGTCTTTGTACCCTATGTCCTCCCCTTTTAGAGGCACTTTTACTGGTTTGTGGGGGTTCACGCACTCTCTCATTATGTGGGATGAGTCTGGGCTTGGAGTGAGTCAGTGAGATGCCTGGGCTTGAAGATGACTGATCTGCAAGGCTAATGTAGGGGTCTGGCACACTGCTTCATGATTCACAGACCCAAATATATGGAACTGATTACAGGTTTTAATTATTAGTGCCTTGATGTTCAGTGCCCTCCTTGGTGCAGACAATCAAAGCCTTTATCCTACTACAGAGTCGCTCTGCCATATACTAATGGAAACGGAGTAATGACAGGGACCTTTTGAAGGAGTCTGAATTGTGTGGTTAGATGCAAATCAACATCACTCGCAAGACAGCTGTCAGTAAGGGGTGGGATTCACCGTAATGCACTAGAGTGAGCCACAGATTTCACAATTGGCCTTTACATAGGGTTTTCCACGAAACCAGACAGAGCACTCAAGTGCTTTTTATTGTATTTTTTTAATAGCTCATTTATACATGGATATCAAGAGGGATTTTTTTAACTATATTCATCTCTAAGATGGAATAAAGGTTTTCATGTTTGGCTCTTGGGGTCTGTTAGTGAAATGCACAGAGTGGTAAAGGTCACTTTAGTGGAAGAGTGGCTGCTTGATGGAAAAATAGATCTGCAAGAGAGCTGAGATGGAGAGAGGAAAACCGGTAGAGGGTAGACCCCAGTGATTCGAAAGGTTAACAACAGGTCAGCCAGCACAAGCACCCTCCGATACAGAATAGATCGTTTGGGAATCTTCATTGATTTCATTCTCTTTTTTTTTTTTTTTTATCCAGTGCATTTGGTTGTTCTTTGTACATCAACTTGTAAAAAGTTTGAAATTACATGATGACCTAATTTTTTTTTTTTTTATGATGCATTTCTATTTTGGGTGAACTGTCCCTTTAAAGACCAGCCTGCCTTTTAACCACATCTAGAATATGGCAGATGCAACAAAGCGAGTCTGAGGATTGAGATAAAACAATAGGGAGGCTATTTCGACTGTTTAGAGAGCCAATTCAAGACAAGCCTTCTTCACTTCTCGCATTGTTATTTAGGGGTTGGAGAGCCCCAGAGCTTGGTTCAACTTCCTATTCTGGGTACTCCTAAAATGGGCAAGTCTTTCCGGTCCAGCCTCTCAAACAATTAGCTATTATGTGAGTGTGTGGAGAGTGGGTCTGCATCCTGTTTCTATGGTTGATTTTTCAGGCCTGGGGCCAGACGTTTGTGCTTTGTGGGTGTGCTGAATGGTAGAGTTCATGACCGGGAGAGTGATTCGGTGTGCGTGTGCGTTTGTCTTTTGTATTACTTATGCTTTTTCATAAGGCGTTCACAATTTTTCACTCATTCAGTCATGTTGCCAAATTAGTTTCCAGTTTAGAGGAGTACAATGGAATCACAAAAGCTTTTTCATTTACTGTCCATAGGTCAGTGACTTCCTGTCTGGCCGGTCTCCTTTAACCCTGGCTCTGCGAGTAGGCGATCATATGATGTTTGTCCAACTGCAGTTGGCAGCGCAGCATGTGGGTGGCCCGCAGTTACAGCATCGGCATCTCGTATCACATGGGAGTTCAGAGGGCACAACAGGACACTCGCATGGAGCTTCTAGCTCTGCCTCTGGGTCGGCCAGGGTTTCACACAACAACCACCATCACCCACACCCAAACCCTCACCATCTCAACACAACACTCCCATCCAACCCAACAGCCTTTCCACCATCCACTATTCCCTCAGTTCCTGTATATCCCACCTCTGCCTCAGAGCACTGTAGCCCTCCACCACACCCCTCACCACTCCCAGGCAGCATTCTTCACAACAAGCAGCCATCTTCAGCTTGTTCGACCTCTCCAAGCAATCTCAGCCCTGCAACTTCCTGTCCAGAGGTGAGCCACTATTATTTGGGGCAGTATATCTTACATAATCCAATCCTGCAGTTCCACCAATATAATAAAGCAATGTTAGATTGGTAGTATGTATCAACCATACCAGAGAGTGTTGGTGGCATAGTGGACTAAAGCACATAACTGGTAATCAGAAGGTCGCTGGTTCGATCCCCACAGCCACAACCATTGTGTCCTTGAGCAAGACACTTAATCCAGGTTGCTCCGGGGGGATTGTCCCTGTAATAAATGCACTGTAAGTCGCTTTGGATAAAAGCGTCTGCCAAATGCATAAATGTAATACCACTGGTTTGTGTCTGTCACAGGCTAACTGCCCTGCAAAGACACCTGGCAACTGTAACACTCCCTCACGGTCCCGCAAACCTGGTGCTATCATTGAAAGTTTTGTGAACCATGCTCCAGGAGTCTTTTCTGGGACATTTTCAGGTAGTTTAAATAATATTGTTTACTTCTCTTTATTTGTGGACTATGCATAATAAGCATGGGGCTTCCGTATTGTACTAACATCTATATTAATTCTCCTTCCCCAAGGCACTTTACATCCCAATTGTCAGGACAGCACTGGGCGTCCCCGTCGGGACATCGGCACCATCCTTCAAATTTTGAATGACCTTCTGAGTGCCACCCGGCACTACCAGGGCATGCCTCCATCACTCACGCAGCTCCGCTATCAGACCCAGTGCAGCAGCCCCAGCTCTCCAGCACCCTCACCTCCTCCCTCACCCCCCAACACCCCGGGTCTGTCTGGCCTGCCCACCACGGTACCCTCTGTCACCCAGCCTACCCTCCACCCACTGGTGCAGTGCCAGAGCCAGATCCGCATGTGCAAACCTCCAGGTGAGTTTTGCTGCATTAGCTGTCTATTTTCTGGAAAGTATACTGTAGCCAAATGTATTTAGGATTCAGGATGCATCTAAGGGTTTCAGGATTCACATCCAATGCTTTATGATAGTTCAATAGGTGCAAGATAGGGGTGGAAGTATAAGGAAGTGTGAAGATGTTGAATGGGGAGGGGGGAAAACTTTAGATCCTGGGACCATATTATAGAAACTATGTATCTTAATTTAAGATTTAGTTAAGTTTAAGTTAAGTTCTATATTCTGACAATGCATGGTCAATTAACAGATAGAATAGGATTCTAGAGTTTGGGGCTGTTCGGACAGAAATAATTTTTGTTTCCAAAAATCGAATATTTGTCTGATTTCATTTAACAACATGAGATCTTTTGAATATTTTGAGAGCAGCACTTGATTGAGGAGAGGAAGAAAGAACAGCTCACAGTCCAGATGCACTCCAAACTTTCCAAAGAGATTAAAGTGATGTAGATCGCAGAGTATTATAATACAAAAATGCTAAATAAGTAAATACAGAAGCAGTGTCGTCGTGAAATAAAGCAGAGCCGTACTTGGTGTTCCACTTGTGCAAAACTTGCCTGTCAGAGCGAATAAAAAGGAAACACTGTGCCATTATATACTGTATTTAATGCATCCTTTATTAAAGTTCAAATAATAAGGAAGCAGGCTGTATAAATAAGCACAAACTCCGAAACTGGCATTTGTCTGTGCAGTCAGAGCTGCTTATGAGTCGCGTGAAAAACAGCGCAAGAGAGTTTCAAACTTCTCCCGGCTGATACAATGTCTCATGTGGAGATGCTCATCACTGGCGCACACTTGCTGCAGCTAGATTTTGTTTATAATGATTGCTTGCGACATAGTGAATTATAATATGAGTGTCACAGTGTGTATCTTATGGTAAAATCACGATATGCAGCTCTATAAAGAAGAGTTTGTTTTTTTGTGAGTTAACGATGGTTCGAAATCATGTGAACAAAAAGGTGAGAGGGTGTAATCTTGTCCCATTATACAATGCAAAAAATATTTTTTTGATTTGTCTTTTTTGGTTTGTTTTCTAATATAAATATCTAAAATTCCTTACGTACATTTACTTTAGCAGATATACTGCAAAATATTTTTTTTTTAAATTAATTTTAATATTTAAATATTTTAAAATATCAAAAAATCCTTAAAACAAGATACATTTACCTGCGAAGCAACAAATATGATATTTAGACTTGCTTTTAGGACATTTATGTTAATACAAGTATATTTTTTCTTTACTGCACTGGCAGAAAAATATACTTATCAAAATACACTTATATTTAAGATACAGTCTAATAAAGCAAGTCTAAAGATCTTATGTTGCTTCTCAAGTAAATGTTTCTTGTTTTAAGGATTTTTAGATAATGTTAAATGGAAAACAAGACAAAAACACTTAATAACGATAGGATTTTTTGCTGTGAAAATTTTAATGAAACAATAAAAAAACAAGTAGTTTTTCCCCTTTAATGCAATGATTGTCATTTAGGGGTATTTTTTAAAGATGATTTTGTCCTCTTTTATTGTTAGTAAGCACGTTTAATGCAAACTTTTAAGTTGGGCACAAGCTGAATAATCGGTTAAGAACTAATGCTAATTGTTGAAATAATCGCCCGAATAGTTGAATAATCATTAGATTAGTTGATTATAAAAATAATCGTTAGTTGCAGCCCTACACTAGACACAGGTATTCTTTCCATTTGTTGTGCTGCACCTAGTTTATTTTAGTGCAAGAATGTGTCTTCTGTTAATGGCCCCTTAGGATGTTTCTATAATATGGCCCCAGTACCTTCTCTCTGCAGACTTGTTCTTTCAGGCCTCTGTAGTAATGCTCCAGCAGCCACATCATGCATGGCTTTGTCTCTGTGCTGATGGTGTCCACTTTCCTCTAAGAGGCAAAGAATGGGGGTGGACTACTCCATTACCAGGAGGAAGAAGGCAGAGAGCCAGAGTGAGAGAGATAGCGTGGCGAGATAGCACTCACAGACGTGTGGCAGGTACCCTGCTCTGTCTGGTAAAAACTGATTATCTGGGGTAGCTCGCTTCAGCGCAGAGGAGGAAATTGAACTGCTCTGTCATGAAACACCGCTGTTGGAGAGTAGAGAGAGATAATGAAGATATATCATCCTAGCACTGTTCAAAACGCAGGCCTGCTATCTATCTAGACTAGATTAAAAGCATACCAAGCTTACGCCGCACAATATGAAACCATATCATCAACTACTGGGGTGGAATAATTTCGGTCACTCTATTTTCATGATGGGTTAGGAATCTTACATATTTTTGAGGGAGTACATACTTGTCCAGTGGGTTTACCCTGCCTCCCCCTCTTCCACCCACCCTACCCTCTGTCATTAGCTCCTTTTGGTCTTTGTTCTGCAGTCAACAGGCCATCCTACTGGTTCCCCTCTTGCTGTTCAACACTCTACCTCATCTGCAAAAGCCATTTCAGTTCTCATGGCCAGGGCTAGTCAATGGCCACTTGTTTTCTTTGTAGTCTTTAAATAGAGATTTATAAAAGAAATATGAGCTCGGAAGAGAATTGCCATTGTATTTCAAAGTCAGCAGGAGGAGGCGGGGGAAAATACTGAGTCCATTCATAAAATTGTTGTTTATATCCGGCCAGCAACTGCCCACTGATTAATTGGTGCTTCCTCTTGGGCGAGAGGAGAAAAAGGGAAGGGAGCAGTGGCTATTTTCTGGACTAAACTGCCTTTCTTTTCACCATGTTTATGAGGTTTAAGGAGAGATTAAGTTGTGAGAGAGTGATACAGGAAAGGTGGCTAAAACTTGTTTTGACTTGTCAACTTAACAATCTTATAAATTTTGCATAGAGGATGGACTAAAACATGGGACAGACTCCATATTTCTAAAGCTCATTCATATTCTGATATATTCTGTGACATCTGGATGAGGGACACTTTCATAAATGTCATGTACTTCAGAGTAAATGCAGAGTATCATCATTGCACGTTGTACTGTCTACTTAATGTGATTGCAGACCAAACAAACCTGAAACCCCATCACACCCATTTAGACATTCATCTATGTGCACTGTTCTTGGATTATTCTAGACTGTTGGCTTTGACAGGCAGTGGTCAGTGTTTGTGGTGAGGGTTGGGAGAGGGAGGGGTGGGGGGGGGTTGCCCACAAAGAGGGTTAGCCATTCTTGACTCAAACTCCTGTGCTCACCAGGGTCTCCTAGCCCCCCTGGACCACTGCAAGCAACTCCTTTGTTTGACCTAGTCCAGTTGTGCATTGCCCTGGTCTTTTCTCATCATTACAGAGCAAGAGAAAGAGAGAGTCAAAGAATAAAAGCTTTTAGGCTTTAGGTTTAGTGCTACCCTTTAGATTTGGTATTGCCTGGCTGCTGCACTGAACCGAGGGAGGAAAAAGGGTGACCAAATGGCGGCTTGGGGGGATGGTGAAAGAATGTATTCTCCCCTCTTCAGTCTGCACTGTCAGCTCAGGTTAGTTTAGTTTGGGCTGTAGAATAGAGTCTGGGTGGAGCTATATTTTTGCAGGGAGAGAATGAGGAAGGGTGCTGTAAAAAAATACAGCTCAAATTCCTCCTTTCGCTCATTTAATCTGACTAAAAGCAAATGTCCCCGGCTGCTATGTACTGTTATGGGCATGTGAAATGTCAAGATCCCAGCCCTCTTTGTCCTGTGCTCCCTGGTGTTTAGGCACCGCCAAGTTATTTTCCTAAACCAAAAAGAGACAGTTTTGCCTTTTTGCAGATCACGTTCTGCTTGATCAAGCGACCTAGGGCTCTCACCATGTCACTGTGGTGCTCAGACATGTCCAGTTCAACCCAGGTTAAATAATGAATTCCCCCTACATGCTCTGCCGCCAACAAGCATGTAAGAAACCCCCCAGGCTGACTTCATACCTACTCATCAGGCGGGGAGGTGGCGAGCCATATCCGATGCCATTATAGCTCCTAGTTTGCAAATTACAGTCATTTGAAACCTGAACTCCCTGCAGGGTCATTGACGCCACCATATTAGAGAAGCAATGGAGATGTCAGTTTTTGACCGCTCCCCTGGATTAGCTGGGGGTGCAGATGGCTCAACACAATGGGTCTCCTGTGCTGTGTATCCACTCTAAGATGCTCTGTACCCAGAGGCAGTACCCAGAGGCAGCACTGGTGTCCATCCCAGCTCTACAGGAGTGAGCTAGAGTTAGCTTGGCACAGGAGCACCTACTGATCACAGTACATCTGGACATGAGCATTACTAGGGCTTGGGGAAGCTATTCTAAAAGACTGATTTTGTTCTCACAGGTGAAAGCAGGTAATTCTGTTGAGGCTGAGGCGTATCTTGGTCAGCACAAGCTAAAGCATTCGTCGCTGTGTGTCAGTCTTTTGAGGAAAGGAGATTAATATACTGCTATAGATGCTGACATACTGCTGTGCAGCAACCTCTTTTGCTGCCAATGCATTTCCCCTTGATGCTGAGTGATTGGAGCACCCAAACTCAAAAAGATCATAGAACATATCAAGGGAAACAAACAAGTCAAAGACAAGTATTAATTAAGCTGATCTTTAATGAATCAATGGCAAAGGGAAGCTCATAGTGTCTGCCTGATTGCTGTAGTGTGGGACGACACATCGGGTTGGGCTTTATGTTTACCCAAAACCCTGCTCAACTGGCCTAATACCTGCAGACAGGCCAACAGCCTCATTGATTGTATAAAAATCCCTCCCTCCTAACTCGCGATTACTCTCTGCCCTCTTTCTCTCCTTCTCTCTGTCCTCATTCTTAATCCTCCTCCTCTCTTCCCCCTTTGCATCTCCTTTCCATTTGTCCGCTCACGTGGCCATCAGCACTTGGTCTAAATTCTACTCCCTTGATGCAGGGATCAATACATTCTCATACATCAGCCCCTTTCCCTTTAAAAAGCATGAGCCAAGCCAGTCATACAACCTCAGAAATTGCCTCCCGAACGGCAGGTTTTGTTCAGCAGCACGCTGCTACTTTTTAGATTCCAGAGGGATTTTCTGTGTAATCTCTTTCATCCTCTGTGGCTTGTTTTCATTTGCCTATTTCTCTCTTTATGTCCCTCTGAGGCCTCAGTCACAGGGCAATATTGAGGATGAGGGGTGTGGGTGGATGCGGGCAGTGGAGGGAGGGGGGGCAGAAAGGATAGGCAGGTGAATATGTCATGTGTGGGGTGAACAGCTGCTGAGCAATAGGTGGGCTGGGCTTAATTTGTCCCCTGTTTGTCATAATCCTTGTTTTGCTCCAACCCCCCTAATGTGTGCCGCGGGCCTGAGAATGTGGAGTGAATGCTGAGGACAGTGCAGCACACAACTAACTGAGAGACAATGCATCGTTGGCATAGGGGCTTAGGTTGGGCGAAGTGGGAGGACTAGGGGTGGGAGGGAGGGGTACAGAGGGGGAGGAGCTTTTTTGATCTCTCCACTCCCTTGCTCTCCCTGTCCACCGTGTGCTGTGCTTTTGCAAATGCTGGCAGCAAAATAATTCTCTGTTCTTGTCCACCCACCCCACTGTGTGTGAAAGTCCAAACCTGTGGGGAGGGGGGGGGGGTGTTATGATTACAAAGGGACAGAGAGGTAGATCATTTGCACTGCTAGTTCTGCCTATGCGTATCCCAGCCTTTTGACCCAGCAACCTCCACCCCAATATTTTTTTCTCATAAAAACCTAACAGATCTGTTCAGAGGTTTTATGCTTGGCTGGCCCAGCCACAGCCTAATAATAAACCTAAAAACGGAATGTTGAGTCTCCCCTCGGGCAACCACATTCATCAGGGGCCTTAAAATTATGGGGGATGTTCGCAAGTGGGTGATATTGTAGGTTAAGTACAGTTCCATGCTGTGCAGTGGGCATATGTTTTTACAGTGTCCCTGGGTCCCTTTTTCAAGGGCAACTTTGGCGTGAGTGGGCATGTGTGGGAAAGGACATTGGCAGGGGCCAAGGATTCTCACAAAGAACAAAAAGCCCTAGTGAGGCTCCGAAAAAAACTTGGCTTAGTAGCAAGGGTCTGCCTTAATGTCTTTGAGGCTATTGTGAGCTTTGTACAATACCTCAACAGTGGCATGCCGTGCCCAGTGCTACTAATGAGCTCCTCTGCTTTTTTTTCCTCTCCTTATCTTTTTTTTTTGATTTTGTACCTTTGTCCCTTGGGGTGTGCAGCCTCATGCAGTGAGTTTTTTTTTTTTTTTTTCTCTCTCTTCACTATCCCCAGTTGGTGCAAGGTGAGGGTGACTGCCCTACTTTTGATGCCTATAGTAGCATCGAGACTGTTAGAAAGGGCAGATGAATGGAAAAAAGCCCTCTGTTGAGCATTAGAGTGGAAATCCTTTCTGGATGAACTCTAATGGTTTATCTCTATATACATTAAGAGGGTGAACACTTGATGGGAGCTTGTGCATAGGAGTTTAGTTGTGGGGGATGAACAAAGACCTTAAGGTGGTCTTCATAACCTGTCAAGTCCTATAAGACCAGTACATCTTTACTCGAGCTAAAACACCATTGGGAGCCAGAGCAGGCAACAAATCTTATTTATCTAACTGGGTTTGAGATGGAAGGAACTAGTGCTGAATCATCTCTCTTTTTTTTTTTTTTTTTTATTAACAGCCTGTACTTTCTTAATATCCAAATGATTAAAATTACCATTTACATTTTATAGCTCAAATCCTTCTGTAGACGGCTCGAACCACCCTCCCCAAAAAGGTATTATAGAGCAAGTTTAACCCACACAAAATCCTGATTTCATTTTTACATAGAGAGGTGGATGAAATTGATTAGGAAGCAAGAATATGCATCTGGTCTCCTTGTGCTCTCTTGTAATTGCTCTGGGTGGAATTCCGCAGCATGCCTATCTCTCTCTCTCTCTCTCTCTCTCTCTCTCTCTCTCTCTCTCTCTCTCTACCCCCTTGTCTCTTTCTCTCCAGAGGCAATGGGGAGGGTTGTAGCATGTGTATGGGGGTTGGGGGGTCTCAATTGGGGGGTTGGGTGGGTGATTACTCGTTCAATGAGCTCATGCCAGGAAAAGAAATGGGGGGGGGGGGGGCTCACTTCGCTTACAATTTCCATTCGCTTGCATTTTCTATTGAAAGCCAATAGCAGTGTCCTCGCCTGGAGATGGATTGCTGCGCTAGAGCTAAGGTTTAATCAATAGGCCTTTTTAATTTGCCATCGATCCATGTTAAAAGCTACTGCTGCTGGTGTGTGTGTGGCAAAGCACACCCGATGAAAGATAGTCTATGCTCAGTGTTATTGACATTCTAGCTGGCTATTTCATTATTTAATTCTGGGATAGATCCTAATGGAGCTGGCAAATAGATTGTGGTTTCTTTTTCTCTTCCATTCCCTTGAATTTATTTCTAAATGTAAGGTTTAGGGTTGAGCAGTGAAGTAGCTCGGTCTGACGACCAGGGCAAAGAAAACCCCACTTTTTTCACTTTAATAGGCACATTAGCCACTAGAACTGTAGTATTAAGTTCTGAGATGGAATGGGATTAGAAACTGCAAGATATTTGCTTCCTGCAAAAGAACCAACAAAGTCAAGATTGTATCACTTGGGAATTTATGTGCGCATGTACGCGTGGGCGTTGGCCTTCTAACAGGCAAGTGGGTTCCTTTGTGAGAGTGCACTTCTCCCCTTGCATATCTCAAGCGCATACCTGCCAGGACGTTTTGAACAAACTGTTTCTGATAGGGGAGCGGAGAGGACTTGTTGCCACATACTGGGATGTTCTCTTCTGAAATGAGACATCAGTGGAGGGTTATGTCAGTGGGAAAGAGAGAAAGAGATTGGGAAATCACAGCATGTCTTTTTATGAACATCCGTGTCATCACTCTGACTGGAGTTTTGTTTTATGCAGCAACCAGCCTTTGAAAGCAGTGAGCAGGATCAGGAATCTGAATCCAAAGCCATGAGTCATTCTGTCCTTAACCAAATATGTGTATTGCACCAGTGCTTACCCTGACTCTGTGTAAATAATGACAGAACTCCAAATGTTTACTATCCCTTTAATCCTCAATGCTTTCTTGGTCAACCAGCTTTGCCAGAAAGACCCTGCTGGTGCAAACCAGCACTTGCCTATTTAAACCAGCCTGGATTAAAATGTGGAGTCACACCTAGTGATAACCGGCCCATTTCTAACTTTTGATCTTTCTTTGTGTTCAGGTGACCGGCTGCGTCAGACAGAGAACCGGGCCACACGCTGCAAGGTGGAACGCCTGCAGCTGCTAATGCAACAGAAGCGTCTGCGCAGGAAGGCCCGGCGAGACTCTCGTGCCCCGTACCACTGGCTACCCAACCGTAAGGCCGGACGCAGCAACAGTAACAGCAGTATGTCCAGTGAAGGTTCCCTGGACTTGGACTTTGAGGACTCCGTGTGGAAGCCCGATGTCAAGGCTGACATGAAATCAGAATTCATCATGGCCTGAAGCAGAAGAGATTTCGCCATCTACATTGAGATTGGAAATTGGCATATAGGATCCGGGCTTACACTTTAGAGAGGAGTATTTGAGGACGCATTCAGAATCGTGTAGGCTTCTCATCTATTTTGTGACCACAAAGACATTACACAAAGGAAGTTTCACTGACTTTTTATCTTACGTCATTGATAGACTACGATCTTGGAACAGACTGAATTTTCAAATTGTGATGTTTGGATATGTATTGAACTGATGAATAGACAATTTGGACTCAAGACAGTCCAAGAAGTAAACAAAAATGAGCATAGCAGACGTCATCGGTGTTGGGATGTTTTTCTCTTTTCCTTTTTTTTTTTTTTTTTTTTCCTTAAGGGGAAAGTAGGTGGAAATACATACAGGCCAAGTACAGGCACGATGAACAGACAAATCATATACTGATCCTTTTTTTTTGTTGTTGTTCCAAATGGGCATTCATTTGAAAGGGGTTATCTTTTGTTTTTCTTTCCTGTTTTTCTTGAATCATGATGATTTCTGAAAAAAATATGTAGCATTACCCACGAAGCATTCAGGTTTTTATCTTGTTGATGAGGAAGGTTCATTTGCACACACCTGTGGTTTGAAATGGACAGTATCAAAACATAACCAAGAGATGGCACAGTGCATGTTTAGTATATATACAAATATAAAAAAAAACCTCTCTCAACAACAGCTCAGTGTAGAGTCAGAGGTTTGAAGTAGGAAACTAAAACATGAAACAAGACAATAATATGCTGTTGTGAATGAAGATGTGATTCAAGGCTTGTAAAGTCAGTTGTTAAGTATATATAAAGAATTACATTTTATACCTCCAGATAAAAAAAAAAAGTAAACAACAGTTTCTCATCAAGGCTTCAGTCAAGCTGTGAATAGAATCTGAAAACGGATATAATAATATAAATACACACTGTTCCTCTGTCTAAATGTGTATAATAGAGAAAGTGGTGGGGTGCCAGAGGAATAGTTTACAAATGTGCATTATAATGGCTAACTCTGCCAAAGTGGAATCTCTCCTGTATGCATATGACTAAAACAACCTGCTGTTCAAGCGTTTTATCCGATTAACTTGAAGTACCAGCATATATACATACCAACAAAGACGGACTTTCATAATTTACTTTCCGAACCCGAATTACATTCGTTCTCCTGTGGAATGCAAAAGTCAGAGCCTCAGTCACTATTCACTTTCATTGCATCTTTTGTCCCCTTACAATGAAAGTCAGTGGTGGCTGAGGTTGTAAGTCCTTAACAGTCTACAGAAAAAAAATTGTAATACGGGTTTGGAACTCTATCAGGGTATGTGATGATAAAAGTAAAATTTGAGTGAACTAACCCTTAAACACTTCACAAATTTCCAATAATATTTTCATTTAAACAAGACTTTCTCTATTATACACATATTCGGTAGTTTAGCCAGTCTTTTGCAGTTTACTGTAACTTATTCAGAACCGATGTTCAACAGGCCTGTGACCAGAGCGTATCCCCATCTTTACATTCTCAATAGTGCCTCATACATAGATGCACTGACATTTTCAATCAGGCGTTCCACAGACAGACAGTTCTGCTGCTATATGGAACTTTTTTTGCATGCAAAAGTGTAAATTCCTGATTTTTTTTTGTAGAAAATAATACCAATACTGAGAAACTGGTGCTGAAAGATTAGATATACAAGCATGAATTTGTGAAAAATTAAAAAATTGATATTTGCCCAGCTGCTCTGGATTTCTAATTAAAAACATGATGTTACATATCAGCCGCAAACCAAAACGGGAATGGAATTCTACTTGGTGTACATTGGATCATTCCTGGACTGTGGCAACAAGCTATAAGGAACAATGGAACATTTTCTACTCCCAACATACAAGGGATCCACAGAGCAAAACCCCGCTCCCATCAACCTGTCCAGATGCGGACTAACAGGGATGTTGGCAACCAACTTTCGATCCTAGAATGACTATTTGGAAATAAACATGAAACCACACCATGATTGCACTCGATGAGTTTGCAAAGAGATTACCTACCTGAAGGGAACCTTGTCTTTTTTCCTTTTTTTTGTGTTCAAGTGGCCTTAACATTCATTCTTGAAACACTTGCAGAGCGGTGGACAACATAGGGATGTTTCTGTTTTTGTCCTGCGTTTTATTATATTTTTCATTGGGCAATTTTCTGTGTTTAGGAGGTGGAGGCTCTATAATGTCAAGGCTTCTGTGCCTTAAATTGTTGCCCTTTTGAGTGTGTACAAAAAAAAATCTGAACAAATTATTTCCATTTATGCTGGTTTTCAAAATGAATAGTTCACCCAAAAATGGAAATTCTGTCATCATTTACTCCCCATGAGAGAATTTGGGTGAACTATCCCTTTAATGTTAGAGCTCTGGTTCATGGTATTGTTTGTTAAAAGTGTTCAGTACTTCCTGGAGGTTGGAGAAAATGGCTTTCAGGTTCCATCAGTGTGTTCCGTTTTGTTTGAATACGTCCCTTGAACCCTACTGTCCTACAAAGAAGCTGAAAAGCAACAAATTTAATTGAAAACGGAGGTTTCAACTGCAGTGATACAGCAACAAAGTGCCCTATTCTCGATTGAGGCGTCCTTTAAGGACACGTGACATCATGCACTTCCCTTCTTCTCAGACAAACTATTTCATTGGACGATTTCTCCCTTCCCCCTAAAAAATTATTTAATTTTTATATATGTATGAAATATACTCTGTGTGTGCCTCACCTATATGTAAAACGGTAACAATAAAAAAATAAAACTGAAAAAAAAAAAACCATAGGAGATGATCTGCGTTTTAGGATGGGGGAATTGTGGAGGGAGGGGAGGGAAGGGGGCATTTTCAATAGTTTGTTGGAGTTCTGATCACATCATTTAAGTTGCCTGTTATTTCTTGTAGCCAATGAAAACTGATTACAAGAGTAAAAAAAAAAACTATTTACAATGTTCTAGCTATAGACCGGTGTAGCACATGTGTGACTGTATTAATTTATGAAACCAAATGGTAACTGTGAAATATGTATTTCTTTGTGCATTTTTTTAAAAGTGGGCAGATGGCGGAAAAGGGCGTTGGTGTGCCCTGTTTTGTTTTTGTGGAATATAATGGAAATAATCAAGTAAAAAAAAAAAAAATATCTAAATATATTTTTTTCTTAAGCAATACATTTCAGTGTGACTTGTGATAGGACATTTTCTTTTTTTTAGGTAATAAATTGAAAAAGAAAAATCTGATTTTTTTTTTTTTTTTTTTTGTGTGTGTGTGTGTATGTGTGAAATTTATGATTTACATTCTCAAACCATTTTCTATCTGCATGAAGCATGTAAAACTCTGAGACCAAAACTCTGGGATGCAATTTCAATTCAAACCTGAAAATAAACATTTTAATATTTTGAATATTTTTTAAATTGATATAAAACCACAATTTTATGTCACTAGTCTTATAAACAAATTTGTGATTTAGTTCTTGTGTACAAAAGATAGTCTTGCTTCCAGTGAAGCACACAAGAATCTCTTTGGAACATTCTCAAATCATGCTGGGAGAACATGGATCATCAGGTTTTTACACAAACTTGCACAAAAAGTCCATGCCAGCTTGACTGCTTGCTGAAATTAAAGCAAAAATTTGAAATACCGAACACTAAGATATTTTGCAATTCATGTAAATTCTTCAATTTAACTTTTCACTCAAATTGTTATGCTGAAAATATAATTTATAATTAATGTATTTCTATTAAATTAGAAAAATTCCCAAAATATAGGGGTCTCATGCTTTAGGACCACACTTTAAATATGCAGTTAGTATGAAAAATAATCTATGACATCTCTATAAATATTCATATTATTGTTTGGCTGATATGGTATATTCAATGGATGATAATACTCAGATTTTTATATTTGGTACCCCAATATCTGTCTAATGTCTACTGCGTAGGGCCTACTGCATTGTGCAAAGTCTCAGAGCGGCTGCATGGTTTCATGGAGATGATGAAAGCTAGCTTTAAAGCGTACAGATTTATATGTGTCGACTGTTCGCTCGAGCGCAGGGGGGCCAGATCAGAGCCGGAGTGACGGAGGATGAGACTCCGACGCTCCTCCATCTGTAAAGCAGTCCGTTTTCCTCCCGAGAGCTAAGATGAGACGAGATGACAGATTGAGGGTGAGCGGAGGACTGGCTGTTACAGTAGGCAAGTGCCGAGCAGACACATGCTGTTTTAAGGAGAAGTAGTCCTCAAAGCTCCAACTTTCTCGTAGAAACCAAAAAATAAAATATCTCGAAACATAAGAGGAAGCCATCTGCAGAAAAATAAAAGCAAGAGAGGATAAGAACAACGGAGTTTAAAATGGTTTTCAAATGAGCTACACTGCTAGCACAGATCATGCAAGCTAATTCCAAGTTTTCTATTTAAAATCGCTTGCAGTAAGTGGGGTCATCTCAGAAATAGTATGTGGGTGACTTCCCTCTGGGTCTTTGCTATCTGCAATACCAAACACAATTATAAAACCTTTTATCTCGGCATGTGTTTTTAGCAGAACTTAAATTTAATATGTAAAATAAGGAACGCTTACTCGAAGACTTTCATGGATTAATGCACACATATTGCAGTGTTGGTACAGTCAAGCTACTCTTTTAAAGTGGCTTATTACATTGAAGCTACTGTACTGAAGAAGGCAAATCTTTTTAAATCTACAACTATCAGATAATATTTAATTCTGCAATCACAAGTTCTATAAATATACACTCACCGAGCACATTATTAGGTACACCTGTATACCTACATGATCATGCGATTATCAAATCAGCCAATCGTGTGGCAGCAGTGCAATGCATAAAATCATGCAGATATGGGTGAGGAGCTTCAGTTGATGTTCACATCAACCATCAGAATGGGGATAAAATGTGATCTCAGTGATTTCCACCATGGCATGATTGTTGGTGCCAGATGGGCTGGTTTGAGTATGTCTGTAACTGCTGATCTCCTGGGATTTTCACACACAACAGTCTCTAGAGTTTACACAGAATTGTACCAAAAACAAAATCATCCAGTGAGCGGCAGTTCTGTGGACAGAAATGCCTTGTTGATGAGCGAGGTCAACAGAGAATGGCCAGACTGGTTCGAACTGACAAAGTGTACAGTAACTCAGATAACCGCTCTGTACAATTGTGGTGAGAAGTATATCATCTCAGAATGCTATTTTGAGTTGGCGCTTTTTTGGCGACACTTTAATGTTGCGTCTGATCAGCTCATAAAACATAATGTAAACACAGTTCAGATTCAGAACAGTACTATGGTGTGGCACAAAAAGTATATCTCAATGATGTGCACATTAAATTGAACATAGCAATGTATACAAAATACAACAAATAAAACATATAGTGATCAATAGCAGCAGTTATCTAAATATTTAGCTTCAAAACAAGAAACAAAGAGACTTCTGTGCAGGGGCACTGAATCAGGGAATTGTTTATTTGAGCTAGTTAATTTACTAGAACCGTCCGAACGAATTTATTCACTAAAATGAACTTCCCAATGCTACATATTAGTGAATTGACTTTTAACCATTTAATTTACATGAAATGTCCAAATGAACCGATTCACTCTTAAAATTTGAACCAAAGTCTTTCTAGCAAGTCAGTCCACTGGCGGCCTTATTTGGAACGGCAAATAAGCTTCTCAAGAAGATATGTCCAGTCATGACAGTGCAGCTCCAATCTACTTGAATGGGGAAACACCGAAATCTCCAAAATGATTGATCAAGATTACGATCAAAGAACATATTTCAAATCTGCAGTAAAATCTAACAACACTGGTATCATAAATTGCGCTTCTTTACCTCAGATTACGCAAAAAATAACACATTTTCCCGGCTTGTATAGCTAATGCTCATACGCTTTCTCGAGTTGATTGATAGGCGATGTCTGTATCTAAAGGGGATTGGCTCTTTTACCTGTAAGGCAGGACTTCCTTTCTACATCCGTTGACTGGGTGTTCCAATGTCTCCCATTCATTTTAATAGAAGTGGCCTATCTCTACTAAATAGTCTCTGTTTGAACTTCAAGTCATTAACCAAGTTAGGTCATGAGACACGCAAAAACCAGTGAGGTTTGATTTGTATTGCCATATTGGGGTTTTTTCTCTGTTTACATCCGTTGATCAATGATTTGATTTTAGAGTCAATAGCTGTTTAAATTTTGGTCTGATTATCAAACAATGTAAATTGTATGCATTCAGGTGACTTAGAAAATTCTGAATATGTTGCATGCACTACATTTATGACACATTTGGGTGCTTTTTTAAGCTATAAAGTGAGTCACCATCAACTTATTGTACAGAAATCAGCAATCGCGGCATGATGGTGAGTAAATAATTACAAGATTTTCATGATTGGGTGACCTATTCCTTTTTAAAATCATAAGTTATCCGTGAACCTGTATCAAAACTAGCTTTCACTTTCACTCTATTTTTGTGTTAGATCTTGCTTCAATCAAAGTCAAGTCATTTCTATTTGTATAGTGCCTTTCACAACACACATCGTTTCAAAGCAGCTTTACAAAAAATCATGCATTAACAGAAAATGAAATCGTAATATCTATAGTCTTAGAATCATCATTGTGTAGTTTGATTAAATACAATTATGATGTGTGTATAAAAATAAGTAATTAAATAATAATTGTATTTATTACTCCAGTGAGCAAGCTGAAGACGACTGGCAAGGAACACAAAACTCCATAAGATGTTGGTTAATGGAGAAAAATAACTTTGGGAGAAACCAGACTCACTGTGGGGGCCAGTTCACCTCTGGCTAACATCATGAATATAATGCCAATATTACTTATGTAAAGTGCAAGTCATGGTTTACAATTATTACACTAAGTAAATTTTAAGGGCCAGTGTTTAAAACAAAGATTTTGTATGAACTGTAAGATTAATATGACTAATGTCTTTGAAGTCCATCCTGGATTAACTGGAGATGTTCACATAGATGCAATTTTCTTTTGTTATTTGGCTGATGAAGGCTTTTGTTGGTGATTAATTGACAGTCTATGTCTTCCATTTCAAGATTGCAGTCCATCAGTAGACCAAGGTGATGCAGGCAGAGATCAGTGAGGTGCTTCTCAGTTCAACCGGCCTGTAATTTAGATGAGGTCTATCCTAAATCCAAGGTTCAAGCAATGGCATATGAATTATCCCATGTCTTATGGTTGGAGTTGGCATCAGTTCATCCTCTGATGTCCATCGTAATAGACTGAAGTGATGTCTGGCTGGCACCGCCTGCATTTTGTCGTCATCATTCAGAGACATGTAGCAGTGGAGACAAATACCAAGCAGGAATGGAGCTGGGTGCAGCCGGTTCTGGTGACCTCAGGATAGGAGTCCCGAGGTTGAGACGTAGAAACAAATAGAATGATATTAGCATAGATGCCATTCAGTTTTTTTAGAGTTATAGATCATGATAAATGTTTAAGGTTCTGGCAGACCTAAATAAAGCAGCCTAATTGTGTGGTGAAGAATAAATTATGTGTATGCCTCGCTAAATAGATGAGTCTTTAGTCTAGATTTAAACTCATTGAGAGTGTCTGGGTCCCAAAGAGTGTTAGGGAGACTATTCCATAGTTTAGGAGCCAAATAGGAAAACGATCTACTTCCTTTTGTGGATTTAAAAATTCTAGGAACTGTTAACAGGCCAGAGTTTTGCGAATGTAATGAATGTAATGGAATATAGCATGGTAGAAGGTCACTTACATACTGTGGAGCTAGACCATTTAAAGCTTTTTATGAAGTTAACAGAATTTTTCAATACATTTTTTTTTTAATTATCAAGCCTATTCAAGTATATGAAATATCTTGATCTATCATGTCAAAGGCAGCACTAAGATCTAAAAGCACTAGAAGAGAAATACAGCCACGATCAGATGACAAGAGCAAGTAATTCATAAATCTGATAAGTGAAGTCTCTGTACTGTGTTGTGGACTAAATACTGACTGAAATTGTTCATATATACTATTTCTCTGTAGAAATTATCAAAATTGGGAGCACACAACCTTTTCTAGTATTTTCGACATAAGAGATGTGAAATCGGCCTATAATTAGCCAATTCTCCAGGATCAAGTTGTGGCTTCTTAATAAATGGTTTGATAACTGCCATTTTAAAGTTTCTTGGGACATGTCCTTAGGATAGCGAGGAGTTAATAATTTTAAAAAGAGGTTCTGAGATTACAATACCTCTTTTAAGAGCTTAGTTGGATCTAACATACATGTTGTGGCTTTTGATGTTTTGATAAATTTAGTTACCTCTGCATGATATGACAGCGAAGGATTGCACTTGAGGATAATTACGAGACACTGTTTTCTGAGGTACTGTGACAGATTATTGCAGAATTCAAATTTTATTTCTGATTATTTCCATTTTTATTTCTCATTATTATTGTGCTGCGACAGAATATCTGGTTCAGTTGAGGCTTTATTCCTAACCAATTTTGCCACAGTACTGAATAAACACCTAGGATTGTTGTGGTTATTTTCTATGAGTTTGCTAAAATATGCTGACCTAACAGCTTTTAGTGCCTGTCTGTAGCTACAGACACTATCCTTCCATGCACCACAAAATACCTCTATTTTTGTATTCTTCCACTTGAGCTCCATTTTCCGAGTGATCATTGTGCAGGCCTTTTTTCTTTAATTCTCTTTAATCGAAGGAGGGCGACACTATCAAGAGTGTTAGAGAAGAATATTAATATTTTTTGTTATTTCATCAATTTCTTCTAGACTTTGGGGCTTACTGAGTGTATGAGATAGATCTGGAAGATTATTAGTGAAGCTATCTTTAGTGTTCAAAATAATTGTTCTACCTGAACAATAGCATGGTGTAGATTGAGTAACATTAGTTGATTGCAGCATACAAGAGATGAGTTAATGATCTGAGATGTAATCTCTCTGCGGTAGAATTTGTATAGTATCAAAATTAACTCCATATTACAGAATGAAATCTAGCATATGATTATGGTTATGTGTTTGTCCTGTCACTTTTTGTCTGACTCCAATCGAGTTGAGAATATTGATAAATGCTAATCCCAATGTGTCATTTTCAATGTGAATGTTGAAGTCACCAACAAGTGAAGCTCTATCCACAATAACTACTTGATCTGAAAAAATTTGGAAATTCACCAAGGAAATCAGAATACTGCCCGGGTGATCTATATACTGTAGCAAGGGTAAAAGACTCCATTGTTGTTGTTTTTTTTATATCTGACGGTGTCACATTAACCATTATTATTTCAAAAGACTTAAAATGATATCTTGTCCTCTGAGTAACATCAAAAACATCACTGTAAATTGTAGCAACACCTCCTCATTGACCCTTCAGATGAGGCTCATTTTTATAACAATAACCTGGTGGAGTAGATTAATTTAAACTAATATATTCATCCAATTTTAGCCAGGTTTCAGTCAAACAGAGCACATCCAAACTATCTGTAATAATTTCATTTACAATTGGTGATTTGATTGAAAGAGAATATTTAGTAGCCCTATCTTTATATGATGTTTATCTTAATTTGTATTTAATTTTTTACAAGTTTGACATTAATAAAAAAAAAAACATTTTTATTTTTTTCCCGAGATGATTTAGTGAAATGTTTGTGTTTGGTAGTTCAGGGAACAGACACAGTCTCTATATGATATCTAGTATGATATCAGTCTCTGTGTGTTGTAGTTTATGTGACCTGTGTGATGTCTCAAAAAAGCTACCTTAAACTTCAGATGCTGATTCATTCCCTCATTTATCAGTGATATAAATGATTCATCTATTCTGAAATCATGTTTCTTAAAAGACAAAGTCACTAACTAATAAAATATTAAATTCAAAAAGAATTGAAGTGTATGCTACCATTATGCAATTAGTGTGGGTGTTCTAGCCTCTCTGACATTAGCAAGCTTACCTACATTTCTCCTGACATGCAACTTGCATGTAAAACTGTCATTAGCCATTTATGAGACTTGCAGATGCACAGCTATCTATAAAACTTGAGTCCAAGAGTTGCAAGCAGTGTATGTCTTGTGCTATAACAGAAAGAACTGCTGCTCAAGCAAAGCTGGAAGTCTAACCTTTAAAGTTTCCAGTAATGCTAAAACCCTTAAGTCAGACGAGTTTCCCAGAAGCAGTCAAGCCTTTTCTGCATTGTCTTAGCTTTGCATCTGTCTCCACAACAAGCTGGTGAGACAAAAACTGCAGTTAGCACGGCGATGCGCATTTAAAACGAAACTGAGCAATGAGGAACAAAGATGGGCCTGTGGCCATGGACCTAAACCACAAACTGAAGATCTTGAGGTTGAGTTATGAAGACGGATCCACTGTGCTACTGTGACACAGCTGAGTCGGGTCATGTGACAGCAGTGACATTTGTATATATAGTAAGTCAATGAATTAGTTGAATGATAATTTTTTTTTGCTTTGAGTAGGTTTATGTGTAGATGCATTTTGCCCAGGGATGTAGCAAATGTTTTTGGAGATATTAACAGTCATTTTATTTTAAGGATAAATACAGAATTAACTGCTCAATAACTGACTGAAATATATCATAAGTGCCTTGCAGTATGTTTACAAAGGGTTGATTTGTGGGTACACAAAGTAAAAACCCTCATGTACCATCTTGACATGCACTGTTTTGCTCTCCGTCCACGTCAGTCAGTCTCCTGCGTTGTTGAAAGAGAAGAATGGAGAACAGTTCAGCTTATTTATGCAGCTGCTGGGATTAAATAAACCTTTAATATCATCGTAGTTTTGCTTTCTGTCTTTCTTTACTGTTTGCAGACTACAGGAATCTGTTCTAGAAGGTTCTCATGCTTTTCCAGTTGTCCAGTCACAACATCAGGGTTAACCTCTAACCCTGGTTCACCACCATGGTGAATTAACAGTGAGATTTCCTGTAGCATGGAACCAGCTCGTCTTGCAAAAAACAGCTTCTGGTGACCTAATACATGCAGTCCGACAATGCTTGTCTCTTGTACATGAATTATTAGTTCAAAAGACTTATATTTAAAACTTATATCCTGTCCTCTGAGTAAAACCAAAAACTTCACTGTAAATTGTAGCAACACCTCCTCCTCGACCCTTCAGAAGAGGCTCATTTTTATAACAATAACCTGGGGGAGTAGATTCATTTAAACTAATATATTCATCCGGTTTAGTCAGGTTTCAGTCAAAAAGAGCACAGCCAAACTATGATCTGTAATAATTTCATTTACAATTAGTGCTTTGGTTGAAAGAGATCTAATAAATGGTTTGTATAATTAATGTCAGGAGATTTATTTTTGGTCTGTCACTCCTATGTAGGGCGAACTTGGTAAGTTTGGTCTATCCTCGTCTTTCTAGTACAATGCTTTTCATGCCCCTCATGAGGCATTGTATACCAGTGACCTTTAACAAGTGTCTTTAACAAGTGTCAACTTTTTCATAGAACTTTTTTTTTTTTGTACACTACAAAATGGGGTATTTTGTAGTGTACAAAAAAAAAAAAAGTTCTATGAAAAAAGTTGAGCGCCTTACAAATGTGAGTTGAATGTTCTACCAACACCCCACACTGTGTGAATATGTACATTATTTGAGATATAAGGGTTGAACTGAGGTTGGCTAACTTGCTAAAGCTAGCGGCATCACATCCCTAATCTAGAGTGCTGACAAACTTGCTGCAAACTTACTGCGAATTTTCTACTCATTATTTTCACATTTCGCAAATTAACTTGCGATTCAATGCAGATATTTGCCAGAAATTTACAGCTCTTCACTGTTAGTGGTGAACCTGCAGCAAACCTTTTTGCATGTGAAAATAATGAGTGGCAGATTTGTGGCAAATTTGTAGCAAGTTCACCAGAACTCTCGATTTTTGTAAGGGATCACGTGTTCTAAACGTCACCTCTGACAGCTGAAATGTATGAATCCCTCCATGTAGTAAAACAATGTTAGTGTTTAATTTGAGACGATACAACCATATCAAAATTTTCATACACTAGATGCCTGAGTGCATAGTGTGTCATTTGGTATTGTGGTATAGTGCGTCAGCTGGGTCACAGCTCAACATCTCTGGTGACCAGTTTGTATGATGGTCCCATCATGGATTGCTTGTATGTTGGTGTCCCTACCAAGCTTTTTAACTAGCTCAAACAACAAGAGTTCCTTGGTCAACCAGCTTCAACAGAAGACCATGCAGTTCGACCAGCATTTTTTTGCTGGTGAACAGCAAAGCTGTGCTGGCCCATCAGCTAGACCAACAAAAACCAGCATAAACCAGTCAGGCTGGTCTATGTTGGTCTTTATTGCAGGGTAACCTGTTCTTCGTTGCATTGCAGGGCTCTGCCAGAATCACACCAAATGATCTGTGGTCTAATTATAGGCTGTCAAATCTAATTGTGTTTCGTGTTGCAGCTCTAGGGCTCTAAAGACCTGCTCCACAAATGGCATGATTTATTGTGCCCGAAAAAGGCCAAGGCAGCCTTGTGGTCCTAAACAGGTGGGAATGCAACCAATCTCTTGAAGGGTCTCCAAACGTTGGCTCCTAGAAGCAGCCCCTGATTCTGGATAAACTTTCTCTGATTAAATGTCAGCTCCAGCAAATACCAAGAAGAGGGCTAAAATGGTCTCAGATCAGCAGTATAACTTATAGGACATTATTACTTGGTGAAGAACAGCTGATGTCCTTGATAGATGGCACAAGTGCCATTTAAAGACACTTGGCATTTCATGTTTGGGATGGTGCCAGCTGAAAGGAACCTAATAACTTTCGCCTTCTCTATTCAGACACCAAGCAAACACACCTGCAAAGACTAGAAAATACCACCGAACAACACAAATTCCAGATTAAAGAGTTTTTTCTGTTAGACCATGTGTTTAAGCATTGAAGACATCTATATGCTTGTGTGCTCCAAAATATTGACAAATTCGCTTTTTAGCAGATATGCACATAAAATATACATTCATTCTCTACCAGGTAAACTGACCAGAAATATTGATGACTCATCTTGCACTACACTTATTTTTGTCCATTCAAAGGCCCCCTAATACCACCTGCAACCGACTAGTAAGTAGTAAATCAGAGGCCATGGCTGTGACGTAACTAAACTCTGCTGGCTATTTAAAAAAATTAAAAAACATTGGTCCTTCAATATGTCCTGTCAAAACTTCATGTTTCAATAGGAAATATGTGAACATAAGAAAAGAAAACGGCGCTTGTCAAGTAATTTCATAGGGTCTATAAATCTAATATGTATAATTTCTACGCCACTAGCATCACCAAGAGCCACAGTGTTAAATATTTAGAGGAAATCAACCTACGAATGGCTTACTTGCCGTTGTCTCTGCATACTAAGTTGGGATAGGAGAAAACATGAAAACATCTTAGAAATTACACACTTTAACTAACTGTGCCTTACAGTGAGATTTCTGACATCACTGAGGTTTGACAGAGTGGAAAATACCAAGGGAACACTCCTGCAAAATACTAACAAACAGCACCCAGAAATCCAGGAGACCTAGTGCAACCATGTTAACTAACACCTGCTGTGGTTGCAGTCTCACGCTTCACGGTGAGACTTCAGCATGCTTGAGGTTTGACTGAGTGGAAAATACAACCAACCCACGCATACCTGCAACGGAAGCATCTCCAGCAGCGCCTTCACTTGTAAGGCTTGTGTAATAATGTAAACCCTTTATCTGTGCAGCTGAATCCTGTGGCCTTGGGAAAGCGAAGCTACTAATGCAAACGTGCAGGTGTTGATTAGAGAGCCCCTTGTGGCTGTCATAAAGTGCTTCGCCATTCAGGTTAGCATGAAACGGTTTCCTCATCTGCATAATAGATATCAGGGGATGACCTGTATTGTGCAAAAGGTGCTGTCCCTTGCACTGTGCTTGAAGGGTGTAATTGTTTTAAATGTTCTAGATGTGTCAGGTCTAATAAGAGTGGGCTGCAGGTCACACGAGAAGAGTTGTGATTATGAAGAAAGGCTAGCATCACTGTTGCTCTTACTTTAAACAAACCTCTAACCGTAAGAATTAAATGTAGGTGCACAATTATTGTCACATAGTTTGTGCGGTGGACATGAATGTTACGTCAAATTGTTTTGTTTGTCAAAGAGAGGTGTGCTATTACTTTTTGAAGTAATCAGATCAGGGCTTTACAGCCCTTACAAAAATGTATAGTTAATGGGAAATTTGAACCACTGTATTGCGACCACGAGGAGGGTAACCCATGTGACTCTAACCTTCTTAGCAACTGGGACAATTACGTTGGTTAGAAGGCCTGGCTGGAGTCAGTCAGCACACCCTGGATTCAAACTTGCAACTCCAGGGATGGTAGTCAGTCTTAATAAGTGATGCTTTTAACTCAGTTATTGGCATTAAATAATAAAAACAGTGATAAATAATACAAAATAACAATACGACCATACTCTTCCATGTTCTAATAGATTTTGCTTTGTGCTAATTCCTTTTTTTAGTTCAGTAGCATTTGTGCTAACACCTAAACAAGTAAACATTCAGCCCTTAATCAGACTTATGAAAAATACCATTGACCTACTGTATATGTGCTAAACTGAATATCGTAGAGACTTGGGGTGGGTTTTTTTGACTTGGGCCAGAAAGTAGCCACCTTGCAACGTCTCTGAACACCTTAGCAACCATTTAACAAAGCCCTGGCATTATACTTAGCACAACTTGTGCACAAACAAGCATGAATCACTTTTTGTTTTGTTTTTTAAAAAAAAAATGTATCTTGTTGTGCGCAACCAGCCACCCAGACCATCCTAGCACTGCCCTAGCAACCACTCAGAACACCTTAGCTAACATTTTCTCCAGCAAATATAAAATGTTGTTGTTAATGTTATTCATGCCAATGAACATCATAGATGTTGTGGCCGAATTTGAAACAGCACAAGATTTCATTCAGCCAGAGTCCTTCAACTCAATGTGTGCCGAGATGCTTTTATGGTACTGTAAACAGAGCACTTTAAGTTCAGCTGAAAAAAAAATAGCGAGACACAAAGAAATGAATGAACACAGGAAACCTCACACTGGCAGGAAGTGGGAACGGCTGCTATGGTAACTAACTGAAAGAAAGAGTCCTGGTGGAGTTTTTGCCATTCGCTGTCTTTTGACGTCATTTCGCGTACAGAGAGAGCGAGTGAGAACAGCTGCCGAAGACATAAAATAAACAAAGGAGGGGATGAACTTTAGAGTGCTCTCTCAGACATGCTTCACAAGAGCCATGGCCCAATGTTTGTAAAGGAACTGTATTCTTAGAAAACACTTTTTTTTTTTTTTTGGGTCAACGTCAGTCATTTAAATGGATAGTTTACCCAAAATTGTCTCATGTTGTTGTTTCAACCCCGTATGACTGACTTTCTTCCGTGGAACACAAAAAGGAGATGTTTAACAGCATTCTTGGATTAATGAACTGACAGCAGTCATTGTAATATAATTTCACACCACTGTATTGCAAAAGTTTATTTTTTACAAAGCTGTCTATTATAATGTGGCCATAAAGAAAGGCGGATATAAATGTCATCTTCACCAGTGTCTTTGTGTGTTTGCTTGCTAATTTTATAGCGCTAGTGCCATAAAGACACTGAAGGCTATTTGCAGCCTAGATCAATAAGCAGGACCTGAGTGAAGCCTGTTCTTAAGTACAGACCAGTGACTTTTCTTCTCCGACCTACATCTGACCTTTGCTGCCAAGTTTATTCAGTTTATTCTGAAAGAAGGTCTGAAGTGTTATGCAAACTGCAAATAATTATAATATGTATTGTTTTCTGGTAAAATTAACTAAACGTATTTAAAAAACAAGATAAATTCACTTGAGAGGCAATATTGTGTAAGTTGGCTTGTTTTCAGAGAATATGTCTTATTAAAGTACAGTAGTTACCGTTTTACATTATTTATTCATTTGTTAAATATATGTGTAATTTATTATTATATACTGGTGACCAAAACTTTGGAATAATGTAAAGATTTTGTTGTTTCGGAAGTAAATTGATACTTTAATTCACCAAAGTGGCATTCAGCTTATCACAAAGTATATTCAGGACATTACTGATGTAAAAAAACAGCACCATTACTATTTGAAAAAAGTAATTTTTTATCAAATCTAGATGGGCCCCATTTCCAGCAGCTATCACTCCAACAACTTATCCTTGAGTAATCATGAGAAAATCACTTGCCATTATATCAAACACAGTTGAAAGCTATTTGTTTTTTTAAATGAAGCTTAACATTGTCTTTGTGTTTGTTTTTGAGTTGCCACAGTATGCAATAGACTGGCATGTCTTAAGGTCAATATTAGGTAAAAAATGGCTAAAAAGAAACAGCTTTCTCTAGAGACTCATCAGTCAATCATTTTTTTAGGAATTAAGTCTTTACAATGCTTGAAATTGAAAACTGTAGTCTTCAAAGACAAAGGACAACTTGCTCTAACAAGGACAGAAAGAGATGTGGAAGTCCAGATGTACAACTAAACAAGAGGATAAATACATCAGAGTCTCTAGTTTGAGAAATAGATGCCTCAAATATCCTTAGCTGACAGCTTCATTGAATTCTACCTGCTCAACACCAGTTTCATGTACACAGTAAACAGTAAAGAGAAGACTCAGGGGTGCAGGTCTTATGGGAAGAATAGCAAAGAAAAGAAAAGGTTAGAGTGGGCAAAGAAACACAGACATTAGACAACAGA
Organism: Xyrauchen texanus; assembly: GCF_025860055.1. Lineage (NCBI taxonomy): Eukaryota > Metazoa > Chordata > Actinopteri > Cypriniformes > Catostomidae > Xyrauchen > Xyrauchen texanus. The sequence continues at coordinate 13,730,612 of NC_068325.1, forward strand.
TAATTGGAAAAGAGTGTTATGGATCTAAACCCCATTGAGCTTTTGTGGGATCAGCTAGACTGTAAGGTGTGTGAGAAATCCCCGACAAGACAGCCACATCTATGGCAAGTGTTACAGGAAGTGTGGGGTGAAATGTCACTTGAGTATCTGGACAAACTGACAGCTAGAATGCCAAGAACTGCAAAACTGTCATTGCTGCACGTGGAGGAGTTTTTAATGGGAACTATTTGAAATAGTTAAAAAAAAATTACGTTATTTATGTCCTGACTATACATTGTGATCAGTTGAATGCCACTTTGGTGAATAAAAGTACCAATGTCTTTCCATGACAAATCAATCCCAGAACACCAGCAAAGGACCTTGTGAAGTATCTATATCCACAGTAAAACGAGTCCTATATCGACATAACCTGAAAGGCTGTTCAGCAAGGAAGAAGCCAATGCTCCAAAACCACCATAAAAAAGCCAGACTACAGTTTGCAGGTGCACATGGGGACAAAGATCTTACTTCTTGGAGAAATGTCCTCTCGTCTGATGAAACAAAATCTGGAACCATAATTACCATCATTATGTTAGGAGGAAAAATGGGTGAGGCTTGCAAGCCGAAGAACACCATCCCAACCGTGAAGCATAGGGGTGGAAGCATCATGTTGTGGGGGTGCTTTGCTGAAGGAGGGACCTGCACATTTCACAAAATAGAAAGCATCATGAGGAAGGAATAGTATGTGTATATATTGAAGCAACATCTCAAGACATCTGCCAGGAAGTTAAAGCTCGGTCGCAAATGGGGCTTCCAAATGGACAATGACCCGAAGCATACCTCCAAAGTTGTGGCAACATTTCTTAAGGACAACAAAGTCAAGGTATTGGAGTGGCCATCACAAAGCCCTGACCTCAATCCAGTAGAACATTTGTGGGCAGAATTGAAAAGGCATGTGTGAGCAAGCTTGTGGAAGGCTACCCAAAATGTTTGACCCTGTTAAGCGTATGTAAACTTCTGACCCACTGGGAATGTGATGAAAGAAATAAAAGCTGAAATAAATAATTCTCTCTACTATTATTCTGAAATGTGACATTCTTAGAATAAAGTAGTGATCCTAACTGACCTAAAACAGGGAATGTTTTCTTCAATTAAATGTCAGGAATTGTGAAAAACTTAGTTTAAATGTATTTGACAAAGGTGCATGTAAACTTATGACTTCAACTATATGTATATACTTAATATATATTAGAGCTGTCGGAATTAATATGTTAATCGCATGCAATTAATTAAAAACATTTAAAGCATTTTCAGCCTATGTTAGGTGCATTCTAATTACCACTGAAGCACGGCAAGTCTTAACATCACTCCACTTTGTCCCATGGATTTCAAAGCAGTGCTGGACGCTGGCGTTGACGCTCTGATGTGAATCATGAACGCAGCTTCATGATTGCTGTAGGAAAGCAGAAAGTCGCAGTCTACCGGCAGATTAATTTAGTGAAGGATGAAAGTTTAAGAATTTATTTAAAGCCCATTGCAGTGAATACTAAACCTATGGGGACTGAAGCCATGTTTACACAGTAAAGGTGGCACAAAGCTGCATCTGAAGTGGCAATTACTGTAGGTGTATTTTTACAGAGCAGGAATAAATGCATTTACACAGCAGTTGCAAATGCATAAATAATGTTATGAGATTAATATTTTAAATGTAAAATTATGAATACCGAAATATTAAATTAATAAAATTATGAATGAATACGCAGCCTATGGGGACTAATTCTTTGATTAAGTCAACCTCCCAATTAGACTTTGGGGAATGTATAATGTTACTTGAATCCATGATGCATTTCTATCTTTATACTGTGAAAGGTTTTGTTTGGAAAATAATATTAATAAAGCATTTTATTGATACTAATGGTTTTGTTTTCTTTCCTAAAATGGAAATAAATGCAATTTGACAGAATTATAAGTATATATGGTGTCAATTTTTTTTTGTAGTGCATGGAATGCTGCAATCATGATCGTAATTCCTCTGGACTTTTTCACTCTAGATTCTTGTAGATGACCCTCAATCTGAATTAATTATATGAGTCAGTGGTTTCCTTTCATGCTGCAGTCAAAGAAATGTCATCTGGGCACACTCTTCTGGGTATTGCGATGAGGTGTGATTTGTTTTGTTGTGTGCATATATGTTACTGACTGAAAGCAAAGCAGAGAGAGAGAGAGAGAGAAGGTGACCAAAGTAGTGTCATCACCATGGGGCCCGCTGTAACTCACTGTCTGTATCAGCGAGCATGACTGTCTGGAATTCAGCTTATGTTTATGTATCAGCTTTACAACCCCCCATCTTCGTTATCCACCCCCACCGGTTATGCCTCTTCTGCTTGATAATTGCGAGGACAACTCTGTTTCCCATGCGAACCACCACCCACCCACTTGAGCTCACTAAAATCCGCTGATGAGGTACTATGTACAGGTGCTCTATGTGTTTGTGTGTTTGTGTAATGATTTGGGGCTTAAGTGACATACTAAAAAATATTCTGGCTTGATGTATGAAGAACCCAGCAGCCACCTCCCACACGATAAACAGATAAAATACTTAATAGCAAACCTGACATTTGAAGTAAGTAATTTATTCTAATAGCAAATGTTCAGAACATATTTGGCACAAAGACTTGGACTGTCCATTTTTCTAGAAAACCGAGTTTGCACACGGACATTCCACACATACTTTGCTGGTGACGAAATTTGCATCAAGTGTGCACTGTGTAGAGGTAGCGGCATGTGGGAAATTAAGGTTTACTTCGGCCTTTATACTAACACGTAGACGAGGATGTATATGCTGTTTCATAAACAGACCAGCCTCTCTGACTCTCTCTCTCTCTGTGTTTATGAGTACTATGAGTATCAAATTAAACAAACCTGGTGTTGAATAGATTTGTGGCATAATCAGCTGTCAAAATAATTTGATACCTTCAAAAATCTCATCCGTACGAAAACATGGGATGTGCACACTTTTAAAGGGTAGCTCTAGGATAACTTGTGTAATACAGAAATATGTTCCTTCTGTGGGCATTTTATAGATGTATGTGTATGCATACGGTGCCTCCACCTTTGCATGATCTCCTCTTCATTTAGAGGAATCCTTGAAAATTGTATCATACATGGCCTCAGCCACAATTCTGATTAGAAGGAGTTATTTTAAATAGCCGCTTTTGTTATATCTATTTCTTTGATGACCTTCTTTCTAGGGATGTGCATTTATGTTATTTTTACTGCTTATGTACAAGATAAATAAGCCGAATTCTTGAGGTTATGTTGAATGGGATAATAGTTCATTGTTGGTCTATGTACGCATTTGTCAGAAGGAGTTTTTGGTCATTGCATTTACTTCTCACTGTTCTTTGTTAAAGACCAATAGAGCTGTTCAGCCATGACGTCAATTTGTTGGCGAACTTGGAAGTCTAAATTGCCATGGATTCCCTCAGGATTTTCCTATGGGTTTTATAATGTTTTTTTGGGATTTATTTTTAAATAAGGTCTGTGGTAAACATTAATTGACGATATGTGGACGTTTTGTTCTACAGCATAAATTACACACTTTCATACCTCAAACGTGAATTTTGAAGTGATGTAATTCAAAACAGCTTCAAAATTACCTTTCAGATATGACTGCGTGTCATTTATCTTGTAGAACAGAACGTCAACGTATCGTCAAGTAATGCTTACAACAGACCTTATTTTCCTCATATGTTCAAAAACCCTGTTATAAAATCTCATAGGAAAATCCAAAGAGAACCCATGACGAATTATCTTCCAAGTTTTTGGACTATAAGCTGAACAGCTCTATTGGCTGACCAATGAAAGTCAGGGGGAGTGTTTGGGAAATCCGTTTGAAAACAATCAATATAAGAAATGCATCTCAAAACCCCTGCGTTTTGTTATTTTCCATTGTAATATGCTGCATACTTTTTAGTTGAGTGCAAGAATGGAGCAAATCGCACCCATTATAACAGCCTGATCTCATGCAAACATCATGACTGAAGCTAATTTTGTTTCAAACATGGTTAACTTCATGTATTGCAGCATTTCAGTGGTGAATTTTCCACTGTGTGGTGCTAAAAGAGAGTTAAATGTTCTCACAAACAGGATAAGGTTAATGCTCTATCGAGTTCTAAATCAACAACCTCCACCTCCCTAAACCTAAACCTAACAGATAGTGTCATAAAAAGCAAATATGAGATGAAAAATACAACCACGTCATTTTGTGGCGCTTCTATGACACTTTTGATTCTCGTGTTGACTCGCGTGGTCTTCAGGAATTGTACATGGCCCTTTGCGTTGCTAATGTAATGCTCTATCAGCTAAGCTACTGCACAATTTTAACCAAACATGAACAACCTTATAATGTGCATGTAGTTGGTTATACTCATGATTTTTGCGAAAGTAAATAAAAGTGATTGTTGTTGTAGCATCTCTAGTGTGTATTTCACCAGGAAACTGATGTGATACGTAAAATGAGCCATGTAAAAATTATGCAAATATGTAGGTATAGTGAGGCCAGGTTGAACTATAATCAGCAATGCCTCCTTCACTGGATGTGACAACCACGCTGCTTGCGTCGTGCCGACAATTTATAGACAGTTGATTGACCGTGCATGTAATCTTTTTAGAATATTTGCTTCTACGTGTCCAGTGTAGAAAGCCTCAAACCTTTGTGGTGCGGTGTTAGACTATGAGGTGTCCTGTGACAAAGGGGTTTGACTCAGATTCATGCACATCACATTCAGAGCATTGCCATGTATCTCTATACAACAAAAAAAGCTTTACGCTATTTTTCTCACATTCAGTGTTGGCGTAGTTACTGCAAGGGACACAGCTACCTATTTCCGTGGTTGTATGCAAGTTCAAAATTGGCGCCCCTTTAAGGTTTGCCTTCTGTGCACCAACCCCCCCCCCCCAACATACACACGACCCCCTTTGGAATTGATTCAGCACTCCCTTTGTGTGGCACCCCAATACTCTGCATACCCCGTTTTATCCCAACTCTAACCTATCACACACAAGATACGGCCAAAAAAAATCACCATCGCTAATCACAAAGCGAAAATAACGTTTTGAGGAATATTTTAAAAAATCACATCACACAATTATTGTTGCTGTCTTCTCCAGTATTCATGCCCATCCCTAACACTTTCAGTCATGGCTTCTCCAGAGACTGAATATCTATCATATAGTTTTCAGTCCCCATGGACTAGAAGAAAGGTCTTTGGCATCAGGAACATTCACCAGGCATCAAAATAAACACTTCTCAGTTGGATTTAATTGTTCAGAGAGGGATCAGTCAAGTCTCCCGGAGTGCTGTTTTAGCCTTTCTTTAAAAAGGGGGGAGGTTTAATCAATAGGGATTTTGTTTAGCGGGCTGGTGCAGAATGTGGAGAGGTCTTTCAGATATTGGCGATCAGTGTGACCGATGGGTTGCAGAGTCTGTGCTCTGAGACTTATGGGAGAAGGTGTGTTGCCTGGTCAAGAGCCTCTCTTTTCAATCGATTGCAAGACGTCAGTTGGGTAGACTCAAATGTATGTGCCTTTAACCTTGGAACAAAAATGCAGAAACAACTCCCATGCAAACGGCAACAAGAAAGCCCATTTATTCTAATGCAGAGCAAGCCAGCTAGACCAGTCCACCAGTTCTAAACTAGCTTGGAACATCGTAGAAAACTGATGTTGGTCTTGACTGGTCTTGTCAGCAGATCACAAGCAATGCCGACAATTATCATTTTACTGCTTTAACCACAAGAAATGCAAATCACATAGACATGGCTATTTATGAAATGACTCGATTCAGTTTCTGTGAACCCAAGCAGTGCCATACTTGTAATTGCGCTGATAACTGTGCACATGGTTTCTCTCTCTCTCGCTCATGTTGTACACATGATTAGAAGAAGGTTTTTGAAACTGTTTCTGGTAAATATTGCAGAGCACAGCTTCAGAGAAAAAGCGGCCCCGTCATTTAAGCCCAAAAAAGCTCTACATGCACTTTGTTGGAAGCCAGCCAGTTTCACATTTACACACACACTGACACGCACATTACATTATAGACACATATACTGTATGCGTGCATTTTCAGTTGACCTTGCTGCAATGTCTTTACCCTCATTCAGTTTCGTTACATTGGTTTCTTTAACCGTGTAATTGGATTTGACTGAAAACTAGCTGCATCGAGAGCATTAATAGAACATAGCAACACAAGAATTTACACAAATAATTCCTCTCTTACATTTTCTATCTTCAAGATCTGTGTCAGTCTGGAAATAATGTAAAACAGGCATGTTTGGGGTGATTAAAAAGGAAGTTAGAAACAGGAACTCTCCAGCACAGCAGTGCAGTTTATATTTAATCTCTTTATGATATTCATATGGGAATAATCAATGTATTTGTGAGTAGGAGCAGCATTTGGGGAAACGTGTTACATGTAACATGCAGTACATGTAAGCATTGTGTAGTTCTTGCAGGAAGACTAGCAGCTATACATCATCGCACCATTAGCAGGGTAATTCCCAGCCAATAACATGTAAGCCATTGCTTTATAAGTCTGCTCACAATCTATCACATTGCTGTTTCAGTGTGCTAACACGGCAACCTCCACCACCCCACCACCACCAGTTGAGTCCCGTCCTGCACGGGGGTAGGCTCCTCGCCCCTGCCTCCTATCTCCGGCAGGATATGACGGTTCCGAGTATAACTTCTTCGGACCGCCAGACGGGGCCTACGCCAAAGCGAGACATTACTTTTCTGTTTTATATTCATCAAATAAATGTCATCTTAAATTTCACTAAAGTCTACAAGTCTACCTGATAGGAATAATCAGATTACTTTTTTCCAAGTAATGTTCAATTTAAAAAAAATAATAATAATTGTAGGACTTGTGTGAGCATGATGTGCATTGTAGTTCTATATAGTGTGTGTCATGGTTATCAGTGACATACAGAGAGCAAGTTTTTTTTTGTTTTAAATATCTCAAAATACTCATGGTGAACAAAGTAAATTTGAGTGCTGGAATTGAGATGTATTCATTTGGACAAAATAATAATAAATCATTTGCTCTGCCCTGGAGCTCGCAGGTGTGCGATTTTGGTTAAAAAATTTGAGCTGGTGTGCCCTCCAAAAAATGTGCAGTTATTATAAAAACAAGTATACGAAAACTATCAAAAATATTTTTTCAATAATGGAACATTCGGGTGTGATACACTGTTACCCGCAATTGTGTCAAATACTCTTTTCATGACTCTCAGCATTAAAAAGTCGAGGAACACACCTTTTCGTGTTATAGCTTATATGTCATTGCATACAATATTGTGACCCATTATGTTATTGTAACGTTCCCCAACATTGAATATGAGTGTTTTTGATTAATGCTGTACTATAGTTCCCTCTCTATCCATTACTCAAATTGTCCATATGCCACAAGCCTATTTACACACCCAAGTAATGCATTACACACACATACAAGCACACAAATGCACTCAATCCATACTGTTCATCAGGATTTGCTCTGAAGCTGTCTACAAATCACAGAGCAAGGCTCCCGCCTCTTTGGGTTGATCCAAGTCGAATTGAATTTGTAAGATATTATGTATTGATCTGTACACATTGGCCTGAGAACAGAGAGACAGATGATCCTTTGACCCATGCTGGCTATTCTCTTAATCATCAATTGCATCCCCTCACTGTGCACTCCTATTCGGTAATAATGGAATTGGTATCTCAAAGTGCCCTTACAGAAATATCAGCTCTGTTTCACTGAAGCTTAGGTTGAAGTATGTCAGAGAATTGTAGGGTCTCTGTTCCAGGTTCTGTTCTGAAACCTAGTGAGCTGCTTACATAGAAAGGATTTTAAGGCATTATAGCACCTGATGCAAAGGCTGTTCCAAAGAGAATGCAACATAATTGCTACCTTCTAAAATATCTTCTTTTCAGTTCAAAGGCAGCATTACATGCACTTTTGTGTAAGCTAAAGATACCTAATTATAACCTAAATATTCAAAAAAATAACGTAATTAAACACCAATAATTGTTGATAAAAACTAATACAAAACTAATTCAACTTTGACTGTTTTACCCAAAATTTGTGTGTGTTATGTATTTTATGCTTGTAAGAGTTACTAACTTAGCAACATGCTTGTGTCAAACTTTATTAAAATCAATTGTGTGTCGAGTCTCCCATGTGAGTGTTTATTAGAGTATTGTTCTCTTTCAAGATGGTCACTTCGACGCTGCATAAGTAGCTGACACTATGGGAAACTCTTCCCAGGAGTGATGATTTCTGAAGCCCAATAAACTCATGCACAGCGCCACTTCATCAGAATTTTTATCCTCTGGGTCGCTATTTCCTCTCTCGTGCTCTGGACGCACGAATCTTTGCTTCGTTGTTGAAACATTTTAACAGTGAATGGATAATTTTGTACCTCCCTGCATGTGCTCTGACGAACAGTGTATCCTCTATCACTCCTGTATTTGAGCCTTGCTTGCCTCCTGTCCCCCACATCAAGTGGGTTTTCCCATTCATTATGAGCACTGTTATTGCCGGTGCTGAGCTCACGCTGACACAGTGCTCGCTGACAGTGATTGTGTTCATTGTGAGCGCATGAATCTTGAAACACTTTATTATATTCAAATTTTTCATAACAGTATGTTACTGCAAGTAGTATTCTGCTGTTCATGTGATTCTAACATGGCAGCTCCAATGAGGGAAACCTCTCCTTTTCACTGCTTGGCCAAAACAAAGTAGCATACTCTAATATTTTGTTGGACCGACTTTAGCTTTGATTACGGCATGCATTCGTCGTGGCATTGTTTCAACAAACTTATGCAACGTTATAACATTTATGTCCGCCCAGAGTTGCATAAATGTTTTATGGGAGAGGCAGACCACCCTGTAAATTCTTCTCCGGCACATCCCAAAGACTTTCAATGATGTTAATGTCAGGACTCTGTGGTGGCCAAATCATGTGTGAAAATGATTCCTCATGCTCCCTGAACCACTCTTTCACAATTTGAGCCTGATGAGTCTTGGCACTGTCATCCTGGAATATGCCTGTGTCACCAGGATAAGAAAAAATCCATTGATGGGATAACCTGGCCACTCATTACATTCAGGTAGTCTTCATTTTATAACCGCATAACGTTGTTGAGCCTAGACCTGAGCAATTGAAGCAACCCCAGATCATAACTCTGCCTCCAGAGGCTTGTACATTGGGCACTATGCATGACGGGTGCATCACTTCATGTGCTTACCTTCTTACCCTGTTTTTTTTTCACCAAACCATCGCTTTGGAATAGGATAAATCTGGACTCATCAGATCACGTGACCATTTTCCATTGCTTCACAGTCCAATCTTTCTGCTCCCTAGCAAATTGAAGTAATTTTTTTCCAATTAGCCTCACTAAAATGTGGATTTTTTTACAATGTGACTTCACGAAGCGCTTTAGTGATCTCCAATCACGATCATTCAAGATTTTTTTAGACCACATTTCTTCGGCAAAGCTGACGGTTCATCACTATCTTTCCAGGTTTCATTAATGCGTTGAACAGTTCTTAACCCAATTCCAGTGATTTCAGCAATCTCCTTAGTTGTTTTCTTTGCTTGAAGCAGGCCAATAATTTGCCCCTTCTGAAACACAGTAACATCCATTCCACGACCACAGGATACGTTTTTTGACATGGTTGATGAAGAAATGAAAAGCTACACACTGCATCAGTTAGGGTTAAAGGAATTGTTGCCAGCTGAAAAAGTAATCACTGCAATAATGAGCCAATCATATGCTCTTAAGGATCTGCTTATTTAAATCCAAATGGCAGATAATCCAAATACAGCCCTCTCGCTTTCCCCATCGTCATGAGCTGGGAACAGGTTGACGGCATGATGCAGGTCACTTTCAGTGCGTGTTTTACTTTTCAAACATTTCAGAGATTTACGTATGCTATATGGGTAGGCTTTGGAGTCTACAATCTTTTCTGTGGTGAGAATGTGCAATTATCAAAAAGAAAATGACTGTACCACTATAGCCATTTAGCTTGCTGTGTTTAGCTAAATAACAAGAGCAGGTTTTCACACCCCTACCTTATTAAATACTGATTGATTGATGCAGTTTTACGATGGAGTCCGAGATGGCCAGACCTCCCACACACGTATCAGCGCAGCAGAGAATTGCATTTAGCCGAGCAGCAGGTCCTAAATCAGTCCAATCAATACCTTTCTGCTGGGCTCTCCATCACAGGGCCTAGTAAATAATTTAAATGAGATTGTTAGATGCTTTGAAATGTAAAAAGCAGAACGAAAATCTCACAGTGCATTTGTCCAGATCACTGCTCCACTATCGTTTGTCCTTGCCTCCAGAAAAGAGTAATTTTTCTATAAATCCCAAAATTAAATCAATGACTGCTTGACAGTGTAAATTGAGATTTGGGTCTGGTTTGTCACACCAAGCCATTACATTACCTTTAAATATTCAAAAGAGCTGAATCAATTCACAAAGGATCTTTTTGGTGTTGTAGCAGCGCCAGCTTACTCTTTTTACTTGTTTGAAAAGGCCCCTATATCATAATAGGCTGCCATTTTAATAAGCAGCAAAGATTAATTCGCCGAGGGGTAAAAATTGAGCTTTACAAATCTTTGCAATTTAATTTAGTGCTGCTTAACTTTATGTATAATATCACTTTTGTTAAAGGTGAAGTGTGTGATTTCTGTGCCACCAGTCTCACTAAATGGAACTGCAAAAATTATGTTTTAAAACAGATTTCCCACACACTTCCTTGTCTGCCAATGGATAAAAACTAGTGCTGTCAGCTGGATTTTTTTTTAAAATCACGATTAATCGCATAATTTTTTTTTGGCAGTTAATCGTGATTAATCGCACATTTTGAAAGTGCTTATTTTTTTGTCAAAATGCATTTATTTCCATATTAGGAAAGAAAACAAATATAATAATACAACTATATATAACAATATAATGCTTTATTAACATTTTCCAAACAAAGCCTATTTCACAAGACATTTCACTAAAACAGCACCAATTCGAGTAACATTAAATGTTTCCCAAAGTGTAATTGGGAGGTTGACTCATTGAAAGAAACAGTTTCCCCATAGGTTGCATATTCATTGCAATGGGAGTTCAATCTTTTAAACTTTCATCCTCAGCAATACTAATCTGCCGGAAGACAGATTAGGCTATCTGCTTTGTTAAAGCAATCTTGAAGCTGCGTTCATGATTCACGTCAGAGTGTCAATCCCTGAGCTTTGAACTCACCTTGAAAAGGGCTTCCAGACAAAAATGTGCCTTTCTGCATTTTGGTGATAGTTAAGACTTGACTTGCTTCTGTGGTAATTTAAATGCGCATTACAAGTCCCATCAGGGCTTGTTTTGTACATTAAATAGCGCTAAGAGCTCTTTAAGAGTGATCATTTTATCACTGACAGGGAAGTGATGTCAGAGATTCTTTTATTTACTGAGATAAAAACCTCCGCGGTTCTATCATAGGAGAGTATTATGACAGTACAGCCCATAGAATGTCAATGGTACTGCTGCATTATGCTAATGTATGCTAAGCTTGTAGGCTCATCTTGTTAGAAGACCTCTGGCGCTCTGTCTGTTTGTGAAGTGTAATGACTCCGGGCAGACACATTACAGAGGTTCCACCCTTCACACAAGTGTTTATGCTGTATTAACTGTAAATGGGTTAATCTTGAAAATTAATGCATTAAACCTTTTTAATTAATCGCATGCGTTAATGCATAAATTCTGACAGCTGTAATACAAACATATTGTCCTGCCCCAAACTCCACAGTATTTACACTTTTCATGAAATCAAACCACTAATGGCTTACTAATAGTTGTCATTGCATATTAAGCTGGGATAGGAGAAAGTATTTTGAGAATGAAAATTACACACTGAACATTTTTAGTATCTTAAGTGTTCTATTCAAATGGATTTTTGGATTGGTGAATACGTCTCCACTTGAACAAGAGCAGTACTTTTTTCATAGACTATGAAACTATAACTATTGTCATCAGCTCATGCATGCACCAGTTTTAAAATAGTAGAATCCCCCACTAGGCAGGCAGGCAAACCCAAAATATATTTTAACAGGCAGTCAAGCGCCTGGTAGAGAACATGAGGCTGGAATCTCTTGATGGCAGCCATTGTGAAATTTACATTCTTATCTCAAAGACAACGGCTGTGCTGCCGAGGTGGGAAACCCTCTATTTACACTCTACTTCCTCTCCCAGCAGGGAACTGTAGGTACTCATTACCCTCACAGGAAGTCATGCACATTAGTGCATTCCCTCTGACTTCAGACTCACAAATGATATTTCTCAGTCACACCAGTGACCAGTTGCCAAGTTTGTAACTTGTTGTAACAAGTCACACATAAAAAGTGAATCATAGCATATTTTCCTTCTAACTTGTAAGCTCTCAGCCTGAGTGTGTTGTATTACAATGCAGTAGTTTAAAGTCCCTTTGAAATGCCTTGACAAATATCATTTTCTGTCTGGTTTTAACTTATGACCTTTTGATATATTGAAGGACTTGTCCCTCTGTCTAAATAGCCAATAGGCTTTAGATATTTCACAGCCATTAACCATGGCTATGTTCGAAATTGCATACTAACATACTAGTCTTACTATTGCTGCAGTATATAGTATGCATACTATGGACATTTTCAGTATAAAAATGTATGAAGTAATATCTCCCAGGATCTCTTTATTCAATCATTACTTGATCAAACTGCCAAATGCAGAAGCGGTTCTAGCTTGTATGGTGCCCTGGTCGAAACCCCATTCAGCACTTTTTTGTGTGGGCGCACTTTTTGTTGGCATTTTTGCCCAGAGCCCCCCTTAATGTCTAACACTGGACAATAGGATGCCATAAGAGAGATCTTGCAGGACAATGCAGTAGGGCCGCAACGACGCGTCGATGTCATCGATTACGTCGACTATGAAAATACGTCGACACGAATGAAATGCGTCGACGCGTCACATTCATTATTTACGTTTAAATATCGAGTAATGGCGGCTTCTGCTCCAGCTCATGGTGAAAATGACAATCTGGCTTTATCACATAAAGCCAGACCACGATCATCCAAAGTATGGGAATACTTTAAACTACAGCCGAACAGAAAGGTGCTTTGTTCACTATGCAAAGCGGAAATGTCATACCATGGCAGCACAACTGCTATGAACGAGCATCTTAAAAGGAAACATCTTGTGACTCTGCTGAACTCAAAACGACGAGCCAGCTGGGTAGTAGTAGGCTTTATTACAGTGAGTTTTTGGAGTTGTTGTTGCGGTCATACCTTCTTTTTCAGCTATTACAGCTTGTGTGCTAGTTAATAGTGTTAATTGCTAACGGTGCAGATGTAATTTATTGGCCCATTCGGCACAATAAAATGGACTTTCATTTATAACTTCAACTTAAATCTGTCAACGAAGCCTTCAGTGCATTTAAATTGCCCGCTTTTAAAAGTTGTGTATGCACATGTAGACTAGAGACATGCACTCCGCGGACCCAACACAACAGAGTGCGGCACGGGATCTGATGGCCGGGCGCTGGCGTAATGCACTCGTGTGTGTGCTGGTTATGGGAGAATAAAACGATTCAGGGACTCCCGCAAAATAGAAATCTATAAATTGAACATCTCAAAACAAATAAATTGTCATTCATCTGTTGCACAAAAGCAACAAGAACAACTAAAACGAAATAGATAGACCCTGGCCTGTAAATCGCTTCTATGTATAACATGTTGCAGCGCTTAACAATGTAGCCAATCACAGACATATGTGTTGATTTCTTGAACGCAATGGCCAATCAGAAGCATTTAAGATGGAATCTCCTCACCGCTCAAAATGGACTTTTTGTTCAGTGCTGAATTCTGCATACTGGCAAATCGATATAATGAAAGATTCATTGTGCAGTCAGTTTCATTGATAATAACAGAGATGTCCGCTTTTTAGGAATTATTAAGGGAGAAATCCGTCCCGCAAGATGTCTCTAATGTAGACTTTAAAAACAAACAATAATGTTATATTTACATATTAACAGTAGCCTATGCTGTAATCTAGTGTATTTATTTATTTATTGTTTATTTGAATAGGGACAGATACAAAAAAAATTTCAGAAAATGAATTAATAAAAGTTTGAAATACTAATGTAGAAGTTGTACTTATTATTTATTGGAAAGTTTACCAATGGATAAATCGGCTAATCCCAAAAATATGCATTAGATTAATCGGAAAAATAATCGTTAGATTAGTCGACTAATCGAAGAAATAATCGATAGATTAATCAACAACAAAAATAATCGTTAGATGCAGCCCTACAATGCAGGGAATCTTGCAGACAATGCAGGGCCAGTTGGCAACCTTATGTGACAGATATGTTGGAAACTACTGTGGAATAATCCTAACTGAATCACTTTCACAGGCAGGTTACAGTCCATACTGTGCAGCATTCAGTAAGTAGTAAGCTAGTATTCCATTCCAAACACATCTAATTGCAACTCAGTGTAGGGAGAGGGACATTCTCATTATAGAGCGTTTGACTAGACAATAATCTCTTGTGCAACATGAGTCATCAATATTTTTGTTCCATTTTCTTGAAGAAAAAGACTCTAAAATGTAAATGTGTAAATATACATGCTAAAAGAGTGTAATAGGCATGCACTAAAAGCAACAAAGCTCAACATTTTTCCCATGCAGTCTTTAAGAAATATACCTGAACAACTAGACATGTTTTACTTGTCTGCATTATAGCTAACATTAGCTAAACTGGATGATTCTGGGCAGTTGCAGCTAACAGGCTAACACAAAACAGATGCTACTACAAAGGGGGGAGGGAGAACAGACAGGGCTAAAGCCAGTCATATATGTTGTCTTTTCCTGGTGTGGGGAGTTCCAGGGTCTGAGCCAGGCACTTATTGTGTATGGAGGCGACATTTCCATGCAGGAAGACGGATGGACTACAGACCGAATTAGCCCCCACTGCTCTAAACCAGTCCCTCTGTCTGTGATCCAAATTAGTGACTATCCAAGATGGATGGTGTTCTGTATTCACTTACAAAAAGAAAGGGTGAAAAAAGAAACGACAATGCAAGAAGATGCAGGCCTTTTTTCCCATAGTTTTCATGCTGGCCTTATGTCAGTGCAAGTGCTTTGAGATATTGAGCTGTGCAGGTGCTCATGGGAGACCACGAAACAAGTTCAAATCTTTCTTTACCTCTGTGTCTATCAATGAAATATGGAAAATCCTATCCCCCACAACCAAAATGTCCCAGGCCAAAGGAATCAAGAAGATATTGAAATTGTGGACTGTTCTATACGGTAATATCAGATCATTGAAAACCAAAAACCTGCAAAAAAAATTTAAACTACTGTATACATCTAGCACAATGACCTCTGTTGACATCTCATGCCCCCTATTGAAATGCATAGGTAGTGACATCAGTGCCTCTCTCTCTATATCCTCTTATTTCTGTCACATTCACTCTAATTCACCTTTTCACCCAACCACCCATACGTCAAGATGGCGTCTCTCGATTCACTGGATTGATCCTGGACTCTGTCCATCTGCTCCTGGCCTGTGTCTACAAGTCCGCCGGCCTCCTAGAGAGCAGAGCGGCTGTGCCCAGGACAGCTGGTCCTGATAACCAATCTGTCTTTTGCTAGCTTTTTGTAAAACAAGAAACCGGGCAACCAGATAGCGTGAATTAATACATGACCAGTTTACAGCACATCCACCTCCCCAACCTCCCATGCCCCCTCTTTTTTTATTGGGTGGGGTGCGGTAGTGGTGGGGGTGTCCTTACGCAAAGAAACAGTTGGCTCTTTTAGGCCTCGTACAAAGCATTCTTTCAAGGGCCATTTCAAGGGCAACAAAAGCCCACAGAGGTCTCCACTACCAAGTCTTCTTTCATTTGAGCAGGTGGTTACTAAGTGTACTAAGAGACACTGATCATTCATATTAATTAAGGGTAAACTACATATTTGAATATTTTCATTCGACTAGCCTGTGGGCTTCTTGAACGACTTGTTGATAATCGCCTTGGAACTGGAAGCTCTGTATAATTATGTTGGTTTCAGGTATGCCTAAACCTGATTGGATGCATTTGTATTGAGTAGAATAGCATCTCAGAATGCACAATATGCTGAACATTGAGACAGTTGGACCACAACAGCAGAAGACCACGTTGGGCACTTTATTAGGACCATAGTGTTCCTAATAAAGTGCTCAGTGAGTGTATTTAAAATAAATAAATAAAAACCTTGCTTTGTGGGGCACCCAGGTGGATCGGTGGCCCTAAGTGGCTGCTTATAACGCATATAACTAAAAACAGCCTCATGAGGATGAGTGGGATTTGTCTGTCATTGCGCAACAATACCACATAGTTTTTACTCATTTGAGAAAATATTTACTTGCATAAAAGAATACCGCTCCACCCCGAGGACACCTGCAGTACCAGTGCAGGGAGGTTAAAATGCAGCATCAAAGAATTCAGGAAGTGCTGTTAGGCCTGATCTACAGCCCGGCAGATGCTGTGCGCACAAAATGTAGGTGGGCCAGGCAGGCAGACAAGAACAACAAGCATTTGAGCAATGCACTGACTCTCAGTACAGCATACACAGAAGACTGTTTGTTCTTGTCTGTGCTTTAAAACAGGTGTGCAGTCAGGGCGGGAGGAACATTAGAAGGGAGAGGAACAGGCACAGGCCTGATTGTAACCATGATAGCCCTCAGGGTTGCAATGACAGGAGGGTCACACGATGCGGTCCAGGGAAGGAAAAGGGCTTTCCAGTGGCAAGCAACCTACCGATGGTTTGATGGCAACTGTAAATGGCAACCGTTGAGATCGATGAAATCTATGACTTGGATCAGCTGGACCTCTTTAGCCCTTGCTTTGCTCTCCAAGAAGGCGGAGACATCGCCTGTTTCTACCCTTGCCTTTCACACCTTCTACTGATCTTTCTCTGTGGCGTCAATGTTTTCCACACAGCCGCCATCTGCGAGAGAAAGCAATGCCGGTGAATGGAAAAACACCCATGAAACAATAGCAAGAAAAACATCGAAAATGACTTTTGATCCATGTCAAGTCCCAGGAAAACTGTTTATAGGTCTGAAGCAGGGCTGGACTGGGAAGAGAAATAGGCCCGGGATTGCATAACTTGGCGGCTCATTTTAGCTTATCGTGGCCCATTCGGTCTGTTTCGCGGCCAACCCACCGGCCCGCTGGGTTCTTTCGATGCCCAGTCTACCCCTGATCGGCCCCTAATTGCGTCGGCCCACTGGGAAAAAGTCAGAACAAATATGGCCAAGTTTGACTTTCACAGACATTTAACCCACCTACCGTTACATAACCGTAAACATCTTTCATTCAGTAGTTACAAATATTTGTTAATGTTTTCTAAGGGATCGTTCACACAGGAAACATCCTTGTATTCTGTAGGGCTGTATATTGATATTACAGTGCTTTTTATCTATTTAAATGTGTTACAATTAAGACATACAGTGGTTTGCACAGTTTCTTTACAGAAAATCATGCCTTGATGTATTAAAACAGCTTAAAACTGACACAAGTATGTTTCCTTTGTGAACGGTCCCTTAGAAGACTTCAAAAAATGAACACCTTCCTGGACACCCTAGCAACTGCTTAGCAAAACGCTGGCTTCTGAGCATAAGGAAGCATAAACCAGCCTAGACCAGCATTGAAAACTATTCAGATTTAGCCGGGGGAATAAAAGTGTGGTGCAAGTTTTAAAATCGATTGGCAATAAATTCACAAATAAACATGGATAAAGATTTAAAACAACACATGAACTGTGATATTTTCAGCTTTGCTAGGGCATGGCGAGGTACAGATCAATACTAATAGAGGGCTCGCAAATTCAAAATAAAAACAGCACATTCGCTTTGATTTCAGGGAAATGTCATTAAGCTTGTGCTTGTGTCTGTGTGTGCGCACCTGTGAATGGGTGTGTGGTTGTGACGCTGATGAATGGCTCTTAGAAGGCACTGTAAAAGCACAATTAAGATTCCATCAGGATAAAAGTAATGGTAAATTACGTACATTAACGAGTGTCCAGGCTTTTCCAAACACGCAAGCACAAATAAGGGAAAGCCACTCCTCTGAATTTGGAGATGTTTCAGAGAAGGCATGCTCCGCTGAATTGATTAGGCAAGCATAGGGGTACAGTGTGTGTCGATTTTTTTATTAAATTTTTGCATGTGTGCATGAATCCATTGTGTTGTGTACATAAGGGAATGCTCTGTCCTCATTATTTCGGCTGTCACTTGCTCTGTGTACTTTGCCGAAGGCTGTGAGTTTTCTTCATGAACTTCATTTTATTTGATGCCACATAATGGAGCCCTATGTGATCTGTGGTCGATGTAGTAATTATGAAATTGATAGCTATTCTATCTTTTTCTATACTTAAAGTGTTTGTATTTATTTATTGTAACTTACTATGTTAATAACAAGACAAATATATTTTAAGAAATACAGTGGCCTGAAAAGGTAGTAGGGAATATTAGGGAATATACTTTAAGGAATATTCTGGGTTCAATACAAGTTAAGCCCATTGGACAGCATTTGTGACATGTTGATTATCACAAGATAATTTGCCCCTCCATTGATTTAAACCAACCAAACACTGAATTTACAGTGAGGCACTTACAATAGAAGTGAACTGGAAGAATTTCTGGATGGTTTATTGTTTTATTATTTTAATAAGTGGTGGACTAAAGCACTGAACTGGTAATCAGAAGGTTGCTGGTTTGATCCCCACAGCCACCACCATTGTGTCCTTGAGCAAAGCACTTAACTCCAGGTTGCTCCGGGGGGATTGTCCCTGTAATAAGGGCACTGTAAGTCACTTTGGATAAAAGTGTCTGCCAAATGCATAAATGTAAATGCTTGAAAAATTTGGTTGTGCCATCTTTCTGTAAATTTATCAAAAAGGTCAACATTTTGTCATAGCTTACACTTGTCACTCAAAATTTGTAAACAATTTGTAAAAAAATAACTAATCATCCAATCCTCACATTCTTTTGATCTGGTTTGTGTAAAAGAATGTTCAAACATTTGCGTGCGTCATGATGTTTCAAGGTGTCAAACTTGGCTTCGGTTCATAAGGAACTTCCTAAGGGAACATTCACTTTTTTTTTTGCTGGACTGTAAGGAAGAACAGGGTGTGCAGAAAATACAAGGGAAGAAATTACTTAACAAATGTAAACAGATCTTTCTCTTTATTTGCTTAATGTGACACTATTTTTTCAACATAAAAAAATGGCATTCGTAACCCATTTTACTTCTGTAACGTGACATATTTTCACGTGGAACTGAATATTCAATGAGAATTAAAAGTAGGCTGAATTTTATTAAATGAGAATTTATTGGATCAAGAAAAGTGGTCTCTATTACATGTGGTTGGAGAGGAATGGTTGAAAAAATTACAATGAGAGAAAATTACAGAATTTTCATATTTGGGTGAACCATCCTTTTCAAAACTAAAATCTTCTGAAAAATGCGCATTGCTTATTACATTTGACCATTTCATGCATGATCGTGAAGGAGCAGGCCAGGACAACAAAATCTGTCCATATTTACCTTGGAGAACATCTTAAGTACAGTGGCCACCTTTCCAGCTTCTGCAACATGAGTGATGCCCTTGGTTTGATGAATTCAATTGTTTGGAGGACTAGAAGGCTTCTGCTGTGCCAGTGTGGGGATGACCCTAGTCATTTGTTATTAGCATGGGTTGTGGGGAGCAGTTTCTAGGCAGAGTTTCTGGAAGGCTTATTAGCCCCTTTGTTTAACAGGAGAATATGCTTACAAGAGGCCATGATCTTTGTTGGCTTTAAAAGAAAATACGCATCCAGTCTACAAGTCTGGAAAAGCTATAAGTGCAATATGTCTCGGCTGACCACTTGTGGTCAGATCACACGAGAGGGATGTGAAAACCAAGTGTAAACTGGGCCACAATGAGGAGTTCTTCTAAATCTTTTAAAACTACTTACACTGTTCTGGGTCGACTTTTATTGTAGCTTTTTTGTTTTCCAGTGGACGCCAAGGCTTCTTTTGTGGGCGCTTGCAGTCTCATGGGTACCAATATTTCAGGCTGTTAAAGTGTTTCTGTGGACCATGACCATGTCTGTGGCTTCTTAGAGTCCCTGTTCTATAGCTGGACCAAAACCCAAGAGGAATACACTCCTTGATTTGGTTTGCGCCAGTAGTTCTCAACTGGGGCAGTGGTGGCTCAGTGGTTGGGGCTCAGGGTTACTGACCAGAAGGTTGGGGGTTCAAGCCCCAGCACCACCAAGATGCCACTGTTGGGCCCTTGAGCAAGGCACATAACTCCAGGTTGCTCTGGGGGGATTATCCCTGTAATAAGTGCACTGTAAGTCGCTTTGGATAAAAGCGTCTGCCAAATGCATAAATGTAAATATACTGTATACATATATACAGGGTTGGTAGGGTTACTTTTAAAAAGTATTCCACTACAGATTACAGAATGCATGCTGTAAAATGTAGTTTGTAATTGATTCCTTAGATTACATAAAGTAAGTATCATAATCTAAATACTTTGGATTACTTCTTCAGCACTGGCAAATTTTTCACTTGTTTTGACTATAAACAAGTAAACAAAGTAAGAAAATACATTTCACTGTAAAAAAATACATTATCTGAAAAAAGCCTAAATATCTTATATAGTTTTGCTACTCAAGTAAATATATCTTGTTTTTAGTATTTTTGGATATTTTTACAGAAAAACAATATTTACATTTTCATTTAGAATATTTTTTTTCAGTAGGTATTTTTGCTCTTATATCAAAGGTCTTACTAGAGAAAAACATGAATTTTCTTCATAGAATTCATTATATAATATAATCATGCCGGCTAACAGGCATGTAAAGGCAAGAAATAGCATTTTAGCTTAGCATAAAGCTAAATGTTCACATGACTATTTACACAAGATTAACTATATTTTCTGCTCCAAACTTCAAAACCCCACAGAGTGTACACAACGACATCCTTTTCTGATCATATGTGGATTCTGTTCAAAGAATGAGGCAGAAAATATATTATTTGTATCTTTCTATACAATGTTAATGGCTACATTGGTTAGCATTTCTTGTTAAAAATACTCTAACTGCAAAAAAACCTTGACAACTCATGTAATCATGTATTTATTGCATTTATTTTTCATCTGTCAAAGTGTTTCAAACTGTTTTTTGTTAAGCTGTAGAAACATTATGTAGCTCCTCTATTAAGCTCCCTAGGGAAAGTTCTTCATTGATGTCATATCCACATTTTCACTCACAACTGTGTGAAAGCGCTCGTATGAGTGAAACAAATCATGAGAGTGATTCACTGCTGTTCAAATCGCATCATATATATTGATAAATGTTTTCAAACTGAATTGACTAAATATTAAATGGAACAAGTGACAATGATAATCTCTTCAGTTATCAAAATAATTTTTGAATGTAACTGTATTCTAATTACCAACGATTTAAATTGTATCTGTAGTTAAATACTTATAATAAAATACTAATGTTTAGTATTTTTAAAACGTCATTCCATTACTCCCCAACCCTGTGTATATTTATATACAATTCTAATGGTTTCCACCACAAAAATCATTACAAGTATAGTGTGTTTTGGGCATATTCCATTAAGATTTAATGGTTTGTAAGGATTTCCATAACAGATAAGCAAATGGTCTCATATGATTTCAAATAGACATAACATGCCACCAATAGAAGTGAACATATAACCAGTAGAGACACACAGGGATTTTTATAGTTTTTTTGAAAACCAATACAATTCCCATTAAAACTATTACACTTTCTGTGAGGCTTCTATTGTAAAATATGCAGTTTTTTTAAATTGCGCAGTTTTGTTTATGGTTTTTGAGAATGTTAAGCAATCAGTCCATATTGATACCTGATTTGACTAGCTTCTACCAAGTCACAAATTAATTTGCATTTGATTGGGCAAACTGACTTTAATGTCAACAACAAAAAAGTTAATAAGCCTATTAATTTTTTATATCCTAAGAGGCCATTCACACGGAGCTCCCCCTTGTGCTATGTGCTAAAAGAGGTGTCTCAAGATGCATTTTATAAAGCTAAAGTTCTTTTTAAAGTTATTTTTGACTTGACACATTCTTGCACAATGGTGAAAGATGTTAATATTGAAAGATGTCTGCATGTTAATATTGAAAAACGACTGAAAAACAGCACAGATAGTGCTTTTGATAAAAAACGCCTTTGTTATGAATGACTCCTAACTATATGGTTTAGCTTTGTTTGTTTCCTGCTGTTCATGACCCTAGAAAAACAGACCTGTGACCCATTTTGGGGTTGCAACCCACCAGTGGTTTAAACTGTAAGGGTTGGTTAAAGTATAGCAGCACTTTAGAAGTTAGTGAGCATAGCATACAATTAGCTTCCTGATCAGGCAACTATAAATACATTTAATGTATTAAATGTTCTGTTATTAACTTGATATTTTTAGCTCAAGGAAGTACTCTATCATCATTGTGTGCCTTTGAGCAAGAATCTGTTCTCAAATTGATCCAAGGGGACTGCCCATGCAATTAGCATAATATTAGTCTCTTAGGACATAAAGCATCTGCTAAATGACAAGTAAGCACCTAAGGGTTATTACTGGTATAATAAGAAGCGATGAGTGCACTCACGGAAGTCTGTACATAGTTCATGCCATGAAAATTGCCCAGACAGTATGCTTTTTTTTACATGTCACTGTCTTGTACTATACTTTTAATGTCACATTAGTGTACTGTTGTTTGCTAATTAAGGCCTATAGATGTAAACACACTAGTTTCTGTGTCAGATCAAATATTAACTCATACATAAGATGGCTAGTGCTGAATGGGCCTGTGTGTGGTTTTCTGATTCACAACCATGTGAACAGTGAATCGCCTACATTTGTCGGAATAGCACTAAATGCCATTATAGCTAATATAGTTCTGGAATCCAAAAGGGCCATTCAGACCAAATGCTACTGTATATTTTGCTGCTACTGTATTCATAAAATATTGTACTTCTACCTGGCTGCTACCCCAATAACTGCTATGTCCATGTACAGTATAAGCTTGTATGCTAAATACTGTCATAGTATGTTATGTTTACATTCACTGCATTTTCTATTATATTGTAATATCTTTTTATCTGTTTTATCTGACAATTTCACACTAGAACTGTATACTGCTTGGCGCTTCACTGTCACTTACTGTGCCTATTGTCCTGTTTCAGCCATTATTATTATTATTATACCGCCTTGTACTATTTGCACACGTTTGCACATGCACTTATGTAGAAATGTGTAGGTCTTTTAGTTCTGTGTAGTCTCATGTAGTTCCATGTTTGTTTTATTTTGTTTTATGTTGATTTTATGTAACATCATGGTCCCGGAGGAATGTTGTTTCGTTTCACTGTGTACTAACTGTAAATGGTTGAAATGAGTGGACGGTAAGTCCCTAGGGAAGCACAATCTGATTATCAGGTTCCTTAGAGGTGCCCAGAGGCTGAACCCTCCCAGGCCATGCCTGTTCCCCTCATGGATCTCTCCATGGTCCTTTCAGGCTTTCAGAGATTCCCTTGCGGGGCATTCTCGTGGGCACTGGCCAACAGCACCTCCCTAGCAGACATTTGCAGAGCAGTGGACTGGGCAACACCCAATACCTTTACGAGATTTTACAATCTCAGGGCTTAGTCGGTTTCGTCCCGTGTTCTCTCAGGTCTGAGCACGTAGAACTCGGGAATGCAGAACATCTGACCGGGTGTTTCAGCTTACACATAGCGCCTTTCCCCATCCACTCAGGTGATCACGTGCGCTCTTTTCCCCCAGGAGAGTCCACTAGATTCGCGCTCCCTGGATGTTCTTCTTCCCTAGCCCTCTGGTCCGTGATTTCAGCAGAGGAATTCCCCGACCAGACCCACTACGGGTACTAGAATTATTCTGTACTGGAATAGGTGCTCCACAGGATGGACCTTTGTGGATTAATCCCCATGTGTGTACTGACGGACCCGCGTCTCCCTTGGGTAGTCACCACTGCCCCCCCGTCGCCATGTTTGTAGCAACTCCTCCCTCGCAGCAGGTAGGATCTATCACCGCGCCATTTCCACGTGTGGTCTGAAAACCCATGTGACGTATTTTGCCACTCTTTACCTCCCCCCAGCATGGGCAGGTGGTGGTCTCCGCGGGGTATTTTCCCCCTGAAAGAATAGGAGTTGGAAAAGAACGCCTTCCCCAATGCGTGTGATAGCATTAAGATGACCCCAGCCGCTTTTATTCTATGTGAGAAATGCTTGGCACATCGCTTTGTTCCCTCCATCCAGGATGCCGGGAACCTAAAACGTTTTTGATGATTTTTTATGGGGCATTGGGGAAGGGTACGTCTTACGCAGCCTGTTGCTTTGGCACGCAACTGCCTGCCCGCATCTGCATCAGCAGCGCACGTACACGGTTCAGTGCATGGCATGATTGAGTAGGGACCCCTAGTGTCGCTTCACTCGACACAAAGTCGAAGTGTGCGACAGACGGGGAATGTCTAGGTTACTGTTGTAACCTCCATTCCCTGATGGAGGGAACAAGACGTTGTGTCCCCCCGGCCACAATGCTGAACCGAGCCACTGTAACGGCCGAACCTTATTCTCGGCTCCTCAGTGCAAAACCTGAATGAACAGATGCATGATTCCCCCGCAAATTCTGTCTGCCAAATTCTCATTGGCCTTTTCAAGTTCAGAGGTAACCGAGGCTTTGAAGACAGTCCCCAAGTATCGCTTGGGGACTGTCGCAATGAGACATTGTGCTTCACTCGACACAATGTCTCATTCCCTCCATCAGGGAATGGAGGTTACAACAGTAACCTAGACGTTTTCCTGTATTATCACTATGGTTTCACTACAAGTATCATGGTTAAAATATGGTTTCTGTAGTTAAACCATGTTACATTTATTGTGAGGGAACACAAAACTATTGCGAGGGAATGCAAACTATTGCATTTCAACACAAAACTTATTGCGCTGGCACCCAAAACTATTTCAGAAAAAAACATCCCGCCCCATTCTTTAAGGGGCTCCTTACAAAGAGCAACCTCTTGAGCAATAACATTTTGTTCTGGGCATAGTATGAATTGAATGTTTCCACAACGTATATGTTTATGGCAAATTTATATTTCACTGCAACGATTAGGACATCTAAATGAAATGTTTTATAGATAACATACAGCTCTGGTACATTCAACTATATAGATGTCTTTATTGGTCAACTGGCATAAATGCAAAGAATGGGTCAACTCAAATGTGTTCAAAGATTTTGCAGAAAGGTTGCAGCGATTGTGCGCCCAGAAGAGTGAGCCAAAACTAGCGCTTGCACACACATTTTACAAAACCCTTTTCAAAGCAGCTGTCCAACTTTCTCAAAAGTTGCAGGAATACACTTTTGTGGCATTACATGACTCTTTGAACAATGTTTATCTGTGCAGTTTCCTCCTCACTCCTAATGAAATTTCCCGTCTTGAAGTTGAAGCCCCCTCGGGACAAGTACATGCGACAGATCCCACATTGTTCATTGTTGTTGTGCTCTTCTTATTGTTGAAAAAAGCCCCTGAAAACAAGAATCTGCACCATGGTGTGGGCTACAGAGAGAGAATGACAAAGATTGCATGCTGGCACCCTTTGATCTCTGTCTTGGGAGACTTTTATATGGGGGTGGCACTGCTGTTTTTTGGAGACTTTTTGGAGAGAGAGACCATCCTTAAGGGCCGTACCGAGCCTTGTACACATGAGAAGTGTGAGTTATTTATTTGCTGTGTCTGCTGCCCACCTCACAGGCCTCTAGGGGAATGTTCCCATCCTTTCGCTGTGCCCCGAGGCCACTCGTGATTCTGTGGGCAGCTGCATTGTTAAAATGCAGAGGAGAGAAACTTGGATATCCCAGAGGCATTTTCTCCCAGTCTCTTTTTCTCTGTCTCTCTTTCTCTTTCTCTCTGTGTCTCTCAGAAATGAAGGAAAGAGACCATGCCGAGCCTCATCCTTGTATTATAGGCAAACAAACATTGCCCTAATGTTGGAGATGTGCTTGGAAAACCATAGGCCAGCCAGTCTAAATACCAATTGTTTGTTCACTGGTTATTCCCCCCTGCGCCTCTCTGGATTCTGTTGCTTATTTAACCTCAGTACAACCTTTTCTCAACGTTCAAAAAACAGTATGGGGGTCACACACTAAACACGGCAGGCAGAGAAACATACAGTGTCCTAAAAAAATAAACCATCACTTTCTATTAATGTACACACACCGTCGCCTGCAATGCTATGGAACACAAAAAAGTTATATACTGTATATACGTATATATATGTAAATATATATAACAAATGAATCTAAATGTATGTTGACTTCCAAATTTAAGCAGTCAGTACAAATTCCAATAAAATTTAAACATTCTTGATTCCAATTTTAATACCACTGAAAATAAAATGTATATGCCACTGAACACAAAGTTAAATATTAATGTAAATAATAAATTAACTTAAAACAATGTCATGTAGCCTTTAAGTACTTCTGACTTAATCAAATTTTGCTTAAAAATTAAAGAGATTTTCCAGGATAAATACAGGTTAAGCTCAATCGACAGTGTGTTGATTACCAAAAAAATTATTTTGACTCGCAAAAAAAAAAAATATATATATATATATACGTTACAGTGAGGCACTTACAATAGAGAATGGGCCCAATTTTTGGATAGTTTAAAGGCAGAAATGCAAAGCTTTTAATTTTATAAAAAACACAAATAAATTCTTCTGTTAAAACTTGTGTATTGTTTGATATATAAAATTTTTTTAATCAAATTTTAACAGTCGTTTTACGGTTTTAGTGTTTATTTACACTGTTACATCGTCATGCCAATGACATTGTAAAATTGGATATAACTTCGAAGCAATACATTTTATCACACTAAAAATTATGTTAACGTGCATATTGTTTACGTTTTGTGACTATTCTTTTTAAACAGCATGTATTTTAACGTTTATGGATTGGCCCCATTCACTTCCGTGAGCTTAACTTGTATTGAACATGGAATATTCCTTTAGCCACAATGAAAATGACACGTGTGGCATCCAAACTACGCGGTGATGGAGAGCATTTTCAAAAGTCAAATCTTTTGGTGAAGGAAAACACCATTCTAGTGTTGATGAGTTGCATAAACGCAGCGAAATCAATGTTTTCAATAGAGCTGTCAAAATTAACACGTTATCGCATATGATTAATTGCAAAAGTTCTATTGCAATTAATTCATTTACCATTGATAAAGCATAAACCAGCATAAACACGAGTCGGATCAGGGCGGAACCTTTGTGTCATGTCGAAATCTCTGCCTGGAGTCATAACACTGGCGCAAACACCACAACACACACACAACAGAGATTCAGTGTCAGTGATCAAATGATGGAGAAAGGACCTCTTAACACTATGTGTTGTACCAAACGATGGTACTTGTGATAGAATTCAAGTACTTTTCAGCCTGTTATGTGCAATTTAATTACCACAGAAGCACGTCATGTCTTAACTAATTTTATCTGCAGCACTTTTCATGGTAAGTTCAAAGCGCCGCTTGACATGAATGAAGAATGCGGCTTTAAGATTGCTGTGGCAAAGCAGATAGCCACAGTCTGCCAGCTGAATAATATTGTAGAGGATGAACCGTATGGAGGGGCTATTTATTTTAATTAGTCATCCTCCCACTTAGATTTTGGGAAACATTTAATGTTACTTAAATCGGTACTATTTAGTGCATTTCTATCTTTATACTGTGGAAGGTTTTGTTTGGAAAATGTTCATCATTATGTTGTTATATATTGTTCTGTTTTCTTTCCTTAAAAGCAAATAAATGCATTTTGACAGGAAAAAATTAATGAGTCAAATTTCACTCATTAAAACATTTATCGACTGACAGCATGAGCTTTCAAACTAAAATGTATGGGCGTGGATGTGGTCTAAGTAAGTGGTGTTTTTCAGGTATCTAACAGCAGTATCAAGTATTCAAGTAAACATTCAAAAATTGAAAGAATGTAATTTACATTTAATTAAATGTAAAATAAAACTAATTTGCATAGTCTTCAGTGCATTATAAGTAATGGAATAATACAGATATTTTATGAAAATTAGCTGCATTGTTTAATTTTTTCCCTTTTTCTTTTTATGCTTATCTTTGTGTTCATGAAAGATTGTAGATGGCTATTAAAAATACTAAAGTTATCTAGCCATGACCTGTAAGTGGTTACATAAATACCTCGCCAAGATGGACAATTGGACTTAGAGGTGCATGTCTGCAAGGCATGAGTGCTGCATGCGAGCATTCGAAAGCTGCCGGATAAACATAAACTTCCCTGAAGGGGAAAAACACAAAGTAAATAATCTAGGCAGGGGAAACAGGGAACAGGACCGACCGGACTGGGCTACAGGAACCAGGGAAGGAGGAAACAGACCGACAGACAGGACCGACATGAGAGAACCAACAAGACAGGAAACAAGACGAACTGGCACTGGACAGCAAACATAAGGAGACTAAAATAGGGAGAGAAATCAACAGGTTAACAAGACAGGGCAGGTGTGACTAAACTAATAATGGGCAAACAAGAAGGCGGGGTATGACGTAAGACTGAAAGACACGCGGCGATACAGAAACAAATCAAAGCCACGTGTTCTCACAAGACAACAAAACACCCGAATGGCATGAGCGTACATCGCCAAGACAATAAGGCAATATACGCCCATGGCAACCGACAAACAAGATGAGAGAATGCATAGCAATGCTAAACAAAACCTGACACTAAACGAAACCTGAGCGTACATCACGAGGCAAACGTACACAATGTACTCGTGGGCAGTTGTGGCTCAGTTGGTAGAGCGGGTTGGCCACTAATCGCAGGGTTGGTGGTTCGAATCCTGGCCCACACGACTTATCACCATAAATACCAATAATTTTGACATTCCCTAGTCATCCAAAATGGAACCCACAGATGATCGGATGATGAAGAGGGAACTTGAATAAATGTCAGGGGGAAGGTAATGTAGTTGAGAAGAATGAAGGAGGTGCCACTGCCCCTAGCATGCAGGAGGGTGCAGAGGAGGTGGTTTGTCGTTTCGACTTCTGCAGGGATGAGATAGGGACTTGGCCACACCTCAGGGGGTGAGGCTAGCCAAATCTGTACTTTTTAAATGCAAACCGTGAAAGCTTTTTACCTCCCAGTCTTCATTATTTAATGGATTTTGCCAGTACCCTCCAAATGCATCTGATAAATATAAAGGACTTGACTGAGAAATGACTGCGGCAAAATACACCAATCAATCTTCACACTCCATACTCCATACTATCTATTGTGCAGACCTCTGATCCTTGTAATCCATCCTTCACGTTTACGAGCTACTTTCCTTCAATTTAGTTCACTAGAGTCTCTGGTTTTGCTCAAGCAAGCCTGTTTCCCATTTCTTAAGAGATATTGCATATCCTGTCCACTATTAACTTCTACTGGAAACAATCCAACAGCCTGAGAGACTACACATGAAAACATTTGTTCTACATTCTGCATTCTGAAATGTATGGACAACCACTAAATCATTTGAGGTGGATCAGTATGTGGAATTCATATGATTTCTCAACCAAAAAAATTCAAAATATACTGAGCTTTCCATTTCAGATATTTTTGCAATTGTCTTTGGTGAAAATTTTGTTGCACATTTTAACCACATCCAAATGCAAAAGATTGACTTCATCTTCATCAGTACTATACAAAAATAAGCAATGGCAGTTTTATATAATGATTACTGCAAGTGGACGTATGTAAACATTTTGCAAGGTGGTAGGAGGCCGAAAGGGGAGGTCGGATTCTCTGAAGATCTATTAGCATAGAGGGAGGAATGTGCAGCTTCCTTGTTTAGTTGTTTTGCTTAAATCACCTTTACGTTCAAACATTAGAGGAAACCAACTCCCTGCCATCCCTGATGATTAAAACCAGCTTTGCTCCTGACCCCTGCCTTGGTCCATATGTGCAAAGGGGAAGTCTTCTGGGGGCTTTGACCCTGACCTCATAAAATTTGTTCTTTCCAGAGTAGCAAAATTGTTTGAACAGGGTTTTGTATGATCTGTACATTTTAGTGATGGTGTATTTTGTAGGCATCAGAAACAATGAAACTTTATGCATAGTCAAGCCAAAGTATACATGACACAACGAGTAACTAAATATTTGAAGGAATGTCGACAAATATGCCTGGTTAAATGCACGTCGTTAGCCACTTCTGTCTTTTGGAACGTGAATACGGACAACGGCAAGGCCAATTGTGGTCCGATTTAGGTGTATAAATTCTGGATGAAGTCGAGCTGCAATTGCAGTATCTAGATCTGTTAGTCTGACTATGCAAAAATTGGACTTGAATGATTACAGTCAAACTAAACAACTTTTTAAGTGCATGTGTCTGTTGATACTGAATGAGTCTGTTGATTAAATGCATAAGTGACTGCATTCATGCTACCACAACTATCCTTACATATGCTGGGTTTTCTTTTTGCATTTTAATTGTTGCTTTGTGACCCCATCACACCCTAGTATCATTAGCCCATGAAATTTCACAAGTTGAACAAGCATTTGCGATTGAAATTATATGTCCAGTAGATCAGTCTCAATGGGTCTCTTCTGATAGGGTTGCAGACAGCAAGGAAAACCAATGCTAAATGCAAATCTTTTGTTGATGATATCCAATTAAAAGTGAAATGAGTAAAAGAGCCGGGACTGGAATAGCCCCTGATTCACTAAAGGAATTATGCAGATTAGGCAATGGTGCAAATGCGCCCACAAAGTCGCTACTGATTGCAATTTTCTCACACATTTCTGATCATGCAGGCCAATTCTGTGCGCTATATAGAGGAAGGACCACCGTTATCTGATATACTCTGGCAGGACTGAACAGCAACACAGACCACTGTGATCCCGACATCTGAATCACATGCCGAAGTGCGCTTGACTACATTGTGCATCTGAATATATGCCAGATTATAACACCCTTCTCCATTTGTTTATAATGCTCGTCTCCACCATTTTGTTTATTATTTGATGAATCAATGTTGATATGATCGTTATAAAATGCACACTTTTCTTTCAAATAAAATTTATTTTAATAGCGCAATGTTAATTGTGGCAGGCAATTTTTGTGAATGAATCACAATAAGTGGTGCTGTCAGTCGATATTTTTACATTTACATTTACATTTATTCATTTGGCAGACGCTTTTATCCAAAGCGACTTACAAAAGAGGAAGAACATCAGCGAATCATCTTAGGGAGACAGTGGTACAAAAAAAAGTGCCATATTACAAAGTTTCACTATCATCATAATAGTATACAAAACAGATTTAAGTGCAACAAGAAATGTAAATATATATATATATATATATATATATATATTTTTTTTTTTTTTTATTGACCGGTTAAGTGCTTTTGGAAAAGATGTGTTTTTAGCCGCTTTTTGAAGATAGAGAGTGAGTTAGCTTCCCGGATTGAGTTGGGAAGGTCATTCCACCACCGTGGTATGATGAAACTGAAAGTCCGGGAAAGTGTTTTGGTGCCTCTTTGTTTTGGTACGACAAGGCGACGTTCCTTAGCCGACCGCAGGCTTCTGGTGGGAACGTAGCTCTGCATAAATGTTTTAAGGTATGCTGGAGCAGACCCAGTGACTGTTTTATATGCCAGCATCAGGGCCTTGAATTTAAAACGGGCATGAGCCGGCAGCCAGTGGAGAGAGACAAAGAGTGGTGTAACATGTGCTCTCTTTGGTTCATTAAAGACCAGACGTGCTGCTGCATTCTGTATCATTTGGAGAGGTCTAATAGCACATGCAGGAAGGCCTGCAATGAGAGCGTTACAGTAGTCCAGTCTAGTTATGACAAGGGACTGAACGAGCAGTTGTGTGGCATGTACAGAGAGGAAGGGTCTTATCTTCCTGATATTGTAGAGTGTAAATATACAAGATCTTGCAGTTTTTGAAATGTGGTCTGTGAAATTTAGCTCATCATCAATGGTTACCCCTAGATTTCTGACCGTTTTGGAAGGCGAAACTGTAGTTGGACCCAGCTACACGGTGATGTTGTGTTCAACAGCCGGGTTGGCTGGAAAGACAAGGAGTTCGGTCTTGGCAGGGTTGAGTTGAAGGTGGTGTTCCTTCATCCAGGCCGAGATGTCTGCCAGACAGGCAGCAATTCGAACGGTCACTGTGGTGTCGTTGGGCTGGAAAGACAGGTAGAGTTGCGTGTCATCAGCGTAGCAGTGGTAAGAGAAACCATGTGACTGGATGATGGGTCCCAGTGATGTTGTGTATATGGAGAAGAGAAGTGGCCCAAGCACTGATCCCTGAGGTACCCCAGTAAGTAACTTGTGTGGCTTGGATACTTCCCCTCTCCATGCTACCTCAAAGGACCTTTCTGAGAGATAAGAGTTGAACCAGTCAAGCACAGTTCCAGTGATACCCAGTTTAGAGAGGGTGGAGAGTAGGATCTGATGGTTGACTGTGTCAAAGGCAGCAGAAAGGTCCAGCAAAATCAGAACGGACGATCTCGATTCAGCTCTCTATTTTTCATAGTTAATCGCGATTAATTGCAGATTTTGAAAGTGCAGAAATGTGACTATATATACATATTTTCTTCTCAAAATACATTTATTTCCATCTTATGTAACAATATAATGCTTTATTTACATTTTCCAAACAAAGCCTTCCACAGTATAAAGGCAGAAATTCACTAGAATAGCACCAATTCAAGTAACATTTCCCAAAGTGTGAGTTTGACTAATTGAAAGAACTAGTCCCCCAATTGGTTGCATATTCATTGCAATGGGCATTAAATCTCTTAAACTCTCATCCTCCACAATATTAATCTGCCGGTAGACTGTGGCCATTTACTTCTTTACAGCAATCGTGAAGCTGCGTTCATGATTTGCGCCAGGACGTCAACATTAGCATCAAGCGTCACTTTGTTCTCCACATGAAAAGTGCTGCAGACATCTCATTTTGTGTTTTTGTGATAGTTAAGACTTAGGTTAGGGTTAGGGTTAGGTTAAGTTGGAACCTTTGCGATGTGTCCATCCGGGTCATTACACTGACGCACATGCACACACAACAGCTATTTGTATGTACAAAACAAGCACAGATTAATTAGGTTAATTTTGACATCTCTAATAGTAAGAATAATTTGCATAGAAAGGAGGCCTGTTCTCATAGAAAAAAATGACAATTAATTAATTTAAATAATCAAGATGCAGGTCAATTTCAGTTGTGATTGTGGAAGCTTACATTAGATTGCATGTGGTTAGTGAATAAGGTTTTTTGCACTGATATACCACACGCAAAAGTGCAGCAACTGTTGAGTGAATTCTCTCCATGGTTGAAATCCATGTTACTTGGTATATTTGGCTCATCCCTGAAAACTAAGGACAAAAGTATGCAAGGTAAAAAAAATACCACCCAGAATACATTAAATACATTAATGGAATGTTTGCCATTTGATGTCAAATCAGGGCTTGGATGCGATCTTTGGTTGGGCACTTGTATGATTGGGGGGGCAACATTGATCGTTTCGCTGTTATTCTGGGGGTCAGAGTTCTCCTTGATCATTTTGCTATCAGTCAGGGCAGGGGCATCAGAAGTTTCTGGGGGGAGGGCTTGAGGCAAATATCGGAGGCAGCCTCCCCAACCACCACCCCCTTAGACCCGGCCAATAAAATCTGGTTCCTGAAGCAAAACCAGTTGAGAACCAGTAAGTGCTTCCTGTTGCAATTGTTTGGATAAGGATTTATCTTTAACCAAGTCTTGTTTAATCAAGACCTTTAGCATTCCTACATTATGTGTACACTGAAGATGGGTATGCTGAAGACATAACTGAATATTGCAAAAGGTGTTTAAAATGACACATAAAAGCATGTCAGATCTCATTACATTGTCAAAAACACCCCATAAAAAATCCCTTTGTAGTCACCCAGGCAAGCAGCACATTCACCACCTTTAGAAAAAAACAACAACACCCCGATTACTTTCATGACTAATGCTGTTTTTAAAAAGAACAGAAAGAGGATCACAAGATGTTTTCAGACGTCCTTGCTGTGCTAACTGAGAATGCCAATGTGTCTTTTTTCATTTGCTTTACATTTCAAATGACAGCTGAGGAGCCAGACGGGCAACTTGCTCTGGTGTCAAGCACCTCGGGTGCACAAAGGGCCGCGACTGCCGTTGCCTGGCAACAGCGGAGAAGCAGTCGGCACGAGCTAGAAGAAAGGGGATCCCTCTCTGTAAATGTGTATGCCATCGTGCTTATTCATGCTTTTGTTCAGCATGTATCCTATCCCATCCTATGTAGGCTACAGTAGGCTACACATTATGCTTTCATAAGGACCAGACTCAAAAACAACTACCGCACAAACATGAGTATGATGACTATACATTTGCAACCCCATATACACTCTATAACATATATAGGCCTATTTGCACCCTATTGTACCATAAATATGTATAATTGTAGTATATCTTGGCTATGTTTTATATATATATGTACAGCTTTATGTATTTTTTGTCCCTTTTGTTCTGATGCTGCCTCTATTCACCCGAGCATCTGCAGTCACAGATCTGTGTGGGGGATGACGGTAGAGGGGTAGTTTCCAAATGACTTGGCTCAAAGCTACATAGGCTTTCATAATCAGACTGCAAACTACAGACGCACAAAGATGAACATGAAACTTGTGCCAAAATGGATCCATGGAGATAACACACATCATTCACATTACTTTTGCATGCAAATTTATTTCATGGCTTGGTTTTGTATTATCATGTGAATAGAATAATGACCAAAACGCACCACATGATCTATACATTTTGTTTATTTGAATTCTATTGTCTCATATTTTTTCTACATTTGAGTATGCAACCATTCCCACTTTATATTAGGTGTCTATAACTACTTGTACTTAAGCATTTGAAACAATGTACTTATTAAGTACATATGTGTTGTTGCATTGTACTTACATTTAAAGTACCTGAATTTAATTATATCTGTAGTTAGATGTTTAACCTTATCCATAACCTAAATATATCCTTAGATGTTTAACCTTATCCATAACCCCTAAACCTAACCCTACCCCAACCCTTCCCCAATGCCCTAAACCTAACCCTACCCCAACACTTACCTTACACCCTAAACATAACCCTAACCTAACCCAACCCTGCCCTACACCCTTAACCC
The DNA here is from genome assembly GCF_025860055.1 of Xyrauchen texanus. NCBI lineage: Eukaryota > Metazoa > Chordata > Actinopteri > Cypriniformes > Catostomidae > Xyrauchen > Xyrauchen texanus. Next base: position 13,765,951 of record NC_068325.1, read on the forward strand.
TAAATCATACCCTACCCCAATCCTTGTCTTACACCCTAAACCTAACCCTACCCCAACCCTTCCCCAACTCCCTAACCGTAAACCTAACTTCACCACAACCCTTGCCTTAAACCCTAAACTTGACCCTACCCCAACTCTTTCCCTACCCCCTAAACCTGTCCCTACCCCAACACTTGCCTTACACCGTAAACATAACACTAACCCAATCCTTGCCCTACACCCTTAACCCTAAATCATACCCTACCCCAATCCTTGTCTTACACCCTAAACCTAACCCTAACCCTTCCCCAACTCCCTAACCGTAAACCTAACTTCACCAAAACGCTTGCCTTAAACCCTAAACTTGACCCTACCCCAACCCTTGCCTTACACCCAAAACATAACCCTAACCCAATCCTTGCCCTACACCCTTAAACGTAAATCATACCCTACCCCAATCCTTGCCCTACACCCTAAGCCTAACCCCGATCCTCGCAAATCTGAATCTTGTAAGAATTTTGCAGAACAACATGTAGTTACACAATAAATAAATTATATTCTATGTATTTTAATGTTAGTACAAAATAGTTAAAGACACCTATTAAACAGTGGGACCAAAACCATTTTCCCCTAACATTCTGAGCAGATTCCATTCTATATAGCTCTCCACCTGAGATGTTTCCCTTTAAATTAATCTCTGAATATCAGTTGAAGAACTAACATTGTGAATGTGTGCGCTCCTCTATTCATGCTGAAGTACATCTGTTCCATTAACACAACACCTTAATTCAATGAATCTTTTCATTTGAGCCCCTCTAAAGAGGACTGTTAGAAGTCCTCTTGATTAGAGGACTAAAATGCTCCTTTTGATCCAGAAGTGGGCATTGTCCTTCTCTCTCTAGTCTTTGAGGAAGCAGAGCATTTCACCAGTGGTGCCGAGCTGAGTCCTTCTCTATCTCACTGCCAGGCTGACTGTCTTACCAGATAAAAATAGGGGTGCAGAAACAATCAGTACTGCACTTAGGTGCACTTACGCAACAAGCCATCTGAATACACAGCATGTAGCTTAATGACACATTATATTCTGGGAATATTGTGACATTTCCTTCTTTCTCGCCAAAAGTAAACAGTACCTGCCCTTGATGTCATAACTGCTTATTGGTACACTAAAGAAAATTACAGCTTATTAAGCAATTCTTCTGAATCTTTAGTCTGGTGCACATTATCCTTTTAAATGTGATGTCAACCTTGTGTAATAATAACCCTGCAGAAAAGAAAATGCTATAACCAGCATACATTGGTTTGCTGGTCTTAGCTGGTCTCCCAGCCTTTGGTCAGTTGGCTGGTTTTAGAGTAAAGCATATCGCTAAGATTTCTAATTTAGAACTTTTTATCTGGAAAGCATCAGAACATAATTAACATCTGCTAAACTTCTTAAAAAGACCAGATTTTCAAACATACTAAATTAATGTATTATCAACATCCGAGACATACTTATTGACATACGTCTTATATACGTACTGCATATGAGGAAACAACATGAAAAATAAGTCTTTCAGATGTAAACACACACATTAAATAGATGTCTGGATGATGTGCGTGTGCTGTCAGGATGGCTTGTGGCCTTTTCAAGCTGAAGGCCATCTTGGCCAGGTTGGTTGACAAGCTAGACAAGCTAAGACAAACAAAACATCTTAGGTTGGTTTAAGGTTTTATTTTATAAATTTATTTTTAACAGGGAACAAAGTCGTTTTCCGAAAAGATGTTTTACATGCTGTATCACTATTTTATTTTTATCTGACTAGCCTAGGGATAATTTCGACAACACTCACTTAGCACATTATTAGGAACATTATTTGATGCCCGATGTGGTATTCTGTTGTTGTAGCCTCAAGGTTCGACATGTTGTGCATTCTCAGATGCTATTCTGCTCACTACATTTGTACAGAGTGGTTATCTGAGTTAACGTAGCCTTTCTTTCAGCTCGAACCAGTCTTAGTTGTATCTGCATAGTATGTTAGGATTGGACAAAGTATTTGTATCAAAACAATGACACACATCTCCTTTTTTCCACAAAATATTTCACTACGCATAGCTTTGCACTGTTGAAATCGTGTTTATATAGGGACATTTTAAATCTCCAAGTCAATGGAATTTCATCTACTTGTGCTTTAGCTCTTTGTTGCTTTTTGCACTATGCTGGAAGAGCTGCAAAGCACTCATTCGGGACAATGAAAGTTATTCACAACACTTCCAGCCTACCTCCGTCTCCTCCAGTCCACACTCGGCGATGAATCTTGGCCAGACCTAATGTTGAGTATCTAAAAAGAGCCGGCTGGGTGTGTGGGTGTATTGAGTGGAGTTCAGGCCAGGAAGTTGCCTACACAGCCCTCAGTCTGAGTCAATTTTCACAGAGCTACATTAGGACAAAGCGTTTGAATATCCGACTGTAAAAAGCAGAGTCTGATGCAAACTCACACTCTCCTCAACCCTCCTTGACCGCTTTCCCTATACGCCCCCTCCACCTCCACATCACATGCTTCTACACGGCTCAAATCATAGCCTATCAGGCTTGTTCTTGGTCAAAATAAACATGTTGAAGTGGGTGCATTTTAAACACTTGAGCATATACATTGGGGTTTGAAAGTCGACAGTTCGCTTGAGAAAATGTTTGTTTTGCATGTTTCTAATTTAAAACCATTTTTGCCATTGCAAATTATAACTATATATTAGCTTAACAATTTGCGTGACAAGTTGAATCACAGGAAAGCCACAGGAGACACTGTGGTTCTGGGGTAAGGCAGAGCGTGCGACTCAACACACATTCAAAATCTTGGTGCGTAGACACCACAAAACGAATGCATTTAATATGAATTCTACAGAGAATCATCTCATTTAAATCGCTGGGGAAGAAGTTAAACCTCTCAAACTGTTAGATAGCCCCTTCATTATAAACAGCACTGATAGAGGAGACAACACCATGCCTCACCATTGTGGCAGAAAAGCCTCACGTTCATCAGGAAAGAAGGAAGCAAGAACCGGATTAACAATAAAAATACTTTCATTCAACATAAAACACTGAATTGAAACATAACAAAAGCACGCACACAAAACACTGTTGCGTGCGTCTCTCTCTCTCTCTCTCTCTCTCTCTCTCTCTCTGGCGTCCCTGACTCCTCCTTTTATGTCTCTCCCGCTGATTGGGCAAATCAGTGCCGGCCGTGAATCCTCTCGGCCCGGCCATGCCCCCCTCCTCGTCATATACCCGCACCTCCTGATTCAGGCCAGGGAATCCTACAGTCTGAGTTTCTCCCGCCTCCCCTTTGGCCATTCCGTCGCCGGCTGGTCTTCCCCAACTCCCGAGTACCTGGGTAGGATGAGGTGAAGGGAGGGGAGAGAGAAATTTAGCGGGAGAGATAGAGAGGAAGAGCGAAAGAAAAAAGAAAAGAAAAAAAACGTCCCGACCACGGCACCATTCGGTCCTCAGCCAACTACCCAGTGATCCTTCATGACACCAGGTGATGGCACTGGATTCCACCTCCTGGCGGCCGATAGTGGCTCCTCTGTCCCCTGGCGAATGGCAGCGGTTCCTACTTTTATCTCTCTTTTGCAGACTGGGCAACTCAGCGCTGGGCGTGAATCCTCTCGGCCCGGCCACGCCCTCCTCCTCATCACAACCATCACTTATTAGGCTTTTTAAAATGCAAATCATCACCCTTACTAAAATGTATCATGTTTATTCTGCAATAACACAATGATATAAAAGTTAGAGTTTCATATTAAATCCATTAGGAGGAATCTTCATTTTTATATTATTTAAAGTATTTTATGTAAATGTTTAGGCTATACATTTTTGTAGAAAGACTAGCTACACTGACCTTACTAAGGTAATGATAAGGAGCATCCATTGTGGTTATGGCCCTATTATTTGGCTACCAATGACAATTAAACAGTGGAAGAACTATGACAGGCTAAACATTCATATGGGCAAATACAAATTGTAGAATGAAGAGGTTTCAAATCTGGACCTTCATGAATTTTGGCCAAATTATAGACAAAGATTTCCTCCTGTTCTAACAAACTGGCCCTGTTTACCTTCAGATATTTAAAGATATGACCTACTATAAACTATTAAGAGCCTAATGAATGGAAAACAAACTGTTTTGCATATGACTATAAAGTAATAATAATAATAAAACAAACTTTCAATCTTAACTTTTCTTGATTCAGGCTTATTTTGACCATGAGTCCAGTATCATGAACCAAACCATATCGTGAGATGAGTGAACCGTTACACCCCTAGTTAACATTAATTAACAATGAGCAATTATTTTACAGCATTTATTTGTCTTGGTTAATATTAATTTCAACATATCCTACTACATTTTTTAAATCAAAATTTGTATATGTTAAAATAAGTTAATGAACTATAAACTAACATGAACTAACAATGAACATGTGTATTTATATTAACTAATGTAAACAAAAATTTATAAATGCCGTAAAATATATTGTTCATTATTTGTTCATGATACCTACCCTAACGAAAATCCAGAGTTCATCGAAAATTTTATGCAAAATTGCCGCAAATTCACAACTGATAATTTTCACATTCAAATGAGTTTTGCGGTAAAATTGCGGTAAATTGTCCATTGTTGCCAAAGGTTTACCAGATGTTTACCACTACCAGCAAAGAACTGCAAAGTTCTGGTAAACACTTGCAGAGAATCAAAAGCTCATTTGCATGTGAAAATAACAAGCTGCAAATTTGCGGCTAGTTTAGATTTTTTTGTAAGTGTAATGAATTAACTAATGTTTATAAATGGTGCCTTATTGTAAAGTGTTACCAATTTATTTCTTTAATAATTTCTTATCTAGCTTGTGGTAATGCAATGCAGAATAGTTAAACCCTCAAGTCTTTATTTTGGCAGAAGCTTTTATTTTGACAGGAAACTGAAGGAACTGTTTCAGTTGCTTGTAGTTGAGTTGACAACATTCTTTAAAAACTCTGTCTATAAAAACCGATGTGATTGGGTTATTTTAGATTGGTATAGTAAATTTTAGCATAAAAAATTATGCGATACCGAACAGAACTCATCTGTCACTCAGGGCACCAGATAGATAGAAACCACTGAAAACTTGGGTAATACATGTATATAAGTAAGCATTTAACACCTGCGTGTAACTCATACACTTTTAATCAAAAGACACTGTTCAACTTGAATGTAGAGTAAACATTTAGCATTTGTCAGTGTGATGTTGTAACAACAGTAAGCGTGCAGTAAGGATTGCTATTGTGATGTAAAAGATGGACTTCCACGTAAGTATTTACAAAGAGCGGCACTAGAAAAAATTTTGTTCTACCCCCACCCACAGGAAGGAGTGGAGAGGTTTTATTTTCTTTGAAGGTGAGGTTAAGTGCACTTCTTTAACCTGTGTGTGCCTGTCCTCTCCCTATCAGTGTCAGTGCTTCATTCGTGGGTGCCGGTTAATAAATTCAGTGGCAGCTAATTCCCTTGACATTTTCACATCTAGTGCGGTGAGTCGTTTTTGGAGGGAGAATGGAAAGGAAAAGTTATCAAAAGATGGGTTTATTGTTATGCTTCCTTTTGTAGAGTTCACAGTCCTATTTGTGTGTGTGTGTGTGTGTGTGTGTGTGTGTGTGTGTGTGTGTGTGTGCATATATATTCACCTGTGTGTGTACCCACGCCTACACACTCTGTTGTTGACATTGCCTGGCGTTCTTTCTTCCATTTACCTCAGTGACTGTAATCTCATGGAGCACGTCAGTGTGCGGGCTAGTGCGTCATAAAGGGAAGCATCACCTCACGGTGAGTGCACAGCCGAGGAGCTGAGGCATACGGAACACAGCACTGCCATCTATCTCATGCTGTTCTAAACAAATCCCTGTCTCTAATTCTGAAATGCAGCCATTTAGATTCCCTTTCAAAAGAGACAACAAAGGAATGCTACACTAAGGCGGCTTGAGGTAAACAAGCGGCACATAGTATGTGGGTGAAATAACATCTCAGTGAATTATTACACAATAGAGACAGAGTAATCCAGTGCTGAAGACATTCAAAATGGAAGTTTTGTCGTTTTTAGTCCATGTGAACTTACATTTGTATGCTAGTGTACTCGTTGACAAAATTATTTTTTTAAGCAGCTAATATTCATAACAGAAACAGAAATATTGATGACTCATCATGCCCTACGGAGATTTTCAGCCAGTCAAATGATCTCAGGTATAAGAATGTTCTTCCCTAATACTACCTGGCTGCAACTGACTAGCAATTAGCAAAACATTGAGTGCTTTTACATGCAGAAGCTTATACAGATTATGCTGAATTAGCCAACAATGTCTTGAGGTCAAGTCTCATGTAAACACATTTATTTATTTTTTATTTGTCAGATACAAACAAGCTGATTTTTGGTAGATATCAGCATATTGTATATGTTATTTGTTGCACCCCAACTTCTTGTTTTAAGCCAATACATCAACACAAAAAAGAAAACTGCACTTTCTTAATGCACATTCCCATTGTGAACAATTCATCGGTGTACATTATTCTGAATAGAAAAAAGTTGGCCTTGTATTAAAATAAAACTTGCTCTGGCTCTTAAAAAAGTATCTGCTTAACAGTTGATGTCACCATTTTTTATTTACAGTTGAAGCCCTGCCCTAAATGTTTTACTCTTTGAATATCCTGTTTCACATACAAATACAACACATAACAGAAGTAAAATCAGTTACAAACACCATTTCATGTTAATATTTCACTTCAGTATCTCCAGTCGCCATGTACTAGTGGTCACATGACTCACAAGTATCTCCAAAAAAAATACCCTACTCTACGTTAAACTAAAGGTGAAAACCCTGGGGGTACTTGTCCTCACACTTACACAAAGTGTGAACATGATAAACATGATATAGCTTATTCTTTAAAGGGCACCTATTATGCCCCTTTTCACAAGATGTAATTTAAATCTTTGGTGTCCCCAGAATGTGTCTACGAAGTTTCAGCTCAAAATACTCTACAGATCATTAATCATACCATGTTGAAAATGGCAATTTTTGGGTGGGAATAAAAACGAGCTGTGTGTCTTTAAATGCAAATGAGCTGGTGCTCCCCGCCCCGTATCCAGAATAGGGTGGAGTTTTGACCTCTATGATTCGGATAACTAGACATCGTAAGCAATATTACTGACAGTGAAAATAGTGGCGTTCAGCCCTATATGTTTGAACCGGAGTCAGACACTGATGAGGGAGCGACTTCGTCAGAATTAACAACTTTGAGAATGAGCCAGGAACTTTCCGAATGGTTATTTGATAAATCTATTTATTTGTTGTAGAGTTTTTTCAGCTGTTTTGCAATGATGGATGAGCAACACACACACACACACAAATACTGTTACAATGTTCGCTATGCGCTATAACGAAACAACACACACAAACAAGCATGTTGAACATGTTGCGTAATGTTCACTTATTAATTGGTTGTGTATTAATTAATTGCCTGTACAATGTGACATCACTTTGTACAGAAGCTGAGAACGACTTGTTCTGAGACAATTCTTGTGATTAATTGGAATTGAAAAAAGGACTGGGTGGATTTATATCATTATAGGGTGGTTGAGTGCACACGCTGCCAACACACATTTATGTTCAAACGCCATGTAAAAGTGAATTTTGCATAATAGGTCCCCTTTAAGAGAGTAGAGGTGCAAAGAAAGTTCAAATGGCATTGAAAATGCAATGAGGATATGAGTGCCACAGAAGAAACGTAAGTCATACTATAATAGAATAAAATGGTAGAATCACTGTAATACATGGACTCAAATGGCTTCCTTCCTTTATAGGCCATAAGCTGGTAGGCAACTTCCAAATACACGTTTGGAAGTGGAGGGTAATTAAATGATGACAGAATTTTCATTTTTGGGTGAACTATTCTTTTAACCTATCTGTGAAAAATTACAGAAATTGCTTATAATATTAAATGTTATTAAAACAGCATGCTTCCCATGCTTGAATATGGATTAACATTGGGGTGGCTGTGGCTCAGGTGGTAGAGCGGGTCGACCACTAATCGCAGGGTTGGCGGTTTGATTCCTGGCCCACATGACTCCACATGCTGAAGTGTCCTTGGGCAAGACACTGAACCAAGTTGCTCCCAATGGCAGGCTAGTGTCTTGCATGGCAGCTCTACCATCATTGGTGTGTGTGTGTATGAATGGGAGAATGAGTAACAGTGTAAAGCGCTTTGAAAAAAAACAGTGTAAAGCGCTGTTTCAGCATCTCGTTTTTAAAATGCAGTGTTAAGTTACAAGAACTTCAGCTTTTAAAACACATCTCGAGACACTATATGTTCCATTAGCTGCAAAATAATGTTGTCTCCTCCTCTCTCCTAACTTTCTATTGTTCCTCTTGCTGGTTTCTACACTGACTTCCAGAAGACCATTATTTGACTGAGCATATCTTGAAGGTTTGTTTTGCTTTTCATGGTGGTGAGAAGTCCAAAAGCACAGGAAACACTTCTCCAAAGCAAAGCTTGCTCCATTCATCCAAATGTCATCACTGCCAAGACCTGAATTGTCCCATCCATTACCTTCATAGGCAGCCAAAGACAATGGGAGCAAAATGTCAATTGAGGCAAAGTTGATCAGGAGATATAGGACATATCAGCTTGTCTCTTCATGGACAATTTCACATAGGTGAGCCTCATCACAGCGTGACATCTGTATGATAAACCAACTCCAAAAATCAAGCATTTATGAAGCTTAAAGATAATTACAGCGTGTCACGTTGATCATTGATGCGTCTGAACAGATCGCTGGACAGCCTGCTGTTATGATTGAGATAATGATGCATGGAACATTGTGTGATTACCGACGAGCATTTCGGATAACGTTTATGAAATAATAAGTAGCAAGTTTGCGGCTAGATTGCCCAGAACTCTAGATTTTTTTGTAAGGATATAGCTGCTGAACTTTTTGTTATGCTAATATCAATTTCTGCTTTAGCAATCATTGGATGACCCACTCAGTGGTTATTTTTCATCTCACAGACCAGATATTCTAATATAGACAGACACCTACAAGAAGTTGGGGAAGGACAAGTGTTGCTGATTGAGCTGTATCAGTAACAGTGCTGAGGCAATGATCTGGACAATGGAGCCTAGACATGCAGGTAGCAGCGCAGCCCTACCCCCATGATGTGGTTTGGCAATCCCTAACACTAACACAACCTTACAAACACTCACACATCCTCAAACACTTTGGTCCTGCAACATAAATGCTCAAATCAGCCAAGCCACGAAGCCAACACAGAGTTGATGTCTATTATGAAGGTACTGAACAGCCAGAATTCACATTAATATCTGCATGCAGGAAGAAAAAACAAAACAAACACACACATTGCATGACTGCCCCTGACCCTGAGCCCAGGCAAGCCTTACATAAACTTCCCTGTGTCTTGCTTCCGTGATGTCCCCCTGGCAGCTGTGTAAACACATGCAAGGGTCCTGACCTTAAACACACTCTCAAGAAAGTCATTATACACTGTCCCACTAATTTACCCACCTAACATTTGGATATCTAACGACAGTGTGAAATCGTAAATACACAATAAAAATAAGGTCTCGGAAGCTTTTTTTATGCTGTGTTTAAGGAAGCTGTGTGTTTTTTAAGAGTTAGTTTTTTTTGGTTTGTATGTTGAAGAATATTGTGATAAAAACAATTCCTTTTGTGGTTGATGGCAGTTAACACAATGTGTTTTTAAAGGGAAAGTTCACCTAAATATTAAAATTCTGTCATAAACCACCTGTATGGCACAAATTTTATCTAAATACACATTTTCAGTGATTTTGTGGTGAAATAAGATGACGTCCCTTCAGTGGCGTAACTTATACCCAGTGCAAAAAACCTGTCGGGCCCATTCCTTGGGGCCCCTGGTCATTTATCGTCACCTGTCGGGCCCGCAGTCATTTTTATGGTTCCTTTTGGTCAACTGTTGCAGGCCCCCTCTCACCCTGGGCTCTAGGGCAGTTGCCCACCCTGCCCTAGCTGTAGTTACGCCCCTGCATCCCTTCCTGAGTGCTACACAACTCAAGTTCTTGCTTGAACACACATTTCTCTCAAAGTGTGCATGAATGTGCAATGTATGTCAGATCTTCACTGAAAAATCACTTCAATTTCAGGGTTAGAGTCAGTATGCCTTTAGAAGACATGCAAAATGACACACAAGCCACATGGACTAATTTTATGATGGTTTTGGGTCCTTTTTTAAGCTTTAAAATCCCCAACAACTGCCATTTTATGGAATATATGGACTGTAATTGCAATTTTAATATCATAAAAATGTTTCCTTTTGTGTTGTGGAGAAGAAAGAAAGTCATATGTGTAAGGAACAACATGGGGGCAAGTAAATTATAACAGAATTTTCATTTTTGGGTGAACAATCCCCTAAAGACAAACAGGATATTATGAAACCTTAAAAGGTTTTACATAATGCGGTTGCCAGTATTTCTGAGAACAAAAAGCAACAGTTAGTACTCACAATCAGTCAGTTTTGCTTGTCAAGGAAAGTTTCCTTATGTTTTGTTTGAAACCCCTTTTATTTGGACCAAATACATAAAATTCATGCCAGTTATACTGTATATTATTGCTAACATAAATTAGCAAGAACGCGCTGAGAATTTATAGGTGGATATTATTCTAACTGCTTGATGTTATTTATTCTTTGTTTCTGTGTTTCTACGTCTCTGGTTTCCACTTTTATCTGTTTTTCCAGAAGGCCCCTTGTTTGGTGTCATAACAAACCACCCAGTCCCTTCATATGATTCTGTTCTTTTGACTTTGTTGATATACAGCGTCTGAAGGTGACTGACTGAGTGTGTTGCTTTGCTTCATTTCTGTTTTTCTTCCTTCTCATTTTTACTGTCATAATGCATCACAGAGGAAGTTGCAGCTTTGCTGTTACAAAGTGCTCACATCAGATGCAGGTTGGATTTCAAAGCCATCGTGAGGTCTAATGGGTTGGCTGGGTTGAGATGGTATGGCGATTGTTGCTTCTGAATATTCATGTACCCTGAGATGTACTCAAATTACTTACCAGTGCCTTCGCCCATCAGATGTTTTTGCATCAATTCAAAAGTGTTTCATTTTCCTGTGGCTCTACATGATACTGCATTGCACAACCAACCTTCAAGACATTGGGACATGGAAACCAGGAAGTAATTGCGCAAACTATTGTGAGCATGTGAGAACCATAGCCCTGTGGCCGAGTGCTCAGATATATAGTGCAGTAGCATCCTGGGCGACCCAGCTCAAGGTCCTTTCCCAATCCTGATCCCCCTCTTCTCCTTAGTCATTTCCTGTCTCTCTCCATTAACCTGCCTAATAAATGTGAATATTGTCAAAAAAATAAAACCTAAAAAATAAAATAATGGTTAGCGTGATTTGGAGGTAGCATTTTCACTTGAAAATTTATTTTTACTCCAGTGATAGTTTAGAGTTGGGGTTTGGGTTCATAATTTTGTATTCCTGTTGACTGTATGGCATTATTTACAACTATAAAAACAACTCACTTTTAGTGCCACTGGTGGACATTTCTCCCAGGAAACTGGAGCTCACACGTGCCCATACGTTCAACAATTCTTCCAGCTTCAGCCACTCAGGACAGTGGTTCAAATTTCACTATGCGCAAACCAATTTCAGCTGCAGAATTTTCGACATGCTCCACTAGATAGACCAGCACAAAACCTGCATAAACCAGTTTAGACATCCATACTTTGAATCAATCTCACCTTGCCGACCGGTTATAGGACAACCAGTTGTTGAAAGCCACTCATTATTCACTGGCCCCATTTAAGCCCAGCTTCTGAAAAAATTACGATATAGGTGTTTTCCATGCAAAGTGTTCTCCTCCAGAAATCAGCCATACATATACACATACCGACTACACACGCAAGCAGCCACCTCTTCAGGCCTGGCCCCGGGCCCTTTCAGCCATCACTGTGTCACAGCGGGTCTGGTGACTAACGGTTTTGGCTGCTACTTTAGCAAGGAAGCGGCTGACGCTTCAGGGCCACTCTGCCAGAGTACACAGGCTGGGAATCTGGCCAGTGGCGATATAGGAGGAAGCTGCTGGTATGCCAAGCCTGGGAGAAAAGCCATCGCATTAAAAGTGTCTGTTCAAAAAGGGAATGAAAAGTGTGGCATGCAGCGGTGACATGCAGTGAAGCTAAAACAGCCCGTAGGCAGATAAGCGGGACACGCCGCATGTAATTGGCCATTATTGCAAGCCAAGGACAGCCGTGACGTGGCACTAACGTGAGTTGTGCAATTTACATAATAGGCCTTGGGTCAGATATAGTAAAGATAAACATTCACTCGTGCTGTGGTATCTATACTCACTGCTGAGAAGACAAGCTCAAACCAGTATTAATGACCATAATGTTCCAGGGTGGTTCATTACAGTCCTTCTAATTGTTTAAGCTGAAGTGTGAAACTTTTGTGGTGTTGAAATACTTTCTCCTATCCCAGCTTAATATGCAGAGATAACTGCAAGAAAGCAATTCCTAGGTTCCTTTTCTCAAAAACGGTAAACACTATGGCACTAAAAACATTATTCTGTTTGTTTTGAGTAACCCATCCAGCTGGACACAAGGACATGGACTCAAACAATGGCATGAGTTGGGGGTGCGACTGTCTGCTTTTTTGATCAACATAAGATGGCCGTATTCTGACAGCTTTTTGAAAAAGAATGTTTATTTCTACAATTCTGTTTGGTGGCACAGAAATGACTCACTTTAGCCTTAAAATTTTTATTCATTTTGTTCATAATTTTGTTCATAAAATAATTGGAAAAATTCAAACAATAATATATTTTCATGACTCCAAAAATGACTAAATTTAAATAAATAACCATCAATTCATGTCGAAACGAATGTTCGAAACCATTTATGTGTGTTGTTGGTAGTAGTAGTACCAGCGTGTGCAGTTCAAAATGGAACTAGACACCCGTTTACTGTCCGCGCGATGCGTCTGATGAAGACAGGGTGTAAGTTTAGTTTTTAACCATTTACAACTTGCTTCATTAAATATAACAGTTGTAACATAATTAAACAATATCAGTTAATGCGTTACCTAAAATACTTGTAAAATACTTATGTTAGTAAAATACTACAAGTTAAAGCTAAACTGTAACTACAAAACACTGAAAAAAAACTCAAACTAAAGTTTCTATAGTGTGCAAACTAATGAAAATATTGAAATGGAAAAATTTTAAAAGCTAGTTAAAAAGCACGAGTACCTCATGCAGGTGACCATTATCCAAACCTCAACATGTGCTGGTTTCGACAGAGCTGTAGTCTGGGTACAAAATGTAGCACACTCTAGAACAAAGCAATGCTCACTGCACATGTAGATGAAGGCCATTTCCTGTTAGATACTGACCTTTCTAGCCATGTGCGCCAAAATCTGAGCGCTTCATCCGCTGACACATCAACCCACAGAGGCTGAGAAAGGCCGCCAGAACAATGCACCCTCAACCTGCGAAGCAAAAAAGACTGATGTGCAGAAATTGGTACTGTCCCCAGCACAGGAAGCTCAGGCGATTCCCTTTGTGTGAAGCCCTGAATGGGAGCAATACTGCTGACCACACACCACAGGCGTTAGCAGCCGGCACATAGCCATTTCGGTTTGACCTTCAAGCTGGTTCCTGGAGCACAGCTTCAGTGAAATGGCCCCTTCAACCTTTTTGAAAGAGCAGTCATCTGTTTGCCCACTTCTCAGACCTCTCCTTTGTGAGTGTGTAGTGTGTTTTTATCATTGGGCAGTCAGCCACACAAGACCAGTCAACCATGAAGCAAAGCCTTTTCAAACTCAACCCCTGACTTACATGTGACAAAACCTGCGCCTTTTAGGAGTTCAACATGTCTCCTTTGTTTATTTTTCAAAACATCACAGGCTGATTGGAGGATTGGCCTTGTGTATTTTGCTAGACAAACTTCGCTAACAAGGATTTATTTTTGTTCGGAAACGCGAGAGGAGCTGCAGATAGTAAGGAAAACAAAATCAAACGTTTTGTTGTTGTTAGATCATTAGAAGCAGTCTCGTTTTCTTTTCTCCACCAAATCTTTTCCAACCATTATTACTAACATCTGAGTGATGTTCTCCAACAAGCCTGGCAACGGACTAGTCAGCAATACTTAAAGTGTCCCATGACCACATATATATACTTTTTTTCTCAATGGTAATGGCGAGTACAAGGCTCCTTAGAAGGTTCCCGCCACAGAACTGCTTTATTTACCAAACAAACATCACATACTGATAAGTCGTCATTCAGCTTTGCGTATACACGTTTACCGATGTTCAGAGAGTTGTCAGGGTTGTACCAAAGTGCCTTTGGTGTGAAGTGTAAACAGACTCATCCTCCAGGGAGGGTTGTGGTGAATTCTTACATGACGTGAAACTAAACACTGCGGCTGAGGTGGGGAAAGAGTGAAGTGAAAAGAAAGGGAAGGAACAACTGTATTAAAGGGGAAGTAATCTGAAAATGTAAATTCTATCATTATTTACTCACCTTTATTTTTTAAGTTTCCTTGCACCAAGTCCAAGCCCAACCTTTTGTGCTCCATTTTAAACAGGCTTTTGATTATGTTAGTTAAATTTAGAGGTTTAAATGGCAATCTGGGATAAGTTTGTAGGCTTGGAGTTGTTGTTGACAATCAGTTCTCTACAGTATGCGAGATGCCGACAACTGATGCACATAGTCTTCGGAAAAGCATATTATTTTGATTGTGTCATTGAAATGTGATTGTTTCATGCAGACTAATCACAACCATGTAATTCAATATCTTAATTCTGTCACATCACTTCTGCTGTGAAAGTCCAACAATTGCTGTTTTCAGTCACAAACCAGCACAGTGCCAATCCTCATTACCTGAGAACATTAATAGAAAATGAACTGATATTAAATTAAAGACATTTGTTACTTTGCCTTGCTACTGTTCTTCAAAGATATGAATAATCAAAATGACTGTTAAAGGGATAGTTTACCCCAAAATAAAAAGTCTTTTGGCAACATTTACTCACCCTCACTTGAGAACCGAATCAGTCTGATTTGTAAACAAATCATCAAGATTAGTTTTTGGAACTGGATCAAGTGATTCACTGAAAATATCGGACTCAAAGAAACAAATGTGTCACAAATCAGGCATCGCTACTTACATTTCGGCCAGTTACACACAAAGCTATATACACAAGTTGTACATATGGACAACTTTTAATGGTGCTTTTTTGAAACTAGCCCCATACCTCATTAACTTTTGTTATTAGGAAAAGAGTGACCAGAATATTCTTCAAAGTAGTAAATGTAAATGATTTTCAAAATACATACAGTATATATCAAAATGTCAATATATACTGTATTGTTCTGTATATACACTGACTGAGCACTTAACCTACTTGTTCATGTGATTATCTAATCAGCCAATCTCGTGGCAGCAGTGTAATATATAAAATCATGCAGATATGGGTCAGGAGCTTCAGATAATGTTCACATCAACCATCAGAATGGGGAAAAAATGTATCAGTTATTTTGACCGTGGCATGATTGTTGGTGCCAGACGGGCTGGTTTGAGTATTTCTAGCTAACTCAGATAACCGATCTGTGCAATAGTGAGCAGAATAGCATCTCAGAATTGGGGCTCGAGCTGAGAAGGTCCCCTTGTTGAAAGAAATCACAAAAAGCATCCCCATTGTAAAACCACCAATCCCCTTACCATCCCGTTTAGATTAATTGTGTCATGTATTACTAAGAACTAATCAAGCAAATAAAATATTTTAATTCTCTATGTTTGATAAACAACAGACTTTAACCACAATTTGCCAATCAGAATTAGATTTCGACATATTTGGGGTTGCCAGATATCAAGAGAGGCAATCCCCATTTGTACATTTGTAGTTAAAAAGTATGTAAGTATTGTTTTGTTCCTAAAAATAATCAACCGTTTGGGTTCAGCGGAAATGTTTTTGTCAACTGGAGTCGTGTGGATTAATTTGATGCACCCTAAATATGCATTTTGGACCGTAAAAAAATGGAGTACATTCACTTGCATTGTTTAAAAGAGGAGGCCTGAAATGAAATCTTAAATTCTGCTTTGATGAAGAAAGAAAATCAGATAAGTCTTGAATGGCCTGAGGGTCAGTAAATGATCAGCACATTTTCATTATTGGGTGAACTATTCTTTTAAGTGTATATACTACATATATATGTAGTAATGTCATAGAATACAGCGTTTTCCAAAATGAACTGAACATCGCCACATTGTACACAACACCCAGAATGCTTTGACTCTTAAGGAAGTGGGATGTGGGCTTCATTGTTGAGCAAAGGGAGTCTGAGTGAAATCCCCTGTCTGGCACTGGTGCTTATCCCAGTTTCTGTGTTGTTCCTTTCAACCAAAAGGACTCTGTCACACATGCATGTAATCTCAGTGACAGACAGAAGGAGCAAAAATTGTATTTAGCTTGAAAGGAGAATGAAATCACGTGCAGAAAGGGAAAAGAAAAGGGGTCTGAGAGGTATTTTTGTTGACGTAAAATAGGGTTTCTTAATAGTTCATAAATTATAGCTTAAATTATAGGCTGAGTGCATAGTATGTTAGCATTGCATTGTGCATTATTCATGGAAACTTCAAAATCTCAATTATAACCTAGATGAAAATAGAAAATTAGAGAAAGTAAGGAACTGTTTGAGAAAGCATATAAAAGAACAATTATGCAACACTGGGGAAATGTGGAAACTCAATAAACTCAATGTCAAAGCAAGACATTTACTAAGCATTGGCTAAATTTGGAATTGGATTCTACAATACTACTCTTACACATTTTGCAGTGTGTAGCATGTTTGCTGTGCATAATAAATAACTTTTTGGTGTTCATGGAACATTAGGATGACCTCCTATATTTCTCAAAATATGCAGTATACAACAGAGCACACAGTGCCATATTGCACAATGCAATGCCCTCAACTTGACCTTCTATTTCCAGTGTGACGAATAAACTAAACGTAATAGCCACAATTGTTTAAAGTGTTTTTCTTGACTCATTATTATTAGGTCATAATATTTGCATACTATTTGTTTTTTAATTAGTAGTTCTGTTTAGTACTAGTGTATACTGTGCAGTATGCAGTAAGTTGCTCCCAATTATTTTGTTTATAAATTGTCACTTATAGCAGATTTACACATTTTAAATTTACAGTCTTTCTCAGAGCAAAATACTGATGACTAATCTTACACTACACAATTTTTGTCCAATCAAATGTTCTCTAGAATGAGAATGTCCCTTTCCCTCATACCACCTGCAACTGACTAGCAAATCATGGTTCAGTGAACTAAAGCATAACTTACTGGTTATTTAAAAAAAGGATATGCCCCACCCCAACTTCAATTTCAATAATAAATATATCAACACAGGAAGGAAAACTTTAAGCCAATTCATGGGAACTTTAAAAAGCATCGTTTCAGTCACTGAATTCTGGGTCTTTATTATCGTCAGTTTTACCAAGAGACATTGTGAAGCCGAGGACTGCAGTAAATGGGGTTAATACTAGAAAAGGCTTCAAGAACCCATTTTTTCTTCCAAGCTTTGTGTGTGTAAATGTGTGTATGCACTTCTGTTCGAAAAGGCTTGGGGCCCAGACACTTGAAATAATTTAGAGAATATGTCGAGTGTGGGTGGAAAGGAATGCGTGCCCAGATAAAAAAGAAAAGAAAGTGAAAGAAAGTGGAGGAGGTGGAGTGTGTGTGTGTGTGTGTGTGATAGACAGGGATAGACAGAGAAAGGGCAAACGAGTGGGGTGGGGCGGGACGGCAGTGCCACCTGAGATGGAGGAACGTTTAAGTGGCAGAACGCCTCGATGTAGGAGAGAGGGTGAAAAAGAGGACAGCGAAGGGAGAGGCAGAAGGGAACAACGGGGGGTTAGAGATATAAAGAGGGAAGGAGAGAGAGAGAGAGAGAGTGCAAAAAAGCAGGCAGCCCACTCTCTTACCTACTGTTCTCCATCGAGCACATTTCAAATGGCTTTTGCAGGTCTCGCTTAGGGGAACATCTATTCCTATCACAATGCTGCCCACACACCTCTCTCTCTCTGACAACAGAAGGGAGGGGGAGAGCGAGTAGGAGAGATGGGGAGAGAAGGAAAAAGAAACACAGAATACACACAGGTTTGGGCCTTAATTGTTCAGTAGCAGAAGCTTGAGGTTAGCATGTGATGCATGCAATTCATTCAATTTAAGTTAGACCCCACTGCACATTAAGGCCAACACAAATGTAATTTGTTTTCACTCACTCATTTTACTATTTCTGCTCAGCTATCTTTCTTTGTATTCCCTAAACCCTTTCTTTTATTGACACCCCCTTGAGCTGTGTTTTAGAACATGGTAGTTGATTTCTTGTTGGTGCAAGCTGGTTATTAGCTGTTTGACCAGCAACCATGTTCCAAAAACCAGCCTGACCACCTTAAGCTGATATGACCAGCTGGTAGCTAGTCTGTTGCTGGTCCAATATAGTCAATTTACCAACTTGGACAAGCTAATGATTAGCTTCGACCAGCTAGAAACGAGCTACCATATTCCAAAAACCAGCTTGACCACCTTTAGCTGGTATGACCAGCTGGTAGCTGGTGTGTTGCTTGTCTTAGATGGTCTACCATACTGGATTAGCTACTAACCAGCTACTGACTAGCCTAGGCCAGCTAGAAACCAGCTACCATGTTCCAAAAACCAGCTGTCAATTTGTCAATAAGCTTAATATCAAGAAGATAATGAACAACCTGAACAAGCTTAAACCAGCTAAAAACCAACTACCATGTTCCAGAATCCCGCTTGAATATCTTTAGCTGGTTTGACTAGCTGGTAGTGTATTGCTGGTCTAATATAGTCTATCAGCCAGGACCAGCTTGGACAAGCTTCGACCAGCTAATGACCAGCTTGGACATGCTTAGACTAGCTAGAAACCAGTTACCATGTTCCAGAAACCTCCTTGACCCCCCTTTAACTGGTATGACCAGCTGGTAGATGGTGTGTTGCAGGTCTAATAAGGTCTGCCAGCCTGGACCAGCTAATGACCAGCTTGAACCAGTAAGAAACAAGCTACCATCTTCCAAAACACATCTATCAATTTAAGATGGATTTTCCAGCAGGGACTGTCTCTTTCTTTTCCATTTTGAGCATCTCATCCCCTCTACCCCCTTCTCACCATCCCTCCCCCAGCCCTCTCCTTGTCTTCATCCCCCGCCCTGTACTTTGTTGGATCCAGGCAGCCCATGTGACCACGGATGCTCTGAGTGACTGCAGAGCTGGGGCACTTCCACTGCCAGAGAATTCCACCAGAATACGAATGAGAATCCAGCTTTTACAGAGAGCATGGCCAAAATGTCCAGGGTAATGCACACATTTAAGATGTGCCTCTGATACAAAAACAATAATTATTGCTACAAAGATGGATTGGAAGCAAGAATAGTTATGTGTTTGTTATATTTGTAAAGCTTGATTTTAAATAGAAATAGTAAATGTGTAAACACCTTTAGGGCTTGAATAGACTGTATTTGATGCCTTTGTGCATTCTCTTTTGGTGATGGTTTAATATTGACCATCTGATCAATATTAAAGATTGCATTCATATGGTGAGTCCTATCTGAAATTGATATGTGCACACGGAGTGAACTCAGGTATCTATTGAAAATATTCTAACCCCAAATGTTATGTGATAAAGAAGTAATGTATTGATTTCTGCAGGGAGAAATATAGGTCCAAGCAATGGGTATGCTTAAGATCAACCACAGAATTCTCACTTGAACCAAGGCTACTGAATACTAATCAATACCACTGCATTGCCTACTGAAAGAGGAATGTGGGGAAGGACATACTGAAGGGCTTGTCCCTTATTTTTTAAATAGCCAATAGCCTTTTGTTCATGTCATGGCAAGGCAAAACCACACAAAGCCACTTCTTTTACAATCAATTGATGATTGGAAAATGAAACCTAGTAAATGGAAAAAGTATGAGCATTAATACAAGCGAAACAACCAACACACACAAACAATCATGATTTGCTACTTGCTATAATTTCTACAGTATGCTAATTGGTTTATGATAATATATCTAGGATAATTAGGAGGATAATATAAATATACTTTTGTCATTCTAGAGAATATTTGATTGGATAAAAGGGTGTATATGCACATGCATAGATGATACAAGAATTATCTATATATTTTTGTTTTCCTAGAATATAAGGAGTACATTTAAAATGTTTTAGAGAGTACATTTAAATATAAATGGCCACAAAGCTAAAACACATGTTACTTTATGTGCAAAGTTCTCTGCTGGTATTTGCATTTTTAGTATAAATTCTCTGCCTTGCCCAGTAGGTGGCGATGTGCACAAAGAATGCGAAATGGCAAAAACAAAAGAAGAAAAAAGTAAAAGTGGAGATTTATACTGAAAAAGGACTTACATTTTGATCTGTTTCTCACCCACACCTATCATATCGCTTCTGAAGATGATGAGAGTATTTTCATTTTTAGGTGAACAGTCCCTTTAATTTCTGAATTCTTGTGTGGTCTCTCTGGCTCATTCTGGTTCAACACATGACATGAGTGTGTTTATTCGTTGTTAATCCAGAATGTCACATCTGTCTCTATGGCGGTGAAAAGCTCCTCACTCCTTTTCGGATCCGAGATCAGCATCTCCAGAGAAACCTTAATGAAAACCATTGTGAAGGTAATCTCAAAACCAATCTGAGATCAGGGTGAAGAAGTGACTTTCACCAATACATCTCCATTGAAGTGAGAAAGATTCAGTGGAAACCAGATCAGCAAAAGAAAGGGCCTTGTTCTCGTACAAAAACGAGCCTTCTTTGTGAAGAGCAAAAACAAACACTCTCATCCTTTCAAAAAAGCACTGAGGCACAGATTATGAGGCAGTGCACAAGACAGACCGTGTTTCCATGAACAAACAATAACTGCGAGACCACCCTGAGGACGTTTAAACTCTGAAGTCAAACAAAGCCCCCCCGGTGGGGCTCCTTTCTCATGTTAACATGAACGTCGAAACTCAACCTTGCATGAGTTTGACTCCTAAGTGATGTGTTCTGCCTCTCGGTTTGAGCATGACTGTAACTAACCCTCACATGACTCATCCAATGTGGTCTTGTGGGTCCTGGTGTCGTGACTAAAGCTGGATGCACACTGTGCAATTTTTGCCATGATTTTGCCTTCTGAGACCATTTTGTGGCATCGTAAAAGATTTCTGTTGTCGTACTCTTGAATTGCTTAGTTTGACAATCAATTCCATTTCAGTTTCTCGTGTAAATTCAATGGATGTCATAAGGAATGTGGAATGGTGACTTAACGCTGGTTAACACTGTCAATGGTGAGCAAAAGTGAAGATGATGTAGCCTATATTGTACTATCTGACATAAAAGACTGATGTCATACAATATGCCTTGGCTTTTCCTCAAGATCTCACTTGGGTCATATCATACAATCTGACAAGCAACAATCATGAGAGAAAAATCATACAGTGTACACCCGACTAAAGCTTGAATGTATGAAAAGAGAGTGCACTTCGGCTTTGGTACTAGCAATGCTGCCCTGGGCATCACAGAGGAGCAGCTGGACATGAACGCTCCAGAGAGATTCGACTGGGCTCTGGAGCAGACTGAAAATGGACTGATCTGGAACGCAGACTTTATTGAACATCTGCTGATTATCCAGCAGTGCCACTGTAAGGCCTGGAGGTGAGGGACGTTGTTGGTTCATCAAGAGTACTGTGAAAGCTGGAGACTCCAGATGATGTCCACACCAGAGGCACATGCTATGTGTGGCATCATGACAACATGGCATCAAAGGCCAGTAGTTCACCCAAAAATGAAAATTCTCTCATTATTCACTTACCCTGATGCCATCCCAGATATGTATGACTGTCTTTCTTCAGCAGAACACAAATGAAGATTTTTAGAAGACAGAGCTCTGTCAGCTCCTTATAATGCAAGTACATGGGTGCCAGAACTTTTACGGTCCTAAAGTCACATTTAGACAGCATAAAAGTAATCCACACGACTCCAGTTGATCATTGAATGTCTTCCGAAGTGATTATGTCAGTAATTAAAGCATTTTTAATTTTATATCTGCGCTTCCATCCAGGGCTCTCATGCTGTTTGAAATGGCCAAACTCTCGAGTGACGTTCTTTCTACTGTTAAACACCGCTTCGGAATTCTCAAATTAACTCGCCACTTCACATCAGCTGCTGGCAGGAAGTGCTTTTTAAAAGTTAATCATGTTTTAATTATCGATTTATTTTTTACTGGAGTAATGTGGATTACTTTAATGCTGCCTAAATATGACTTTTGGACCATCAAAGTGCTGGCACCCATGTACTTGCATTAAAATGAACTAACAGAGCTCTGTCTTCTTCTAAAAATCTTCTTTGTGTTCTGCTGAAGAAAGACAGTGTGGGATGGCATCAGGGTAAGTGAATAATGAGGGAACTTTCATTTTTGGGAGAACTATTCCTTTAAAACCTGGTACTAAAATGTGTTTTGGATAATCTGTTTGAAACGGGATGGCATTAAAGATGGTGGTCAAAAACAGCTCAAAGTGTAAACAGTCATCAACAGTATTTCTGAGTGAAAGAGGATATTCAATGTGAATATAGGGCAGGACTTGATTTTATCTATGAGGAATTGAATATGAAAGCAATCTCTGTTACAGGAGGGGAGGGGTTGAAATATAAGAGGGACTGGTGGTATCAACCAAATAGGGATGCATTTTCTACAGAGCCCCTTTGAGGACAGGGTTGGAATTATTTTTTTCTGAAAGTTTTGCATTCCCCAGCAATAAGTTTTGCATTTCCTCGCAATAAATTTACCATTGTTTTACTGTAGTAACCATATTTTAACCTTAACACCATATTAATAATACAGGAAAATCAAAACTATATAAATGAAATTATAATTTTTTGGTTTTTATAGTTTTACTACAAATGGTATGTTAAAGTAAAACCATAGTAACCAAAATAATTAGCATGGTTAATCTATAGTAAAACCATGGTTATAATATGGATACAGTATTCAGTGTTAAAACCATGATTTTTTTCCCAAAAAATAAAAAAGAAAGATGGAAAAAAAAAGGTAAGCCTAACAGACATGGTTACTATAATATTACTATAATGAAACCATGATTCCTGCCAAAAAATATGGTTACTACAGTCTACAATATTACTGTAGTAAAACCATAGTTAAAATAAGGTATTTATAGTAGTGGTATTTGTGAGGGAATGCAAAAATATTGCGAAGGAAAGCTAAACTTACTGGGAACGCAAACTATTGCGAAGGCACGCAAAGTTTATTGGAAAGGAACGCAAAAGTATTGCGAGGGAATGCAGAACTATTGAGAGGGAACACAAAACTTGTTGCTCGGGAATGCAAAATTAATGCGAGGGCACACAAACTAATGCAAGGTCCCCCCAAACTAATTGTTGGTGAATGCAAAACTATTGCAAGGGAACACAAAACGTATTGCGAGGTAATGCATAACTATTGCGAGGGCACGCCAAACTTATTGTGAGTGAACGCAAAACTGTTGCTAGGGAACACAAAAAGTATTGTTAGGGAATGCAAAACTATTGCAAGGGCACGCCAAACTTATTGTAAGGGAATGCAGAACTATTGAGAGGGCATGCAGAACTATTGCGAGGGCATGCCAAATTGATTGTGAGTGAAGGCAAAACTGTTGCTAGGGGACACAAAACTTATTGCAAGGGAATTCAAACTATTGCAAGGGCACGCCAGACTTATTGTAAGGGAATGCAACTGTTGCAAGGGAACACAAAACTTATTGCGAGGGAACGCAGAACTATTGCAAGGGAACACAGAACTATTGCGAGGGAACACAGAACTATTGCGAGGGAACACAAAACTATTGCGAGGGAACGCAGAACTATTGCAAGGGAACACAAAACTATTGCGAGGGAACACAGAACTATTGCGAGTGAACACAACTATTGCGAGGGAACGCAGAACTATTGCAAGGGAACACAAAACTTATTGCGAGGGAACGCAGAACTATTGCGAGGGAACACAGAACTATTGCAAGGGAACACAAAACTTATTGCGAGGGAACGCAGAACTATTGCAAGGGAACACAAAACTTATTGCGAGGGAACGCAGAACTATTGCGAGGGAACACAGAACTATTGCAAGGGAATGCAGAACTATTGCGAGGGAACACAGAACTATTGCGAGGGAACGCATAACTATTGCGAGGGAACACAGAACTATTGCGAGGGAACACAGAACTATTGCAAGGGAACACAAAATTTATTGCGAGGGAACGCAGAACTATTGCGAGGGAACACAGAACTATTGCGAGGGAACACAGAACTATTGCGAGGGAATGCAGAACCATTGCGAGGGAACACAGAACTATTGCAAGGGAACACAAAACTTATTGCGAGGGAACGCAGAACTATTGCGAGGGAACACAGAACTATTGCAAGGGAATGCAGAACTATTGCGAGGGAACACAGAACTATTGCGAGGGAATGCAGAACTATTGCGAGGGAACACGGAACTATTGCGAGGGAATGCAGAACTATTGCGAGGGAATGCAGAACTATTGCGAGGGAAAGCAAACTACTGTGAGAGAATGAAACATTTTTTGTTAGGGCAAACAAAACTTACTGCGAGGGAATGCAAAAATATTTCAGTACAAAAAATTCCCACCCTGTCCTCTAAGGTACTTTTCAGAGTTGGAGCAAGTTATTACATTTTTATGGCAGATTACGAAGAAACACAAACATTTTGCATGAAACTAAGTCTGGCGAACTCCGACCTGCAAAAGATGTGTGATAAGATGATGGAAAGTCACACGCTGACCTCTTGGATCAATTCAAAGAACACATATTTCAAAGCTGTGTGTTTTTATTGCTGTAGGAAAATGAGTAGACAAAATATTTGACCATTTTGAATATAACATTATTTTTTATTTGTGATGTAGTATTTATTAAAACCAGAAGCCCTCGAGCATGACATCATATACTAAACATTGCGCTGTCTGAAATATTTTTGCAAACTCAAAACCTAATGTGACCGCAGCTTTAAGCTGAAATTCTAGAATTATCCAAGACGACGTAAGCGTATAACAATAAATCAGAGTGACTCCTCAGATCCTACACCCTCTCTCTTTCTCTGTCTCTTTCTCCATCCCCACCTTTGCAAAGACAAACTCATTTCCATATAAATGGAGTGTAGGCCTGCAGCCCAGGGACCAGACAGAATTGCAAATATTTCATCTCTTGCCTGGAGAGCCATTGCTGTTTCTCAGTCACCATTAGTCGTTGCTTCCTCTCTCTTTCTCTATCCTCATCCACTTCATCCTCTTACAGTTATGCACACCTGACCACATCACCCAAGCACCTGCAGCGGTCAAAGGAGGCTCTCTGGCTCTGATCACTCAGCGGTTAGCTATCCAAATGTTGCTTGTCAGGTGAACACAGGGACACTTGAAACGCTTTGGCTAAACCATGTGGGTGAGCAGACAAGCTCTTTCTCTCGTGTCCTTCACCATCCACCCACAATATTTTTCTTTTTTAATTCTACCCTTCTTCCCCAAGGCAGCTGACATCCTGGTTTAAATGTTTTTGTTTGTGTTTATTACCATTATGATTGGGAACTGAGAACCGGTTCTTATTCAGATCCGGTTCCATTTTTTTTCTTTATTATTCGGTCAAAGTCATCCATTTCAAAAAACGTTTCATTTTTTAAATACAATTTTAGTTTTTTAATGAAATCAATTAATATGTTGGCACAAATATATTTTGGTCTACAAAACTCATTTGAAACATTTACGCATACGCCTTCAGATCAAAAGGTTTTTAAGATCATGAGGAACATTTCAGTCAAGTGACCCCAAATTTTTAACAGCAGTGTATAGTTAAAAATATATAAAATACACTCACCGAGCACTTTATTAGGAACACTATAGTCCTCATAAAGTGCCCAACGTGGTCTTCTGCTGTTGTGGCCCATCTACATCAAGGTTCGACGTGTTGTGCATTCTGAGATGCTATTCTGCTCAATACAATTGGTTGATTTAATTGCCGTAGCTTTTCTATCAGCTCGAACCAATCCGTTGTCCTCTCATCAACAAGGCATTTCCGTCAGCAGAACTGCCGTTCACTGGATGTTTTTTGTTTTTGGCACCATTCATAGTCAATTCTAGAGACTGTTGTGCATGAAAACCCAGGAGATCAGCAGTTACAGAAATACTCAAACCAGCCCAACTGGCACCAACAATCATGCCACACTTTTTCCTCATTCTGATGGTTGATGTGAACATTAAATGACGTTACTGACCTGTATCTGCATGATTTTATGCACTACACTGCTGCCACATGGCTGATTAGACAATTGCATGAATAAGTAGGTGTTCAGGTGTTCCTAATATAGTGCTCAGAGAGTGAATATGCATTTTATAAAAATAAATGATAAAAGCATTTTTTGTTTGTTCAGAAATTGTATTGAATATATAGTTAAAGATATAACGTTGCATTTATGCATCTAAAAAGTATGTGTAAACACACCATTTGCAAGAATTCCATTTATTTCTGTTCTATCTCTGAAATGTCATCATTTGGCAAATTGCCTTTTTTATTTCCATGTACAAATTCAGAGATTGTGATATGAACTCTAAGATGTGTAATCAAAATCTTCCAAGATAAAGTTATAAACATGAGTGTTATAACACTTCTGTATGAGTGTATGTTAACACTCATTTTTTTGGTCTATTTTTATTCCTATTTTTTTTCTGTTTTTATATCTGAGACAAAGTTGATGGTTAACGTAAACAATTGAGAAATTCCTTAGTCTCCTCTGCTATGAAAGAGCACCCAATTTACATTAACATCATCCTCTGGGTTCTCTTTTAAAAGCATTATTCCTCTCCTCTTTAGACGTTAGTCCAATGTCAACCACTAGAACGTGATCGCTACAGATGGTCAGTGTGTAATACGGTTAGTTATAGTTACACCAGTGCCAGAAGTTCAGATTACATGATCTAATTCCCTTCTCTGTGTGTGGCTCTTTGTCACACTTCATGCCTTGTGATGCTCAGTCACATTCAACTGAAGATCTGGGATCTAATTGAGGAAGCATTATTTTTTCCACCAGGAGAGCACAATACAAATTGAATGAGGAAATAAATAATTAAGTTTTAGTTTCAAGTGAAAAAAAGACTTTACTCTGACTGATAGGGAAGAAATCAATGCTTTCTTACTCCTTGCGTGTTCGGAGCAAAGACTCCGGGGGATACGGGGGCAATGTCTGTGTGTCTCCGAGACAACATGTGTTAGAACAAGCAGTGGAAAGCAGAAACTGTTATTAAACATTTTAGAGTGTTACAATGGTGACTGATGTCAAATACGACACAACTGGAGACAGAAGTAATGACTTAATATGAATGCAAAACAATGGAGATCGTGGGAAAGCTGCTACTATTAGGAACTGCGGGAACAAATTTTGATGGAATTTGGAAGTTAGGCAGGAGAATGGATGATAGAGACAGCAATATGTAAATAATAAAGGAAATAAGTTTAAATATGGGAGGATTACTAGAATATGATGAGCTTCAACATGATCACACAAGAAAATCGGCATGGTGCTACAGAATGTTCCGGTATCCTGAAATTGACCACATGCTGCTGAAATGCTAACAAGCACCATTTCCCATCAGATATTTTCATTAACCTGTGATGCTTCTGATAGCACATTGTACAACACAAGACACAAGATCTAGTCCCATAGGAACCAGGAAGTATTCAAGTTAACAACAACAATGATGAGCGTGATTCGGAGGTTGCATTTTCACTTTAAAATTAAACGATTACTACACTGACAGTTACCCTTACGTCAATCGAGAGTTCATGGCAAATTTGCTACTGATAATTTTCACATGCAAATGAGCTTTTGCGGCAAACTTGCAGCAAATTGTCCAGTGTTGCAAAATGTTTGCCAGAGGTTCACCACTACCAGCAAAGAGCTGCAAACTTCTGGCAAACATCTGTGGCGAATCAAATGCAAATTTGCATGTGAAAATAACGATCAGCAAATTTGAGGCAAGTTTGTAGGGGTAGGTTTAGGGTTGGGGTCTGGGTTAGAGTGTATGATTAATAAAATATGCAATTCTGTTGACTGTATTACATAATTTACAAATAAAAACAATTCGCATCACAACTCGATTTTGACGCCACTCAGTGGACGTTTCACCCTGAAACTGGTGCGCACACGTGCCAACATGCTCAACTCCAATTTCAGCTTTAGCCACTGGGGGCAGTGGTTCCAATTTTAGTAATCAATATATAGTAATCTATAAGCAGACTATGCGGTCTGTGTAGGGCACCAACTCCCTAGGGGGGCACCATCTTACCCTAGGAGGGCACCAGAAATTCCACCGTTGCCCTTACTCGCACATTATACGTTATTCAAGGACCCAAAAGCAGTTGCGGAACACAGATGGTCGCTTCACACTCATTTCACGCATATCTCCCCTCCCCGCTCAGTCGATCGCTTCTCGCTCATTGACAAGGCACTAAAACGCCGTCTTATAGACCGATTTCATCTGAACTTCCAACCTCCTCTTGCTGAATTAATAGTGTAAATGAATGTATTATAAAGGTGTACATAAGGGTGAAACATAATTTCTTTATTCATTACGCAAAATGAATCATGTTGAAAACTATAAAAAAAAAATGCTTTGCATTGTAACAAATTCCAGCACAACCCCCGCCACATACCTACACACCCACCCCCCCAAATTCTCATTAATGTAATGCAAATAAATCTATTTTTCATTACTGTATTGTAAAAAAATATCCATATTTTTTAGTTAACATTGCATGTAATTTTTTTTTATCAAATTAATTACATGGTGTCCCGATTAATTAATCGCGATTAATAGCATATACATATATTTGCTGAGAAAGCCCCTCATATAACAATAATTCAATATAGAATGATTATACATATTTATATCAATATATAATTATACACAGTTATCTTTAAATATTTAAAAATATATATATATATATATATATATATATATATATATATATATATATAAAAATTCAGATAATTAAAATGCATTACATTCTTGTGGCAGAAGAGTTCATCATTAATAAGACAAAAAGCGGCTTTAGAATACAATGTATCGTTTACTACAATATTATTGATCATAAGTCAATCATTGGCATACAATTCACAGCAATCCATTTCACAAGTGAATTTGTCAATCAGTTCGAGAGTTATTATGAGGGCTTGTTTAAGGACCGTCAACTGTTACTCCTGCGTCAGACATTTGTTTTTAATTTTTTATTAATGCTTACCAAACTTTTACATCTAGAGCCAAGAGGTATATTAAAACAAACAACAACAAAAAGGAAAATAAATAAATAAACAGTTTAATAAAAATATCAAATTGTTTACATATTTCAATACACTTTATAGCTTTCTTGTTACTCAAATTGGAAATTGTTATTAGGTATTGCTGAACCTCTGAATTAAAAATTTAAACTAAGGCTTTATAACCACCATACTTACATTTATGAAAACTAAACTTTGCCAACAAAAGCAGAACATTAATCAAATAATATTCCTTATGAAGAGACATGACATAGCTAAAAAAAATGTATAAAATATTTTCAAAACAAAGTTGAAAGCTGGGAAAAATATCTCTAACAATCTTGCAGAAATCAGACCAAAAACAAGTCGAGTAGAGACAACTCCAAAATAAATTTAAAAAAAATTCCGCCTGCAGACCACAAAATGTACAGAATATATCGACATCACAATTAAATCTCTCTACATGAAAATAATTAGTGGGGTAGTACTTATGAATAAGTTTGAAGGAAATGTCTTTGTTTTATTCGTGATTATATATTTATGGGTAACTTCCAAATTTTGCACCATCTCAAACCAGCCTCACCCTGCGTCAGATATGCTTGTGTAGCGTCTCGGGTGCGTTGCATCATAAACATAAAATGTTTAGGTCACTGTGTGCAGTTAAATATATTTTAATACTCAATCTTTAAACACATCTTGAGATCTCTTAGTTCGCATTTACGCTCCTTCAAGTGTTTTGAACGCAAGAACCTTACGCATGTCTGTGTTGTTCTGCCTATTGAACTGTTGTTTTCTTCACTGTATAAACTGCGTGTTGCTCATACAGCTGAAATTTCTCTTACTGCCCTCTGGAGTAAACAGGTGGTACTACAAGCTTGCATTTCTCAGGACTCTTCCTTATTATGGTCTGGGGGAAGTGCGATTAATTGCGTTATTTTTTTTAACGCACTATTTTTTTGTAAAATTAATCGCACTGAATTAACGCGTTAAATCGACAGCGCTAATTTAATACATCTGTGAGACTGTCTAAAAATTGAGTTTCAACCTATTATATTGAACTGATATAACTCTGTGAGTAGCACAAGCATCAGAATGGCAGAACAGGACAGTAATGAAAATACAAGTTATATTCAATATCCTACTGAAAAGACCAGCGTAATTGTTTTCATATAAGTGGTATTTTAATAGTATTATGATGTAAATGTGAGTCCTGTGTACATCGCTTTATTTTCGGCTTAACTTTGCGAGAGCTGATGCAACTGGCTAATCTTCAGTCTGGAATGCTATGAAAAGTTTAATTGTGAATCATGAAGAGACCTCCAGTAACAACAATGAACAGCCTAAAAGATCATTCATAATGATATTGGAGCCTCCTTTACCACATAGATGTTCTTTGGTCCATGTCATGAGGTGAATTATAGCTAATCTTGCAATTTGGATACACATATGATAAACATTAGTGACAGTTGATGCCATTTGATCCTATACCATGTATATGGTTGGATTACAAATTTGCAGAAATATGATAAATACATGGACCACTTTAAAATAAATCTTGATTATCCATGCTGACAAAAAGTTAATTTGACATTCTACACTCCTGTAA
Organism: Xyrauchen texanus; assembly: GCF_025860055.1. Taxonomy (NCBI): domain Eukaryota; kingdom Metazoa; phylum Chordata; class Actinopteri; order Cypriniformes; family Catostomidae; genus Xyrauchen; species Xyrauchen texanus. The sequence goes on from NC_068325.1 coordinate 13,797,003, forward strand.
GAGACGTAAAGCAGAACAAAGGCATATGGGTCAAAGAGGGGGAAGGATAGAAAGGGAGAGTGAGAAACAAAAGAGAACAAATGGATGATGTTCTAATCCTACTCTAACACCCACTCATCCTGCTGAGCCATAATTCCATCCATGGAGGGAAAGCCAAGTGTGTTGTCCTTCCTCTGTCAACCATTCCATTTCTTCATCTCTAGCGCCATCCCTCTCTCCCACTTTCCTTCCTACTATGGGGTTAAGAGGTCACACCATGTTGATGGTATTTGTCCTTTATGCTGTTCATGAGAAACAGCACCATACCAAAGCAACCCACAAACATTTAAAAAGAAGGGAGTTGTCTGTTTTTATTGCCATAAATCTATGTTTTTTTAAATGTTTTTCAGTCAGTATTCAACTTGAACACACCAGCGTGAAAGACCATGTTATACATGTTACCATGTAATACTATGTATTAATTAGTCTACAAAAGGAATCAAATCTATTCAAATACTCAATTGGGAAGTGTCCATTCATTCATGTGCCATCTGCAGCAAAAGCCATTCACACATCTGCCACAAGTACGAAATCTTATCACCATTCTTTTGTCTTTATTCTGAATATTAACACTTTTATGATCTTATCTTTGCGGTAGTCTCAGTGTCATCATAAATTACAATCATAGAGTGTAATCGGTGCATATTATGGCCACGTATAGTGCGTTAGCGCATTTGTGTCATGAATTCAGTATCTAAACGAGACAAATTAAACATTTTCTACAGCAAATAGTACTTGTATTTTAAATAGTATTTTCAAAGTCATCTAGTAGATGGGTTGCCTGAACAACTAATCCTGTAAGTGGTCTTTAAGCCCTGTTCTTTAATCTTGGGTTACACTCAATCGGACATGTTTCTTAAGGCTAATCGATATTTAATGGGTGAACAGGCTTTTTTTTAAATTATTTTAAAAGTTATGATGAAATTACTTATGTTTTTGTTATGCTTAGGTGTTAGTTTAGTGATATTTAGTTAGTAAAATCATAACAAACTGCGATTGGTCGTTTGTATGTCTCAATATGGCTCCTACACATCCAGGCAGGTGATTCTCTGTGCCATCACGGCTTCCAAAACTTATCTGCCAAACGGAAACTTTGTTAAGCTGTTTACGAGTTTAGTTTGTTTAATTAGTTTAGTTCATTTACTAGAAAAAAGTTTGGCTTCTTCCATTCTATAAATTAGGCTTTAGGGGGCATTTACATAAGACACATTCTTGCATTCATAAACAGATAATTTGGTCAAAAAGAATGAAACAGATTGCAAGACACTTGCGACACCTTTTTATATTTTTGACAATAAAATTGATGAAAAATTCTAGATAAACTAGTAAAACTCTCTAATAAACAGGTCAGTTGTTGGACGATTAGTGGACTTCTCAGCCATCATAACCGCTCGAACGCACAACATTTGTGAATTTGCTAGGCTAAGTTTGAGGATTTGAGACCAATGACGCAAGAACACTTTGGGAAAATATGCCCTTTTGTGCCACTAAATTCTTGGATAACGAAACTGAGCAAACAAAATAGTTGTGCACAATAAATGTATATGCAGCATAGTTCTAGCGGAAAGTCTAGCAGCTGTACATCATTGCACCATTAGCTAGGTAACTCCTAGCTAGTCACATGTAAGCCAATGCTTTATAAGTCTACTCACAATCACATTGCTGTTTCAGTGTGCTAACATGGCAACCTCCACCACCCCACAACCACCAGTCGAGTCCCATCCCGCAAGGGGTAGGCGCCTCACCCCTGCCTCCTATGTCTGGCAGGATATGACAGTTCCAAGTACAACCTCTTCGGACCGCCAGACGGGGCCTACGCCAAAGAGAGTCATTACATTTCTGTTTTACATTCATCAAATAAATGGAATCTTAAATTTCACTCAAGTCTGCGAGTCTTTCTGATAGAATAACTGTTCCTTTAGTTTCAAGAATTTCCTGGGAAACCAAACAACATTGTTTTTTTCCATGTGTTTCCATAGTGTGAATGCACTATTTGGGGTGAGCGTGTCACAACCTGCAATACATGCAAAGAACACAGTAAGCGGGAAACAGACTGGAGACTCAGTCAGAAAGCATGGCATTGCATTCAGACCACACTGTTTTTGACGTGACTCAAAGGAAGAACGTGTAACTCTCATCATTTACCCTAACCCTCCTGGATGACCAACACGAGGCACTGCCAATCACATGCTTGGCCTAATTTGTTTGTCATTCATCGTCATAGGACTTCAATGCTTTTTGCAACAAGTGCAAACATATAAATTCTCATTAGACTCGGTCACCTTTCACTTTCATTGCATCTTTTTTCCATACGATAAAAGTTCATGTATTTTGTATTCCATTTAAGAAAATAAAGTCTTAGTGTTTGAAATGACATGAAGGTGAGTAAATGAAAACAGGATTTTTGTGAATTCTTTTTACCCCTAAAAAAAGAAGAACTTCTCTGAAAGTATATCGGGACCTTGGTTCATGATCACTGTCTTGCCTCTTATTCCTTTCAAGTTTTTTGTGGTTTATGAAAGGCTAGTGGACTAACATCATCACATGTAGCACGTAGAGGGTGTCGAAAAATCTTACCATTATTCACCCATGGAGACCCTTAATTAATTAATGTACTGATCATAGGTAATTGCCATTTCAAGGTTGAGAGAATACGCTGAGCCACAGCTTTTCGGTAAAAGAGTGTCATCCACAGCCAAAGGAAGCATAGCAATCTTGGACTTCACAGAGGGTCAAGGAAAGTTGCATCTTCCCAAATAAACACCACCAAACCTCTCACAATTAGAGATATGCAAACAAAATATTTTCGAAGTCAGTAGATGGGTTGCCTGAACAACTAACCCTGTAAGTGGTCTTTAATCTTGGGTTACACTCAATCGGACAAGATTCTTAAAGTTTAAATCAATATTTAATGGGTGAACAGGCTTCTTTTAATTCATCAATAAAAGTATGACGAAATGACTTATGTTTTTGTTATGCTAAGATGTTAGTTTAGTGATATTTGGTTAGTAAAATAATAACGAACTGCGATTGGTCATTTGTATGTCGCAGTATGGCTACTACACATCCAGGCAGGTGATTCTCTGTGCCATCACGGCTTCCAAAACTTATCAGCCAAACGGAAACTTTGTTAAGCTGTTTACGAGTTTAGTTCATTTACTAGAAAAAAGTCTGGCTTCTTCCATTCTATAAAATTAGGCTTTAGAGGGCATTTACATAAGATACATTCTTGCATTCATAAACAGATAATTTGGTCAAATAGAATGAAACAGATTGCAAGACACTTGTGACACCTTTTAAAACAATTTTGGTAACTATTTTTTACACGCCTAACAATATAAAAAATACAATTGATGAAAAATTCTAGATAAACTAGAAAACTTCTCTAATAAACAGGTCATTTTTTGGACGATTAGTGGACGTCTCAACAATAGTAACCTCTTGTACACACAACAGTTGTGAATTAGCTAGGCTAAGTTTGAGGATTTGAGACCAATGACGCAAGAAATCTTTGGGAAAATATGCCCTTTTGTGCCTTGGATGAGGAAACTGAGCAAACAAAATAGTTTCATAGCATTCAATAATAACTATTCCTTTAGTTTCAAGAAAGTTCCTGGGAAACCAAAAAACATTGTTTTTTTCCATGTGTTTCCATGGTGTGAATGCACTATTTGAGGTGAGCGTGTCGCAACCTGCAATACATGCAAAGAACACAGGAAGCAGGAAACAGACTGGAGACTAAGTCAGAAAGCATGACATTGCATTCAGACCACACTGTTTTTGACGTGACTCAAAGGAAGAACATGTTACTCTCATCATTTACCCTAACCCTCCGAGATGACCAACCCGAGGCACTGCCAATCACATGCCCCTTACAGCAAGTCCAGTCATGATCAAGCATCTTTCCAGTAATACTCTACCAATGGGACATGCCGAGTCGCAGTTTGGAAATAGCACTCTGTCACTTACTGCAATATCACTTTCCTTAAAGTGAGGATGCTATATTGTCACTACTCATCTTTAGGGGTGGGCATCAGCAGGGATCTTGCCATAAACTATTGTTTGTGGATATCTGGTTCGCATTATGATAATATTGCAATTATTTATGTTAAAGGTGCTGTAAGCCATTTTCTTTTTACATGGAAAGGTATGCAAAAGATTTTCCAACACCATGAAAGATATTACTGAAATAAGTGTCCTGAGATATTTCACCAGTCTCTGTGACGGCATTAGACTCTGTAAACAGCAAAAAAAATGTGTATACGGTCTCTGACGCTTTGTGCCTGTCAATCATTCTCTCATAGTATTGTAGTTGCAGTGAATTATTGGGGCTTAATGCCATTTTTATGCCACGTGCATAACAGTTATCAGTTGAAGGCGCTATTTTGCTGCTGTTGTTTTTGACAACTGCCTTTGCTTGGTGTTGGTATCAAAGCTCATTAGGTATCTTTGAGTTGTGGTGGCATAGTGGGCTAGAGAACATAACTGGTAATCAGAAGGTTGCTGGTTCAATTCTCACAGCCACCACCTATGTGTCCTTGAGCAAGGCACTTAACTCCAGGTTGCTCCAGGGGGATTGTCCCTGTAATAAGTGCACTGTAAGTCACTTTGGATAAAAGCGTCTACCAAATGTATAAATGTAAATGTAAATCTTTGGAGTGCAGGGTTTTGGAAAAAAGGGGGTGGGGCTAATCCAATGACTCAGCTTTTGGAAATTACAAAATGGCAAAAATCGCTTACAGCACCTTTAAATGTATGTCGTTTCAAAACTGTTACATATATATATATATATATATATATATATATATATATATATATATATATAACAATCTTTTACTGAGGCCATGTCCGCACTTGTGTGTTTTTATTTGAAAATGCATGAATTTAGCTATGTTTACGCCTCTTATCCACACTAGAACAGCGTTTTTCTCCACCAAAAATTATGACTTTTGAATATGCTCTATATTACCACAAACCTTTGAAAACAATAACGTTAAGAAACTGAAAACTGTGTTTTCAAATGGTAACAGATTCATGTGGACATGGCCTAAGTTTGTTATTCATCTTCATAGGACTTCAGTGCTTTGTGCAACAAGAGCAAACATACCTTTAATTTTCATTTGATCTTTTTTCCATACGATGAAAGTTTGGTGTTCCATTGAAGAAAAGAAAGTCTTAGTGTTTGAAATTACATGAAGGTGACTAAATGAAAACAGGATTAAAATTTTTGGCAGAAACATCCCTTTCCGCATTTCAATGTACATGAAATGATAAATAAAAACAACTTGACTTGACTTGACTTGAAACAGACCTCATTTTCTGGAATAGTGTGAACAGCATGGACTTCATTTTGCCAGCTGTTATGTGACTTATGTGAACTCTCAAAGGGCTGCAAATTATATATTTAGCTAAATATACACATACATGCAAAGACATATTTCATACAGTAAGACAAACCAGTGGCTACAGTATGTCTCACATACATGTGTCTCCCAACATTTTGTTTCTGATGAAAAAGCTTTTTTTGCTACTGAAACAGAAGTAGACAGATTTCAAACCTATACTTCATCTGGGTCAATACAAGACCTTTGGGATGTTTGTTTATGCCTCACAGTTCCAAATATGGATGAGTTTAGGTCCAGAAATAGACTCTTGTAGGTGTGGTTGCATTTGTCCTTTGACACCTGTCAACATAACATGCTTTATTACAGTCTTCAAAGAGCTATCATAATCAGGACAAGCTGCAAATGGACTTCACCACGCTCAGTGAAAATAAAAATACAATGCTCGAATCTCGAAATGAATAGTTTAATGTACAAATGTAGTATGTTACACAATATGTGTGTGCTTGGCAATACATTGTATGCTTATTGGAATATCACAGAATTAGCTTAGCAACATGCTAACTCTAATCTCTATTCAGGCAAAAATATACTTTGGTTTTCCCAACCCGGGTCCGCGAGACATAAATTTCGCCATTAGCTCAGTCAAAAGAGAATAATTTGAAAAGCTAGAGCACATGCAGAAAACAGCATGCAGAAAAATTAAGTATAACCTCGCCTTAACATCAATAGCGAGTGGAGTCTCCAGCGTGTCTCCGCGTACCGCTCAGCCTTTCAAAGTATACTCCATTTGACTGTGCGCACATACACAGTTGGTTGGCACATGTGAGCCATGACTGCTATGAGATACTGTACTATGTCTCTTCAAGAGTTTAGACCTATAAATGTGTCTTTAAATCCTTTAGACTCGAGTTATACAAATGCTCACACATGCACTCTTGATGTGCATATCCACGGTTGTTGTTTTCACCTTCGTCTCCTGTTGTTTACCAGCAATTACATCTTCTAGCACTTCGTTGTGACAGCAACAACTCAACTGTGAGTGTTGACACCTTGTGGACCCACTAATTAGTGCAAATAATTCCAGGCGCATGTGCATACTGCACGTTCAAAGTACGTGCCTTTAAAAAAAAAAGTGCTCAAAATTACATTTGCGTAACACATCCTGTACGCAGACGCTTAGCGTTCACATCAAACCGAAGTATACTTTAGCCATTGGGAGCTGCCTATATGGGCAACAAACAGCAAGCCAGCTCACTATGTTTTAGAACAGAGCTTATATATGGATTTTGTGATCAGCTAGCAATAAAAGCTAGCAATTAGCAAAGTCAGCCAAAGGTTTTCAAACATTTCTCAACCACTCTAAATCTGGACTAGATAAATGACTAGACCAGACTGATTCATTAGTGATGACATATACAGTAAGTCTCTATATAGCTTGGACATATGAAAACGACAATGCAAGGCTGTTTTAATGTGATTCTGAAGTGAGAAGCTTCTCACAGCAGGCATGCAAAACAGGAATAATGCAGGCTGCTTTTTCCAGAGTGCGCGGGATGACCCGGATTAGGATTTCCCAAACTGTCCCACAAATTTTAAACTTCTGTGGCAGCGAAGCCACAGAATCATTGTGTCATCATTGGGATGGCATCACGATGTACTCTTGTGGCATCAACAAAAGGAGTTACTCATTGTAACGAATGCAGGAGTGAAGGCAGACGAGGAGGTGCGGATCCAAAAGCAGGTTCTTTATTATAAATCAAAGTGAGGGCAAACAAACAGGAACAAAGAAATATCCACGAGGGGAAAACAACATGAACATGAAAAACATCCACAGGCAGGAGAAACAACCATAACATTCACGTGCAACAACATTCAACGACAGACAAGGACTAAACCAAAAACCAGGATATAAATACAAAAACATGGGAAAAAGGGGCCAATGAACAAACAGAACACAAACTAGGTGACAAGGTGATTAACAGAAACCAAAGGCAAATTAACAAGGGCAGGTGAAAACAATGAACAGTGAACACGAGGGAAAACAAGACTATGGAGGTACAAGGGTGACAAAAGTGAAAACTAAGGAATAACAAAAGTGACAAAATTACAAACAAAGGGCAACAGTGAGACAAGACAGGGTAACCGTTACATAGCCCCCCCTCAAGGATCGGATACCAGACGATCAACAAAACAAAAAACAGGAAGAACAACTGACAAATGACAGGGGGCACAAAGGGCAGACAGGCAGTCCAGGGGGCAACAAGAGGCAGACCGGCAGTCCGGGGGGCGACGAGGGGCAGGCAGGCAGTCCAGGGAGCAACAAGGGGCAGGCAGGCAGGCCAAGGGGGGCACAAGGGACACGGAGACAGACAAAGGAGGGCGAGAGGGCAGATTAGCAGTCTCTGGGGGTGTGTGCTGGGAACCAGGTCGGGTGGCCTAGGAAGCTTCCACCGGGTAGGGGCGGTTTTAGGTGGACTGGGAGATGGCCGCAGAGCAGGGGCCGGTTTGGGGGGCCTGGGAGGTTGCCATCGGACAGGGACAGGTCCAGGAGGCCTGGGAGGCAACCTCAGGACAGGGGCAGGTCCTGGAGTCGGAGCTGAGAGGGGCTCTGGAGACGAAGCTGTGGGAGGTTCTGGAGGCCCAGGAGGCGGAGCCAAGGGAGGCGGACCCATGGAAAGCTCTGGAGGAGCAGGAGGCAGAGCTGGGGGAGGCTCTGGGAGCTCAGGAGGCGGAGCTGAGGGAGGCTCTGGGGGCTCAGGAGGCGGAGCTGAGGGAGGCTCAGGAGGCGGGGCTGAGGGAGGCTCAGGAGGCCGGGCTGAGGGAGGCTCAGGAGGCGGGGCTGAGGGAGGCTCTGGAGGCGTTGCTGAGGGAGGCTCTGGAGGCGGGGCTGAGGGAGGCTCTGGAGGCTCAGAGGAAGGCTCAGGAGACGGAGCAGAGGAAGGCCTAGGAGGTGGAGCCGAGGATGGCTCAGGAGGTGGAGCCGAGGGCGGTGGCGCCGTAGGCAGTTCTAGAGGCGGAGGCCTGGAAAGCTCCGGGGACGGAGCTGAGGAAGGATCAGGAGACGGAGCCGAGGAAGGCTCTGGAGGCGGAGCCGCAGGAGGCTCTGGAGGCGGAGCCGCAGGAGGCTCGGGAAGCTCTGAGGGCGGAGCCGTCGAAGGCTCGGGTGGCTCAAGAGGCGGAGCCGTAGGAGGCTCTGGAGGCGGAGCCCTGGAAGGCCCGAGAGGCAGAGTCCTGGAAGGCCCGAGAGGCTTGAGGGGCGGTGCCCTGGAAGGCTCGAGAGGCTTGAGGGGCGGAGCCCTGGTGGGCTCGAGAGGCTTGAGGGGCGGAGCCATGGTAGGCTCGAGAGGCTTGAGGGGCGGAGCCCTGGAAGGCTCGAGAGGCTTGAGGGGCGGAGCCCTGGAAGGCTCGAGAGGTGGGGGCCTGGAAGGCTTGAGAGGCTTGAGGGGCGGAGCCCTGGAAGGCTCGAGAGGCTTGAGGGGCGGAGCCCTGGAAGGCTCGAGAGGCGGGGCCCTGGAAGGCTTGAGGCTTGAGGGGCGGAGCCCTGGAAGGCTCGAGAGGCTTGAGGGGCGGAGCCCTGGTAGGCTCGAGAGGCAAAGCCCTGGAAGGCTCGAGAGACTTGAGAGGCGGAGCTCTGGGAAGCTCGGAGGGCGGAGCTCTGGAAATCTCGGGAGGCTTGAGAGACGGAGCCCTGGAAGACTCGAGAGACTTGAGAGGCGGAGCCCTGGGAGGCTCGAGAGACTTGAGAGGCGGAGCCCTGGGAGGCTCGAGAGGCTTGAGGGGCGGAGCCCTGGGAGGCTCGAGAGGCTTGAGAGGTGGAGCTCTGGGAAGCTCGGAGGGTGGAGCTCTGGAAAGCTCGGGAAACTCGGAAGGCGGAGCTCTGGAAAGCTCGGAAGGCGGAGCTCTGGAAAGCTCGGGAAACTCGGAAGGCGGAGCTCTGTAAAGCTCAGGAGGAGGAGCCCTAGAAGACTCGAGAGACTTGAGAGACTTGGGAGGCAGAGCCCTGGAAGACTCGGGAGGAGGAGCCCTGGAAGGCTCGAGAGGTGCTGGCTCTAGGATGGGCACGACCACTGGCGCTGGCTCTTGGACGGACCTGGCTACTGACGCTGGCTCTTGGAAGGTCGAGGCTACAGGCGATGGCTCAGGGACGGTCGAGGCTACAGGCGATGGCTCAGGGACGGTCGAGGCTACAGGCGATGGCTCAGGGACGGTCGAGGCTACAGGCGATGGCTCAGGGACGGTCGAGGCTACAGGCGCTGGCTCAGGGACGGTCGAGGCTACAGGCACTGGCTCGGGGACGGTCGAGGGCTCAGGCTCGCTCACAGTGACATGCGTGGGCTCTAGCTCGCTCACCGTGGCTGACGAGGACTCAGGCTCGCTCACAGTGACATGCGTGGGCTCTAGCTCGCTCATCGTTGCTGACGAGGACTCAGGCTCGCTCACAGTGACATGCGTGGGCTTTAGCTCGCAGACCGGGGCTGGCGCGGGCCAGGAGGCGGAAGCCCGTCTTCTCTCCCTCCTCCGGGCAGACGAAGTGGACCGTGCAGGCTCGATGACGGCAACAGGCGTGGGGGTTTGCACACTGACCGTAGGGGCTGGCGTGACAGGGAGAGCTAGGGACGACTGGAGGGTCACCGCCGTGGGAGGGGAGGCAGGATCCTCATCCACAACATCCACAGTAAGTGGCGAGCCGCATACCAGCAGCGTCTCCGCCACAAAATCACAGAGCGTCCAGCCGCGTGTCGCCGGTGGCAACCGCTCCTTCAGTGAGGGGTTCAGGTTACCCCAGAAGAAAACCACCAAGGCCGAGTCCGGGAAGTCGGAGATGTTTGCCAGCTCAAGGAAGCCACGGATGTGGTCCTCCATCAGTCGGTCCTCTTGCTTTAGGCAAAGCAGCTGGTAGTTCGCTTGCTGAACCGCTGGATCCATAGTGTGGTCTGTCGTTCTGTAACGAATGCAGGAGTGAAGGCAGACGAGGAGGTGCGGATCCAAAAGCAGGTTCTTTATTATAAAACAAAGTGAGGGCAAACAAACAGGAATATCCACGAGGGGAAAACAACATGAGCATGAAAAACATCCACAGGCAGGAGAACCAACCATAACATTCACGTGCAACAACATTCAACGACAGACAAGGACTAAACCAAAAACCAGGATATAAATACAAAAACGTGAGAAAAAGGGGCCAATGAACAAACAGAACACAAACTAGGTGACAAGGTGATTAACAGAAACCAAAGGCAAATTAACAAGGGCAGGTGAAAACAATGAACAGTGAACACGAGGGAAAACAAGACTATGGACAGTGACGTGCGGTGATGTCTTAAAGAGGCTAGGCACTGAGTTATGAAAGCCAGATTACCTGATTTATTGTTTAAGCTAATAATACGTAATAACAGTGAACATTACGCACAAGTGCGGCATATCAAGAAATGTACAAATCAGGATGTATATCGTGTACATATCAAGAAATGTATATGTATTTTATATATGTTTTATATATAATATACACGATTTTGTTAATATATCTTCATTTGATATTATTATACAAAATTCAGTTGTCAAAACACAGAACATATAACAGAACATAAGTTGTTTATTTTTACAACATTATGTGCTTATTTTTTTTATGTGCAATCTTCATCTTTATAACAGAAGATACAATACAACAATCTTCAAGATACAGTAAATCTTCAAATGTGTAACAGATTGTCACCTTAAAAACAGTCATTACGTGGTGGTGGAACAAGCAATGCTATATAGAAATATCACAGCGGCCAATTATGTTTGTCAGTCAGCAAAAGTAAAATCACACACTGCTCAATAGAATATGAAGGCAAATGGCTTGCATTAATTCAACCACATTTATCAATTCAATATTAAGCCCAAAATAGTTTTTGACTCACCAATCGGTAGATTACTTGTACATAAAATCCATCCGCCGCTCTTTCCTCGTGAAGACGCCGATCACAGCTTTGTAAAACTCGCTCTTTACAGGCAATCAGTTTGAAATGATCGGATAATTTTTGGGCCCATTTGCTGTACTAGTCCATCTAAGGCTGGCGTAGACCTCCCTCTTGCAATTAACTCATATTTTGAATTAAAATCGAGTTTGGAAAAATGTCTTAATTCCGTGATTACGGCCGGTGCTGTTATTTTGATTTTGATTTTGGCGGGATTAGGCATGTACGCTAGCTGTTGTGTAATGACGTTAGCTACGCAAATGTCCAGGAATATCTCGATTTGAATTGGTCCATGTCTGATACGTAACGGAGATGATTACGGGCATAACATATTTACGTCAAAAGGCACAGCAGATTTGTGCTTTTTGACGTACATGTTAAAGAATACAGGATCGGCGCGCATGCGCAACATGGGTTTTCCGCTTGTCATCTGCAATGAATGGACCGTAAAAGCACTGCTTATTCTACCATTTGTTTTTAGTTGATTATTATGCGTAACTGCTACATTTGTCATCATAACGTCTAAACAATTGTAATAACACACATATTGCATATATAAAAATCACAAGAATAAAAAGTAAAAATACAAATACAAGTTTATTATTTAATAAACATTTTATTTTTGAATTTTGGCAGGGTAGGCAGTGCCTAGTTTGCCTACCCAGACCGCACGTCACTGACTATGGAGGTACAAGGGTGACAAAAGTGAAAACTAAGGAATAACAAAAGTGACAAAATTACAAACAAAGGGCAACAGTGAGACAAGACAGGGTAACCGTTACACTCATGCTTCATATACAATGGCATATCTTCTAAAGGTGTTTTAATGTGGGTGTTTGCCATGACTGAATGCTTAATTAGGGGAATTCACAATGGTGGACACCTCCAATCAACCGTTTCCCACACTAAACCACTAAAAAGTGCCTCATCTCTGATTTTTCACTTATTACTATTAGGGTGAATAAATGATCAATATACGAGTGTGTGTGTGTGTGTGTGTGTGTGTGTGGGCAGGTTTAAGTGGTTTACGAGGACTTGTTTTTAGGTTACAAACTGGTAATTACATGGGTATTATGCTATAAATGTGGTTTATGAGGACATTTCTAGTATCCCCATAATTCAAATCGCTTAAAAACTATGTTTTATTGAAAATGAAAAATGCAGAAAGTTTAGTGGTAGGGTTAGGGAATAGAATCTATAGTTCATACATTATAAAAATCATTATGTTTATGGAGAGTCCTCGTAATGATAGCTGCACCAAGTGTGTGTGTGTGTGTGTGTGTGTGTGTGTGTGTGTGTGTGTGTGTGTGTGAGAGAGAGAGAGAGAGAGAGAGAGAGAGAGAGAGAGAAAGACATGTTCCTATCAGTTTGCTTGCATCTGCTGTCGGTTTGTTGTTGTTGTGTCAAACTGGAGTGCTGTGAGTTCTTGGCATGATATGGCTATAATCACAACCCACACCCATAAACCCACACAGTACAGAGTAACACCCGCCCACACACACACCAGTCACATGAACATCCTGTCATGCCCCAAACAGGAATGGGCAGACCGCAGGCATTTACACCCTTTCACACAGTCAAATGCTCACAAACTGTAGGAACATGCCATGGACACGGAAACAGACATGGATGAGAGACATCCAACCTCCTCTCACACACACACCAAATATGCAACCCAATACTTAAAGGGATAGTTCACCCAAAAAATAACAACATACTTGTTTGGAATGAGATGAGTATGAGTAAAAGATGACAGATTTTAATTTCTGGATTAACTATTCCTTTCATCTGCCACAAGCCTTGTTTTCATTTCCTCTTTGTCTACAAAACTCCCCCTTATATCTTCCAGTCACGGGACAGCAGGAGGAAAGGTGAATGGGTTTAATTCTCTCTTTCCCTCCTTTTGCCTCAATTCCCTCCTCCACTGGAGACCAGGCAACCCAACAGATCAAGATTACTCCTTGATGATGACTAATGCTGCAGCTCAACAACTTTAACAATGTATGACTCACAAACACACACACACACACACACACACACACACACACATACAATCTGAACTGTTGTAGTCAAGGGCACGCCAACCATTTCATACACTTTTCAGTTCTTACACATTTGAGGCCTCAATCACGTATTCCTGACTTGCTTTTTATGAGCTGGCCCGCACAGCTTATGATTCACTACTGCCAGTCACTCTTCCCGTAGTTTGGAAAATGCTGTCCAATTGAAATAAACGTATTCTAGAGAAGAGATTCTATTATGAAGAGGCGATTTTCTGATTCTGTTTGGATAAGGACAATGTGTCATAAGTAAGTCAAGACTGAATCTTTTTTGGATTTTCTGTTTTGCTTCTTTTCCTTGCAAAAAAATCTAGAATTCTGGCAAACTAGCCGCAAACTTGCTGCAAATGTGCCCTCCTTATTTTGACATGCAAATTAGCTTGTGATTTGCCGCAACTGTTTGCCAGAAGTTTGCAGCTCTTTACCGATAGTGGTGAACCTGCAGCAAACATTTGACAACAATGGACAATTTGCCGCAAAGCTCATTTCCGTGTGAAGATTATCAGTTTGGAAATTTGCCATGAACTCTCAATTTTTGTAAGGGTTGGGAAAATCTAGGGAATTCTGCAGAATGGATTTTAATTTGTTAAAATGTACAACCTAGTCTTATAGAATGAATGTTACTATAGCTAAATTTCTGCAAACTAAGTTTTACCTGCTGCTTTCAACGTTTGCTGCAGTTTCCTGGTGAAAATAACACTAGAGTCACTAAAACAACTGGATGTTTTATTCATTTTTACACAAATCACGGGTGCTATGGCTGTAAACAAACACTTATTTTTCGATATGATATTATATCATTTTAATGATTGTATTACAGACCAACCTACATTTACACACTTATTCCAATGTGATGAACTTCTACAGTAGCTCACCTGATAGAGTGTTGGACTTTGAACTCTGAGACCGAGCCTCAAGCCCAGCCAAGGACGCTTGAAGCGAATGTGCCACAGAAGCGACACAATATGACGTGGTTGCTTCAGTAAATGTGCTTTTCATTTCGAATTTGCTTTTAAAACACATTTGGTTAGGTGTTGGTTAAGTGTATGGATGTCTGTTTTGTTCATATTTATTTATATTTTAAGAAACTGTTGGTAAGTTTATGTTAAAGTTTCCGGTTAGGGAGGTAAGTTTTACTAATTTAAACATTCATAAAATTAACCTTAAACACCTCCTCTGATTACAGCTTAATTTCACTAGCTTTTGGCACCCCCTGCTGGACATTTCACTAGGAAACTGCAGCCAAACGTGTAATGAAGCACCTCATTTAGGTTTGCAAAAATGTTGTCATTGTCACACATATTTCATGAGATCAGGCTTAAAATGTGTTATACACTCATATTGGATGATATTATATATATACATTGTGTGCGTGTGTGTGTGTGGGTATGTATGTGTGCTATAAATGTGGTTTATGAGGACATTTGTAGTGTCCCCATCATTTAAATAGCTTAAAAAACATATTAAACGATGTTTTATTATCTGTCTTACGTCATATCCACCTCCTTGTTTGCTTATTATTAGTTAATTTGCCTCACCTATCCCCTGTTAACCCGTTTGATTTCTCTCCCTATTTTAGTCTCCTCGTGTTTGCTGTCCAAGGCCGGTTCATCTTGTTTCCTGTCTTGTGTGCTGTTGCATCCAGTCATTCTTTAATCCTCCAGTTGGTCCCGTCTTGTTGGTCTGTTTGTCCTGTTTTTTATTCCCATCCCTACCTTGGTCCGGTCGGTCCAGTTTCCTGTTTCCCCTGCCTCAGCCTGTACATATATTTCCTTAGTTTTTTCCCCTTCGGGGTAGTTTATGTTTATTGTTTTCCCCCCTTGTGGGAGTTTGAGTTTTCCTTTTTTTTATTTAATAAATTCCCTGTTTTTTACCTCTGCGTTTGGGTCCTGTCTTTGCATTAATGACAACTGCATACTGAAAAAAACGCTAAATGCAGCGCTACAAATATATGCTTTTAACACCCTGACATGGCGTCCAGAGAATGCGGAGCTCACGAACCCAATGTTTGTCTTTAATATTTAAACCATTGCGTCTGGAAAGAACCAACAAGCAGTTGCTTGGACAGGGTCATTTATG
Organism: Xyrauchen texanus; assembly: GCF_025860055.1. Taxonomy (NCBI): domain Eukaryota; kingdom Metazoa; phylum Chordata; class Actinopteri; order Cypriniformes; family Catostomidae; genus Xyrauchen; species Xyrauchen texanus. The sequence goes on from NC_068325.1 coordinate 13,812,486, forward strand.
TTTGCAGGATGTTGGCCTGAGTTTTCCATGCTCCAGCAGCCCTGTCCTTCATCACAGGCAACAGAGGGCCTGACCAGGGATCAGCAGAGTCTTCTGAAGGTCTTCTTTAATTGTTTTCAGCAGGGCACCACCACTAAATAATTAAAACAGCAAAACCTCGACTGGCTTTTGAAGTTTAGGGCCTCTTCCTCAGCCAGACAGCCTTCTTCACATGGATTCTTTCTTTCTCTTGTTTCTTTTATTTTTTTCGAGGCTACCTTTTTACTCCTCTGCGTTCTTCCCCTTTCGCTCTGTCTTTCTGCCCACAGGCGCTACACCCCCTCTTCTGTTTGACAGACTTCCTCCTACTCTTTTGCCCCCTGGCCCCATCCCCAGGGCCCCGTGCACCCCCTGCATTCTTTCACACTGACGTGCTGTGTTTACATGGACGTCGTACTGGAAGTGGGCTTCAATCCCACTCACCAAGTTCAAGAATGACATTCAACCATCCTAAAATTCCTTTTTTTTAAATGCATATTATTCCCATTTAAGGACTTAGACTTGGAAATTAAAGTCAGGGAGTTAAAATAGAAAGTACACACTGAATTTTTGAGGAAAATACAACTCAATAGCAGTCTTTGAGAGGTGACATTTTGGAGAGTGCTTCTTATTCATCGTATTATTGTATGTTTTGGTTCATTATAAGTCAAAAGAATGTCTACATTTGGTTGTTTTTTTGTTGTTTTCATTTCTAAGCTGGCCACACAATATAATACATTTACACAGCATAGATAATTTACAGCATACTATAATAAGTTATACATACTTTATATACAAATATACCATATACACTTATTTAATATTTAATGAAGTTAAACTTTAATATTTAATAATATTAAAGTCATCAAAACTATGGAATAACATAAATGGAACTATGGGAATTATGTTGTGACTTAACAAAATCCCAAATAAATCAAAACAATGTTATATTTTAGCATCTTCAAAGTAGTCGCCCTTTGCCTAGATTTTGCAGACATGTACTCTTGACATTTTCTCAACCAACTTCTTGAGGAATCACCCTGGGATGCTTTTTAAACAGTATTGAAGGAGTTCCCATCTATGTTGGGCACTTATTGGCTGCTTTTCTTTATTATTCGGTCCAAGTCATCCATTTCAAAACTTTTTTTTATTATTCAATTTTAGTTTTATAATGAAATAAATTAATATGGTGGCAGAAATATATTTTTGTCTACAAAACTCATTTCAAACCTTTAAGCATACGCCTTCAGATAAACATTTCAGTACCGCAAGTGCATGTATAACTTGTTTTGAAAGAAAGTCATTTGTGTTCAGAACTTAAAGGTGAGTCAATTTTAACAGAATTTTTTGTTTAGTTTGAACTATCCCTTTAAAGAGAAACATTTGGCAGATAGAAAGAAAGTGAGTCTACTTGCAGTGGCAGGAATGCAGAATGCGGTGTTAACAGTGCCTCTATCGAGAAGGTCATCTTTTTCCATCACATACACGTGCGTTCTGCCTGCAAGAGAGTCAGCACATTCAAATGTCATTGTCTGCCGACCTGTTGCATAATTCTCACTGAAGAATGGGTCATGGAGTTCTATGTGCTCCTTGGTCCCGGCTTCTTCCCATTGTGTATGACTTCCGACCCGCAGTACTTTCAAATCTGCCATTAGGATATAAATTGTAAGGCAGTGGTTTTGAACTGGTGGGTCTTGACCCATTTGGTCTTTTCTGACCAATACAATGCAAGTGAATGATGACCAACATTTTGAAGGTCCTAAAAGGAGATAAAGACTGCTTGAAAATTAATCAATAAGACTCCAGTGGTTAAATCCACATCTTCTGAAGCGATATGAGAGATGTTTGGATGAGAAACAGATCAATACTTTTTTATGATCAATCCACACTTTCGCATTCTTCTTCTAGTGTTATTGGCAATTTGTATTCTCCGTGCATATCACCAACTACTGCGCAGAGAGGAGAATCTATAGTAAAAAAATTACTTAAATATGGATCTGTTTCTCACCCACACCTATCATATCACTTCTGAAGACATAGAGTAAACCACTGGAGTCGTATGAATTACTTTTATGCTGCCTTTATGTGCGTTTTGGAACTTCAAAGTTCTATCCATCATTCACTTACATTGTATGGACCTACAGAGATGAGATGTTCTTCAAAAAATTAAATTTTTGGGTGAACATGCTTCCAGTATTTTTTATAACAAAAGTTGTTCATCCAAACAAGCTCTTTGGTATTTTGCCGCATTTTCATCTGTCATTCTGTAGAAGCTTGTCAAACTAAGCAGATGCCAACATGGGCAGGTCACATGACATTTCCTCATCTTTGAAAATACAACATTGATGTCCAATGTAAAATCTGAGAACTGAGAACAAAACGTTGAGAACTACTAAGCCACATTGATTTGAAAAAAATCTCAGCCTGATCTCATGAAAATTTGTGACTGGTGATAATTTTTGCAAAATGATGTTACGTGGTTTCTTACACAAATTGCAGCATTTCCGAGGTGTGCCACTGAGTGGCACTAAAAGCGAGTTAATTTTGTAATTTAATGCTCTATCAAGTTCTAAATGAACAAAAATGTACCCCTCTACCCTAAACCTTAAACCTAAACTTATCCGATAGTGTAAAAAAAAAAAATACGGGTTTGCTGAAAAAAAAAAAAACGTCATTCTGTGGTGCTTCTATGACACTTTTGGCATACATGTCGACTCACATGAAAGTCATTATTGTTGTAACGCCTCTTATGTTCATTTTACCAGGAAACTGTCACAATATGTTCAACGAGGCATGTAAAAATTATTTTGCTAAAATGAGACCAGGTTGAAAAAATGTATTTAGACTCATACTAGAAGGTCAGTGGGCCATCTTTATACATGCAGAAACCACCGCATGACCTTTTCATGTTTGCAACCACAGGCACGTGAGAGTTCCCTTTTCTAAATCTGAAATGCATCAACAATTCAGGCGATTTTAAGTGACTCAAGTTCAGTCAGACAATTGTACTGTTTTCTCTCTCCCAGCCAGACATACATACTGATTCCAGCAGCCTCTCTGGGGGTGGTTGAGTACAGTACAGACACACACATTCAGAGCCCAAGTTGGAGTGTGAAAACAGGGGGGGTTGCGAATGGGGAGTGGGCGGTAGCCACCATGAACGTCCAGCTCAAAGGTGACAAGGCTCATGGCTGCTGAATCGTCTCCGCGCAGACGTTGCCCTTTGCACAGAAACACCCATGCAGCACCATCCCGCCTACACCCAGCGCTCGGTGCCCTAAGCGGAGTGCTGCTCCCTCTCTTTCCCCTCGTTAACTGGCGTCACCTGTTTTTTGAAAGCAAGCGTCTGGCTGAGGTGTCCGGCCTCCGCCAAAGAGATGCGCACAGTCTTTTAAGGCACTTTCAATTTGAGTAGGCATGAAGTGAGTGGGAAAAAATAGACTCTCTCGAAACATGGATTTATATGCTTGATGTTAATCAAGGGCTGAACGTGTGTTTTACCAGCTTAGCTTTGACTCATCGTTATGTATATTAAAGCAGCTGTAAAAATTCATCTTGGCAGAGGTAAGGAGGAAGATAGGGATACAAAGGACACAGTTTACACTCAGACATTTGTTATGTATATTAATTAAAGTTACCTTAAATATAGAGTATCACATTCCATGTTTTCGCTCAAGTTTTACTCTAAAATGCTAAAGATGCTAAACTGCTAAATGTTCTTTTCATTGAGCATGTTTATGTGCACACCAATAACCTGATGACTACCAGAAATCAGCTTATTAAAAGAAATGTATGACGTAAGAAAAACGTTTTTACGCAAGACTTCAAATTATTGGATTATTCTCTGCTTTCGATGTCAAAATTTAAGGTAGGGAAGCAGGTAAAGGTGTTTACATGCAACGCAAAATCAGGGAAATGGGCAAAAATCTACCTGTGCTGATAGGTTATGCTGAAACCTAAGACCTTACCCCGTTTAAGGCATTCACATTAACACACACGTTGTCGTGTAAGCATTATCAGTGTAAGGACGTCAATATAAACAAGCTCAATTTTACATATGACTAGGCCCAAACAGAATTTGTCTCCGTTTTGTATTTTCTGCACTAATATTGGATGAAAATCTTCAGAATTCTTATCAAATTTGACCAAGTATTTAATACACAAACATGCAAGAAGGAGCGGGTGTGTAGAACCATCAATAATGGGTGTTCCCATTGCTAAAACAAAGGAACTGGATATATACAGTATATATATATTTTTTTTTTAGATAAGAGTTGAGGCGAATTGGGACGATGCAAGAAAGGCGATGCAAAAAAGATGAGCAGATTCAACGTTTTGCAAATGTACAGCGATGCGATGCGTGAGTACTAATGGAAGGGCAGACAGCTGGGTTTAAGTTTTCTGCCACCTAAAGGCCAGAGTATACTTCAGTTTTCCCTCATGGTACATCTCATGCACAGTGCACATGACGCAAATTTCCTCCTCAGCACTGTAAGCACTGACAGTCCGTGCCTTTTTCAGCTTCGTCGGTGCATGTGCCTACTGTTGATTTTAAAAGTGTATCACAAAGAAATCGTGGTGAGCATGTGTCAATTGCGTCCATAGTATACTATAACAGCCTTTGTGCTAGAGTGGAATGGCATGCGGAAAAACAAAGTGTACCCTAACCTTAAAGGGGTCATGACATGGGTTTTTTTATTGTATTATTATGTTCCCTTAGGTGCAATTATAGTATTAATATAGTTTTTTTTAAGAAAAACTTTTAAAATCTAGTGATTTATGACCTTTTCCCACCCTGTTTCTCATCCTCTGATTCAAACAGTCTGTTTTGGGGGCGTTTTCCATTTAAGACTTCAGTGTTAACGGCCACTGTTATGATTGGCTAACGTCAGTGCCTATGTATCAATTATTGACGCCCCCAGCCAGAACAATATGCAAGTAAACTAAGTAAAAACACTGTGATTATTCATAATGAATGAAATTGCGCTTTAAAAAGTAGTTTAAAGTTTAAAATAGATTACTTACAGTTTAGCGTCGTCGTTGTTCCCAGAATAGTCGGCACGGACTTATCTTTGAGCAACAGTTTTCTGGCAAAGCCAGCATCATATTGAGATTTGTTCTCAAAACAGTCATCCTTAAAATGTACAGAACAAACGCTTAAGTTAACACTGCCGTGACTGGGACGTCCGCAAAAAATAAACTGCATCCATTTTTCCCTGACGTCTGGATCTTTCGGCAGCTTATTCAGAGGTTTTGTTTGACCACAGCCAGGAACAGCACATCTGTGTGGCATCGTAATTTTCCTGTGCACAAGTAGTCTCTGTCAGAGCTCGCTGTCCATCGACTGAACACTTGTGAGGCGACGGCGATACTGAAATGAGCGTAGTTGTCTTGCGCTTAAAGCGTAATTATCTTGTGCTGGAGGCGGTCATATGCAAACGCTGTTACGTCACTTCTAACCGACACGTCACTTCTAACCATGAATCCAGAACGAGCTGTATTTTGAGCTTGATTAAATAAATGATTCGTTTAGAATGGGGAGGACGTCTTAAAATATTAAACTTGCAGGACGTTTTAATGATACAAAGACCTCTTATATACCAAAAGATCAAGGCAAATTTGGTTTCTCATGTCATGACCCCTTTAATACAATACGATATAGCATTAGAGTGGAATACAAACCATTAGAACTAAGCCATAGCATAGTAAACACCAGGCACGAAAAGACACGGACTGTCTGCATGTCTACAAAAACTGGGCTGCACGTGGACAATACGCGTGTACTGTGCTGATGACAGAATTTGCGTTGCACGCACTGTGCGCAGCACCTGGAAAACACGTATCCTTGTTTGGATGTATTCTTGGGGTACACTTTTATACAAAGTATACTTTGGCCTTTATAGAGCTAAATTACTGCAAGGTTTTGTGTAAATACAAAGTATTTTCTGAATGACTTACAAAAACAGAAGGGTAAAACTTTTAATGGGCTACCCTTCCCAGTGTTCATATTACTGGTGTCCCATCAAAATGATGTATGGTGTTCCAGAGAATCTACAGAACTGTCTTGACGGTTCTCTGTAAAAAAACAAACTGCACGGTTCACCACCCACGGTTTGGTAAGCATTTGCTCCGTGGTTCTGGATGTATGGTATCCTAGGGCAGCTTGTTCTTTGGGGTTGATTGAAATAGTAATGGCCTCATCCTCCACCCTTTTATTGTAGGATACCCAGTGAGGAGAGGCCTTGCTCCAGGCCACCTGTGCCTAAAGAGGGGTCATTATGTCCTCTGTCAACACCACCTGCCCTGGCTTGTGTGGACTGAGTTTGAATGACTCCCACACAGTGCCAAACCTTTATACATCATGCATAGCTGTGCATAAGGGTAGGTTACGTGTGTGTGCTTGTGCGTTCAAGGTTGTTAGCATCCCGTTTGGAAATCTCCAGCCTTGCATACCAAATAAGGTGGCTATTCCTTGGTATTTCTTTGACGGCATTCCTTGGTAATCTTTCTTTCTTATTGATTTATTTTTCATGTCATTCTGGTTCTGGTCACTCTACCTCATTTTGAAATCTTATTTAATTCCACTAGATGGCAGCAAGCCATAGAAAAAAATATATTTTTTTATCACATTCCATCACAATGTACAGATATGAAATGTAGGTGGCGCTCTAACGCATTTGAGCCCTAACGGATGTGCTCGTCCATAGACGTTCAGTCTAATTTTCTGTTCATACACCACCCTCGTTGTTTCATTGAATATCTCGGCCTCTGAGTGGACTAGTGAATTATTTTGAAAATCGTTTGAAATGTGGTAGGGCAACAAAATAAACTATAGTCACATATAATCACACGTATAGTCACAGTCCTAAGAATGAGAGCTTTCATTTGTTATATAACTTGTCCTTTAAGGTGTTTTGTAAAAAACTTTTATTTTCATATAAATATTCCTACCACATTACCTCTAGGGGCACTAATTCGTGCCGCATATGTTTTGAGGTCTTATTTTGTTATTTTGTGTAACATTAATGCAGAAGTGATGGTTATTTATTAAAAGTTCAGATTCTAATCTTTCAAATGATACCTCATATATCTGACTTATGTATACGAGGACTTTAATGTTTTAAGCATATTTAGTTTTTAATATATAGCGCCCCCTTTGGACCCGCTGGGATGTCCATATAATTTTATACTTTAATATTAGTTAATGTTCATGAACTAACAGTGAACAATATTTTTGGTCCCTTTTTACATATGTGTATCTTTAACTAAATCAAATCCCTTTATTGTCACTCAACTATATACACAAGTGCAACAGTGGTTGAAAGCCTTGGGTGCAGTTCCAAGAAACATAGCAGAATGTTAATTACAATAAACATCTGATTTACACATAACACAGTTTACACATCTTGTTACACAACACAATATACAATATACACCTAATAATATAAAATTTACAGTATACAAAGAATAAGACTGTATGCAATAAAAATACACTGTTTTCCATCAGAAAAAAAGCCCATGTGTGTGCAGTGTGATGCAGCATAACCTGCGGGTCCATTTCTGCGCATGACAAAACAAGCTCAGGCGCTGCATGAGTCACTGAACAGGGATATACAGAAAACCCTGCGTTTGTTCTTATTGACTTAAAACATTCACCAATTTCACTGCTTTTTCTTCCCCTCTTTGGTCCCATCTTTTCTCATTTTCTTGCTATTTGTTTGTATATTGATTTTTTTTTTTTTCAACATTTTTAAAACAAGATACATTTAATTTGAGAAGCTAAATTGTGTTCTAAAATATATTTTCAGAGAATATATAATTTTATCAAATATTTATAGTTGTTATTTTGCCTTGACAAAGCCAAAATACTAATATTCTATATACTGGGCTAAGGGTTTTTTCCAAAGTCCTAAACCAAGACCATTATCCTCCTAAAGCTTTCAAGCTACATCCAACAAAATTGGCACAGACCTTTAGACTGTTCTGACACGGGTCGCTATGTCTTTTCTTACTGATTGGAATTATGATTTTCCCATAAGGAACAATCGAGTAGCTAGCTAGCGGGTAAAACTCTAACAACTAGCTAGAACACCATAGCAATGCCTAGCAACAGACAGAACCACTAGAAAATCCTAACAACACCTATAAACCAATGAAAACAGCGTGGCAACATCTAGCAACCATCCAGAACAAACTTACAACCACTTACTGATGAAACTGTCTGACTGTCTGTGCTTAAGGCCTCTATAACTTTTAAACTTCAACCATTTAAAACGATTTTAAACTATTCTACACAACATGTCATGACAACCTTAGCCCATCTATTTTCAAGCATTAACCTCAAAAATTTTTGTTAGGTTTATGATTAAAAGAAAAAACAAAAGAAATTCAAGGGTAATCAAACATAAATGGATAAATCAACCCAAAATTAAAATTCTTAAATTACTTGCTCTCTTTAGAGTTGTTTCAAACAGGTATGACTTTCTTCCATGGAAAACAAAAATTAGATGTTACACAAAATGTTCAGTCACCATTTGCTTTCTTTGCATCTTTTTTTCTTCCATCCTATCAAAATGAAAAGTGACTGAGGCTGTCAGTCCCTAACATTCTGCCAAACATCTCCTTTTGTGTTCCATGGAAGAAAGAATATCAAACGGGTATGAATAACATGATGGAGTGTAAATACTTACAGAATTTTAATTTTGAGTTAACTGTCCCTTTAATTAAAGATATATTCTCAAAAAATATATATATATATATATATATATATATATATATATATATATATATATATATATATATATATATATATATATAATATCTTAATATCTTAAGCAGTTATGCTTCTAGGTAAATGTATCTAGTTTTAAGGAAGTTTTGGTATTTGTACTGGAAAACGGGATGGAGTTTTTTTTGCATTGTACCCTTTGCATGCACCCACACACAAGCATTCCTCTGTGAGTGGGCGTAGGGTTGAATGGGCATGTGTGAGCCCAAAGGGGCAAAATAGGAGTGACTAGCGCACAGCGATGGGGGTTGGTGTGGGGAACTGTGCAGAAACCTGGTATGGCATAAAGTCACTATATGGAAAATAAATAATAAAAGTGCCTTTGACAGCGGTTCAGTTCACAAAACCTACTCAGGGTGCTGTCTAGCTGTCATCCTTTTCCAGAGCCCCAGGAATGAGGTAATCACATAGAGACCCCTTCTGGTACATTTGTGCAACTGCTATGTCCTTTTGTGAGAATGTTTTGGTCCAGTGCACAGTACATTCTGTGTTGATGATGGTCTAAAATATTTAATGAAAATTAACACTGGGTTTATATTTGCAAGACTGTTCTTTCAAAGGCATTAACAGGGAGTTCTATATAGGTATAGACAGGGTTGGGAGTGTTACTTTTGAAATGTATTCCACTACAGATTACAGAATACATGCTGTAAAATGTAATTTGTAACGTATTCCGTTAGATTACTCAAGGTCAGTAACAGATTCTAAATACTTTAGATTTTTTCACTTGTTTTGACTATAAAAACTCTGCCAGTACAGTAAAACAAAATACACATTAAAAATACATTCTCTGAAAAACCTAAATATCTTATGCAGTGATGTTTCTAAAACAAGACATATCAAATTGATCTTGTTTTAAGGATTTATAGATATTTTTACATGAAAAAAATACAAAATGTATTATCAAGAATACGATTTTTGCCCTAATATCAAAGTTCTTACTAGAAAAAAAGAAATTATAATCCAACGTGAATTTTCTTGATAAAAAAATATGATTGTGCTGGTAACGCATGCATGTAAAATGGCTAGAAATAGCATTTTAGCTTAGCGTAAAGCTGATAATTTACACAAGGTTTATTTCTATTTTTTCTGCTCCAAACTTCCTTCAAACTTACTTCTCTGTCTGCTCGTATGAATGTAACACATCATAAGAAAGTGTTTCACCGCTGTTCAAATGCACTTTGGATCACATAATTTATCTGTATAAATGTTTTCCATCTGAAAGGACTAAATATTAAATTAAACAAATGACAATAAAATACAAAGTAATCTCTTCAGTAATCAAAATACTTTTTGAATGTAACTGTACTCTAATTACCAATGATTTAAATTGCAACTAGTGGAATACAGTTACTTATACTTTGTATTTTAAATACATAATCCCATTACATGTATTCCATTACTCCCCAAACCTGGTTATGTAAACTCAGCAAAAAAAGAAATTTCCCCTCACATTCGACTGCTTTTATTTTCAGCAAACTTAACATGTGTGAATATTTGTATGAACATAAAAAGATTCAACAACTAAGACATAAACTGAACAAGCTTTACAGACATGTGACTAACAGAAATTTAATAATGTGTCCCTGAACAAAGGGGGCGTAAAAAATCAAAAGTAACAGTCAGTATCTGGTGTGGCCATCAGCTGCATTAAGTACTGCAGTGCATCTCCTCCTCATGGACTGGACCAGATTTGCCAGTTCTTGCTGTGAGATGTTACCCCACTCATCCAACAAGGCACTTGCAAGTTCCCGGACATTTCTGAGGGGAATGGCCCTATCCCTTCAATCCAACAGGTCCCAGACGTGCTCAATGGGATTGAGATCTGGGCTTTTCGCTGACCATGGCAGAACACTGATATTCCAGGGAATCATGCACAGAATGAGCCAGTATGGCTGGTGGCATTGTCATGCTGGAGGGTCATGTCAGGATGAGCCTGCAGGAGGGGTACCACATGAGGGAGGAGGATGTCTTCCCTGTAACATACAGCGTTGAGATTGCCTGCAATGACAACAAGCTCAGTCCGATGATGCTGTGACACCCCAGACCGTGACAGGCCCTCCATCTCAAAATCGAACCCGCTCCAGAGTGCAGGCCTCAGTGTAACACTCATTCCTTCGATGATAAAACCGTCTGAACATCACCCCTAGTGAAACAAAACTGTGACTCGTCATTGAAGAGTACTTTTTGCCAGTCCTGTCTGGTCCAGCCAAGGTGGGTTTGTGCCCATAGGTGACGTTGTTGCTGGTGATGTCGGGTAAGGACCTGCCTTACAACAGGCCTACAAGCCCTCAGTCTGGCCTCTCTCAGCCTATTGCAGACAGTCTGACCACTGATGGAGGGATTTTGCATTCCTGGTGTAACTCAGGAAGTTGTTGTTGCCATCCTGTTCCTGTTGTTACACATGGTCTGCCACTGCGAGGATGATCAGCTGTCCTTCCTGTCTCCCTGTAGCTCTCTCAGTACAGAAATTGCAATTTATTGTCCTTGCCACTTTTGCAGTTCTCATGCCTCCATGCAGCATGCCTATGTTTAAACCCTTTACAATAAAGATCTGAAAAAGGGATGTTTCTTTTTTTGCTGAGTTTATATACACTGCCTGGCCAAAAAAATAATAATTTGGCATTTGAATTAAAATAAGCAGATACTTAAAAGCCTATGATTGGACCTTTAACAACCATGTCGGAAGACATATCCCGTGGTCATGGAAAATATGTTACTGTGTTTCAGAAGGGGCAAATTACTGGCCTGCATCGAGCACAGAAAACAACTAAGGAGATTGCTGAAATCACTAGAATTGGGTTAAAAACTGTCCAACACATTATTAAAACCTGGAAAGATAGTTGTGAACCATCAGCTTCGTTGAAGATAAGTGGTTGGGAAAAAATCTTGAATGATCGTGATCAGAGTTCATTAAAACGGTTGATGAAGTCATATCGTAAAAAATCGACAGTAGAACTCTGCATCTTTATGTATATAGTGGAGTTTCAAAATCTTACTTAAACCTGTAAATGGAAGTGAAGTAGAACTCTGTTCTACTGTCATTAAACTATGTTTAACAGTGAAAGTAAGAGCATTTCCACATGTATAAGGTGATAAGAACGACTAATCAGCTGTTTGGCCACAAGAAAGCAACTTGTTAGTGAGGCTAATCGGAAACAATTACTTAAATTTGCTAGGGAGCAGAAAGATTGGATTGTGGAGCAATGGAAAAAGGTAATGTGGTCTGATGAGTCCAGATTTACCCTTTTCCAAAGCGATGGGTGCATCAGGGTAAGAAGGGAAGAGCATGAAACGAAGCCCCCATCATGCGTAGTGCCCACAGTACAAGCCTCTGGAGCAGAGTTATGATCTTGGGTTTCTTCAGTTGGTCAAGTCTAGGCTCAACAACGTTATGCAACAATAAAATGTTGTAATAAGGTTGCATAAAGTTGTCGAAACAATGCCATGATGAATGCATGCTGTAATCAGAGCTAAAGGCGGTCCAACATATTATTAGAGTATGCAACTTTTTTTGGGCCAGTCAGTGTATTTAAAATGTATATCTAAATGTCCTTTAACTTGTCAACATCATTTCTTTACCTTTTTCATCACCTGCGGCAAATGGTCCTGCGGTGTGATATATGAATTTTTAAAAGTACAAATCAATTAATATCTTTCTCAATTAATATGAGGTAATAAAAACTGCATGCATAAAGAATGTCATCATGTCACGCCACATAACATATCAACTTTCCAAAAGTATGTCATGTCTACTACCCATATAAGGTATCATATTAGGTCTAATACACAGCATTTCTACATTGCGCAAATGAAAATTCCCTGTTACGGCAGATGCTTGGCATAGAAAGCACACTGACTCAAACAGCATTATTTTCTTGTGCATGGAACAATGACAAAGAAATCTGAAGATGAGATGAATTCTGAATTGTTAGGCAATATAGGAGGGTTTGCAAACAAGGCGGAATTGTTGTGCCATGAGGCAATGCAAAGGTGTCATTGAAGTGTGTAATATTGCACCTCCCTGTCTGGTGCATTTACCATTGTTGCTTTTGTTTTGAGCAATTTGCATCTTTATGTATATAGTGGAGTTTCAAAATCTTACTTAAACCTGTAAATGGAAGTGAAGGTTCCAGTCCATAAACGTTAAAATGCACACTGTTTCAAAAGTAGAGTCACACGAAATAAACCTTATATGTGTTGTTAACACGATTTAAGTGTTATACAATCATTTACTAACCTTAGCCATGTAACGTTATATCCAATATTATAACTTAGTTGTCATGATAAACAGATAAAGCCGATATATACTGTAATCTGATCAATCTTAGATTTTTGCACACTAAAATCATGTTTATATGTATAATGTTTACTTTGTGTGGCTATACAGTTTAAATGGTATGTATTGTACACATGTCCTGGAAAACCTGGAATTAGCTGAAAAGTCATGAAAATTAGAAAAATAACTAAATGTCCTGTAAAATAAACATTTGTCTTGGAAAATATTTCACAATCATATTATAGAACAATAGAACTGTTTGACTGTGTTGCTAAGAAGGTTTTTGATGCATGCGCATAACATGGTAACAATCGGGACTCGCACCCCGAGATGGCCTTTACACTTCGGGATGTGAATTCATTTTCAATAATTCAGCAATCTGAGTCTGGTTATACTGCGGTTACCACATGTAGTATGCGGAAAACATGGACGGAATCACAAAATCTAGTTATAAAATTGTCATTAGCTATAAAACATAGAATGCCATGGAATATGAAATATTTGGACAAAAATGTTTGAATGCACAATTAATCAAATTAAAGTTGCAATTTGTCCTAGTGTTATAATTGAACTGCACAAGTCTGTGATTTAATCATCTGCATGTGCTGCACATTTCAAAATGAATGCGGGAAACCAGCCGCTCATACGCTGAAAACATCTCATCATGATAATCACGTGCGCTCTTGTGTATGTGTGTGTGAGATGATAAAAAGCAAAACATTCTGAAGTGTCCTGCACATACAGACTATGTATTTATTTAATTCAATCACAGCTTTAGGGATTAATAATCATACTGGGACATATAAGGAACTCCTTATATGGAGGTGAGAAACTACAATCAAAAACACACAGAAACATCAAAATAAAAGCTCAGTTTAAATGGACACATGTATTTTTGCTTAAATATTACACTTGTTAGGCACATAAAATATCCTGGAAATGTCATGAAAAATTGTGCCTTGAAAAGAGTGGGAACCCTGTTGTAACGTTTATGGAGTGGTGCAATTTGCTTACATTGTAAGTGCCTCGATGTAACTGCGATTTTTGCTTTTATTTTTTTACAGACTTGTGAACTTCACTATATTTGTTTCATCATGTACTTGTTTGGTTTAATTTCCTCTCGCCCAATCAAACAGGTTTTTCGGAGGCCGAGCTGGTCTGTGGGCTGCTGGTGAGGAGGTGGGACAGGAAGAGGTGGGCGACCAGAGAATTGCATTTCCTTGTGCGTCTCCACTCCCTGCCCTCAGGTTATCGATTCAGCTCCTACTAAAACAGCACACACCCACGTGGGCTGGCACAATACACATGCATTTGTTTGGCTGTGGACTCTCACACATGTACAAGAAATACACATGCACGTAATGCACTTGATCCTCCGAGCTCTACAAATAAAAAGCTTTTTGTGGTTTGGCTTGTTTGCAGTTGTTCATTTTACACCATTTTCTCTCCCCCACCTCACACATTAGGGCCCACACAAATATGATACATGCACACACATATACACACACCTCTACATGCCTCTTCACTCAGACAGCTCATCCAAAGGGACAGTGCATGGACACAAACATTATGACTCATACAGTCTAATTATCTAAACCAGAGAAAATGTGTTGGATCAAATCAGGACAGGATCTATTTATAATCTCTTGCCCCCTTATTTATTATACTCACGTTATTCCGACATGCATTTAGACATTAACAGAGAACCACAGTAAGTTACTGATGTCTTCGTTCATGGCGTTTGCCAAATATGGTCAGTAAGTCAGTTGAGATACGTGATAAATATTGTGCAGCTGTTTGAAGTGACAATCCTCCTGTCAAACAAAGTTAATTGTATATTTGTGTTTACGAAGATACAAATGAGTGCACAAATGAGTATGCAGGAGTAAAATTAAGTCAGGTGACTAACTGAATGTACTAAATGGCCAGGTTATCCCATCAATGTATTTGTTCTTCCCTGACATCACAGGTATATTCCAGGGCAATAATGCCAAGATTCATCTGGCTCAAATTGTGAAAGAGTGGTTCAGGGAGCATGAGGAATCATTTTCACACATGAATTGGCCACCACAGAGTCCTGACCTAACCCCATTGAAAGTCTTTGGGATGTGCTGGAGAAGACTTTGCAGAGTGGTTAGACTCTCCCGTCATCAAAACAAGATCTTGGACAAAAATTAATGCAACTGTTGCATAAGGTTTTCGAAACAATGCCATGACGAATGCACGCAGTAATAAAAGCTAAAGGCAGTCCAATTAAATATTAGAGTGTGCAGGCAGTTTTTGGCCAGGCGGTGTATAATGTTTATGTCTTGTGGTTATACTTTTGAAACAATGTTTATTTTAGCATTTATTAACTGGCCCCATTCATTTCCATAATTCATTTAGCTAGTTGAAAAATACCTTACATTTCTTTAAAGCACCTCTCAACAGCCTCTTAGGATTTGAATAATTTTTTCTCCATCCACAATAAATGATCAACCATCTCTGACATCAAAGTAGCTTAAATAATATTATCATACTCTGAAGCGCACACATCTCGAAAGCCTTTCGGTAAATACTTAATATTGCGTCCATCAACGTGACGAAGAATAACTCTCTGAGCGCTGAGCGAGAGGAGGGTAGACACGAAAACTGGAGTGTTTCGTTGACATCAGCTAGTGTATAATTGGCTTGTAAAAGTCTAATTAGATGTACAACCTGCAGGAAGGTAATAAACACAAGAAAAATTATAATTTGCAATGCGCTAGCTGTCAGGCGACTGATTTTCCATCAGCGAATGTCAGTCGTCTACACAAGCTTCAATCCGCTCAAAGCAAATTGTTTGACTGGAAAATTTTTATATGTTGTCTAACTTTCCCTCTATTATTTCATATTTGTCTAGCATTTTAATAGCTATTTGCATACTTTTATTTCTGCGTGACATATTTGCTCTAACATTGCTTTTATGTTAAATAATGATTCCGGAAGTTACCAATTCCAGTCTAAAATGAAGCTATGGGGATTATCAGAAACATCTCTTCATGTACATAATGACATGATGCCGTGTCTGTTGGTTGCCATGTCAGCCACAGCTCACATTGTATGAATGGAGACCTGTGTGACTTGTGTAACAGCATTTAGATGGAGGAAGGAGGGTGGAGTGGAAGTGCGTCAATCAACAAGTACCAGTTCACGCCCACGGCAACAAGCCTTGTTTGTGTACTGCCCAGGATACCGAAAGAAACCAGATGCCTCATTCCCAGGTCTCGCACAACAACAAGCCAACACCCTTCTACCCTCATATCCTGTGGCTTGATCATCTATTGTTTATTTATATTGGAGTTTGGTTATAAAATGGATAGTTCACCCAAAATGGAAAATTCTATCATTGTTTACTCAACCTCATGCTACAGTAAGCCCTGCACACTGTATCATATTCCATGATGATCCACTCCAAGTGGCATGCTCTTAGGGCAGGCAGGTATGTCTAGTTGCTATGACAATGGGCCAGCATGTACTCTTCCTCAGTGGTGGCATGGTGCTCAAGAGGGTCTCTTTTAGCCGGGTAGGGGGACAGGACATTCAGCTGCAGTCTATGCTCGCTTGAACAGCGTGTCCTCTCCATCGATGGTAGTATATTTCAAGCTCGGCTGAGAGTCTGATGCACACCTGCTGCATTACACATTCTCAAGAGAGCCATCAGAGGACAAATATGCCCTATCATGTTGGACATTTTGCTGAGACGAATTTAATTGCAAACAGTTTCTATGCAAAAGTTTACAACACAGACAGAAGTAAACCTCATTCAAAATGTTTTAGCATAAAAAATCAACAACATGATCACTCAACTGGAAATCATCATGTTGCTTTGAAAGTTTGTGTACCCTGAAAACAACCCCATTCAGCTGAATTACCGATGAGCGCAATCCCCCAACAGACAATTTTGAACACATTTTCATCTAGCGCTACTGATAATGCATTGCGCGAGCAACCTCTGAGGCTACGCTCACATTAAAGTAATATTCTGCATTCAATGCAAGTTAAGCTCAATCAACAGCATTTGTGGCATAATATCGATCACCACAAAAATGTATTTTGAGCAGAAGCAAAAATCTGGGTTCCAGTGATGCACTTAAAGACGTAAACAATGTTCATGTTAACATGATTTTAGTCTGATAAAATTGCTTACTAACCTTTTCTGTGTAAAGTTATAACCTATTTTACAACATGATTATGTAATGTCAACAAACCCTAAATTGACTGTAGAAATTGTGATTTAAACAACTTTACAGCTCAAATAATACATACATTTTAAAAGAAGAATTAAGTGCTTTTATAAAATTATAAGTTTCACATTTCTGCATTTAAACCCTTATTCACTTCTAAAAGTGCCTCACTGCCTCACTTAACTTGTATTGAACCCATAATATTCCCTTACAATAAATCTAAACTAGCTGCAAATTTGCCGCTTGTTATTTTCACATGCAAATGAGATTTTGCTTCATTGCAAATGTTTGCCAGAAGTTTGCATCTCTTCGGAAGTAGTGGTGAACCTCCGGCAAACCTTTGGAAACAATGGACAATTTGCTGCAAGTTTGCCGCAAAGCTCATTTGCATGTGAAAATGACCAGTGGTGATTTTATGGCAAGTTTGCTGCAAATTTGGCATGAAATCTCGATTTTTAGGGTTTCTTTAATCCAGATACATTTGAAAACAGCATTTTCATTTTCAAAGCACTCTCCGTCCAAACTGCTGTTTTCAAGTGTTTCCCAAATGTTGCTCTTCCACACTAAAACGTAAAAAAACGAGATTGGTGTCTCTGCAGAAAAATGCCCATCCTGCTTTGGAAAGGTCACCGATGAATACATAGAGATTTCTTACTTTCATTGGATAGTTGGAAATTGCCCAACCTGGTTTGAAAATGCCCACTGATTGGGAAACGCCCATTTATCTTTGGCAGAGGCCTATTCTTCATGAAAAGCCTTAAATACCCTTACTGCGCATGCAAAAAATCGGCATTGCATTTACAGTCTGAAACGCAATTGCCCTTGTGTTCCGTCGCAGGTCAGCAATTCCAAGTAAACTTCCCGTCACCTTTGAAAGAATGCAATGTGAAGGTTGTACAAAGAAACATTGACCTTTAACAATGCTATCAAAGTGAACAGCAGGCACAACAATGCTGCTACAACATGGGCTGCCATCTTGATTGTTTTGGGATGAATGGATCACATAATCCATCCATACCACTAGGTGTCAGTATAAGACGACTGACATTTCACCCAGGTCAACATATAAAAAAAACTTACAAATAAAACTACTGAGTATAATATAATACCATCAGCCATTCTAATATAGGATAAGGGAATATGGGTTCTTTTAATAAAAGAGTGAATTAGCTTTTATAGAACATATTGTCTGGACTGAAAACAAATGAGTCATAGGTTTGACTGAATATAGTGTAGATGCAAGCACACATTTTCATAAGTCATATGCATCCAATAATAACATTTGTGAGAATTATGCCCCCCTTCTTTTGCAAGTAGTGGGCATAAACCTGACATAATCAGAGTGTCCCATGTGATATATAGCCTCATCTGACCGAGTTATGAGTCATCCACCAAAACCGATAAGTCTGTTGCTGTGCAATGAACCTGCAGTAAAAAGTTATAATGTAGCCTTTTCTCAGAAATGGAACACTAGCTGCAGTCAGACATCTGATTGAGTGATTTCCAAGATGTGTATTGTGTCATGAGGACGATGCTCAGAAATGCTCTAAAATTTGATTCTCAGGGTGTTATGCAACCCAAGTTTTGAGTGTGAATGAAAATATATACTTGTGTGCTTACGTTACCACAGCATAGTCTTGTTCTGTGCGACTAACAAAGGCAGTAACCAATGTTCGTCCACCCCCACAGTGAGCTTTTAAACAAAACAAGACCTCACGCCTTACCTCTTAAAGAATGGGAGCTTGCACAAAGGTCAGGCCGAATCCAATCAGTACAGCCTAATAAAACGTATATGAAAAATAAAGTTTACTACACTATAGCACTGATGTGCAGAAATGTAAATTTGTCTACTAACATTGTCCAAGACTGCCTGTACATGCATCACAGGAGATTTATGTCATTTTCCTGAAAGTTCCCACCACAGTATAATTTCCACCACATCTCAAATTCTGTATTGTGTTCAATAGAATTCCATGGTGGAGATGACGGTGGTGGAAATTAAAAATGTTCTAATGGGTTTGAAAAAAATAATAATAACAAAGTGTCTGACTTCTTTGTTTTGCTTAACCCTGTAAGACCCCAATATATATAAAAACATTTTAAAAATGTTTTGTAAGTCCGATGTTGTTGTAGGAGTCCTCTGATTCAGATAATGTTAAAAAAGTTTGATAAAAAATTATTTTTTTACGTTTTTAGGGAAATGTTGTAATATTGCAAAGTTGGGCCTAGTTGGGAGCAGAATTTCCGCATTTGCAACCAAAAGCAGTTCTTTTCCTCTGAAAAGCAGAGAAGGAGATTGCACTTCCTGCAGAATGTATTAGAATATTCTTTTTTGCAGTGTCTGCAGCGTCCTCTTGTTGTCTTCACCGGGAAATGTGCGACCATGTTTCGGCACACATCCGTTGGTGGTTCACATGCCCTCTTGGCTGGGACCCCATTTGGTGGACCCCTATAAGCTGAGGATGGTCTCTTCTGAGCAGTCACAGGTCTCTGAGGTGTCACTATTATGGACGTCAAAGGGCTCCCACTGGCTGAAGATGGCTGCTGTCTCCTTGGTGTGTTGACAGTCGTGCTTGTCAGGATGAGAGAGGATGCTAGTTGCGACTGAAACAGTCTTCTGTTCAGCATCTTTTTCTTGGGAATAATGAGAGCTTTGCAGTGCCGTTTGTAGAGGAGCCAGGCGTTGATCACAGCAAGGATAATGGTGTGCCAGAATATGTAACTGTACCAGCGGCGTGATTTCATGGGGAACATGTATTTGGCTGCAAATGAGTCCAGCAAATCCACACTGCCCCTGTATTTGTTGTAAGCACCCACTATGTAAGGTCTCTCAACTTCAGTGTAGGATTTGGTGGCTTTGTTCCAGCGTTTAATCTTTTGCACAGGTTCAATGCCATCAAAGGATGACACAAGTGTGACTGCCCTGTTGTCATACCATTTGACAAGCACAGATGTTGTGGTTTGCCTCCATTCTGATGTCAAAGCTTCCTATTCCCTTTTTCTTCAAGATCTTCTCATCTTCAAGGTTACAGTTGGGTAAGCGCACTTGCCTGGCTGTTCCCACATAATGAATTCCACGAGCAAGGAGCTGAACTACTAATGGGACACAGGTGAAGTAGTTGTCTGCATAGACCTTGTAATTCTGACCTTCTGGAAGCGTGGAGGCAAGCTTCATCACAACGTCACCTGACATTCCAAGTTCAGATTTGGCTCGTTTTCCATCGACACTGCCTTGGTACATATCAAAGTCACAGAGCATGCCAGAGATGCCAGTTCTTGCCCACAATTTGAAGCCCCATGGGTGAGGTTTGCCTTGCATATAATGCTTAATTCCACTGAATTTCCCCTTGAATGGAATCATCATCTCATCCACAGAGTTGTGCTCTTCGGGTACCACCTGCAGGCATTTCTCTCTGAATGAATCAAGCCATGGTCTAAGTTTCCACAGTTTGTCTTTCTTCATGCTCTCTGGCATTGTCTGGTTGTTGACAAAATGTAATGATGTCAGCAGAGATTGGAACCTGTGGCGTGACATCACATCAGAAACAGGGTGTACCGCGTGTCTGACTCACAGTACATACGGACACCAGGCATTTGCATCAGGCTCATCTTCAGGTACATGCCAATCATCTGTTTAATTTCCATGGTGTTTGTGTTTATAGTTGTTCCAGTCTTTTGAAAGCTGTACTGATTAGTGTGTTCTGTCGGAGCCTGAATCATGTCTTCTGACACAAACATCTGGATGTACTCCAGTGATGTGTGGAGGGAAACATCATCACTGGTCTTGTCCGGACCAGAGAAATCAATATTAGGACTGATGAAATCCTTTTTTAGCCAGCGATATCGGTCCCGGGGCATAGTCTGTTTAGTTGGTTGGCTTGGTTTGGTTGGCTCAATGTCCTCATCATCATCATCATCATCATCATCATCAGCTGGACAATCAGTGGGTCTCTGATTCTCTTTGTCTACTTCCTCGACATTTTCAACCACCTCCTCATCACTTGAATCACTGCTGTATGATTCAATGTCAACATCACTCTCTCCGTTTTGGATAACATCAATGACATCTTGCACAGTGCAGTACACAACTATCCTTGCTGGTGTCATTCTGAAATGGAAATAATAGTTAGAGTATGTTCAAATATAACTAATTCCAATGCAAATTAGTCCTATTTATGCAATACATTCCACTGAAGTCACACAATACTGTCTGGCTAGCTTAATGTGCTCTCTACTTAACAATCTAAAAGGAATATACAAACCCCCAGACCTCATAAATCCCCACTTTCCAGAACATTCACACCTGTCCCTGAACAATGCACCAAACATGCAACCCCCACATTCCAAAACATTTGCACTTGTCCATGAGCAACCATTCTCCAAAGCATTCCACAAACAGCATCTCCAGATAAAAGTCCAGATAAAAAACTATATTAACTATATTTGTCTGCTAACAGAAATAACATTGATTTAGAATTATTCAAATCTGATCTAAACTGAAAATTATTACAAATAACACATTTACAAAGAGTGAATCATCAAATACATTGTATTTCTGTAAGTATTTATCCTATTTGTGAATATTTGAGAAGTGTAATGTCTCCATGTAATGTACAAGGTGCACATGCTATTTTGACTACCATTTTCACCCAATGTTGTAAAGTTACAACAAAGACATAACAAGCTGAATATCAAATTTGATGCATGCATTCCACAATAACTTGTGGCTCATGTAAATACTAGCTCATGTAGCTCATGTAAATACTAACAATCACAAAAAGAAATATTTCTAATGAAACAAGGAGCGCTTTCAGGAAAGTTTGCAGGTGAAATTAGTTCAAGGCCTTATGGCCAGACCTATTTAAACATTTACTATCATGTGATGCAAGACAATAGGACCATTGGCTATGTAAATGTAGTCTTTAAAAAAAAACAATTTGCAAATGTGTTTTTGAAGAGCCAAAAGTGATGTTGTGATTTTACTAATTTCATAGCTAAAATTACAGCTTGATTGGAAATTATGGCCAGTAAAAATATTCTGCTCACAAGTGATATTTACCTTGAATTTTCTTTGTTTTCTTCAAACATCGCTTGTTTTATATTTCATGTCAAGCATGCTCTTTACAGACACCACAACATTGTGTGGTGGAAATGATGCCACAGTTGTGGGATAGTAAAATAAATAAATATAATAATAATATTTATATATATATATATATATATATATATATATATTAAATGAAATAATATTCACACATTAAATATTTAAATGGATTATGTTTATTCTATTTGTTTAGATTATCACAGTTATAAACATGCAATAGTTTGTATATATGTAATGGATTTTCATAATTTAATATTGAAAGTCTTGTTTCTGGGACAACCCTAAAACAGTCAAATCTACACATTAACAGCATTTGAAAAGTACCAAAAAATAAATTATGAAGGCCTGTAAAAAAAAATATCCCAGTCAGTTTTAATGTGACATTCTGGGTGTTTAAATCTGTTCGCTTTGATAAAACTCGACCCTTTGGACAAAAAACTAACTTATCTAGTTTTAGCATACATTGTAATGATAAATCAGAAGTATTAACTACAGTATGTAGTTTATAAGCTTATGTATGTGTAATATTGGTCACTTAATGTAGATATATTCAGTGGAGTGGTAGTGTCTGAAGAGGTGGGCATACTGTGAATTTATTTCCTACTAAGATATATATATTGAAATGATTTGATATCAAGAGAAAAGGGCACCAGTAAAAGACAGGAAAGAAAATACATTTTACATAATTAAGGGGCACAGGCACAGCTATCCAGCATCTGCAAAGAGCATAAGAACTAGCATGGGTGCAATAACATGCAGTATTTTCACAAAGTTTAATTGCATAAGTTAAATTGAAATGTATATATTTACGTTTAGCAAAGAAATAATTTTACAGCGCAAATTGTGTTTACTCCAGGGTTGCTTATGCATTATCATTAGAAGCTGGAAATGTCCCGCCCCTTCCTGGAACGGAAAATATGATTGGTTAGCAAAAATCCAATCGTGTCTGAAATGAACGTTCTGATTGGTGGATCAGAAGACCGTCTGTATTTCCTGTGCCATCAGTTGTGCTCCCGCCTCCCGCTGTTCCGTGCGCATTATCCGAGAGAATATCTGTACACCTTTTAAAATAATATTATTAATAATAATATATATAATAATAATAATAACAACACAATTCACTCAACAGTGCTGTGGCACGTTATTAGATTGAAAAAAATTCCGGGTCAAAAGCCTTTGTTGTTTTGGCGGCCATACGAATCATCACTTATTTTAAGTGGGCATACGCAAAATCCTAAGAAAGATAGGTGGGCATATGGTGGAGGCCTGCGTATACACTAGCATACACTACTGAATATGTGTTATGCATAGAAAATATATAGGTCTGATATTTGTTACTGTGTATTTCTAACTGCTCATCACAGTAGTCTACATGTAAAAACTAGATGTTGGGCTTCAAAGTAACGAACAATACGTAGCAGGAGAACTAAGTAGCCACCAGCCTTGACGAGAGTCAGTCACAAAACATCAAACATATTCAGAGAGACATGCAATTACTGCCCTCCACTGCCCAAGAAGCTAATTGCAATGTTGAAAACACTGGATTATTGTTTTATGTCTAGGCTATAATGGCAAGCCTACATTGTACTACAATGCATTGGAATGACATATTATGTGGTTCAAGTGATTAGGTAAATTAGATTTAAAAATCGTGTTTATTATTATTATTTTATATACGTAGACCGCGTCATTTCATATATTGACCGGGCTGAATTGTGGGGGAGGCTATGTTCGAGAAATGGAAAGTTGTGGTATGGTACAGGAAGTGCATGTGTGGGTGGTCGAAGCGGAGGATAGCTCTTCAAGGTCCTGAGGCTACGATATTTATAACCTGACTGGTTCACCCCTGCTTGAGCATGCTTTCTATTACCTTGAAAAAGACGGAGCATCTTTATCCAGGCCACTGCACAACAGAGTGCAATTTTATTTATAGCTCCCTGCAAGAGCAGATAAGGTGTTGTACACTGAAATCAAGGCAACCAATATACCACAATAGTGATTTAAAATAATTTGTATACTATTTTACTAATTGTAAACAGCATTATATGACATTTATTTAACAAGTGTATTAACTTGTTAAAATGGCAAAGCCTTGGCAGAAAATAAAAGTTGTTTGATCATGCATAAACTAGCACATGCTGACCAAGCTTGTCCCACATATGCAGAGAGAACCATTAGTTAACTATTTACATTCATTGTGCCACACTGCAACCAAATGTTTTTGGGTGGGGTCATTAAAACTCTGCAGGGACTCTCAATCTGCCACATTGTTTAGTATGCTAAAGAGGCACATAAGAGATGGGTGATACTGTTGTGGTAATGAGGTAGAAGCACACTGATTTGCCTTTATGGGCCAATACATGGCCAGTATCACGATACATTAAAATACCAATGCTTTTAGTGGCCTTCTTGTTTACATAAAAAGAGCATCTTTGTGATTTTAGCAGTACAAATCCTCATCAGCTCTAGTATTAAAACAGAGTTTAAAAGGTGCACTCTGTGTTTTTTCTTTAAAAAAAAGTTGTGTTTCACTTCAAAATAAATTAATTGTAATTTTAAAATAGATGTAATAAATAAATAATACAAAATCAACAGCACTCACATGAGATGAAGTTTCCAGTCATATCTGTAACCTTATAAAATCTGTTTTATTGTACATGGAGCGGGTCCCCTCATGGGGGCTGCCATTTTAGAATCACATGAGCAGTGGAAAACTACTCACTACTTTAAAGGAATATTCCGGATTGAATACAAGTTAAGCTCAGTTTATAGTATTTGTGGCTAAATGTTGATTACCACAAAAAAAAAAATTTGACGTCCCTTCTTTTCTTTAAAAAAAAAAAAAAAGCAAAAATTGAAATTACAGTACTTAGAAGGCGCTTAGAATGGAAGTGAATGGGGCCAATTTTTGGAGGGTTTAAACAGAAATATGAAGCTCATAATTTTATTAAAGCACTTACACTCATTATTCTGTTAAAACCCATGTATTATTTGAGCTGTAAAGTTGTTTAAATCATAATTTTAGGGTTTGTTGTAATTACAACGTAATTGCACGAAGATGTGAAACTGTCTATCACTTTACACAGATAAGGGCTGTAAGTGATTTTATTACACTGAAATCATTTTAACACACAAATTATGTCTTGTGGC
This sequence comes from Xyrauchen texanus, assembly GCF_025860055.1. NCBI lineage: Eukaryota > Metazoa > Chordata > Actinopteri > Cypriniformes > Catostomidae > Xyrauchen > Xyrauchen texanus. The sequence goes on from NC_068325.1 coordinate 13,838,030, forward strand.
TATACTTTTGAAACAGTGAGTATTTTACAGATTTACCCCATTCACTGCCTCACTGCAACCCAAATTTCTCTCTCTCTCTCTGTTTTTTTTTATGAAAAGGAGGGACAAGTCGAAATATTTTTATTGCGGTAATCAACATTATACCACATATGTTGTTGATTTATCTTAACATTAAATCCAGAATTTTACTTTAACTGCCCTGTAATGGGACAATTACACTAATGGATTAAATTAATCAGTTCTTACTGTGAATAGTGAATTTCTATAATGGCATAACTGAAAACTATAGAGCGCAACAACCTGGTTGTAAAAATCTCATTCATTTTTCCATAAACAAATTGATTTCCAACGATAGTTTTTAAATCTTTAAGACATATTCTGTGAGCTCTGAGGTTGTTCATTGAGGATATGCCTTTGTTGAAGCCATCAAACTGTGTTATTTTAAAAATTGTGTTTAATAGCTGAATTCCTGCCGAACAACTACCCATGGTCCAACAGAGACAGCTCCACCAATCAGAGAACTGTGACTGCCAACAAAGCCCACTAAACAAGTCCAGCTGTGAAGGACAAAATCGATTCGTTCTCTCTACACCCTCAAACTACATATATATTTGTATATATCTGAATATTTTGCAGTAAACCTTAAATATGTTGTTTCTATACTTATAATCAACAACCTAAAACCAACAGTTTTATATATAGGCCTACCATTGTCTTTTAGTCAGATTTTCAAATAATTAAAATCAAAGTTTGTAATGTTGTGATTCACCTCTGAACTGGTTGGTTTGTAAAGATTTTATGAAAAGACTATGGAAAAATGAATGAGAAAAATACTTGTGGAACCCAGACAGCTCAAAAAGTGCGAGTTGCGTTTTCTTGCATTAAATGATGCTTCATTCATGCCCCTATGTGTCCGTGTAATTCCAATATTACATGATAAAAAAATTACTCCCTGCATCCAAACTATCTCCCTTTGTCGCAAACTATCAAAGTATTTAATGAATGACACAATTCTTGGCTGGTAAAACAGTACTTTGTTTAGGTATCAATGCAAGTAGCATTAATAGATTTCGGACATAGCCCCTTACAAAAATCGAGAATTCTGGTAAACTTGCCACCAACTTGCCACAAATTCGCCACTCATTATTTTCACATGCAAATGAGCTTAGCGGCAAACTCTCAATGTCGCCAAATGTTTGCTGCGGGTTCATACACATTTATATCTATTCATTTAGCAGACGTAGAACAAATAGTAGCAATTCATCCAATAGGTTCACCACTACAGTGAAGGTTTGCAAACTTCTGGCAAACATATGTGGTGAATCGCAAGATAATTTGCATGTAAAATTAATGAGTGGGAAATTTGTGGCAAGTTTTTCAGAACTCTAACGGGACTTCATCCGGGGATGTGTGTATTGACCTGTGACCCGAATATACAATTTAAGAACAACAACTGTGAAAATAATCTACTCTGGATTTGTGAAACAAGCACAAGGAATTACTTTCTTAGTAAAAGAGTCATCCGACTCGTGGTTCACAGCGTTCTTTAAAATCCAGCGTTTTGAACGTGACATCGCCTCAGCTCCCGAGGGATTATAGGATCGTAATGTGTCCAGTCGATCTATGTGCACTTCAGAAATGTGCATGTAAAATGGCTAGAAATAGCATTTTAGCTTAGCGTAAAGCTGACAATTGACACAAGATGTATTTATATTTCTTCTGCTCAAAACTTACTTCAAACGTACTTCTCTGTCTGCTTGTATGTACATAACACATCATAAGAAATTGTTTCACCGCTGTTCAAATACACTTTGGATCGCATCATTTATATGTATAAATGTTTTCCATCTGAAAGGACTAAATATTAAATGAAACAAATGACAATAAAATGCAAAGTAATCTCTTCAATAATCAAAATACCTTTTGAATGTAACAGTATTCTAATGAGCAATGATTTAAATTGTTACTGTAGTGGAATACAGTTACTTATATTTGGTATTTTAAATACATAATCCCATTACATGTAGTTTGTTACTTCCCAACCCTGAGTAAGGAAGTATCATAGAGTGATTATTATTAACAGCGATTATTTACCTCTCTTACACACAAATAATTCTTTATTTTATTCCTGTTTTCTTTCCAATTAATTTTGTTCTTTGGTTTACCAGCATCCTCAGAATGCGCTTCCATCCCCCACCCAATCTTTTGAGACCTTCTCAACATTCAAAAAACAGCTGAATACACTCTTACATAGAAGATATCTCTTCATTGATTACTTAATCAGTCCACATATGTTAGGCATTTTATATTTATTAATAAGAAAAATATTTTTTTCGTTTAGAACTTAGCAGTACGATACTGCAGATATTTTTGGCTTTTGTATGACAAATTGCTATTTTCCTCATTTTGTAAGTTGTTTTGGTTAAAAGCATATGCTAGGTAAATCTGCTTAGGTATGGTAAAACTGCTAATAATCTTGTCCTCAAATGTGGGTATTGATGCTAGCTCAAATTTTTTTTGTTCAAACCCTATACATACAACATTTAATCAAATATAATAATATATTTTATATTTAACATCAGGATTGGAAGTATAAATGTTTCAAAATGTATCTGCACATCTGTAGAGTTTAGAGAAATTATCAAACGTTTTTGAGAATTTCATCTTTGTTCAGTCACATTACATCTAGGCCTAAAGCAGGGAACAAAGGAGAGGAATACAGCTGGCTTATTAAAACTAGTGAATAATACACCAGAACAAATGTAGAATTCATATAAATAAGATGTTTCACATATCCAGCATTAATCTGATCTGATGGACACGAAAACACTCAGCTTCATGCTATCATTTACAAGTTATAATTGTACAAAAATACAAAAATGGCTGCAATGTGGGGCGATTATTTGCGATGGACACGCCCTCAGTGATGAGCAGTCACGTGATGGCTATAAATTGTAGCCATTTTCTAAGAACGTTCTCATTCTGCCGCAGTCTGTGTTGTGTTCAGCAGCTGTTTTGTGTCCCTGAGAAAAAACGTCGAGGTGAGTTATACAGCTTTTTCTTGACTGGTTAATGCTTTGTATGTAAACGTTGTTTTGTGATGTTACGTTGTTTCGGTTTATTTGCTGTAATGATAATGCATTAATCGTATTTTAAAGTGTTAATTGGGCGTTTTCGAAGTCTTCGTGGTGTTTTAAAATTCTAAATTTGCAAGTGTTTTGGGGTTTTAAGTGATGGTGTACCACTGCATCCAATCATATGCTTGTGCTTCAGAAAGATTTTTATAGCTTCCTTTGTTCGTTATAAGTGCGCAGTGGATGCTGCTCGTGATCCAGTTCTACTGACCTATATTTCGCTGAATCTAACGCGAATGATAACGAATGGAAATTGAATCTAGTGTATGTTTGACAATGGATTCCAAAAGGTAATGTGTTCCATATGAACTAATATTGAACCGAACGTTGTATTCGTATAAAGCGTGTACCTTTTGTGGTAAAATGGCTGCTACACGCTGCGAGGGTTGTGGGAGGAGACTGTCAGAAAATGGCGCGTCCTTGTGGCGCACATACAAACCGACGATGCTCTGCGCAATGCGTTTATCTAATAGTTTCTGCTTTTGTTATGGTGTATCGTTCGTGGATGGGTTTGGTGTTTTCACATAGTATATTTGATATATTGTCTCCTTTACAGTTAAATCATGTCTGACGAAGGAAAACTTTTCATTGGTGGTCTGAGCTATGATACCACCGAGCAGTCCTTGGAGGAGGCCTTCTCCAAATATGGAACCATTGCTAAAGGTTTGTAGTGTTTAAGATATGTGTAGAAATCACACAAGTGTTTAAGTTACTCTTTATAAAATATAAGGATAGACATGAAACTTTTAATGATTAAAAAAAAAAAAAAATCACTATTGTTAATACTGTAGTCCATACAGTACATTTACATCAGAAGTAGCTAAGTTACTGAAACTTAATAGTATCCCTTAATGGAAATTTTATTGTTGGTAATGCAGTTCACCCAACACTAACGTGTATTTAGACATGTGCAAGTCATATTAATATATTTTTATTTATTTAAGTGGATGTAATCAGAGATCGTGAGACTGACCGTTCCAGAGGATTTGGTTTTGTTACATTTGAAAATCCAGAGGATGCCAAGGATGCCATGTCTGCAATGAATGGAAAGGTGAGAATATTAAAATTGGTTGGAATCTTGATGCATTCTCAAACTTCCACCTCATGCCATCCCAGATGTGTATGCTATTTTCTGAAGAACATCTCTGCTCTGTTGGTTCATACAATGCAAGTGAGTTGTGGCCAGAAATTTGAAGCTTCAAAAAATCAAGGCAGCAGAAAAGTCATCCATAAGACTCTGGGTGTTTAATCAATGTTTTCTGACGTTATCTAATTGGCTTTGGGCAAGAACTGACCACAATGTAACTCCTTTTTTATCATAAATCTTGACTATGGGCTATCATTTTAAGCTTGATAACTCTTCCTAGTGCCTTAATGAGCATGCTTCAAACATAATTTGTATGGAGTATAATTGAAGCTTCCTAGAAGCTACAGTGGTGACAATTTTAAAAAGGAGTTGCATTTTTTTATTTTATTTTTCACCCTAAATCGATTCTATTGCTTCAGGGGTCATGAATTAATCCCATGTGTCTTCTGGAATACATTTTTATCTTGCATTGTGTAGATCTACATAGCTGAGACTCTTAATTTTGTTCCCAAGAGTTAATGCACATCTGGGATTGCATGAAGGTGGAGTAAATGAGAACTTAATATTGGTGAACTGCAATTCTGTAACCATTTTGTTTAATGTGTTTCTAAAGTGATTAACACTTTGTTTTGTGTTTTTTGCAGTCTGTTGATGGCCGCATGATTCGCGTTGATGAAGCTGGCAAATCCGGCGGGAGATCTGGTGGCTTCAGAGGAGGTTCTGGCGGTGGCAGAGGGTTCTTTAGGGGCGGCAGGGGCAGAGGTGGGAGTTGGTGAAATTTGAATACAATTTACATGCTACCAAAGAGCCACATTTGTATTAATGTAGTCCTCAGAATGCATGTAATTATCAAGACTTGTTACACGGGTCTCTGGAGTACTCGGTTGACCAATGGTGCCATCTAGCGGTCTTGTATATCTGAGTAATAACCGCACTTTCGGGGATTACGTCATGACATATCAGACCAGTTATCTGGGTATTGCGTTTCATCATTCCTTCCTTGTAAGCTAATAAAATAATTTTGAACTCAAATCAATGTTTCGTGTCCTCTTTATTTACTGTATTTATTTTGCAAGTCTTGTAATAAGATGGATAATGAACAGTCAGACATTCATTATTTGCTGAATCGCCAACAGAACTCAGGTGGAATTCAGCTTTGTGGCATTTGTTTCTCGCATAATTTAAATTAATCTATATATTTTAATTTAAGGGGCAGAATTGCAAAGTCCAATGCAAATTAATATTGTGCGTTTACTTATTTTGGTTGGTAGCCGTGCAATAAACGGGATACTAATGGTCAGTTGGTTTTTCACAATAAACCCCTTCAGGGTGATACAACACTGGGTTTATTTTGCAATAACAGTCTGACTGTACATTATCCCTTATTAAGCTGATGGTCCATTTGTTTAGTAGAATATCTCCATTTGGTGTTCTTTGTGAAACAGGTGGTGGAGGAGGATACGGTGGAGACAGAAGCTATGGCAGTGACCGTAGTTATAGCGGAGGTGATAGGAGCTACAGTGGTGGGGAAAGAAGCTATGGTGGAGGTGACCGATCTTATGGCGGTGGTGGATACTCCAACAGAAGTGGAGGATACTCTGGTGGCGGTGGTGGCTATAGAGACAACAGGTGAGCAATCATTTACATATGGAATGCTTTTGTATTACAAGTATTTTTTGTTATAGCGTAACCAAACCATTGAATCAAGTCTTTGATTTTTAGGAGCACAGGGGGTTATGACCGTTCAGGTGGCTCCTACAGAGACAGCTATGACAGCTATGGTATGTATTAATTGTATTGTTTAAAGTTACCAAGAGGGACATATTCACTTTAAATGAAGTTGCTTTTCCTAGAACAAGTGCAAACTACACAGGTCTTTTAATACCAGTCCTCCTGATTTTTACCTTGGAATACTATAGATGTCTTAAGTTGAAAAGCACAACTGCAGATTTTAATTTTAGATTCAGTCAATTAAGTTGCCATTTCCACGTTCCAAAAGAGTCCAGCATTTCTCAATGTTGATGACTGCACATGACCATTATAGTAAGACCTTAAATCATGAAAATGAAAAATGTCTTGGTGTCAGTTCACTATTTGGATGTTCAAAGGATGTTCACAATACTCCAGTGCCTTTACACTCTTGCCTACTTCTTGTCCTCAGCTTCACACGAGTAAAAAAAAATCCTGATTGCAAGATCATCCCTTCGCTGGCTGTATTTAAAAAGATGTGCTCTTTGAAGACCTTTTTTTATTTTTACTTTTTGTTTTCTGGTTCAAGTGTTCTATTAAAGTACAGACTTTTTTTTTTTTTTTTTTAACCGTGATTAAATCATCCACAAGTTGTTCCTCATTGAGGCGCTACTTAAAATCTGAGCATTCAGTTACTGTAAGAATTCAAGCCTGTACCTACCATTATACCTTGTGATGTGTAGTAGATGCTCACAGGGGTTTGAAATTGTCCTTTTGTTTTCTTTTAGTGTGTTTAAGAAACTGTCTCAATGCGTAAAATTGACCTGTCCAACACAGCCTGAAAGCTTCTAAGACCAATTTCTATACAAACCTTTCGGCCAATTCGTAATTGCAGGCATTTGCATTTAAACTGAATTTTAAAGCGGCAGACCTGCCACCTGAAAGTATATTCTAATCAGATCCTCAATAGAAGCTTGATAAGCTGTGATGTGCTCTTTACGGCTCCTTGCCACCTCCATTTTGTGATGCATTCCTTTAGTGAAGCAAGGCAGGCATGTTGTCTCCAGCAAACCTCCTTGAAGTTGCTAAAGATTTGTAAATATTCCTTTTATACAAAGAGTAAACTACTTCAGTGGGGTGTTAAGCCTCAATTACAGTCTTCTCTTGGTAACCCAAGGTATTTTACTCTTTGCATCGCCTAGAATTTATTTTTAAAGTATGCTCTACTGTGGACTGAACTTATCCTCTTAAATGTGTCAAGGTTGTGTTCCTTCTGGAAAAGAAATGTGCTCTGTTCTGTATATCAACACCTCAAATATTTTTTCTTTTTGTATTAAATCTGGCTTCATGAAGCCCATTAAAAATGGATGGAAAATGTTCTGATTTATTTATGCCTCCGAAATCAAAAGTTCAATACAAGCCAGAAGTGTTTTGGAATGGACTAATTGGGGATTCAGTAAAGTTTAAACCTTTGAGTATTTACAATATTCTTGACTAGGCCAATAAAACAAAGTATATTCAGCAAATGAAATAAAGGTGGAAACCTTGCTGTTATGTGCTATAGATAGCAATGGCTCTGTGTAATGCTTCATTGGATCTAAGAGTTCTCTGCTAGCAATTTTGGAAATCCACAATGTCCTTGGAGAATGAAGTGTTGTGACTTCCGACTCAAGAATCCTGAGATGAAAGCTGCTCTCTTGGCTAGGTCAATTGTGGAGATAGGCCTGTAATGTGAGGTAAAACCTTTTGCTCTCCTGTACGCATCCTACAACAGTTCTCATTGTCCATGTTTCCTTCGAATAGTTCCTCAAGTGATTTTCACATCTTCAGACTTTTAGTTCGGTCCTGTTCCACGAGCTTATGCTGCATGACTACTTTAGGTAGCGCGCTCATGTGCTGGTGGTAAATCTCAGGCTCATGCAGCCATTGAAAATGAGTACAACTATTACCTTGTGCTGAGCTTTTTTTTTTCTCCCAGCTACTAAAAGATTGTCTTTTTTGGGCACTTAATGTCCAGTACCTCGATTTGTCCTGTTCAGCGCATCTATATGGAGTCCCTTAAAGATGCCTTGCCTTCAACTGTATCTCGACATTACCAATTTTCTAGCTAGTTTAATTGTAATGTGCCAAAAGTAGTATCCTGTTTTAGACCACTTGTAAATGCATCATTTGTTTTCATTTGTCTTTTCAATGCAATAAAATACCTTTTTTATTTTTCAGGCTGATACACTGGACAAGGTGATAAACTAGAGGATCAAGCTAACCTTGGTGATGAAATTTAAGTCATCATGACAAAGATGGGAGGTATGCAATTGTTAGAATATAATGTTAAGGTTTGACTTGGATCAAATTAATTGGCAAATTTATTTTTCAGGTGCATGCGTTTTACTTATGTTGCATTAAATGTTGTTCAGCTAGTTCAAATCATTCTAAAATATTTTCTTTCAGAAATGGTGGAAATGAAATTCCAGCTGTGCTGATGAATTTATCTCACCCAAACTTTTTCATTACAAGCATCAGAATGGTTTGCTGAAGGAGAAAGGTTGAAGTTGGGGTGTGTTATGGTGTATTGCTAAAACAAGTGCTGTCCCAGTTTTCACAGGTTTGTTGTAAGTGAACGATTACACAATATAATAAAGATTTTTTTTTTTTTTAAATATTAGTGTCAATGAAACGTTATTCCTAGTGCACGTAGTCCAGTACCTTGCCTTAGAAAATAGATTTGATCATAAAGGTTGTTTTATTTGTTTACTCCACTGGTTATTTCAAGCAGAAGGATGAGTTGCCGTTCACCACATGGTGGCAGTGGAGACCAACTAAATCAAATTCAAATCACTGTCACACTACCATATACGCAAGTGCTACAGTGGGTGAAAGTCTTGAGCAATATAGCAGTCATGGCAGTGACGAGACGTATTCAAATTACAATAAACAACTTATTTACACAAAACAATTTACTTATAGTAATTATGTGAACATTTATATTACAATATAGAATACACAGTAAAAAGTAGTGTATAAAAGTAGGTTTATTGTGTGATGCTTTATTCTGAACGTACGCTATTTTAATCAGAGTTGACCTGCTCCATTATTAAATGGAACCATATAAACACATTGTGACTGCAGTTCAACCAGCTTCTTGTTTTGCTTTGTTGCTTGAGTAGGGGTGTAATGGCTGTAAGGGTAATGCATTTACATTTACATTTATGCATTTGGCAGACGCTTTTATCCAAAGCGACTTACAGTGCACTTATTACAGGGACAATCCCCCCGGAGCAACCTGGAGTTAAGTGCCTTGCTCAAGGACACAATGGTAGGGCACCCTGAACTGCAGAAGCTGTTTGAAAACAGTATGTAATAAGATACAACATCTCTACAAACAAGTGGTCCCCCAGAGTCTCCTTGATGAGAAGTTGGACTTGATTATCCATAATTGTCAAAATACACTAAAATGTTTAAATCAAATGAGATGTTTCACATGAAATACACACCAATGAAGGCCCACAATACACCTCGGTGCATATGGTGTCAGTTGGGGCACAGTTCATGGAGTCTTGGAGACCTGAGGAGGACCTACCCATTGAGGACCCATGATGTAGAATTAATATAATCCTGACAGCCCCAACCCATGACCATGCAGTTCTTTGAGATTTCCTCATTTTCAGTTTTTGGCAATGCGATGGTTTTCATGGTCTTGTTCAAAGTTGCTGAAGGGAAATTATTTTTGAGCAGATCTACATCTGTAATGAGTTTGTCTGATGTTAAAATAAATTTAGCTAATTTCAGTTTATTAATTGGGGTGAAATTATAATCTGTTGTTACTAGGTAATGCTTGTGTTAAATGTTAAACATTATATGGTACCTTTAGAAGCATGATGTCATGACCTGGTTGTCTCCTATTGAATTTTGTATATAACAGGTAAATGGTGTGTGTTGCTGACCCCCAAATACACCAGGAGATGACTAAAGAGAACTCAAAATTATTAGGGATCATAGAGGCCACTGTGTGAGGTCTACAGAACTAATTTGCTAAATTGATACTGTAGTATCATCTTGTACAATAAAAGTATATTCAATGTATTAGTTCAATTTAAGTAATGCCATTGCAGATTATGTGAAAATAAGCATGTTAATGAATAGGTTTCAGTAAACGGCACATTTTCACCTTTCCCTGCCGTAATGTAGACATTTAATATAGCGCAAAAGTTCCCACCCACTTTTTCAGTCATCTACAATCCTAGACTATTTTTGCCATTCATTTTTCCATAAGGATATTATAAAATCCTTCATAAAAGAGTTTTAAGCCATTAACCAAACCAACCTGCACTGAGTTTAATCCAAGCATTATTCGTTATAAGCAAAAATAATTTGAAAATCAGATACATTACACTGCTGCCACACGATTGGCTGATTCAATAATTTTATTACAGGTACAGGAATTCCTAATAAAGTGGTCGATGAGTGTAAAAATAGTTTAAGAATGTCGATTTTTACTTGTGGAAGCAGACTGTCTGAAAATAAGCATCTTGTTCAGTTAGTTGTAGTGACCTCCCAACACTGCAGCTTTTGATGACAAAGGTCATGTTCTAAATAATTTCACTAATTGCAATGGGCGGCTGCCATCATAAAGTCCTCTCTTACCAAAAAAAGTAACATAATTCATTTGTTTTGGAGTTACGAATGTAAACCATATATGGTCGGCTCTATGGAATGGAGACATCTCCGCCAATGATACCATGATGCATGATCTTGTAAGTCAAGCATTTTACACTGAGCATCTACAAACCTTTTGCTCTTCTCATTGTGTATGTGTAATATAAGCAAAAGCAAACTCATAAGATATTTTGCATGGGGGAAAACAAATTCATGGTCTTTTCATAGTATATTTAGTATTATGAGTACATTACTTTTGATGACAGTCAGTTCTAAGGAAATGCATTTTCTAAAAAAACGTCTAATGTAATTACTGAAGTCTCATGCATACAGGAAGTGGAGTTTTTGTTTACCTGTAGCACAGGAATGCAGCAGTAGCAGAACACCTATAAGCCAAAGGATGCTCATTGCAGTTTCAGCTCAGTCAAGCTCTGTGGCCTACTGAGGAGTCATCTTTGTGTTTTATACAGTGATTCCAGAGATGCATATCAGGAAGATAATGTTAGAAATTGCACTGCTGCTTTTAGATCAGTTTTACTGATGCAACAGCACTGAGATTTGAGACCATTGAAAGGAAGACCTTTCTTATTGCTTCTAAGCTTTTGCTGTTTCAAAACGTAACCACACTTTAGTGATAAGACCTGCAATAATCGCATGACAAAATTAAGAGAAAATCATTAGGTTAATAAGAATTGTGTAAAAGCGAAGTATACATTCGTTTTCTGAGAGATTGATCAGATTGTTGCAATAACAAGCGTAAAGCATAAAGGTATACCTAATAAAGTGGCACATGGTAGTGTATAGATACAAAGTCTTTTAAATCTTGCAGTGTAATATGATTACTGAGATCAAATGTATCCTTTTGTAGCCTTTGCAAATAAATACATAAAGATTTTGTAAACCCACAGGCTACACTTGCAGATCTGGAGACCAGTGGAGACCAACACGGCATAGTCATTTTATATGTAAATATAAGCATGACACAGAAAATGTTAAATGCATTTGAACAGACTTAGGGTAATGCATGATTTAGACTTTATTTTAAATTTGCAATTTGTATATAATGCAGAGGACATGCAGCCCATTATTAAATGGCTCAATATTGAAAGCAAACATATTATATGAGTTTATCCAGCTTCCCCTTCCATGTTTCATGTTGTAGCCGATAAGAATTCTTCATGACTTGACGAATCCATGTAAGGTATTGGGCAATATGGGTGTACCTTGAGCGATAGATGTTATATGACTCATTTACGTAATAAGATACAATGCCGTGGACAACATCTCCACAAACAAGTGGTCCCCCAGAGTCTCCCTGAGGATGAGAAGTTGGATTTGATTATTCATAATTGTCAATATACACTTTATTTAAAATGTTTGAACAGAATGAGATGCTTTGAGATGTTTCACATGAAATACACACCAATGTAGGCCCATAATTTCCCTCAGTGCATATGGTGTCAGTTGGGGCACAGTTTTTGGAGTCTAAGAGAGTCACGTTTACTTCTTTGAGGAGCCGTGATGGAGAATTAATAATGTAATCCTGACTGCCCCAACCAATGACCATGCAGTTCTTTGAGATTTCCTCATTTTCAGTTTTTGGCAATGCGATGGTTTTCACGGTGTTGTTCAAAGTTGCTGGGGTTTGAAGCTGAAGGGAAAGATAAGTTATTATTTGAGCAGATAATCCCTACATCTGTAATGAGTTTGTCTGAAGTTAAAAGGAATTAAACTAATTTAAATGTATTCATTTGGGTGAAATTATAATCTGTTGTTACTAGGTAATGCTTGTGTTAGTTGTTAAACATCATATGATACCTTGAGAAGCATGATGTCATGACCTGGTTGTTTCTTATTGAAATTTGGATGTGGAATGGGATGCACTGCCACACCAACAGGTAAATGGTGTGTGTTGCTGACCCCCAAATACACCAGGAGATGACTAAAGAGAACTCAAAAATGTTAGGGATCATAGAGGCCACTGTGTGAGGTTTACAGCACTAATTTGCAAAATTATTTTGATGATACTTATCACCTTGTATAATTTACAATTATATGTATATATCAGTTTAACTGAAGTCATTTAATGGCAGTTTTATGTGAAAATAGCCATGTTAATGAATAGGTTTCAGCAAAAAATAGCACATTTTTACCATTCCCTGCCATATATTTTTTAAATAGCACAACAGTGCCCACACACATTCTCCGCCATCTTGGATCCGAAACCATTTTTTGCCATACGTTTTTCCATAAGGACATTATAACTATCTTCATAAACCAATTAACCAATCCAACCTGCACCGAGGTTAATCACAACGTTATTAGTTATAAGCAAGAAATTATTAGAAAATCAACAACAACAAAAGTACTAATGTCCTTAATGAGGTAATGACCAACAATCCCATGAAGCACTGTGTGAGACGTATTCATCTTAAAAACTAGGAAAATTTAAATGTATTAATTATAAGTATATAAAAATATATTTCAATATTATTGCAAAATATTCAGATACATGCAAATATACACTCACCGACCATTTTATTATGTACACCTGTACATCTACTTATTCATGTGATTATCTAATTAATATCACATAAGGGTCAGGAGCTTCAGGTAATATTCACGTCAACCATCAAAATGGAGAAAAAAATTTAGATCTCAGAGTATTTCTACACTAAATGAAAGAAGGAGACTTGTTAGTGTTTAATGTTCTGTTGGGATTTAGAGCAGTTTCTGACATTTTGGTTTTTTGGGTGGGGGATTCAACCATCGTGGAGAAGAATGGAGCTAATGGTTAGGTCAAGGTTGGGCATGTTATTACTGAAACATCAGTGTGTATTGTTTTTCTCATGAAGCAAATACTGAGAGATCATCAGTATAATGACTGATAGTCTCTAGTAGGAATGTGCCCGAAACCGAATACCTCAGTTTTCTGTTCATTGCTGACAGAAGTAGAACCCGACGTGGTCTTCTGCTGTTGTAGCCCATCCGCCTCAAGGTTTGACATGTCGTGCATTCTGATCGAGATTCTATTCTGCTCACTACACTACAGAAATTCTCAAACCAGCCCGTCTGGCACCAACAATCATGCCATGATCGAAATCACTGAGATCAAATTTTTTTCCCCCATTTAGATGATTGATGTGAACATTAACTGATGCTCCTGACCTGTATCTGCAGCTTTTGATGACAAATGTCATGTACTAAATAATTTCACATACTTAGAATTGCAGTGGGCGGCTGTCAGCACAAAGTCCTCTCTTATCAAAAATCCACCACATGATATTCTTGTTACCGAGTCACGAATGTAAACCATATATGGTCGGCTGTGTGGAATGGAGACATCTCCGCCAACGATACCATGACGCATGCAGACACCTATGAAAGATTATCAGACTTATAGATTATAAATCAAGCATTTTACATTTGCATCTATAATCCCTTTGCTCTTTTCATTATTTGTAATATAAGCAAAAGCAAACTTGAGGGACTTTGCCTGGAGGAAAACAAATTAATGGTATTTTCAATGAAACTAAGCATATTCTGAAACATTTTAAATGTAATAACTTCTGCAAAACTCTGATAATAGAGATAGGAGGCATTTACCTGGAGCACAGGACTGCAGAAGTAGCAGAGTAGCTATAAGCCAAAGGATGCTCATTGCAGATAAAACTCAATCAAACTCTGTGTGAACTACTGAGAAATCATCTTTAGCTTATATACAGTGATTCAGATGGCCCAACCCAGTAATGTTAGCAATTGCTCCGCTGCATTCAGATCAGTTTTACTGATGCAACGTCACTACAATTATAGACTGTTGAAAGGAAGAGCTGATCACAGCTTAGTTATATCATCAGTTTTTGCTGACTCACAACGCAACCACACGTTGGTGGTAAGATCTGAAATGCTCGCTTAGGACAATCTCAATCATCGTACAGCAGTTTCTATGTTAAGGTTAAATCTGATTTGAGAGCAACTTTTGGGCAAGACACTGAACCCCAAGTTGCTCCCAATGGCAGGGTAGTGCCTTGCATGGCAAGGCAAACATAAAAGAACATTAAACACTAACAAGTCTCCTTGTTTCAATTTATTTGACTAAGATCAAATTATCTCCCATTCTGAAGGTTGATGTGAACATTAACTGAAGCGCCCAACCTGTATCTGTGTGATTATATGCATTACAATAAATTTTATTCACATAGTCCCAACACAAATGGATAAATTGAACTGAACTTCGATGGATTGTAAACAAATTAAATTCGGTTGAAACCATATGCCTGATTGTGTGGCATTAGCTCATTTAAAAAAAAGTTTATTGAGCAAGCAAAATCACGTTGAGCGAACACCATCCATTAGAAGTCTGAATCCATTAGAACATTTCATTGCAATGTGATCATATAACCTTTTGATGACTGTGTTGAATATCACTTAGACTTTACGCAATATAATATGTTCTCATCTAAAACAAATATATTAAGTTGATTTCAAGTGTACTGGTTTGATATTTTCTATAGAGCTGCTTTCCCTTTTTTTAGTGTGGTGTCAATCAGAAGTGACTTCAATCAGCTGACATTTAGCTTTTATGCACTCAGTTTTCTTCAGAAAGTCTAAAATCACTATATATTCCTTTATATGTGGAATTCACCATATAGGGAATTCAGAATAATGAATGAGTCATTTCACATTTAGGCCAAGTTCTATTTGTGGTTAAACTACTGTATTATATGAAGAAATAACACAATTAGACTAGAAAAATACCATTATATTTTGTTAGTTTTATTATTTACATGCAACACAGAATACAATATTTACAGCTATTATACAATATACAATATTAACATACTGTCTGTAATTACCGGACTACTGTGTACTTTGTGAAAACATATTATTAAAAGCAAGAAGGAACAATAGTTTCTTTATGTGTGAACAAATTAATAAAATGGGACACCAAAAGAGAAACCAGGAGAAGCTGCAGTGTAAAAAAAATATTTAGCTTTTTAGTTATCATAACTTAAAATGTAGAGTTAGAATAACTGCTCCTAATTTAAAATGTTGTTAGCTGAACTTGTGAGAATTTATTGTACTTAGAAAAACTATTCAGCTGAAATACTGTAAAAAATATAAGTCAAGAGAACTACACACATTCACACTCATGTATTCGTACTCCCAGCGTGCACTGCAGAATTTATAAATTCTGCAAATGTCAGTGTTACATTCTTACTTTTAATTTTTACTGTTTGGTACTTTTGTTTATGCTGTTGGTTGTTTGGTTTGTTGTCACTTTCAGTTATTGTCCATCCATCCATCCATCCATCGTCAACCGCTTATCCTGTGTACAGGGTCGCGGGTCAGTTATTGTCATGAAGCAATAATTCAAAGGACATCTTTTTATGTTTGATGATTGTCACCATTATTGTGATTTGCATGTAAAGTGTTGAGGGTAATGCTTCTATATATATTAGAGGGATCTGATGTTGGTCTCCGATCTTCAACTGACCATTTACCATTTACAACTGTCAATGGATAGTGTATTTTGCCCATACAATAACTAAAGTGGTGGGAAAGGCAGATAACAGATTCATTGTCCGATAGTTTTGAAAATCTATTTATAGAATGACAAAATTTTCTTATTCTTTCTATACTATGGGATATAGTATCTATAATCTAAAGTCCAAAATGAATAAAATCCCAGGTGCAATTTTTTTTTCAACCAAAATCCCACTAATAACCAGAAAATTTGTATATGTGGTGGATCACGCGGGACTTTTTAGGATAAACAAGCCCCAAACACATAGGGAACACTTATTTTGAAATGACCAAATGATGAAAAACTGTCTGCATCTATCAACATAGTAGGCCCAGGAGTGCCAATTAAAAAAGAATAAACGCATAAATGATCAATCGTTTAATTGACAAATAAAAATACACATTTAAATGTGTTTATTTAATTAATGTTTAAAAATGTCATTATATTTTACAATAAAATTGTGCATTAATAAATTATATTTATTTCGTCTTTAAAATTTCATGAAATGTAACAATAAATGAGTACATTAATGAGTCTTTTAAATGCACTTTTTAACGCATCTTTTAAATTGCATTTTAAAAAGGTTTTTGCCAATTGCTTCCCCTCATCCATTTGCCAGTGGCTTTTCTTTTGCATTTTCCTTTTCTTTTTCTTTTTCCATTTTCCTCTTTCATAAGGCTTATTTTTCATAAAATAATTGCCTGTGTATGATCGAGAAAAGGCAGATTCTCGGAATGAGGATGAAACTGTGTTAAACTGTTTCTGTTGTATGTAGCAAAGCTCTTAGTTCGGGCAATAGAGTCAGGAGACAACGAAGCAGATTTAAGTTCAGTTATTTTAATGTTCAACTTTGACGGTAACCATCAATACAAACTAAATGTTTTTCAAAATAATGGGCAAAACACTCTGTGTTTGACTGTAGGTTCTGTAGGTCACACTCTCTCTCCCCCTCCGTTGCTCTGGTGTGCCTTTTAAGTCTCCCTCTGCCATCACTAGACAACGAGAGGTGGTACTCCGCAAGGGACCGGGGTGAATGAACTTGACTTGGGGAATCCATCTAGCCCAAACTCTGCCCTCTCCGGAACCACCATCGCCAAGGCTACAGGTACCACCTCCCTCCATGGTTTGAGGAGGTTGAGGTGGTAGGTTTGATGTGCCCCTCTCTTATCTGTTCACCTAACCTCACAATCGAGATCTCGAACTCATTGTGTGACCTCAAAGGGTCCTTGCCACTTGGCGAGTTATTTGGAACTCAAAGCAGGCAGCAATACAAGCACTTTATCTCTCTGTGTGAATTTCCGTAGTCGAGTGCCCCTGTTGTACAGTCAGTGTTGACGTTCTTGCGCTTGGAGCAAATTCTCCTGTGTTACCAGGCCCAAAGTGTGGAGGTTTTCTCTAATGTCAAGAACGTATTGAATTTGATTTTTACTATTCAAAAGTCCTTCCTCCCAAGCTTCCTATATGACATCAAGCATGCCGCATGGCCGGCGCCTGTACAGTTACTCAAACGGTAAAAACCCGGTGGAGGCATGCAGGACCTCTCCTACTGCAAACAGCAGGGATTCGAGCCACTTATCCCAGTTTTTAGTATCTTCGTGTATGAACTTAGGAATCATGTTTTTAAGGTCTTATTAAATCATTCGACCAACCCGTCGGTTTGCGGGTGATAAACTCTGGACGTAATGACTAATAACTTGTATAGTTCACTTAGTGTACGTGACATGAATGTTGTGCCTTGATCAGTGAGGATTTCCTTTGGAATCCCCACTCGGGAGATACTTTTGAAGAGTGCCTCCGCAACACTACGTGCTGAGATGTTGCGTAGGGGCACTGCATCTGGATATTGCATTGCACAGTCCACCAGAACTAAAATAAAGCAATGGCAGCATGCAGTCCGCTCTAATGGCCTGACAAGATCCATGGCAATTCTGCTCTGACATGCCTTTAAATCTCCCTCGGCAATCAATATAATGACAGAAAGGTGTTAGAGATAATTATGAACCAGGTGATGAGCCTTACTGCTCTCTCTCTCCCGCAGACCAACACATGACCACGCCCCCCCATGCCACAGATTAATAAAGTGTTATCTTTCGTTTACACAACCAGAAGGTCTTTTTTCTTCTTCTAGTAAAAGTTATGTTAAGAGTAGGGATGGGCATTTATCAATAATTTGGTATTTGTATATTTAAGCTAATAAAAAACTAATATTTGAATATTCTATTATTTAAATTAAGGTAATTAATGAGAAAGAGACTTTCTAAAATAATTCTTTTTAGTCATAAAGGTTGCGTCACCATTAAAAAAACAAGTTTCAAATTATAATCATAACAAGCTTATATCATATCCTTTGTTTATTTTATTTTTTTATTTAAACAAGCAATGTATGTAAACAAAAAGGAATAGAATAAAAGCATTTAAGCGCATGCAATGCGAAGAAAAAGAAACCGCTAATGAAGTAGACTGA
Organism: Xyrauchen texanus; assembly: GCF_025860055.1. NCBI lineage: Eukaryota > Metazoa > Chordata > Actinopteri > Cypriniformes > Catostomidae > Xyrauchen > Xyrauchen texanus. The sequence continues at coordinate 13,856,584 of NC_068325.1, forward strand.
CGCAGTTAACATACAGGACAACTATAAACACTCGCCATATAATATTTATCATGTTGATATTGTATCTCATGTCATGTTTTTGTTGAGAAAAACAAGCATATCCACGTGTTCAATAAACTATACTCATTTATACACACCAGTTTAAATGAGTGAATGTCCCTTACCTCAGCTAGCATAGTCTTTCTCATGCAATGTTTGTTGTTTACAGAAGCGGCACAGGAATTACGTTGCTATGGGGACACTGCTTTCTGACGAGCTGCACATATATGAGAGTAAAGTGTACACCGCTTATCCAGTACATTTAAACAGAAACCCAGCTTTCTCACAGTAAGTCATATGCTCACAATAACTTGCTTTTCTGGTGTCCATCTGAACGTACCCGCTCAACAAATGTGATCAACTTGTGTCCACACTCAACAGCGCCACCCAGTGCATTCTGTTATAACTGCCAGTTTTAGTTTGTGTATTCAGGATTTAACATTTCTTCTGTCGTGTGTTTCAGTTGAGGGTGCAGGTCTGGAGGCTGGTTCTGTTCACAGCATCATGATTACCAGCTCCCATCCTGGACACATATCACTGTGCCCGCGTTCAGTATTTCACAGCAACAGTGAACGAGCCACCATTAACTTCTTATATGTTTCACATCTGTTTCTTATGCATAGATCCAATAATATCACATAAACTGCTTGTACCTTCAACTGTCATTTTTTAATTGGTTTATTTATTCACATTTAAATGTGCCTATTTATTTGTCAATTTATAAATTGGTTTATTTATTCAAATGTTTATTTTTTAAAGAATAGATTGATCATTTATTCCTTCATTCTTTTGTAAATGGCACTCCTGGGCTTCCATATTATTTGTACTATTATTGTACACTTTAGTACTCTATAAAAAACAAACCAAAATGATCGTTCTATGACAGGCTGGAATAATACCACTCGTGAGTTTAGTGGGTCAGGCTCCTTGTAGGGTCCTCTTAAATAGGAAATACACTTTCATGGCCTTCATTACACAGCTTTGCTGGAAGGTACGAAAATGAGCATTCAACAAAATGTTGTTCTGAGTATCCCTGAAATTATCAGTGTGGTCTCATAGTTCCTTACGGCTGTAATGCTATATGCTTGCTTAAGACATACAAATATGCCAAGTAGCAGCACAGGAATGCCCATTAAAAACGTCCTGTGTCTAGACTGAGGTATGTTCTTCTCATACCTGAACCGCAAGACATTATTATAATTATTGTGAATGAAGCGCAACCAAAGGTTTCAGTGAGAGAGAGAGGTGGTGGGGAATGGTCTGCATGCAGAGGACTGGGTCTTGAACAATAATGAGTATTACAGGAGGAGGATTACACAGACTGTGTAGAAGAGAAGGGGGCGTATTAAAGACATTTACCAGCAGACTGTCATCTTTATTAGAACCAGGGGGTAGAGTGTGGGATGGTTAAGCAATTATAGATGTCACGATAGAAGCAGGGAACAAAATTACAGTTGTAAAAAGTCCATCAATCACTGCGCAAATCCCAACTATTAATTTAAAAAATGGAGACGACAACATTGGCAAAAAAAGTCTTTGTGAAGCATGTGACATTTCAGGCCAGAAGCATATGAGTTTGGAATGGTATACTACCCATACTACTCTTACTACATATGTCTATGGCAGAAATAGAGTATAGGCCAACATTTATTAAATTATCAAATGTTTATTAATGTACACATCAGAAATTATGTGATTTGATTGTGTTCTCGCTGTTTATTTTGGACTGGTTTACAACTGCTGTTAGATAATCAGGTCAACCAGCCCTTCATTATCATGTGTAATCAATCAAATATTTCTGTTAGCACATATGTCATTGAACATCTTCAAATAATGCTTTACATCTCAGTTCTAAATGGCCTTTATTTACTTTAAACAAGTCATCAAACATGCCTCCACAAGTGATAAAACATGTGCAGTGGCACAGAAACTCGCATACATGCATTGAGCTTTTTAGTTTAAACTGACCCAGAAAACCACAATTTTTTAACTTTAAAGTTTGTTTCAAGTCCTTTATGGCAATAATGAAAACATGGACTTGTACCAGGAAAAATAATGCAGGTAAAAGTGAAATTCACAATTGATTTTTAGTTGTCTCCACAGAATTGATACATTAATAGGTTACTGATTTAATGCTATCAGTAATATCAGAATCATACATATAAAGGACTGTGGTTATTTATAATAATTATTATATTAGTAGATACCATGTGCCCCTTTATAGTTCCCTGATATTTTTAAAGCATTGTAAATTGAATCTGGACTTTATATGTGTCAAACGATCATGTCTTGTGTATGTACTCTTTATATATACAGCAAGGTTTAAACATAGATTTACCATTTCACTTCTTGTTAAAGTGTGGATTTGGCTTTGGGAAACTGACCAGCAGTTATGTCCCACTTTATCCTAAAGCAGAAATCAAAAGCAACAGGCGGTCGATTAAGTGAGAATGCTGCTATGAAATTCTCTATGTGAGAGCGGAAATCATTGCCAATCAAATGCTCAATTGTACAATGGAGGCATGAAAGCAGAATGTCCGCCTGTAAATTAGGACTCACTGACCTGCAAGATCATACATGTTAATTGGTTTTGATGCAGGGATTTTTGTGTGGGTTTGCCTGGATTCAAGTATAATATACAGTATTATTAAGCTTACCTTTCAATTGAGGGTGCTCTAGAGTTCGCAACCTCACAGAACTGGGCCTGCATCTAGCTGGTGGCTGCACTGACATGATTACAAAGCAATAAGATACATTTCTTATCTATTCATTTACTATCAAGTATTAGTGTAGCCTACTAGCTCTCCTTTTCCTGCACTACCATGTTCACCTAACCACATCCTCGTGCTCTCTGGCAATGTGACGGGTATGATTCCAAAAGGAATATTTGCTAATTCTCACAGTCTCTCCACACTCCCTTTCGATTTCCTCATTCTTAGCTATGAAACAACCCTGTCCACCTGGAACTCTGGGCATAAATTGGCCAGCAGTGGCCCTGGCTATGAGGTTTGCAACTTCACTAAAACAATATTAGAGCTGCATAACCTCAGGCCTTTTGCTTATTTCGCAGATCCCCAAACCAGCATATCATGAAGCGCATTCTGGATTGAGTGAGCGAAACTGAGCGGCCTGAGAGAGCGGAGCGGAATCTTCAAAAAGGCCGCTCTCGCTCCGCTCACATGCTGTGGTGTAAGACGTAGCTGGCTGCAGGTCCCGGTGACCAAATTAAGCACTGACTTAGAACTAAGTCTACTAAACTAACTAGAAGTTACTAAACACTTAGTGTGAACTTTACATCTCAACTTAAGTGAGACCTCACGCACATCTGGTGCAACCCTACCCTGGTGATTTCCTGTGCCCCGCTTATCTTTGGCACCAGTGTTGGAACTTTCCCTTTTAAGAGTCCCGAAGACGTGTTTAATGGACTGCTTGGCGTTGCTGATCCCTGTCGTCACCTTATAGATTACTTTTAACGATTAAATAGACTGTGTTTTAAAATTGTGTGTATTTAATAAGAGTGTTTTAATTATTTTAGAAGTTGTGGATCGTTTTTGTTGCTCACAGCTCAATTATAAAGAAACTATTATATTGTGTAAGAGTTCCTTGGGCTCTTAAAAACATCCTGGGTGGCGTAGTTGGTTAAATTCTTCCTGTTTATTGTAGCCTGCCACTTTAGGCAGGCCTACGTGTTACACTTGCTCAGCAATATTTTCTTTAAACTGTTGCTCCGCCATGGAAGTAGTTGACTTGAAAGAGAAAACTCACCAAATCAAACAGTTCACACTAATGTCTGCCATAGCTGCACTTGAGGCATCTTTGAGAATGCAATACGTACTTGCGTTGTGATATGAATTGCCATTCGACACATTTTGGAATGCACCACTGCACAAAACTGAGCTTGTGTATCAATAAGAGTCTGCGTTTACATACTTAGAATATGTTTATTCATTTAATGGGATAGATAATTCTATCATCATTTACTCATTTTAATTTGTGGAGCTAGGTCATGTTGTTTTGTGGTTCATGACCTTACTTCATAATGTTCTTACTGCTGTCTTGCATCCCTATCTGTCCTATTCGATTTCACGGTTAATTTAATTATTTACCCACACACTGCACCTGTTAACTTTATTTCACAACAGTTATCTAAAGATGATTGCCAGATAAAGACTCCAAACACAGTTACAACTGGGAAATGTGCCACATTGAAAATGTATGTGGTTTTGAGTTAGTACAGCAAGTTTTTGGATATGCAAGACTTGTCTGTAACATTTTGTATGGCTGTAGATGCCTGGAGTATGTCGCTGTACTGGTCAAGAACAGAAGTGAAGGGTAGGAAAGGAGACCGATATTCTGATGGCAAGATATACAATGACAATATGAAGGGCGATGCATTCCAGACATGACTAAAGCACTATATATATATATATATATATATATATATATATATATATACACAGTTTCTCACAAAAGTGAGTACGCACCTCACATCTTTGTAAATATTTGATTATATCTTTTTATGTGTACTCACTTTTGTTGCCAGCGGTTTAGACATTAATGGCTGTGTGTTGAGTTATTTTGAGGGGACAGCAAATTTACACTGTTATACAAGCTGTACACTCACTACTTTACATTGTAGCAAAGTGTCATTTCTTCAGTGTTGTCACATGAAAAGATATAATCAAATATTTACAAAAATGTGAGGGGTGTACTCACTTTTATGAGATACTGTGTATATATATATATTTTTTTTGTAATCAATATTATGCCACAAATGCTGTCGAATGAGCTTAACTTGTATTCAACCTGGAATATTCCTTTGAGTGACTAAAGTTTCCAAAAGTGTCTGAATACTTTTTGGGGCCACTGTACTTTTGTCCAGTATTATTATTCATACAGTTGTTTACTTAAGTCTGTACTAGAATAAAAGATGAGGCTTTTCATTTCTATGATGAGGAAGCCTTACAGTTTTTTGCAAAAACATTTTCGGAAATCAGTCATAAGTTATATGAGCATATCCAATTTTCTTGGCTTTGTTTCGTCAAATGCTATTTAAACTTGTACATGAGTGCCTTCATTTTGACCCTTGTGTGCTTCAGAAGTATCCAAATTAAATTTGTTTTTGCCTAACTACTTATTGTCCAATACATTGTACTTGATGAATGACAGTCCTGGGTTTAAAGTTTGAAACGGCATCCGTGTGATCTATTTCTCTGTCATCTTAATAGGACTTTAGCTGTTTACTTTACAGCGTTGATTTAATGAATCACATTTCATTTTTCCTGTCTCAAGTAACACCTGCTGTGAGTGTGCTGTGCAGTCTGAAGGTTCTCATTGTTCTGGGGATGGATATGCAAGATGGGAATACACTTCCTGCCAACAAAATTAAATGTTATTTTGATAGGAAACAAAACGTATGAGAATATACTTTCAAATCTAAAAGCCACTGCATGTCTGACAGAGGTTTGACACAGAGCAGAGATGTATCATGATTTGCTTGCTCATGCATACTGAAAGTACACTAACGACAATCAACCATACATTCATCGAGAAAACATGACCATACCCCAAAGGTAATATTTGCTTGATGAATGTAAGGTTGATTGTCGTTAACATACTTTCATGTATACCATATTTTGATATTCCTTTTTACTTGGTTGAGCAATTAGGTGCATTTTAAGTACCTAATTTAAGTAGTAGTTGAATAGTGGATGGGCGATACCACTTATTTTCTTCTCTATCCGAAGTATCAAAGCCAATATCGCTGAGTATGTTTACACCATGTCTTACACCAATTATGCTTAATAAGTTGAAAATATGTCAGGTCATGTACATGCCTTAAACTCCATTTGTTTATTGGGGTAAGATAATTGGTTTAAGCAAAAAAAACTACCTTTGCATAGATTTCTGGCCATTAGCCTGATATTGCGTTACATGTAAACACAATTACCAGTTCTTGTTTTGACGTAAAAAGCAGAGAGTAATCAGATATATTCAAATGGGTTTCTTATTTTATTAATTAGCTGATTTGTGTTATCACTGATCAGTTGACGGTGTAATCTGATTACAAAGTAATTAGTTACTGTAATCTAAATACTTAAGGCAAAAGTAGTGTAACACTTTACATTCTAGTAAGATTACAGATTATATTTACTGACTTTCAGTTAAAGGGGCACTCTGTAATTTTTATTTTTGTTTATTTTTTGTCATCTTGGACTTACACTGACACCTAACTGTGTGGATGCAGCATTATTCAAAATAGCTTTCAGTTTTAGATGCCATTGTAGAAATTTACAATTCAGAGTCTACCATGATTATGTTAATTCTTGAGCAAAAGTGTCAAATAACAGGATATACTGAGATAAAGCGAGTAGTATTCGACTGGTCATGTGATTCTAAAATGGCCGCTTCCATGAGGAAGAATAGAATAAATACGTAGAATAAAAAAGCATTTATAAGGTTACTGATATGACTGGCTTGAGAATATAAATAATATTCTAATTCGAAACTTAAACAAAAAGACAAAAACATAAAGGTGTCGTACAGCTGTCCATAAATATCTCTCTCTCTCTCCCTGTCCCACTGCAGTCAGCTTTTATCCCTCTCTGAGGCTTGATTAGGACAGGATTAGGACAGGATTAGGACAAGGCTGCTCCTTTGGGGTGGATGGTAGTGGCAAGAACTCTACTACGGCGCATCCCTCCTCCTTCCCGGATTTTGGCACCAGTGTAAAGGGATCAATGGAAAGGAGGAGGCGAGAACTGGCTTGACAATATAAATAATAGTTTAATAAGCAACTTAAACAAAAAGACAAACACACAATGATGTTCACAAATTCACTCATTTGTGCATGTTTTACACAACTTTTACACATTTTCTAACAGTTTTGTTTCTTCTTTGAAGCATATATGCATTAATTGTAATGCTTGCCCATCCATCTTCAACCGCTTATCCGAAGTCGGGTCGCGGGGCAGCTGCTCCAGCAGGGGGCCCCAAACTTCCCTATCCCAAGCCACATTAACCAGCTCTAACTGGGGGACCCCGAGGCGTTCCCAGGCCAGTGTGGAGATGTCATCTCTCCACCTATTATAGTGTTTTTACTCATCGGTCATGGTGACTGTATTTTACAAACGTGGAGTTCACCAGAACAGCCACAGAAATGAACACCTAGTCATATCAAGATTTTCGGCACTCAGCCTGACAATTTACTCATACTTGCCAAATCAGAAAATAAGTTATATTTTTTTAATAGATTTCTCACCAATATCTGGGATAAATTCAGAAACTATGACAAAGATGGCGCAATAAGCAGGCCTCACCATCAGCCGAAGCACATGGGGCGATTTCAAAATGTATGTTTTGTACAGTTTTATTACTCTCTTCTGGAAGACAGACCATGACACACTTTCTCTCGAGTACCGAGCTGTCTCCCTCTCATCCTCTCAGACCGATAAGCTATCCATCACTAACTGTGGTTCAGGGTTTGGTGTTACGAAATGAGTACATCCACTACATTTTTATTAGCTTTGGCAAGGATCAAACATGGAACTATAGATGATCTCATGTCTTTAATAATGGCCCTGTAAATAGAGAACCTGTTTCATCTGGTTTTTCAAATGGTTACATTACAATATTACAAAGTTGGGCTGGCGTCCGTGTATTTCCACTCAAATCAATACGCAGTCAAAGGAGCTCGCTTCAGCTGTAACTAAAAGGAAATGTGGCTTCTGGTATTGAATTAATCATACTGTACCAACAATTTTAAATGATGAGGATGTAAAACTCCTCGACCTGCATGCAAAACCTGACACTGTGTGTCACGGGTGTGTTACAATGACTGGAAATGATGATGCTCGACAAAACAACCTCCTAGCCAATGACTGGCAAATTAAGCTTCACTAGAAAGCCCTCGAGACCACAAACAGAGAGATCAATGACATGTTAGAGTGGAGAGGCATAAATTGCCAAACTTTTGGATGTTCTAGCCTTCCGAATTTGATCTGTAAAACATATGGTGTCTGCCCACTTCAAAGAATGCCCTCATTTTAAAAAACAATCAAAAGATGACCGAAATGACATATTGAAGAATAATTCGCAAAGATCCTCCAAAAGCCAATTGAATTAGCGAGATTTCAAAGATTTTGCCGCAAACCCCCACCCTCCAAAAAGAGATTCGAAAAAAAAGATACATGCTCTACTACAAGATTGCAAAAAGCATCTCCGCATCTTCATCTGCAGATGTTGTTCTTCTAGAATGTGGGTTGATTCAAAAGCACCAAGATCTGAGATGAGATAAGCCTTCAAAATGACAAACATTTGTGCATTGAACTTATGTTTCAGTTTAATATGATAGAATCAGAGATGAACAGACTCATCTCTCAACCACAAGATAATGACTTGAGTTCAAAGGCAGCATGCAACTCGAGATTAATTACTAAGACATGTAAACAGCAGCCAAGTCTCTGTGTATTTACATAAAGTTTATATTTGTAAGAGCCTCAATATAGACACTAGAGCAGTGGATTTCAAACCCTGTGTACGTACAACCCTTAGATGGTCGTGACACTTAAAAATTGGTTGTAAGAATGTTTAGGGTGAAAAGGCCAAATATATGAATTGATAAAATTGTAAAATAATCATTGCGAATAATCGTTGTTATGAGTCATTGCTGAGACAGTGAAACAAATGGGAACTCAAACAAGAACTGCAAAAATTAAAGGGTATTCATACAAAGAAGAGCTAATGAGGGAATGGAAAACAGGTGAGAACAACGAGGAACAGATGGCAGTGATGAGGGAAGAGCATACTGGGAAACGTAGTCCGGGGGAAACACTTCAAAATAAGAGTCATTCATTTTTCATTTTCCTCGTTAATCACTGTGTCGACCCTCTTACCTAAATCCACTCTCATGAATTTTTTTTCTTCTAATTTAATTACGTTTATTTTTCATTCGAATGGCATAAGCATAACAGTTTTGAGTAAAAAAATTAAGCTTGTTTCCCTTAATAGGCTAATGCATTTTTGAGAGTCCCCATTATTGTGGTTTAAAAAGCTTGAATGTGAATTTTAAATCTCAAACATTGATAGCGTTTTTTCATATTTGCATCGTGTGTGTTTTTTTAACAACAAAGGGTGAAATGCGTTCAACCGCGCTGCACGACTGACAAAAAGTGAACGCTTTTACAGTAGCCTATCACTCTCGTGATGCGTGACTCGTCTTTTGATTAGTCTCATCACATTTTTATAGTTTAGCTTCTCATTCGGCATATAACTACATAAATGTGCTGCGTGATCACAAGGAAGGATTACATCAAGAGGTGGATGGGCGTGCAGGTGCGTGAGGGACTTCATCTAAACAATATCCATTCCCTATTACTAGCGATTACCCCTCTGTGTACCAGCTGCTGTTGCGCAATGTCTCTGCATCCTTATCAGAGTCTCCGCTGAAAGCCTTTACATTCACCTTTATATGCGCTCATCCCGTGATGTTCAAAGGTGGAGAATATGGTGGCAGTGGATGTCATGAATGGGGTTCAGGTTAGCCTGATGCGACCCTTGGTCTAGGGTCCTTGAGGTCTAGTTTGTGAAACCAAAGAGAACATCGTGAGACTAAGTTTTATGGGCCAGACTATAAGAGGAACAAAACAGACATCTAAGATTTATTGTAGATTGTTGTTTTTTTAATCTCTTATCTATAGAACAGACTGACTGTGGGTATGAGCATTTAACTGGAGGCGTGAGAATCGAATATTGTATTTTTAGCCAGTCTGCAAGGAGTCTCTGGCAATTATCTGGTAATGTAAACCGATACCTATATTTAGACAGTTCCTTCATCATTGTTCGGACCAGGAGGGTAATTGCATGTCCAGATGTGGTCTGTACCAAAAGAGCGTGATCAGTAAATGATTTATATGTATGACTCAAAATGAAAGGGGATAAAGTTGTTGGTAGAGACACCAATGCAGCTGTAACAATGGTATACAGTTGACCTAAAAAATCAAACCTCACGTCTCATAACATGTCCAAATACAGAAACCTGGGGGGGGGGCTAAGAAATGTCAATCATATCAAACTGCTTCAGTTACATTACAGTACATTTGATAACAAACTGTTCTTTAGCAATTGTGAAACCCCTGTAACCAACCCACCATTCTCTTTTTCAACATTCCTGAAAAGATCACTGAAGTCCATTTACAAGTGTCCAATTTTACAGGTAATGACAGATAAGGGGCTGCTCAGACCAAAAATGTTCTTGCGTTAAAAACTAGACATAGCACAACAAACAGAACAGAACACAAGTGTCTTGAGACATGCTATGAAAAGCTGAAGTTCTTTTTAGTTTAATATGGGATATAAAAAAACGTGGCACTCCTCCGCAGGACGACGGTCCAATACGTCTAACAGTTGAAAAATAGTGCGGATTGATGAAAAAACACATTTGGTTGTTACCATAATAATATAATTGTTTCTTTGTGATGAACCTGGAAAACATTGGCACATCTAATGATTAGTTTTCCTCAAAAGTGCTACTTTTTGCAACCCTGTACCTCATTAACATGACTTTGTTTCCAAACAGACTGATAAAAACCTGTGCATCCCAAAAGTTACTGGCATCCAATCAGATTGGAACTGGCGATTTCAGTCAGCGCTTGCCATTTTTATGGGCAATATGCATCAGGTTGTCAGTGAATGGAATGTGGACATGCCATCTTAGGCTGAGACTAGTTTATAGTACAGTTTAACTAGATTAAAAACTAGATTTTTTTTTTTTTTTTTTAAGATTTTAAAGTTGACTTAATTTCCTAGTACTATGTTCTTTTGGGCTTAATTCTATTACAAATTGTTATATTTATTTTAACTTTTAAGTGGGAGCAGGTATTCTGGGTATTTGAAAGGGAAGGACAGATATGTGGGAAGAAACTAAAAGGCAAAACAATGAAGAATGGATCTGCAGGGGGGTCCAAGTGAAGCAGACAGTCTGGGTTGGTCATTAGAAGAAAGAGGGGATAGAGAAAACAGACTAAGGCCTTTAGTACCCAGTCCTAAAAGAAGCTATGTGCTTCAATTCTTCAGCAGAAATCTCCTGCTCTTCGTTATTTTCGTTATAAAAGACAAAGAAAATATTTGTCACTTTGCAATAAATCAGTCAAATCTGACTTCTTTGCCCTCAAAACGGCATGTACAACTTGTGTGTACAAGATGTTCGCCTTTTTATTCCTTTTTCAAGATTACAGACCTTTACACACAAGAAGCGACATGATAATGTGAAACCAATTGCCAACGAATGGCCCTTACACATTAAAAGTGACATTCTTGCCTTTGCAAAATGTGGGGCTAATTGACAAGCAATTTTACCCTGGTTCAGTAAGTGGAGCAAAGCCCATTTTAGCTGGTCTCCCTTCACACATGCATAAGAAGAACTTCAACTTGACAAGTTTAATAGTAAACTTTGTAATATGGCACTTTGGTACCACTGTCTCCTTAAGATGATTCGCTTATGTGTTCCTCTTTTGTAAGTAGCTTTGGATAAAAGCATCTGCCAAATGAATAAATGTAAATGTAAACAACCATGGAATCACAATCTGAAATACAAGCAAGTTGTGTAGTGAGACAGTCGGAAAAATAAAACACATCTCTCTACAAGCTGCAGCAGCGATGCTGAGTGTGTTGTTGATTTGCTCAACGGGTAAGAAAATATTCGAGACACTTTCACAAACTATTGCAATTCACCTGCTGGTCAAGTTGACTTACAGTATTATCATATAGACACAGTCTGAGGGGTGAAAATGAACTGAGTGTAAAAATATATTTTTAAAGGTTAAAACATTTGGAACAATTTTTGCCGCTGCCATGCATTCTGTATACTTGTGATCATATGTACATTAGTTTAAAATTACTGTGCAATTCTCACACACAATGACTGGGGGCGGAATTGACTCACTTCGTAAAAAAAAACTAAACAATATAAAACCACGAATGTTCACTCCAGATGTGAATGGATTAATAGGAATCTACTGTTTCTATTCAAAATGTTAAACACAAAAATTCACATTTTGTGTGCAAAGGCCATAACGATCTGTTTTCACAGATGCACAAAAAACAGATAGAATCACTCTGTTGAAATGAAAATAGGTGTTTTCATGTCATTTTTCTTTACATATAAGAAAGGATTAAAAATGCAGTGGTTAATACAGAGGTGAACATAGCTGGCAGATTGTAAAATGTAATTTATGTCAAACTTTGCACATTTTTGCGAAGTCGGACTAACAGACTTAACATGACTGTAACTCGGATTTGTCCAGCATGCATGCAAATCAGGCCACAATTGGCCATGGCGTTGTGCGCATGCTCAAAAGACAGAGATTATGAGCGACATGTATTTAACCCTGCCTATTTGAGGGCCATCTTTCAATTATTCTATTACTCATTCTGTCATGCACACTTGGACAGACAGATAACTGTCAGATCTTGTCTACGCAAACAACCGCTGCAGTAAACATTATGATTCTAAGTGCAATGTAATCCATTATTAGTGCATTACTGTAATCATGTTTCTCTTCAATTTTATGAACTGAGGGACAAGTCCACATTATTTTCTGTGGTAATCAAAAGCATGCCACAGATTTGTAAATGTAATGCCTTTAATATCATGCTGTGATTAAATCTTCACATTTTTAAATTATATGGTTTCATTGTTTGTGGAAGACCAATCCAGCGAACTAATATTGTGGCTTGACATTGGTCGGACAAGCCGTCACCAGCTGTAAGTGCTTCTGTATTCAATTTCAAGAGGATGGTTCTTGTTCATAGCTTTCTGCTCAGAGCACCCAAAACTTTTGACCGAAATAACAACCTTTGTCCAAATGGAAGGACATCGGAGAATCCATTATTTCATATTGCTCTTAAAAGTGCCCGAGGACTATAAAACACTTTGCATAACCTCAAAAAACAAGGTCTATGATGAGGAGTGGTATGTTTTCCACTCACTTCTTTGGTGTTATTGTTTTATTTTGTGAAACAGTACCCTTTGTCATTTCATGACTCATACCACAGATGTTTGGAATTGCTTTTCATCCCCATGTCGATTGGGAGATACTGGTATTGGATTCAGACCTTGTAGATGCTGGATATACTATACTTTGTCAATGCAGGAGATTTTGGCCTGATGGAAAAATGCTGGTAGTGTAACTGGAGGCAGCGGTGTAGCAACCATTGCATTTGGGTTGCTGTCTTCATGCGTCATCTCATCTCATCACAAGCAATTTCAGATACAATCTTATCAGCATATCCTGTAATGATTGTGTTGATAATGCTCATAGCACAGATGCAACTTCCTGTCTAGGTAAAAAAAAAACTGCTACATTCAAGCAAACTTTGGCCATTGAGCTAACATTGGTTTTATAAGATTTCTCAAGTTTTTAGATTAAGAATTTGTTGAGAGTTGGCAGAATAAACACCTTTTAGTGAATTAAAGGGATGGTTCACCCAAAAATAAAAATGCAACATGTTGTTTCAAACCCATGTTCACCTTTTGTGTTCCACAGTAGAAAAAAAGACATACAGGTTTGGAATGACTAGAGGGTGAATAAACGACAGCATACGTTTCATTTTGGGTTAGCTATCCCTTTAAACCATAAATTCTAAAAAAAAACATAAGATTGAATACAGAGTAATGAGAAAGCACTTAATCAATTTAATTTATTACAACTCTCAAGACAAGCAAGAAAAACTGTGCCTCATTAAAACTGATTAATTATATATATATATATAAAAAAAAGAGCACACACATGTTAATGCTGTTTGGGAATTTAAGTGTAACTGTCTGGAAAGTGAATCTGATATTTTTCAGGGCATGTTATAAAAATGGTCAGGGTTCCTTTGCTTTGTACCTCAAGCAGCGATAGACTGCTATTTGGGTGAGTGGAACTGTCTGTTATTTATCCACATCAGAGAGTCAGTCTGGCTAGAAGCATTTGTCATTCCCTTCATCTCAGCCTGTTATACAGTGCTCCACTTTTAGAACCCTTAAAGCATGTGAGATACAGATAGGCTGAGCATATTGTTTATTGCGAGTCTCTGGGGTTCACTGCGATGAGCTGTGGCAGCATGCAGGTTTAAAATTAACCGAGGTGGAAAAAACACTAACACAAGCTCTGGTCGAAAACGTATGTAGTTGCCGGAATTTAGCAGAGGAAAAACTCTATTTTGACATCTGCCTCAGGTCTGAGAAAAATTAGCTTGGCAAGACCATTGGAATCAAATGAAGAAGTAAAATAAACTTTGGAGGCTAATGGCCTGTCACTCTCAATTATGTGCAAACCATGTCAAGTCACAATGGAAGATTATTCTGATTGACAGAAGGCAGTTTTCAGGCTTACTTTGTGCCGTTTCAAATGGGAATTGTGGTCTACTTGGTTTGTACTTGTGTCGGACAAATTTTACTAAACCAAAATGCTGAATTACTGGTTTATATCATATTGTGCCGAGTAACCCGGGGCAACAAACAAATGCATTTTCCATTTCCCTTTTTGACTTGTAACTAGTAGCAACTAATAAACCAGCCAGCAAAACTTCTAGTGTAAATAGTTTTCCTAAAAACGTATGTCCACAAATGTGGACAGTGGGACTAAGAAATGTCTAAGGTCTTTATTATTATTATTATTATTAAATTGTTTGTTATGTTTACAGGACTGTTGGTTATTTGTGTTGTTAGGACGTTACAGACATTACATCAGGAATTAGCATAATTCATTATGATTCAAAGTTATGGCCAGCATCACCAATCACTGCCAACCATGATAAAATAAAATGATACATTATAAATTCTGAATCTATGTACTGATTACCATTGTCCCATGTCTGCCAAACATGCTGAGTGGTCCAAACATCATCTACAGCCTGAAACTGAACTTTTGGTCAGATCCTAGGAGTGAATGGACTTCGCTGCATAGAAAGCTATAGGATGTCCCCTTGCCAACTATTTAGCGAATGACTTAAACTCCAGTGTGCTGTCTGTCTGCACTGGTCTCAGAACAGTTCGAAATACACCTTATTTCCATCCTTACTCTATATAAAAAGCCTCTGAAAGCAAAATTTTTCAGGTATTGGATGAGCCCAATGATTCTCTCTAAGAAAATGCAAAGTGACCATAGGAACAGATTTACTAATGTTAATGAATAAATATGTATTGTACAATAATAACAAAATAAAATTTAATTTCTTTTAATAAACTGAAACTAATAACACACATTTGTTATTGTGGAAAGTTATTCAAAATAACAAAAATGCTGTCCATAATGGAGGGGTTTGAGCACAGGATTGGGCTGAGCTCTGAGACAACAAAATTAAAAACCAGCACACATGAAAACCCCAACAGTTTATATTGCCTGGTCGAGCTTGGGTCAGGTAGCAGACATCCTTGGTTGATTGACTCAGTCGGATACAATGGCATAAAAGTTAAAGTACTTTAGTTAATGTAAAAGTAGTCAAAAGTTGTCTGAATCATTATTGCCACACTTGTTTGATATATTTCTCTCCTCAAATGCTCCATAAAGTTCCAAGAGCCCAGTTTATGCACTGTCCCTAATAAAAACGTCAGAATTTATTACCATTCTCTATGCTATATAACAATGTGTTTGACAAAATCCTGTAAGGTACAGTAGCTCCTAATCAAGAAATCAGCCTATTAATCTTGAATAGCTGCATTTTTGTGCTATTATACCATTTGTAAAACCTTTTCAAATCATAAATAACAGCTGATTGCACCTGGGCTGATTGCCAAGATCTTCCCACAGAGTAACAACCATGAATCGTGTATACAGAGATGAAAGATTTGGTTTGAGAAGAACTGGCCAGGCTTGGAGGGAAAAAAGTACTGGACTTGATGGCTTGTGTGTTTGTTTGTCTTTAATCTTTTGAGCATGTCCTCTTCTGATAACAGTCCCTTCCAGACAAACAGCCTGCAAAACTGTATCTGGATATAATTATGAGTGAACAGATGATGGGTCAGGGATACACTGATCATTTCAACAGACACAGAGGTACAGAACTGAGGCCTGGGTAGGACTTTAGAATGAATATGCTCCATGCTTGCGTTCATCATCTCCCTTAAGAACATTTATCAAGACCTACGCTTCCTGCACTCTCCTGGGTAATTTCCACACTGAGGCCCAGTCAATGTCTCCCAGCTTCAGCCTAGCAGGCATTAGCAGCTGTGCCCCATCATTCATGCTTGATGGGGTACAAAAAGTTGGCATGGTTTGACACTAAGAACCTACAAAATCTGGTTTGTGCAATGTTTTTTCAGGGTTCAAGAGCATTCTCATGATATCTGTAGTGTTAACCACAATGTTTCATAGACGAAAGATGTATTGATTTGTGGCAAACAATAAATGTAACACAGTAACTACACCAGCACTGAAACTGAGAAATGTGGCTTTCAAGTTACTTGGTATTCAGCAAGATTTCTAAATTTTCACATTCCGTTTCTCTGAATCGGAGCATAGTTGAGGCAAACCCGTCTGTCACAGGACAGATAGTCTGAGGGGCTGTTCAGACTGAACAGAGTGCAGATGTCTTGTGGTGTGTTTTTGAAAGTGGATGTCAGCCCTCTACACTGAAAGTAAATCACTGGTATATACAATATATGCAATTCAATTTCATGCTATGCAACTAAAATATGTCTGTTATATGCCACTGGCTAGTACATGTTCAGATTTCACTCGCCAGTGATTGAGTTGTGTAGTGGTGAAGAGCGAAAACGCAGCAATCCTTTTTACTGAATAAAAAAGCTGGTGTTTAAGAAGCTGGATTCAGCTTCAACTATTACTGTATGCTGTGTCTTGCGACCGTGCACTTTGAAGGAAATTTCCGTTATTTGGCTGCAGTTTGTCCTGTAATGATCTCACTGTCACCATCACTTTCGTTAAGCGGTGATATGCTATAGATACATTTACATTTGTGATGAGGAGTAGGGCATGATGGTGCACGGCTGGTGCTGAATCAGCTGATCAGCTGGAGAGCGAGATAAAGGGGAGCCAGAGGAACCAGTTTGAGAGAGAGAGACGCACATGGCTGTGTTGCGTTTGTTTATGTTTGTTTTATGTAAAGTTTGACATTAAAACATTATTTACTGTTCAGCATGTTTCTGCCTCCTCCTTGCCCATCCTTAAACTGTTACAACGTTGCATTTAACAACATTAACTCTGATTTTGCTTAAACCTTTCTATTGACTGTTTTCACAACATTCTCCATTTTACAGCATGGCTACAGACCAGTGTAACATGCCTGTCGGACATCTGTTAGAAGGTAAAAGTGTTGAAAAACTTGAGAGCTTGTGGATTTGACTTGTAAAACGTGTAAATATTTGTACATGTAAGTCAATACACATTATGCAAGTAAAATTTTCCTATTTTATGTCCAAAGACAAGATCCACACACTCTGTATGTGAAATTCTATTTTCAATTAATTTGTTTTGTTCCAACCTTGTGAATTGTAAATGCTATAATTTTATGACATCATATAAATTGATAGAATATGAAATTTGTACTTTTTCAAAAAGCTAAAAACGTGATTGAAATGATAAAAAGTGAAATATGAAATAAAATGTACAATCTCTCAAACCATATTGAGTCTTTATATCTTTTTCAGGTTTCAGTTGCGTTGCATTTACATGTCGTCAAAAGTCTGGTGAGTAAAAACTAAATTTACTAGCCAATTGCAATTCTTTGTATAACTGTATCAAGAGGGTTGGATGTTCTTTTTAAACTGATATAGCGTCTAAAAAATGCAACAGCCAAAATTTTTCATTTAGTGCATGTTTACATAGAAAAGCATTTGCCATTGAAAAAGCATTCAGGGATGCATAGACAATAATTATGCATAAACTTAGCTTAATAAGCATACAATGTTTAAGGTCATGTAAATGTGCGCATAAGATAAGATGGATAGATATAGAACTGTTTGCGTTTTAACATTAAAAGCAGAGAAAACACGGATGATTTTAAAGCTCATGTAAATGTGGATTTCTTGCAGTGTCAGATATTTTTTATGATATTAATTTTGGTAGTTATCAGCATATTGGTGTGCATGTAGATGCACTCGATGTCTCTTCAAAAGGCCCATGCAATGTAAGATTTTGAGAAGTGACACCTCTCCGAAATTAATAGCTAATTTCTTCCATTTCAACTTTGGGACAATTGCACGCTTGTACCCAGGTTGAACCCTAATCAGTTGGCTCTCCAAGGAACAGCTATTATATCAAAGTTGGGCTTTGATTCCTGTGGAAATCCTGCTGCATTTCAGTCATGTCTGGATAAGAAAAGTAATGGCAGAACAGGAGAATGGATATCACTATAATTCTACAGCGCCTAAGGGATGCCATGGAACTTCATCTTTTTAAACACCATACAGGTGTTTTAGAGAATAATTTGTAAAATTTTCAATCAATCTTATCTGCTGGACTGCCACACTAATTGCAAATGAGAAATGTTTGAGCAGAACAAATCAAGCTGTTGACTGATTTTTGTTGGTACAAGCTTTCAGCTGGTCTTAGAGTTGTGTAAATGAAAACCATATTTTTTTGGAACGCATGGCTGAACTGGTGAGTTAGGAGACTTTTGAGGCTATAGCTGCTGGAGGAACATCCATATTTTGGGGAGGGCACCTGAATAAAATGTGATTAATGATCGCAGCTTGTACAAGCTAGGTAAGTATTTTGCCCAGATTTCCATATTGTGTCATCAGGAGCATATTCAACAAGGCCAATTGATATTTCATTTGTTAAGAGCTTAAGGCAATTTACTCATGTGCTTTTATGTCAAAAAGTTATTTTGTCTGTCTGGCATTTTTGCTTTGTTATATCATCAGATGTCGAAAAAATCTAAACAACATCGCACTATTAATTTTAAGCTGTTCCACCAGATTTGTGCCTTGGCATGATGTCAGTTTTATGACATCATAGACACAGTCTCCATAAAATAATGTAAATGTAACAATGCATGCAAAGGTGTACTTTTAAAAAAGTTCAAAATTGTTTTCCTGAATCAACAATGAAAGAAACTGAACATAGGATTGAGTTGTTAATATAACAACTGCCACCACACATGGAGACCTGAGTTCGAATCCAGGGCATGCTGAGTGACTCCAGCCAGGTCTCCTAAGCAAACAAATTGGCTTGTTTGCTAGAGAGGGTAGAGTCACATGGGGTAACTTCCTTGTGGTCGTTATAATGTGTTGTTCTCACTCTCGGTGGAGCACGTGGTGAGTTGTGCATGGATGCCGCGGAGAATAGCACAAAACCTCCACATCCGCTACATCTCGGCAGTAACGTGCTCAACAAGCCACTGGATAAGAGGCATGGATCGACGGTCTCACGCCACCATGAGGACTTAGAGCGCATAGGGAATTGGGTATAATTGTAGTGAGCAGAATAGCATCTCAGAATGCACAACCCATCAAACTTTGAGGCAGATGGGCTACAACAACAGAATACCACGTCAGGCCTTTATTAGTACCATAATGTTCCAAGTGCTTAGTGAGAGTAAATCTGTTCAGTTAATATTAATTAATTATGTTACAGATAGTATCAGGTATGGAATGTATTCAATCACATAAGCTGATCAATTAAACACTGTTTTGACATTTACAGTAAGTGAGGGAAAGTATTAATGAACTCTTTTGCATATTACACATTCAAGCCTGATCTCAAATCGTCTCGGTTACTGATGTAACCTCTGTTCCCTGATGGAGGGAACGAGACTTTGTGTCAATGAGTTGACACTAGGGGTCACTCCTGCGGAGCCCAGACATCTCTGATCTTGAGAAAAGGCCAATGGAAATTGGCCACTCCCCCGGACATAGGGGTATAAAAGGAGTGACAATGCAAACACACATCAGGTATCGCACTGAGGAGCTGGCCATTTTAGGTGGAACACAACACATGGTTGAACCGAGTTACGCAGACTGGCGGTGCGAGGCGGTTCAAGTAGCCTCACTGGGGGAAACGCATACTTGCGCAGCTCCAGGGGCCAGCTTGGCAATGGGAGGATTCTGGGGAAGCGAACCAGTCTACCTGTGCTTGGTCGAATCGACTCCAGATCAGCTGGACCGCCTGAGGGTGGAGCCTCCACTCTCCCCTGGGCATAAACTGCCGCGACAGCACGTCCGCTGTGCTGTTGAGATGGCCTGTAATATGAGTGGCTCGCAGTGACTTGAGCCGGTGCTGATCCAAAGGAAGAGACAGCCAGTGCTTAAGTGGTCTCATATGCATCAACCCAAGTGGCGTGACCATCGCTGAGGATGCCATATGCCCCAGGAGCTTCTGAAAGGATTTCAGTGGGACCAACAGCTTAGCACTGACTACGCGTGCTCGTTGGTGAGGCGCGCCGTCATTGAGACCAAGTCCAACTCCATACCAAGAAAAGACATGAGCTCTGAACTAGCATGAGCTTGCTCTTTTCCCAGCTGACCCGAAGCCCCAAGTGGCTGAGGTGCCTGAGAGCACACAACATGTCCCGCGAGTGAGCTAAGATTAGCCAGTCGTCGAGTTAGTTGAGGATGCGGATGCCCACTTCCCTTAGTGGGGCAAGGGCTGCCTCTGCAACTTTCGTGAAGGCGCGAGGGGACAAGGACAGGCCGAAGGGGAGGACTTTGTACTGATAAGCCTGACCCTCGAAGGCAAACCGGAGAAAAGGTCTGTGATGAGGAAGGATCGAGACATGGAAGTACGCGTCCTTCAGGTCTACCACCGGTCTAACTAATCCAGATGCCAGACGCTCGCTAGAATGCGTTTCTGAGTGAGCATCTTGAACGGGAGTCTGTGCAGAGCCCAATTCAGAACTCGCAGGTCGAGGATTGGTTGCAACCTGCCGCCTTTTTGGGTACTATGAAGTAGGGGCTGTAAAACCCCTTCTTCACCTCGGCTGGAGGGACAGGCTCTATCGCACCCTTCCGTAGAAGGGAAGCGATCTCCGCACGCAAGGCACGGGCAAGCTCCCGACACTCGCGGCTGCCCGGGCAAACATGGCCATAAGCTCCACGTCGGCCTGCGACTGAGCCGCCGCACCCAAGGGTGGGAGTCCAGCCAAGTTCTCAGCGACAGACATGACGAACCCGCACTCCGATGCCACGATTGATAGCTCATCATCGTCAGGCGCCCTGAATGAGATTGCGGGTCCGCCTTGAAACGAACCGGCAACCTCGCCCCAGCACTCAGTTAGAGCATACGAGCGTGACGGGGAGTGGGAGGTCCGTGGGGGAATACCCGGCGGAGAGGCTCCCACTGAGGTACCCATATCGCCCCCCAGTGCTAACCGACCCCGCCTCATACCCGTAGGTAGAAGAACTGAGTCGGGGAGCTGCTGGGGTGGCTTGCGCTCTTACGAGGGCGAGCCGCGACCGCAACGTAGCCATTGGTCATGTTCTCACAGTGAGGACATGAACCATCCATGAATGCTGACTCCGCGTGGGTGTCACCCAGACACGAAAGGTAGCGATCGAGGCCATCAGACGGGGAGAGACATCGACCGCAACCAGGAAATAAACACAAACAAAAAGACATCTTGAAATGACGCTTTACGTTTCCGCCACTCTTTTAGAGAAAATATTACTCTGTGTTTTATATATATATATATATATATATATATATATATATATATATATATATATATATATATATATATATATATATATATATGTATAGGTAGGTATATATAAAAATATATATATAAACAAAGTTATTCACTCCATGAACTTTTTCTGCTACTGAAGCGCCCAGGGGTGTGTGCTCAGCACAACATAGTGTGCGAGGGGGAGAACCGCTGGAAAGCGCCGTAGATCCAAAAGCGCGTAGAGATGAATGGAGGCGGCAGAGGAATTCAGCTCTGTGACTTGCTCGCTCGGCTCTGAAGAAGATATCTGATGTGTGTTTGCAGCGTCACTCCTTTGGCATGCAATTTCCACACGCCAATTTCCATTGGCCTTTTCTAAAGATCAGAGATGTCTGGGCTCCGCAGGAGCGACCCCTCGTGTCAACTCATTGATACAATGTTGAGTGAGTGACAGATAGGGAACAAGAGTTAAAGTATAAGTGCAGAGTTTTACAGAAAACATACAAAAAGCAGAACATTACTAAGGATGGTGTCATGTCTTTTATTTTTTCGACTGCGAATGAGTTCTTGACACTATTTAAATAGAGGCCAACAAGTTTATGTGATTGAGGTATTAACTCGGACAATAAACTGCACTCATAACATTTGTTAGACAAATGATGTCATATTGCAGTCATGTTTTAGGCCTTTAAGTGCAAACCTACAGTATAGCTCACTATGTAACAAAACATTATATGGGGGAATATATTTAGACCAACATGCCAAGAAATAGTCTTTCACACAGAACTTTGGTGATATGAGTTTGCTTCTTGAAAGGGGAGCGTGCAGAGAATGAGTCACTGTGTGAAATTGTACCAAGCACGGAAACCTCTGCAATACTTCCACTGCGCCTGCTTGTGTGCCAAAAGGCTGGTGCAAGTCATTTGTCTGGTTTGTTTCAAACAGTGGAAAAGTCTGGGCAACAATGATTAAATACAATCAGAGCTCTAAGAGTCCTAATTTAATGTTTAATGCATTGGTTTGAGCTTTTGCAAAATTCAAAATCTGAGAAGTTTTAGCAAATGTGTAGTTGACAAATGGTCATGGACAATGGACCAATGGAATTTGAAATGTGTTTGTAATGATAAATAGGCTTTGGGTGTTTGTCTAGAGCTTATATATAATTGATCAAAGAGCCTGTTGGCTAACATTAAAATGCTCATGTTGTGCTGTGTGCAAAACTTTCTAAGCGTGGGTTCAGAAAGGTTTTCTCATTTAGGGTCTATTCAGAACACTTACTATTCACTATGATGGAAACACTGTAATGAACACTGCAGGGAGTGAGACAGAGGCTTTGTTTAGACACATAGCAAAATAATTTTTTTTGGCATATCTGACTCAAAACAGTTCTGTTTCTTAGTAATTTGAACTGAAAAACACATGAAATCGTCTAGGCTGTGTATGTAACCTCCTTTCCCTGATGGAGGGAACGAGACTTTGTGTCGAAGAAGCGACACTAGGGGTCTCTCTTGAGCACCAAATATGCCTCTGATCTATGAAAAAAGGCCAATGAGAAGTTGGCAGACAGTATTTGCATACCCCGCCCCCGGACATACGGGTATAAAGGCGAGGAAATATGTCGAGTTCATTCCGGATTTTTCTAAGGAGCCGGAAATGGTCCGGCCACTACAGTGGCTCGGCTCAGCGACGTGGCCGGGAGGACACAACGTCTTGTTCCCTCCATCAGGGAAAGGAGGTTACATACGTAACCTAGACATTCCCCGTCTGTCGCTCACTTCGAGAAGCGACACTAGGGGTCCAATTTATATCACACCATACGCTGAGCCATGTACGTGTTCTGCTGACACAGGAGCGGGCAGGTACTTGACGTGCACAATCGACCAGCTGTGTCAGACTGCACGTACCCTTCCCCAAAGCCACAAAACAGTCGTCGGAATCCTTCTGGTTACCCTAAATAGGGGAACAAGGCGACGCTTGCCAACCTGGGAACGGGCCGAGCCTGGCTGGGCCTCTTTTCTCTCTATATTTCTCTGCATAGAGCAATAAACAGCCGGGGCCCTTACACGCATCGAGGTAAGGGGTCTTACCCAGTTTCCTATTCTTTCAGAGGGAAAAGACCCTGCGGAGAACACCCCTGCCCTGAAGGGGAGGTAAGAGTGGTGAATACATCACATGGGTTTTTTAGGCGGCATGTGGAAATGGCACAGTGGTAGATCCAGCCTCAATAGGAGGGGGGAGTTGCTACAACACGGCAGCCGGAGGGCAGCTTGGACTGCCTAAGGGAGACGCGGGTCCACTCGTAAGGGGACCGTACCGTGGCCAATACACACATGGGGAGTCCACGTAGGAGTCCTGCCCTGTGGAGCACCTATTCCAGTATAGGTTAGATTAAGTACCCGCAGTGGATTGGGTCAGTGAGTTCCTCCACTGAACTGTGGACCCACAAGGGCTAGGGAGGAATCATCCAGCGATCCGAGGAGTGGGATGTCCTGGGAGAAAAGGCGCCCAAATGTTCCTCGGAGCACAGGGCGACCCCGCCAGGTGGTAGGTTTTCCAGGACACAGGTGGAGCGCAACAGCCCTATCCACCTGGGTAATTGCCGTGTACCCGTGGGGCTGCTCCGCTGTTGAGGGTAGCGAGAGCGGATGAGCAAGTGGCTTTGTGATGGGTGGAAAGGGGTGCGAGGCTGGGGGTGGTGCCCAGACCCCAGGAACCAGTCATCCAACCACGTGGGGAGAATGGAGGGTTCCAATCCATGCCGGAAAGCATGCCGGTCATCTGCGCATCAGCCTCAGCCTGGGCATGCTGGCCCGTAGGCGGCAGCCCAGGGGATTTGTCAGCGACAGATGCCGCGCTCTCTGATGCAGCGGTGAGCTCATCCACCTCGAGCTCCAGAGGATAGGCAGGCTGGCTGTGAGGCAAGCTGCTGTTACCTCGAGAATGGACAGGAGTCAACGAGCGTGCTGGGGGGGCGGGTGGTCCGAGGGGGCATACCCGGCGGAGCTGCACCCGCTGCCATTCCCAGATCGCCTCCATCGCCAGCCGCATTGTCCTCAGTCCCGTGGGAAGGAGTAGCAATGCGGGGGGCTGCTGGATTGGCATGCTTTCTGTTGAAAGCAAGCCGCAACCGCAACATTGTCATGGTCATGCCCTCGCAGTGAGAGCATGAGCCTTCCACAAACGCAGCCTCGGTGTGGTTGCTGCCCAGACACACGAGACAACGCCCGTGGCCGTCTGAAGAGGAGAGCACTCTATCGGATCCATGAACAACACAGGTGCAGAAGGGCATCTTTAAAAAGACCCATCCTGAAAAGGACGTTCAACGCCGCTGTGTATAGCTCGTTTAGTGAAATATACTCTTTTAATCAAAGAAAATCACTCTTTCAAACAACTCTTAGAGTTTCTCTGCGCTGTCGAAGCGCGTAGGGGAGAATAGCCGCTGTAATGCGCTGTCGATCCAACAGCATGCAGAGCATCAGCGGAACAAAGCAGGAACAGGTGTGTGACTCGCAACAGACTGCATGCACTACCATCGGCTCCGAAGAAAATTTCTGAATGAAATCAATGTATTTCCTCGCCTTTATACCCGTATGTCTGGGGGTGGGGTATGCAAATACTGTCTGCCAACTTCTCATTGGCCTTTTTTCATAGATCAGAGGCATATTCGGTGCTCAAGAGAGACCCCTAGTGTCGCTTCTTCAACACAACGTCGAAGTGAGCGACAGACAGGGAACTGATGTTTTCAAAACCAATTAAAACCACATCCATATGTGATCCAGTCTGTAAAATTACATGCACTTCAAAAGTTACATTTCAGTCAGACTTAAACATTAATTTGTTTTTTAAATAAATGCTTTAGTCTGACTAAAATCGTAACCAGTCTGATATTTGCAAAGTCGCACTAAGACCCAGATAACGCAATAGTAGCTCTGCTTCATCAAGCATATATATCCCTGATAGCACATCACCCAGATGTCTATTTTATGTGTGTGTTTACATCTTGAAGACATATTTTTTACTTTGTTTGCTCATCTTCAATACGTCTATAAGACACTTATCAAAAAATATGTCTTTGATGTCAATAAGACATTCTGCAGAAACATCTCTGATTTAGAATGTTTGTAAATCTGATCTTTTTAAGATGTTTAGAGGATGTTCATTAAATTGTGATGCTTTCAAGATGAAAAGATCTGAAACATTTTGGAGATGTGTGATATCTGGGATGCGTTATTTTGACCACAATTGGCCTCAGGGTTGCTCTGAAAAACAAAGGTGTATTTAACTCAGCATATTTGACATCCTTTTTCAAATAGTCAATTATACATTGTGTCATGTATACTTGGATAGACAGATGGAGAATTTTAGTGCATTCAAGTCCTCCTGGGAAGTTCGTCCTAATGAGGTCAGGTATCATGAATACAATGTGATGTGCATTCAAGTGATTTTACTGAGAAAGAACAGTAACAGTTCTCTTTTTTCACTTACTAGCATAGACAGAAATCTTTTTTAGCATCAATGCAACAAAATGAAGAGCAAAGCCATGCATTAGGTGTGTAATTAATACTATATCTATCTATTTTATCATTCTTGTGCAGCCATGTGTAATGATGGGAAATGTAGGTTTGTTGCAAATGCTTGACACTGTATTAATCAGCTTAATGAGGCTTATGTTCTTGCAAGTTTTATTGTTATTCATTTCATTAACAGTACGAAAGTACATACAAACTGAACTGCATAGTCAAAATCCTCAAGTAAAACTGAATTATTACCAGTAACAATGCTTCCGCCATGATTCTTAAATTTACACAGCCCCACCTCAGTCAGGGCACGAAGAAAATCCAGAGTTTCCCACTTGTAATTACAACTTGGTGGTTGTGTTTATATGCGTTTAACAATGACAATGACATGACTTGAACGCAAGGGCTTAGATTTGGTTTGAACATTGGTGGGGGTTGTATTTTGAAGGGCAGGGGGGTCGTAACATCTAGTATTGATTAAAAAGCAAATTACGAACATTTACTATGTAGTGAAAAGTGAATTGGTGAACAAGTGAGCCGTTTCAATCACAACAAAATTAAGTTCAGTGTTGCGTTGCGGCAAGATGTCATGATAGACATGAGCAGAGGCAAAATTTCCAGTTTTCCATCTTCTCTTTCCACACTGACAGCTTCTCCCAGATGTTATATGAGAAAGTCATATAATGAGAAAGAAACATCATTACTAGAACAACCAATGTAGATACATTGGATTTTGACTACACTGTCTCAACAACCGTATTAGATTTCACCACTTACAAAATGACAGTGTCCTAAAGATTGTATTAGAGAAACAAATCAGGTTTATGTGCACCATGAACAAAGCCAGAGAGACAATACAAACCTTTTTGGACACTAATCTTACATTTCTTTTTTTCGGTAGTATTCAACCAGATGTTCTTTTGTATGATTGCATCTTGCAAACTTGAATGCAATTTAGACCATATCAGGATAAACAAAGTTTCAGTCTGGAAAAGAAAGTTGCATTGTGGCCTCTCTGTGCTAGGGTACTTTTGTTCTTAATTTTTGTACATGCCTGATTTGGTTCATGAAACTAATCTGGCATAACAGATTATGTTCTTCATGAAAAATTCAGACAAAAATTGGTGACACATAGAAAGGTTGATTGCATAATGCATACTGTAGGTGGAAATCACAGAACATTTTTGAAATAGCCTCCAACATATGTTTTTGTTCTTTTGATTGTTTGTGGTGTTTTAATCACTGCAAGCTTTTCTCTTTGATTTTGATTTCTGTGGATTGTAATAGATGAATAGCCAGGTCTGATTTCCTCTCTTGTTTGAATTTCATTCTACATCCCAATATTTTGAGTACTACCAGAACAACTAAAGGTATAAGCACCTAATTTTATATGCAGTCTGCATTATCTCAACAACTTCCTAATTTTTTTCATTTAATACTGCTTAGTACTATTAATACTACAA
Organism: Xyrauchen texanus; assembly: GCF_025860055.1. NCBI lineage: Eukaryota > Metazoa > Chordata > Actinopteri > Cypriniformes > Catostomidae > Xyrauchen > Xyrauchen texanus. Next base: position 13,884,212 of record NC_068325.1, read on the forward strand.
AACCAAGCCATCACAACTTTTTAATCAGCCAATTCTGATTTGTTGCCCTGTAGATATAGACTAGTTTTATCGTAATTTTCTGTTTCATCATTTTGAATGCAGAACAGCTTTTCAGATTTGTTCAATGAACATATTTTATGTATATATTTTATTGTTTTAATCATGTCACAGACCCTGACTTTCAAAAGTAAACTATGACAATCCATTAAAAAATAAAAATGTTTGAATGTTTAAAAATGTTTAAAACTAGGATAATGTAAACAAAGAAACAAATCCACAAAGAATTTCAATTATTGATTTATCAAAATTATGACTGTCCCAACATTATGCGTCATTTCCACCACACCAAACAATTTTGCCCCTAAATTTTTTTTCAAAACCCAGATAGCCTACTGTAACAAGTTCTCAAAAGGTGACTGGTGGAAGCGGGAGATGGTGAATCCAACTCAAAATATATTTTTACAAATCAGAACCTTGCTTTTCAATGCCAAGTAGTTCTCACTCCCCCTCACTGACGTTTTGCTCACCCTAAAATCCATCTCCAACGCTCACTGCAATGACAAACAACTGTTAGAGACAATTCTACAACAATTCTATGACTGGTCCCCAATCAGCCTGATGGGGGCACGCGAGGGATAAAGGCGACCGGTGACGATAGTTCCAGAGAGAGTGAATGACATGGAGCTGCTCTTTGTCATTCTCTCTCTCTGCCGGTGGTCGAGCACAAGCTGGTGCTTGACCACGCCCCAACCACCACATACCCCCACCGCCCGACTCAGGCCAGGGAGCCATCCGTCCTGCCCAGTACTCCCCCCACCCCCAATTTCTGGTGAGGAAGTCCGCAACAGCCATCTGCGCCCCCAGCCTGTGGACCACCTTGAACATAAATGGCTGAAGTGTCAGATACCAATGGGTTATCTGTGCATTGGTATCCTTCATGTGATGAGCCACTGGAGTGGGGCATGGTCCAAACAGTGGGTGAAAGCCCATCCCAGGAGGTTTGGTTTGGTTGCAACCCGTAACCACCAAGTCCTTGTATGTACCCCCCTTAATACTCACAGGTATAAATCCCTGCTCGATCAGGGGTGGCCTGTGGAGCGTTGGGGACCCAAACCAATGTCCCTACCTCTACCATCGGGCATTGGCCCTGGAAATGCCCAGGCTGCCCGCAGCTCCAGAAAACCGGCCCAGTCTTCATGCCCAAGACCACGACAGGGGACTCACCAACCTAGGAGTGAGAGCGAAGAGGGACAGGGGAAACCAGAGAGCGGTGCCTCCCCAGAGCCAGGGAGCCGGTTTGTTGGGGGAACCCCCCATTTCCAGGCAGGAGGAACAGGACAGGAGGAAGGGGAGGGAAGAGAAGGGTCTTGGGGCTCGCTGGCTCCCAAATACACCGCCATATGGTCCTCTGCCAGCTGGATGGCTGTTTGGAGTGACAGTGGGTGGTGGCACTGGACCCACTCCGCCGCCCCTCTTGGAAGCCGAGCAATAAACTGCTCCAGTACCACCAGGTCTATCACACCCCTGACGTCACATTGCTCAACCAGCAACCACCTCCGGGAGGCATCTCTGAGCTGCTTGGCAAAGGCAAACAGGTGGCGGGAGCGTTGGCACAGTTGCTTGTGTGTCCAGCCAACCCATTGCAGGATGGCATTCTTCAAGTTGGCTTATACCAGGAGGTTCTCGGTTGGTAACTGTTGTGCCACAAGATGGGCTTCCCAGACAAAAGTGATATTAAATGGACGGCTAACTGGGTGCTCGGCCATTCACAGGCCATCTATTCAAAGATCTCCAGGAAGGCCTCCGGATCGTCTTGGGGGCCCATCTTGCCGAGTGGAACATGGGGCAGGTTGGCCGAGGGGGCTGGGGCTGCAAACTCCATTCTTGAAAGCTCAGATTTCGATGTCAATAACACCGTCTTAGTGTAGATGGAAGGCCTAAATGTAGAAAACTTATTTTTGTACTGATGGCATAAGAGTGTTTTATCTGAAAGGCATCACATTCTAATTAACATCTGCTAAAAATCTTAGGTAAATCATATTAACAAATGTTCAAAATCATAAATGTCTCAAAGGATTCTGATGAATGTTTTATTTACATCTGAGAGTAAACGTCTTATAGAAGTATTGCAGATGACCAAATAACCTAGAACATACATCTTCCAGATGTAAACACACATCAGATAGATTTCTGGATACACGTGTATTAGTTAACCAAGTCAACAAATGTGTGAAGGCAAAAGTGAAAATGAAATTAGCCTTAGCAAGACAAAAGTATCGGCCATTTTATTTTAAAAACAACATAAATGTAATTTCTTCTGTCACTACTGATTTCTGGTGGGAATTTCCATGACATTTAGAAAAATTGACAAATATCACGTGAATGCATGTATACACTGTGGACATTGTTGCAAGACAAAACAATTTTTCTTAATGAGACTTTATTTTCTATAAGTCCGTAGTGCAATTGCCCAAGGCGAGAGAGAGAGAGAGAGAGAGAGAGAGAGAGAGAGAGAGATTATTGCTGCAGGCTGATTTGCAGGCCTTATTCTGTGAGACTTTGGAGACCCCCACATGGTGATAATGTGCAGTACAGCATCCAGGCTGCTACAGTACAATCCAGTCTGAGTTATCACTGATTTCAAGCAGCATCTCCGTGTGAGCAAAGACCGACATTTTAAACTGAATTAGATTACATTTAAATAAAACAAGACATCTGGCACATTAATGTCAGCCGATTATCCCACCTTAGTGACTACTCAAGAAGATGAGAGCGTTTCCTCTGAGCTGTCCAAGAAACAACGTTGATCTATTCATCTGATGGACGTGACATGGATGTGTGTCTTTTCTTTCCTGGTTGATGACGTAAGATACACAGCTGAAGTAAGTGTACTACTGGCTACGCAGAACGTCGAAAGGTCAGACTCAAAAAGAACCGAATGAGTCAGTCCCACTAACTGTCGAAGATTACAGAGGACATGCTATGTGTTGAATCATTAATGGCAGTAGCCGCATAAAACATTTATAAACCAAGAGATGTTGGTTTCTGTGTTATTTATTGAATTATTTAAAATATTTGCAAATGAAGGTCTTGAGTATGCATTTATACTCAATTATGTTACTAATACAAATTATTAATTATACATTCATTTTCTAGTTTTGTTTGTATATTTTGATTAGACTTAATTAATTATGTAGCGAAATGTGATGGACATTTTCAAGAAATCCAAATTTCCTTAACTTATGTATCATATAAACAAAACTAAATGCAGATGACTATTAGCATGAGACCGAGTTCGAAACGAATGAGTTGGTCATCAGGAGTGTCCGCGAATATCCACACAGTGTCCATGTGCAGCCAGATTTTTCTGTCTGCACGGACAAATGCGCATGCGCCAGGTTGACTGTTGAGATAGAAGAGTTCACTAGGTGGCAATACGCACATTTGGGCTGTACTGTGGAGCAGTAGTTGAAGAACATATCCTTCTCCATCGTTTTGTTGTTGTTATTGATTCCTCTAATGGCAGATCCTCAGTTTTTCTTCTTTATCTTTCAGAGCGGATATCCTGTAAATGACACGACTCGGTGCTGCCCTCCAACATCTGGTAGCATATAACAAAGCAGTTGTACTGCGCATGTGTCGAATGCGTCCATTTGTGCTCATCCACGTGAGGTATAGTTTCAAAGCTTTGCGCACACGACTGGAACACTCAAAGAGAAGTATGCCTGGGCCTTTACTAGACCGGTTATTGAACCAAAGAACCCGTTTGAAATTAACAAATCAACCTACAGGCAGAATCTAAAGTCAGCTCATCGGTCATGTCTGACTCAAAAAGAACCGAATGAGCCGGTCCCACGAACTGTCGAAGTTTGCAGAGGATTACCGAGGAGTCTGATGAGTGAGCTGCTGATACTATGTGCATGAGTGTACCAAGGACTAGTGATGGGAATATCAGATCATTTTACTGAATTGGATCTTTGAGTCTCGTTCGGCAAAATGAAAGAATCTTTATTCAAGTCATTTCGTTCATTTGAGCAGAATTAAATTAAAATGTTACATTTTTAATAGCCAACCCCCCTCCCCCAAACCCACAACACGTCTACTTACGCAAACTTTGATTATATTCCCAATATGGAAAAAATTATAATCCAGCAAAGGACAAATTATGCGAAACAGAAAGATTAGTGATGAATAATAATAATAAATAATAATAATAATAATCCTTAGAAGAACAATAGGGCCTCTGCACTTTCAGTGCTTGGGCACTAATAAACTCTTAGTAAAGGGTTGGTTCAAGCAAAAATTAATTGGTCTAAGAGATTAACAAAAAAACATTACTGAGGAATAAAAGGAAATCAGCTATTTCATTTCTTTTACTTTCAACCAAGAGAGCAATAGTCGATAATTCAGCATTGCCCAAAAACGTTGAAGTTATTATTAAAACCAAATTTTTTTGTACCATCACTTAAAGTTCATATGGCACCAAACAGGATCTTATACAGTAGTAGATTACACGTCAACAGAAATGACAAATGTTGGTGCTGCCAAACATACAGGCTAATGGAAAGTCTCATTATAAGACTCATTTTGGCACATTTTAATTTTGTCAAACATCTGCTTTTAATAAACAGATGAAATGTGTTATCTCACGCTGGGAACATGAACAATTGGGCTGTTAGATGTGACAGTGAAAGTCAGTCCAGAGACTCTATAAAACAATCCATGATTATGTCACGGGGGGCTCGACACCTTGAAATGTGCAGTAATTAGACATTATTCCCACCACTGGTTAACATCCACCTTGCTTGTATATCAAAACACCATCTGAGCTTCAGGGTTTTACAGCTAATCAAGGAGAAATAGAGAATGTGATGCATTGCAGGAGTTCTCAGTTTTATTTATTCATTAAAATGTATAGTTTGTTCCTATTTCTTTATTAGCAACAGGTATATGGACTGAAATTAGAAAATGGCAATGTGTACGTCAAGCACGCAAGCAATCTGTCGTTACAACCTTTCGGTCTGGTCAAAGAAAACTGAAGTCTTTGCTCAGTTAATACAATATTTAGTTTTGTCGCCAATATAATTATAGGCTATACAACATGTACTGAGCTCAGGTATAATGGGGTTTCACAGAGCATTTATTTAGTCAGAGGTATTTCAGCAGCTTAATTAGTCAGATTGGTTCAGGTTAATAATCGGTTGCACTCCAAAGATGCTAATGTGTTTCTCTATAGGGTTGTAATAAATGTTTACAGTTGTAACATGACATAACTATACCCTCCTAGAACTAACCGTCTTGAGTATTGGGTAGAAATTACTTTTAGCGGAGGGGATAAACTTATGAGTGCTTATGAGAATTTCTATTAATTACTTTGTCAACTCACTTTAAACCTTACATTTCCTTGTACTTTTATATGTGCAATACAATAATATGGATATTTTGTAGAATCGTACCCCTTTTATCAGCATTTTTAAGATTATCTAAACCACAAAGGTTATCCCTGTCACATAATACTGTATATTATTATGTTTTATAAAGCCTGTGTTGGGTGCCTGCATATAATTTCTGCTAATTGTACATGTTTTTCAATACATTGTATGAAGTAATAAGGCCAATGTCAAGAAAACATGTTTACAAGATATCTTTATTTACATTCTGTTAAAACTGACATACATTTTAATCCACAATTTACACATAAATCTGACTTTAGAGATTGCAAGATGGGCAGTTTCATGCAATATAAGTTACACTATTATTTGCATGGATTTTTCAGGAATTGATTTATGTAATGCATTCAAGAAGCAAGCATGAAGAGTCTGAGTGCACAAAGGCAGCTATTCAACTCTCGGCTTATAGCAAAGAAAATGGTAGAGTTATCAATGCACATCTTGCCAGAGAATAATACTGGAAAAGTTATAGTCTCCCTGAGACCAACCAGACAGTGAAGAGAGGACAGACAGTTTTTTAAAAGCTAACTGGAGGCCAAAAATTTTTTAGCACCATATTTATCCCTGTTCCCAGCTTGCCTTTGAAAATAAAATGGTACAGCATAGATATAATGAAAGACCAAAGGTTGCTTTAACTGGATATGTTACAAAGTTACAAAAGTTTAGATAAAGTTCTTCAAGTTACAAATGTTTGACTCAGCATCACTTACAGGTGAGAATGTCTGGGATAAAAACATGATGTTTTTAGGCTTGTGCTTTCGCAATGAGTTTAACATTTTAAACGAAATAATGTGGATGACTTCTAGCTTCTTCTACACACTGCTAATAATAGAAAATAGGTACTGCTATTTATGACACATCTTTACATAACTATTGTAATCTCTTAAATCCCTCAGATTTCAATGTCAGGCATTAGGATATTTAGCAATTTTGCTTAGCAAATTGCGCTAAACTGGAATTTTAGAGAAAACGTTGCTATAGTATACTGTGTAAACACTATATGGCATTATTTTCTTGAAGACACTCTTGTTTCTTTAGTATATTCTCACCAGTTCATTATTTGATATGCTGGATTATTTAGATTGGGCCAGCTGTACATCTCTTGATACACAGACAATAAACATTTGCAGCCTTTTCTGTTAAAACATGCATTCTAATCCTTCAACACAATTAACTTGCTGCTTTAAAATTCTACTCTACTCTACAAATGTAAAGGATTAGACAAATCAAAGCATAGTGTGGGACAAATTACCATAATGAAATACTATTTCCAATGTTACCTATGACACAATTGGATTTTTGTAATTGTTATCCATAATTATTTCCACGGAGAGTTAAAATACAGCAACTGCATGATGTTGCATTTTCAGCTGGCTAAATATGTGTGGTTGCTTTTATGGCTTTTACAATCTGACTTTTGCTTAACAGTATGCTCAGATTCCCTAGCACTAAGTAATAAACAGGTGCTATTTAATTTGAAATGTAAATATACTCTCACTGAGGGATTTTATTTGCCCAACATGTTTAACAGACCTATGGTTGTTTGGATCATACCATAGGACATTTTAGTTAGGGCTCTCAAGTCATTTGGAACACAATATTGCACTTTAAAAGACAGACAGAGACCTACAAGAAACAATATACAGAATGAGATTCAATCACTGTGATATATATATACGTTGGATTTCATATAAAAAGAACACTTGTTATTAGGCCAGCCATAATGGTTAAAACGATGAAGAGTGCAAATCATTGTATAATTTATGTCTCACCACAGGTTTGTTTAGTCTACCTTGGAGATCCATTCTGTTAAGGGATGCTATTCTTGGCTGGGGTCAGTCATGCTTTGGTCAGACTGATGACTGTGAAAAAGGAGGTGAGAATGAAAGGGCATCTTTTCTGCCTTGAGTCTGATTCTTTGCATAACACAGAGTTCTCTCACGTATGTATGTCACTGACAAAAGCAGAAATTAGCAGTCATCACATCTGACCTCAACCCATACAGACTTGTCTCACCCATTTTGTCTAATATCAGTGGAAGACTCCAGTCAGTTTCAATGAATTTGTAAATTAAAGACATATCAGGTAAGGATATTGCTCAGTTAGGACAGAGCATCCAATATCACCAGGCTGGCCAAGCTTGGAATTTCCACTGCAGGTTTTGTTATTCTTTTTTCTTCATTCTCGTCAACCACATAAGACCTACATGAGGATAACAAGCATAAACATGACATTCATCAAAGATATACATCTTGAAATTATTTAAAATAAAGTGTAGAGGACTCACCTAAAGCAAGATCTATTGTCTTGGTTGTGTCCTCGTAGTAGGTCTTCTTCTGTTAGTATTCGTGGCTCTGCGGTTCTGGCTACTGCCCTGTTGGCCAAAAGGATAGGCCACCATTTGAGTTGACCCTCTTCTGACTTGCAATCCCTGGGACTCCCTCATCTCTCGGGCCATCTGTGTTAGTGTTAGACCAGGATTTGTTTGCAAGCGCTGGAATAAACTCTCACGATTCACAGTTCGTTTGGGGCAACTGAAAGTCAGTGCCACTCCAGAATCTGACTTCATCTCCCTGGAGAAACCATCTGAAGTACCATCAAAGCAGCGGCCAATGGCAATCTCTTTGGCAACTCGTGGATTTTGGTCTGTGACAGTGTATATTCCGTAATTGTGTCCGAGGGGATCAACAGGAGCTAGCATATTAAACGTGTGAGACTCGTTGTTCTGAACAACAGGAGGATGCTTTATCAGATACTCTTGCAAGAGGCTGTTGATGCCTATCCGACGACAATTGCCTTGTGGAATGACAGAAATTAGTGACCTGTCAACCATACCTTGATCAAAAAGCATTCCGCTGCACTTAAACTCAAGACAAGCAGCGGATGTGTTTGGATGGTGAATGTCACGGGTGCTACGAATGTCTCTAATCCCATATAACTGACCTCTTGTTTGAGGATGAGTGCCACCAAGGTTTCTCGATCTTACCATGACTTCTGAAGCTCCATGAATCTTAACTTTGATGTAACAAGCCCTGAACTCCTGTGGGTTTGGCCACCAGGAGATGTAGTCCCCAGTCCAAGACGTAAGGTCACTCTCCTGAAATGGTACCACATTATACTCATATTTATCTTTTTCGACCCGGAAAAAACGGAAGTGGTTGGCATCAACAGGTGCATTTTCGCATGCTATTAAACTCTGGTAAGCATATATTGGTCCATTTGTTTCATCAAAATTATTTGGGTTTGGTTTGGCTAAGTTAATTCGGAAAGCTGTGTTTTTAAGTGCCGGATCATCATGATCTGAGCGCTGGTAATCTAACTTTCCCAAGTATGGCTGAGAGACACCAATAATGTTTGGGTTCATTTTTGGTGTTGAGGGGGCTGCTTCTAGTTCCTCACCCCCCATTATAGCTGTTACATAAGCTGTGTATGCGTCAGACCTCTGAGCATCGCAGAAGGCTGGCAGGCAAGCACCATTTGGTCCTGTTATCACACTGTCGAAGCGACCCCAGGCCCTTGGATTTGACGAGTAGCCAGCCTTAGGCTCCAGGTTAATCAAGTTTATTACCACCCCCTCTAGTTGCTCAGTGGGCAGGAATTTGTCGCTCATATACGCCCGCACCTTGACATAGCAGCGACGATTTTCAGGTACATCAAGGTTGAACAACCTACGTTCCCTGATTTCCAAATTTCCTATCAAGAAGGTGCGCTCCTCTCTTTTGTTCCTCCCATTGCCAGCAACGGAAGTTTGTGTGGGCTGAAAGTTACTTTCTTCCTCCCAAATGCCTGTGTCTGGATTGAGGGACCAGAGTTTCATTGTAGGGATATGCTCCTGCATTTTGACATGCTCTGTATCAAGGAGAACTTGGACTCCACCAGCTCCTAGAATCTCCTGGTTTGCCTCATCTCGGAAATCAACTGAAAACATTCCATACGTCCTGAGAGGAAGCATTTCTCCCTCATTATCTACAAAGTTGAGATCACCAGGGGCCGCGGGAGCCATGGTGATGTTGCGGGGGTCAAGGAATGTGACGCTGGCCTTAACGGTCCCTTCATATACTTCCCCTGTGTTTTTGTGGAAAGAGTTCGGAGGTATGACCAGTTGACCAATAGGTTCCTCGTCTTTTATTTCACCCAGATAAATGGTGTTGGTTTCACCAGCATTGATGTCAATAGGTTCCTTCTTTCTCATCACTTTTACGTCATGATAGACTGCACCTCCTCTCTTGTCAAAGATTAATACCTTGACTGTATCAATGAATTTTTCAGAGGGGTCCACAAAGTTTACTACAAGTCGTAAGGTGTCTGGAGACACCTGAATTGTGAAGCCACCCTGATATCCTGTGGTACCTATCCGCTCTTTGCCTATGTAAATGTGTCCAAAGCGCAAGGGTTCATCATTGTCTGTTGCAACCACCCTGCCGCGTACGAGAACTTTGGGCTCTGCACAGGTCTGACAGCCACATTCACTCACAACCTTAATAGGCAGGGTGTACCGGCCACAGTTGATCTTTCTGGCCTCCATTTGTTTGACCCCACAACAGTAGCCAGATCCATCTCTACAACGCATATCGAAATCCAGTGACCCAGGGCACTTGTTGTGTGGACAGCGACCTGCATTGTAATACTTGGAGTCTGTTCCAAATTGCCTGCAGTCTTGTGGCAATTTGATCAAGTGATTGTCAGGTGTAGAGTTGCATGCTGGTGTTCCTTTAGCTGTGAAATAGGAAATTTGTAGTCAGTGTGATACATTTTCCATGCATACAGATGGACATTCATACAGGACAGACAGCCAGAGGCATAAAATACCACTTTGTCTAAAACTAAAATCTTAATAACTATTTCAGGTAAAAAGTGCATCAAATAATTATGGGTATGAAAACATAATTAAGAACTCAAATAAAGCTGCATCATTGAACTGTAAAGGGTGGGTGATGACTTGGCAAATTATTGTTTGTGATTAAAACTTATGATCTACAGTTTACAGTTCTGTAACTCCATATTAATGACATCGGTCATTATTTTCATTTACTCATAAGAACACAGTTTTCCCTTTCAAATGACCTTCCCTCATCAAATTTATTTGAGAGAGCAGCCATGTAATTTTATTTGAGGTTGAAATTAAATTTATGGAAAACGTATCTACTGTAGCTGTTGTTTAAATGCAATAGTGAATACAAAACACATTAATCATCCTCCATTAAGTAACCTGCTGTGACAGGTGCTAGTGTTTCATTCACCAAAGCACATTTCGAATGCCAAAATGATTAAGAACCTGAGAGATCCCGCAACAAAATCTAGGACTGATTGCTTTTCAGCAGACTATTTCTGACAATCTATATCTTGGATAACAAGCATCAAGGGAATTTTTACAATGTGTAGTTTTGTGTGCAAATGTGGAAATGCATACTTGTCTGAAGATGAAAATAATAGGAGAATTTATGGTGGGGTTTGGATTTCACTTTAATATGGAGTGCTCTGAACGGGTGGGATTTAAGGATTTTAGTTCACTGTGACGTCTTGCCAGTTATACCTTGTTTAGAATGTGGTGATTTCTACCAACTTAAAAATAATAAAACATTGTACCCAACATGTCACTAGGCATTAAAGTCCTTAGTATTTCATCAGAGACCTCAGTATTTAATGGGGTTATTTTTCTTCTTTAATGACATTTTACAAAAGTGCTATAATGACACATCCCTGTTGACTGCTAAAATGGATCTGCACTTACCGAAAACAGTAAGTAGGGCTGAAGTAGACTTAATGCTGCCTGTCAGACTACTTGCTTTGCAGTGATATTGGCCCGACTGCTCTGGTTTCAGGTCACGCAATTTCAAATCTTCGTCGTACTTGAATATTGTGCGGTTCAATAAGGTTCCATTGTGGTACCTTCAGATCAAACAAATTCATATTTTATGTTATTGTGGTAATATTGCAAGTTGTGAGAAAATGCAATTATAAACTTCATTGTTTCTTTACCAGTAATATTTTTCAGGTTTAGGGTTTCCTGTTGCTCTACAGCAAAGGGTTGCACGTTGTCCCTCATAACGTACTTTGTCTTCTGGATGCTTAACAATATATGGCTTCTCTGTAAGACATAAAACAGAGGAACCAATAATGCTGTAAAAAAACATGGTTCATTTTAAGTTTATGCATGAGGCATCATGAACTATGTTAACGTATAGAACCTTATTGTTCAGTGTTATCTTTTGTACTTTTAATATACTTACCTGATGACCTCAGGACGGCCCGTATCCAGAGTGCATCACTGCTGTTGATGGCAACAGGGACAGTGACAGGAGCAAATTTCTGCTTTGTGATGATCACTTGGGTCTGAGGGCTGGAGCAAAGTCCAACAATCTTGAACTGACCCTTAGCATCAGTTTGGGCACGGTTGATCTTGGGTTGGCTAGCCAGAGCCACTGTAGCATCAGCCACTGGCACACCTGTAATGCTGAAGACCTCCCCATGCAGTGTCTGTCCCTCACAGATACAGTAGTTGCAGTCTTCGCTGGGACGTCCCCCTGGACAGATACGCTTGCACAACACTGTAAACAATTTAGAGAAACCCTTTTTACTTTATTAGGGTTTTCTCCCATAAGAAAAGGAAGTTTTTGAAATATTAAACAGACCAAAATAAGACTAAATGGAATGCAAAGGTCTCCTGCCATAACATTTTCTTCTGGTCTCATAGAATGTTTTTTTATACACAGTACCTGGACATGCATCTCCACACTTCTGGACCTCTATGGGTCGTCCTGTACACTGAATCTTAGTTGAGGTTCTGTGACAGGTCCTTCTTCTTGTCTTACGACCCTTACCACAGGTCACAGAGCAAGCGCTCCACAAACCCCATTGACTCCACATAGCTGTTAAGTCAGAAATTTTTTGGGAAAAAAGTGGTGAATAAATAGTTATGACACCATATGTATCACATCACCCTGTTTAGCTAAACCATGTCAGGATAGATAACTGCATTCTGGTTGCATTGATTTTATGATCAAAGACAACAGATCTCTGAACATACAGAAACATGTTTGGGCTTAGCCAGCTAATTGGGCACCACATGTGTCATGTAAATGTCAGTGGGATGTGATCGCTCACGAGCATGACTGGAAAATAAGCCTCAATTCTGAGCCCGGTGTAAAATGTTGCCAGGTGATTCAGACATGCGACAAATTAAAACATTTGAACATATTTCATATAAAGAGCACAAAATGACAAAATAAGCTAAATGTTGTCTAATAATGTAGCTTTATCCAACCCATCTGGGGAATAAAAACGGCTAAAAACCAGTCTAAATTGGTTTGCTGGTTTTAGAAGTGTTTGGGGCAGGCTGGAAGGCCAACTTGACCATCTTAAACCATCTAAGACCATTAAAATATGTTGGATTAGGGATAAATCTAAGGATTTATTTTTAATCAGCAGGGAAGCTAGTGAAACCAGCAAAGAACATTGATGAAGGCAAGTGAATACATGTTTTAAGCAATTTACTGTGTACTACTAAATAATTATAAGAATGGAAACGATCTCTTGCTGTATTAACCTTGACATGGTGGTGTCGAACACTCTCTCCTTTCAATGTGAGGCCCCACACAGACGGGCGAAAGTAGCAGAGGCAGAGGTTGTGTGTTCATGCATTTCCTCTGACGGACTTGAATTCCAACATCATTACAAGCAGTGGCAGAGCAAGGCGCCCATGTGCTCCAGTCGGTCCAGAATGAGTGAACTCAAGAAACAAAGAGCAACAATGATAAACAATCTCATCTAACCTCTAGATACTAAAAAGACTAAATGCAGTAACTACATATTGTTCAATATGTAATACATTTATCACATTGATAAATCTGGTAATATTTTGACAGTTCTCTGTAGTCTAGGGGTAGCAGTTGAAGTTACATAGTAACTATCTATTTAGTTAGCTAATTTACGTAAGCTAGCTAGCCTGACTGGGAACGTTAACCAAACAGGGCATTCAAAATGTTTGTGTGTATCTAAAAAATATTTTTAGGTCAAATTATGTGAGTGGCGCTTAGTAGTGCAGAAGACTTTTAAGCAGCCCCGGAAGTTATAGCTGGACTCCGTTGAATCAATGCATGTCGAATGGCAGCAACATTGTGCAAAGTTAAAAAAATAGAATACACTGGTTTTGAATTTTAGAACACTGAATGTTGTCTCTCTGCCAGGGCCAATGTGCGACCCCCCTTTAGACTATTGAGAAAATACGATAATCCACATTTGGCTGGACAGTCCAAAAAAAATTCAGTCTTGGCATAATTATTGTGTTTTGGCTTTACAGGGTATCGTAAACTGTTGTACCCTCATATGTTTTAATGCAAATGCCTCTGTATGGAATACACTTCTCTACTGCTACTACTACTACTACTCTACTACTGTTGTATTGTCTCTTGACTTATAGTACCTGGTGGACACTGGAATCGCACATGGTAATTAGAACAACTGCGGCCAGATGGCTGCTCCTTATTGATGCACCAGAAGCCCTTCTCCAGGCTGGAATGTACCACCTCTCCTGTATCCGTAGCTGACACCCAGTCTGTGGTACGAGCCTCCATGGCTACAGGTCGAGAGCAGACTCTTTCCCGATAGTAGAAGCGAATGGCTTCTAACCTCTCGTAGTCGCCGTTTCCTCCCGGATGGTCAATGTTAAACCAGGATGTCCACTCTGTCACACCTGTGTTACCCAGAACAAAGAAAAAGTGAGATGTGAGACATTTGACAAGAACAGTCTACTGTTGCCAATGACCCAGTGATGTGCCCTACGAGATTGAGCAATCTGTTTCCAAGGGTTGGATCCTTGGATTCCGACAAATATCTCTGCCCCAATTTGCATTCCATTTGCTGAGTTTACTTTATTCAGATCAGTCCAGCTCTCTGCATTGCATTAACAGTATACAATCCATCTCTCACAAATGTGCTTATTGCTTCATTTCAAGCTCTCCCATGGGAGGAATGAATTGGATGACTTTATTCAAGGAAGATGGAGCTGTTGGAATTTTCTAAGTACAGACAACTTATTCTCTTTTTCCAATTAAGAGTATGTGTAAACTATTTTACACATCAATGTATTATTGTTCCAGCATTATACCATATGCCTTAATCGTGAGGGCTCACATTTAATGGAGACAGATAACACAGATTATTTTATAACTTTGAATTTATTTTTAAAATCACAAAGGAACGCGGTTTGGATTGAGTAAAACACCACAAATTAGTTGATTGCATAAAGAGAGCATGATAATTTAGCAATAACAACCTGTGGTCTGTGGTTCGAAGAGGCTGTTGTAAGCCAGCTTTCTGTTCCTGTCTGTTTGGTTTAACCTTCGAAGACTTGAGCTGTCCCAGATCGGTCCTGTGGGAAGGCAACATTTATTACACTACATCATCACAAAAGGTGCTACAGCTTCCACAAAAGGAATAACGGCTGCTTAATGGATTAACAAAATCTAAAAGGAACACTGACCTCCTTAGGGACTACATTTTTTCATAAAATTGTAACATTGGAAAGAAGAGCTGTTGTTTGATCTATAACAGTGCAATATAATTTGCAATGTAATGGATCAGAACAAAGTATTCCTTGCATGTTCCTTAGGTTGCACACTAAATGTGATCGGAAAATCTCACTTGGCTTCACATTAAATGGTAAGTTTGCAGAAGACATTCAATATTTAAGTGCTGCCCCATGGGTGGCTGATTTTTGTGTGTGCGCACTCTTAGCAATGGTGCCACCATTGAGTCCAATTGGAACCACTGGCCTACTTTTATTTGCTCAGAATCCAGCGGTGTCTACAGGTCTGGACTATGGTCCCGATTTCACTAAAGACACCACTGAATGCTAAGACGACAAAGTAGGCCAGTTTTGCGTTTGCACCTATTATCTGATATCGTGATTGGCCTAAGGACACATTTGGTCACTGCACCTAATGATATCCTTTCATATAGGAAACATATGGAAAAGAACTGCTGTCTGATTGGACTGGGCGATATGTCAAATATTTACGATATATTGGCAATGATTTTGCCAGTGATACAAACAACACTGAGACATTGTGAATATTAAAATAATTTTAACTGAACCATGAAGTATCTTTGATTAATTTTCTGATCATTCATTTTCTTGTTTCACGACTTATGAATGTGAAAGCATTAAGACGTTTTAATATGATGTTTTAATAGCATCTAATGCAAACTTCAGCTGCAAGAATTCCATTAGAGTTGGTAAGCTCAATTCATTTCCATGAATCAATTCAAGCTGCTCATTTAATTAAATGAATGATTTGTTGCGATTAGTTCGCTTAATTTCTCAAAAATGTTCAATGCCATTATTTTTTATTAAAACGTGTTGGTAAATATTGCTGTTTATTAGTATATATTGCTAGATTGGTGCATCTAAATAAAAATTATACTATTCTTCGTTGTGTTAATTGAATGGAATACATGCCTTGATTATTTTAACCTTGTGCAATACACAATGCATCATTTAAATGAATTTAAACCGACTGATCTCAGTTAACAAGACTCTGGGCTGTCAGTAAAGGGTTAATCTTTCATCGTACAGAGTCATGTGATCAAACAACAAGGTGCCGATCACAGAGGAGTTTGTCTTTGGGAGAAACAATAAACAAAACTACATCTGGTAAGAAACCTTAAAACAGTTGAAAGATTAGTCTTTAGTTTAACCCAATATGCCATTTTTTAAATTTGTGCGATTTATTAAATGCCACGCTGCTAAACACAATGTACACTAATGTGTACTTTTTTCCTGAGAGCATTTATTCCTTAGAAATCCTATATTTACAGTGCATTATCACACTAATATAGAATCAATGGATTCATCCAAAAGCTGAAAAAGTTTGCTTTCAGAGGCTTTATATGGAGTTAGGATGAAAATAAGTTGCATTTCAACCTGTTCTGAGAGGATAAGACATTCAGTAAATACAGAGCAAAGGAGCATCATATAACTCTCTATGCAGCTAAGTCCATTCACTCCTAAAATCCAACCAAAAGTTTCCATTCAGTTTCAGGCTACAGATGATGTTTGGATCAGTCAACATGTTTGGCAGACATGGGACAATGTAATCAGTACTTAGATTCAGAATTTATAATTTATAATGTATTTTAACATGGTTGGTAGTGATTGGATGATACGTCTGTAACGTCTCAAAAACATGAATAAACAACACTCCTGCAACCATAATAAACAATTTGACTTCTAATAGTTTGGTATTATTTAAAATTTCACAAAATATGTGAACATCAATTTTTAGGAAAACGATTTGCTCTAGAAGGAAAAAATGGATGGATGAATAGAATCAAGAACATTGCATTTAGATGGTAAATGGTCTGCAGAGGTTACCAAAGCACTTTACACTGTGTCCCAATCACCCATTCACACATACACCAATGGCAGCAGAGCTGCCATGCAAGGCACTAGCCTGCCATTGGGAGTAAATTGGGGTTCAGTGTCTTGCCCAAGGACACTTCAGCATGTGGGCCAGGAATTGAACCACCAACCCTGTGATTGCCAGCTGACCAGCTCTACCACCTGAGCCACAGCCACCACATTTTGGAAACGTATTTATTCGGTCATTACGTTTCCTAAATGCAACGTTCTTGATTAAGGATCATAAATTGTCCAGTGACTTGTGAGAATGAGAGCATTAATATAGGTTTTAATAGCTTCTGATTTAAACTTCAAGAATGCCGATAGAGATGGTAAGATTTATTCATTAGTGATTTGTTTGCATTAATACTCGAAATGTTCAATGGTATTTCATATATCTGTACATATATGTAGGTTAATATTGCTTTTTATTGCTATGTATTGTTATGTTGATTTTAATGTCTAATTAAAAATGATTTTCAAAAAGGCCCTGATTATTTTAAACAAGATATTATGTTTGCATGCAATGATGGGAAAAAAATTGCCATTTAAAGCCATTGCAGAGCAAATGTGACCTGCTCCATCATTTTTAGTCACTTTGAACCAGAATTACATTTTGAATTGTATGCACTATATTAGGAAGGAAAGTCTAAGCTTTCTAAATGTTGGCTGATCATATTCACTTAATTTCCTATAGTGCATAAAACTCGAATTGTGTCTCTGGGACAAAAATGCAGGTTAAAAATACATAAATATAAAGATATACATAAAATATCATCAAAAGACTGAAAAATACTGAGATTTTTTGCTTTATTGGCAAGCTCTACAATCTGAACTGAACAATGGATTCTCACATCCATTCTCAAAGCTAATCTAAAAAGCTGGAGACACTTACAGGCCCGGGCCCCAGAGGAAAAGAGAGAGTAATGGGGACAAACACATGGTGCCTTATACATTCTAGATGAGACATTACCAGAAGATGAACTCCCACATCCTACAAGGAGGACAGAAGGCCCCCAGTGCCACATGGGATCCGAATGTCCTGTCTGCCTAAAGTAAATACCTGAACCACTTTCCAGAACCTGCTTGAACACATTTCTCAGAGT
This sequence comes from Xyrauchen texanus, assembly GCF_025860055.1. NCBI lineage: Eukaryota > Metazoa > Chordata > Actinopteri > Cypriniformes > Catostomidae > Xyrauchen > Xyrauchen texanus. The sequence goes on from NC_068325.1 coordinate 13,902,169, forward strand.
TTGCTGTGATAAAGAAATCTGGTCATGGGCTGAGGTATTCATTCACCAATGCAATTTTTCCGGGGGTGACTTGTCTAGCAGATGTGGCCTAACATCCTCAAGTAGAAATGGCGCAGAGTCTTCACAGAGGATTGTTACTGGCATTGCCCAAAGCACACACACTGAAGCGCTTATCTGTGGCAGACATGTCTGTCACCGTAGAAGCTATGTAGGACTTACTCCAAGCCACTAGCTGTGATTATATCCATCTCAAATACGGCATTGATTTCCGTTGCAGATTAACTTTGAACTCTGTCAGTTTCGTCAGTACTCCCTGATGTTTTCCCAAAACTTAAACACGTTCAGTGTCTGTACCAATATAAGGCCACGTTTCCCGCCATAAACGTTCGCTGTCCACGGACAGTGTTATCCTAACATTTTCTCTCCACTCAAAAATGCATGACAAGAACACCGGTTGAGATTGGCCAGCGCAAGCCATTTAATACAGAAAGAGTAATCCATGGACCACGCAGTACTCAGCTATAGAGATGCAAGGAAACCCTGCTAGCTAGCTAAAATGACTAAAAGACTCATTGATTGTTTTGTTTGGACCAATGGCAAGGTAGAGTTGCTATTAAAAACAATAAATGACTATCCACACTTTTCCTGACCTTCCAAATACTGCGAAGCACCATGATGATTTTAATTGTCGCCAGGATATCTTAACTACTATAAGTATTTAATGAAATTAAGTAGCTAACCTTAGTTCATGAGCTTCACATCATCCACACACTCCATAAACGTTGACAAGTGAGGCAGTGTCAAAAAACAGTCATCGCAACTCTCTAAAGAATCGGCACTATGGAGCTACAAGCTTTTTTTCTGGAAAAACGTGAGAAACAATCACAGTATGCAAACGTCATCATTTTCCAAAGTATGTGGTACTAAAGAGCGTTTTTGAAAGAGGAAAATGCCTTTCCAGTGTGGATGATAGGTGTAAATGTGTTATCAACCGAAAATGTGTTACTGTGGACGTTGCATAATTGCCAATATCCACATCACGTTGTCCATTCTATTCCGAGAAAGAAGATCTGTGTGTTTAGAATAGAACCGTCCCTGACCTCAATGGAACACTGTAATATCAACAACCATCAACGGAGAATTATTAGGATCAGGTGTGTAAAAATGATTTACTTTGCAGTGGAAACAATTAGTTAACATTCACTAAAAATATGCAACCACCTATTAGGAGCGCATAAGTGTCCTCCTAACTCTGCCCTCCCATAACAATTATGCCAAGTTTATTTTGGGAGATGACCCTCCCAAAGGGGTGGTTTTAAGTTAGTTCAGCAATTCTGTGATTACACTGTACCCGTCTTATTGCCAGGGTTTTCATCCCATGAAGTAAAGTTTAGTATCATTACTCTTTTAGGACTTCACACATCACCTCATAAAGTCTGCGCAATGTCCAATAGTCATCCACACAATTAATCCATTCACGCAAATCACAGTCTGTGCCTTTTTAATAAGACATTCCCCTTTTTAATGTGAGTTTGGAGTTTTTCTGCCCTAGCCAGAAACTAATCAAAATACACTTAAGGGTTAGGTTTTAATAAAAGCTCTGCATCAAAGCTTTAGCCTAGCGGTTAGCGCACACGCTCCAGACATTTTTACTAAACATTACATTGTGGTTGTGGGAATGCAAAAATGTCCAGTTTTCTAAATGAGAGTGAGTTTAGCATAACATTCCTTAAAACGTAATTTGCCAACTTCTTTATCAGTTTTCACTCTCATAAAGAACTGTAAAGAAATCTGATTTAAAGGACATAGGAACAATGCTGAACTAAGAACATATTCTCCTTACAATGTGAGAACTTTTATAACATACTAATAGCATTGTTATGATGTTCCGATAACATTATTTTAACCTTTACATTACGTTAGTTAGAATGTTGTTTGGTGGGTTATCCTCAATAATTATGTGTCCTCTCTACTGTCTATAAATAAAAGTGGCAAAAAGCCCAAAAACCACATCAGCAAAAAAAACGTTGCCAAATATTAGCTGGCATTAGTGCTGTGTTTTCGCTGAAACGTCTGAAAGTTTATTAAAATGGTCTAGAACTCTTCCAAAAAGGAAAATTAAAAACATTTTAGTGTGTTATGTAATCCCTTCAGAGCAAATTCACTCTGACAAAATGCTATGGTGCCAACAAACGGGGAAAGCATAAAAACACAGAGACGTCTTTAACATGTAAAATGCACAGGATATGAGCTTGCTAACAAGTAGGCATTTGTTAGAAATCACAGGCATTTAATTTAAGAAGGCACTGTACCCAGGCAGTAGTCTCGGAATTGCATTCCACATCCCATCATGTTTTAATGAATGTGAATGAGAGCTTCTGCATGTTTATCCTGCATCAGCAAACATGTGGAAGTAGTTTTGTGCATCTGGCACATGTCCTGGCTGAGGTGTGCTCTAATGGAAGACTCGGATGGTGAGATCTGTCTGATTGGGTTGAGAAGAAGATTAGGAGCCACTGACTGAAAGTTCCGTAGTCTCATCTGATGCATCTGTGCTCCATTATTCTACAGAACTGGTCTATTGTCACTGAATTATAATGAAAGCCCAGCCAGATTGGTGTGAGTTTAAATTTATTTGTGTTGTTTAGTTTCATTTGCCTTTGAACTGTTTTATCATATTACAATCTGATGATAAGTGCCAGTGCCCGAGCTTACCTTTTAGGGATGTGTGTGCAAGTGAGAAAGCTTGGGTTAGATGCAAACTCCAGAAATTGGATAAAGCCTGTATCAAAGATGAAATCAATGGAACATGGCCTGAAATTGACAGTATCATATTTATTGATTCCCCTAAAGCTATTTTACCAAATAATATCACCAAACAACCACTCAACACTTTATTAGGAACACCAGTACACCTACTTATTCATGCTATTATCTCAACAACTAGTCATGCGGCAGCAGTGCAATGCAAAAAATAATGCAGATATGGGTCAAGAGGTTCAGTTAATGTTCACATCAACCACCAGAATGGGGACATTTTTTTGATTTCGACCATGGTATAATTGTTGGTGCCAGATGGGCTGGTATGAGTATTTCTGTAACTGCTGATCTCCTGGGATTTTCACACAGTCTCTAGAGTTGACTCAGAATGGTGCCAAAACAAAAATCATCTAGTGAGCAACAGTTCTGCAGACAGAAATGCCTTGTTAATGAGAGAGGTCATTGGAGACTGGTTCGAGCTGACAGAAAGGCTACGGTAACTCAGATAACCATTCTGTACATTTGTAGTGAGCAGGTTAGCATTTCAGAATGCACAACATGTCGAACATTGAGGAGGATGGGCTACAACCACGTCGGCACTTTATTAGGACCATAGTGTTCCTATTAAAGTGTTCAGTGATATATGCTAGAGCCTTACCTGTAAACCTACCAAAAAAATTTTGTTCTGGCAAACTAGCCTTAAACTTGCTGCAAAATACCAATTTTCCAGATATTTACAGCTCTTCACCGGTAGTGGTGAACCTGCAGCAAAACTTTGGTAATAATGGACAAATTTGCCACGAACTCTCGATTTTATAAGGGCAATCAATGGGTGCATGGAACTGAAGCTCCACTGTAGGTGTCAATGTAAATATAGAAGCTGTTCACACAGAACGCATTTGAACGCAACTGTTTTCTGACGCTTTGGTCATTTTTCCACGTCTCACACAGGAATGCCATGTTTTTTGAAGCCGTGTCAAGTTAAAAATTTAGCTCGAGACACTTGCGTTTTGTTCCATTTATTACGTATAGTGTGTAGCCCCTAAAGCTGAAGTTTTGTGGCATTTGTTGGGGGAGTGTACATTTATCAAAATGCTAAATACACCCAGACTAATAACAGAGGAACACTATAAGCATACAGTCTGCTATCAGGTAGTGACTACTTCACGCATGAGAAGTATTGAAATACTTCTGAAGTGAGGTATGTAACATTTCATTTAGACTTTGATCCCCCTTTCTTACATTCGTGTTCGTTTGCACATCAAAGCAACAGAGATCGACGTAGGCAGCTGAACTTCAGAGCCAGGTAAGGCATCTGGGAAATAACTTGTTTATTTTCACAGCAGATTAGAGAGTGGCAATATTTACTTTGGAGCATTGAAAGTGGCTTCACCGTGCCCTGGTTGAAACTGGCACGTAAGCACAAGCTTGCAGCTCATTATATGACTGAGCGACATCTGGTTATTTAAAATCAGATTTTAGCCGTAGAACTTTAAAGCCTTGACTCAGACCTCAGAAATGTCAAGCACTATTTTCCATGCTATGGGTGCTGCATGATGGCAGCTGTCTACTCGTGTTGGGAAACAGGTAATAAATTCTGTATATAGACAGAGGTGAACCGGAGACAAGAGGGGAATGACAGTGAATGGAGAGAGGTGAGACCAGGAGATGAATAAAATGGTGGTGTTCCAAATTTCAGTCTGGGTCATTGGGCCGCCGTCCAGTATTTTCTGACTGTCAGTGAGTCATATTGAATTCATCCACAGTCAAACTGTACTTTCCAAAGCAGCGGTTTTGGAGGTGACGTTGGGACAGAATTCAAAATCTGAATTACTTTATACAAACACTTTGCAGGAAAACCTATTAATGCAGCTTAGTGCCACATTTACTATTTTGAATTATATAATAGTGAACTGTGCATGCACATTCTAACTTTGGCAGTTTCTTAAATGTCAAACAGCAATTGAGTGGAGTCGGTTATGACAATTCACACAACTTTTGAGTCTGTTGTGTTGGCGTTGAACGGTGTTGACATCACTGGATGATACATTGGCATTCATTTGAATGCTGAAGCATTGCAGTTTGACAAATAAATAGCAGCTGCAGTCTAGTTAGTTGCATAAAAAAATCTACTTTTCTAATTTAATCAATTCATGTCCATTGAAATACTTAGGGGATTCAGAATACAGAATCGGTTAGGCAAATCATTTTGTAAGCAAAAATAGATTTACAAATGATTACTACATCAATGTAAGTTGAAACAGTACTGTGCTTCATGGAGTGAAATAAACATCCCCTCACTCTGTTTTTGTAAGTCCCCAAAGTGCTGAATGCTGTATCCAAACTGTTACATAATATTTAATTAATCACATTCATACATGTTTTCATTAAAACATTAGTAGATTATTTTAAAGTACCTTACCTTGTGCAAGGGACAAAACAAAGAAGGTAGACAGCACCAGTGTCACCACTGTGAAGTCCCACATAGTGCCACTGACACTGATGGCCAGCTGTTGGTGTAAAAAAATAAGAAAAGAAATAAAAGAAAGAAAGAAATAGAAAAAAAGATATGGTTTGGTCAAGTTCTTGAGTGACTTGACAGAAAAGTCAAAGCAGTAAATTGTTTTTCCCTGTCTTTCAAATCAAGTCTGATAGAGTTTTGTGAAGTTCCCAGAGTTTTAAAAGATGGGATGGAGTGCAGAGGGGTCCAACCCAGCCCCCTCCTGCTCGCCATTGGCCAGTGCGCTTACATCTGTGTCCTTATATCATTCCAGCAGACGAAAAAGAACCAGACGGATGTAGGATAAAGGTGAATGTTGCATCAGAAAAATGTGAGGTTTGTGTTTTTAATCAAGCTACACTACATTACCTCGGATCTGTGTGCTTAAACAGGACAATAAATCACATTTGTGTGTTTAATATAGTTCTGGGCAACTACAAAAGAAGATGTTTACCTGACAGGATATGATTTCAATTGAAAACATAAAAATTCATTGTGAAATTGAAATTCTAGAGCATTTTTGAAATGCACCTCTTATCTACATTAAGACTCAATAGTTTGAGATGACAGTGACGTGACGCACCTGTTTATAAAAATAAGCAGGCACATGGGTAGTTGACATGAAATACCTTCATTGAAATGGATAGTTGTGTAACATGCTATACTGCATCTAAATTATTTTAAATTACCGTTCACTCTTTATTATGCCTGCATATTTATATGCACTTAAAGATAAATGTCACACCACATTAAAATTGACCTTTAAAAATCTGATTTTAAACTTTCATTCTTCCTTGAAACATAAAAGGAGACATTTTGAAAATATTTACTGGTTGCTTTTTTCCATTCAGTTAAAATGAATGGAGACTGGAGCGTTCAAGCTGCAAAAATCATTGCAAAATTACCATGCAAGTATCATAAAAGAGGTACATAACTGACCCATTCCGTGAACAAAACAAATATTTTGTGGCGAAGTAAATATAGCAGAAAAGATTAAGCACCTACTTCATTGAATAAGATCGTTTTAGGCATGAACTGTAAAATATTCAAAATTTGTACACAATTCAAACATTAATGTCCTAGTTTATAAGTAAATATTATTTAAGATTGTTTGTTATCTTTAAAATGTATCATCAATCCTAAAGTAGAAAACCTTGTCATATTTATTAGCTAATTTGAGTAACTTTCACAGGTGAACAAAATAAGTACATTTGACTTAATTTTTTGAAGCTGTCGATAGTTTTAGTTTTTTAGTTTTTTGATAGTTTCACTCTTTGCAAGTTTATTTACTCTATATTGTTGATTTCATTGTTTTTGTCAAGTTTTGAAACTTCTTTCGGTGTAAAGAAAAATAATCTACTCAAAATGACTAGTTAAATAAAAACAACTTTTAAATGATCTGTTGATTGTGACGTCATTGTGTTTTGTACACCAAGTGTGGAGGTCTGTGTGTGCCATTGTATTTCTATTGTCAGTAATGCAAGGTGATATTGTCTAATTGACTACAATGCATGTGTAAAGGGATTAATGGAAAGGAGGAGGCGAGAACCGGCTTGACAATACAAATTATATTTTAATAAAAAACTTAAATAAAAAGACACACAAAGGTGTCGGACAGCTGTCCGTAAATCTCTCTGTATCGCACTGCATTCTCCAGTCGGCCTTTATCCCTCTCTGAGGCTTGATTAGCCTGATTAGGGGCCGGGTGTGTGGAATCCCTCCGCCCTATCACAGCATGCATTATGCTTTCCTGTGGAAGGTATAAGTATGTGTTATGTGGTATGTGATTAAATGTGTTTTTAAGACTGAAACTGAAAGTATCTCAGATGTACATCCGCTTAAGTAATTTGTAATTAAAAGTTACTCTATTAACTGAAAAGTATAAGTTTAATTTACTCATAATATAAAAAAAATATTGTGTCAAAATTGTAAGTACATTTTACTTAATTAGTTTTTACCATTAAAATGTACAACTGTGTGCTAAAACTTAGCAATTAACTACTTGTCTTACTAGTCAATGTTTAAGATAAATGTACTTTCAATTTAGTTTTACTTACATTTTAATGGTAAAAACTAGGTAAAACCTATTTAACTACATTACATAATATTAATTCAAGTGAGTGAGTAATTTAACATTAACATTTCAATGAATAGAGTAACCTTTACATACAAATCTGACATATATGGTATGTAAATTTGTAAAATATTGCATATATGTATTATTTCCAATACATGCAGTTATTCCAACAGATTATATTTCCAACCAAATGTATTATATTTATAATGAATCACCCACAGCAAGCTCAGTCACAGACTCTGACTCCCAATACCCATTTTGCATTAATTTGTTTAATTTATGACTTTTTGTTTGTGTTCAGTCCGTGAATGGCAGATGGTCTGCTTATAGTGCATTTCTCCATCTGTACCATCCACAGAGCGCAAGATGGCTATGTTGCCATGGAAGAAAGTGCTGTCATTTGGCCATCAAGTCCACACTAAAAGCTTATATGCTTGTGAAAATCTGAACTTTGAAGTCTAACTCATGCTTCATGAGCAATGGTAATTGTGTTTGACCATTTGTAAATATTCCCATGCAGTCAAAATGTACAGTACTGTTCCACTGACCAAGATCATAACACACACATCCATGACGAGGAGATGTGAGGTTACTTGCCAATCCATGGTGCAGTCCAACAAGTTATTTTGTCTGTTTGAAAGCATTGACTTGAGAATATGTGGTACTAAATGAGTCGTCATGGACTGTAATGACAAGTTCTTGAAAATATTTTGAGAAAATATTAGATTATAGGGAATTGTGGTATCAGCCAAATTTGCAGAGAAAAGCACAGACCAAAATATTTTCCCTCATTCGGTCCCAGTCTAAACAGATTTTCATATTTTCCTTTGTCACCATATTGAGTGCATATGGGTGCCTGTTACTTCTGTGGGCTTTTCCAGGCGTGTTTAAAGACAATAAACATATTTTTGGCTTTTGGGGGGGGATTGGGGATGTTTACTGGCTGCCAAATTTCCCTTTATTTCGGATGACTTCATGAACACCTTTTGATTAATATCAGAGTTTATGCAATGTCCTGAAATAGCCTATAATGCACATGTGATTACATTGTTTTGGTATTCCTGTCTACATACTCTCTAACTGTTGTTGTTTCAGACAGATAATTTCCTTTATATCGCCCACACCTTTTCCTGACTTTTGAATAAATCTCAGGAAAGAAATAATATACTCTTGTTCCCACATATTGGCTAATGGGCCACAGTTTCCAATAGTTTGTACATCCAAGACCTAGCTAAATAATAGCATCCATGGGTTTTCAAGATCCACTGGACTTTGAATTTCCAACATTTGAGTTTCAAGGGGTAGTTTACCCATAAATGAAATGTTGTTGTTCCAAACCAAAATGTCTTTCAACAACTGCATAGAGAACAAAGTTTATACATAGATAATTTAATTTCTCAACTCATAAAAACAATGAAAACATGTACCGTACATGTAAATACAAAATGATCTACACATATATGTTCTTCAGCCTCAGACTATTGTAGACTACATAACCTTTCCACAAAAAAAAAGTACAGGTGAATTTATTTCAATTGGAGTAACATTCCAGTGGAAAAGCATTGATTTGGTAGTTGTCAAATACATTAGACAGGAGGCACTGTCAGGGTAATGCACTTTGTATATATCCAACATTAAAAAGACAACATTAATATGTATTGAACAATATTGTATATTGGCGAATTTGAGACATGAATGTTGAACATATGTGAAACTTCTGCAGCTTCAGTTCATCATTGTAAACCCATCTCATTTATACTAGCCAAAGTATCCAATCAATAATAACATTTGTCAGTAACAGAATGCCACAGAACAATCTATAAAATACAAAAGGGGAAAAACATATTTTTTTTATTCAAAATACAGATTGTTTTTTTTAATAAATTGCTACAGTTGTATAACACATTCTGTGCCTGGGAATTCAGGCAGATTCAGTTCGTATTTCTTCTGAATATCATAGGGTAGGAATCTCCCCGCCAGAAAATGCTTTCCCGAATAACCTGCTGCACACTTTTTGGGGGCTGTCAGGGAGACAAGAACTTCTGGATTTATCCCATCTTTTCCAGGTTCATCCACATCCCAACCTTCAGAAGAAAAAAAGAAAGACAAGAAGTGTTCTTTTTATCCGTCTTCACCATGAAAAAGCCATTGTGTATTGCTAAAACATAACCATGTTTCCAGATTCTTCCAGATAAGAAGTGGAAAATTGGCTTGTACTGTAGAGATCACACTTTTGTCATCTGGAGGTGAGTACAAAAAATGTTATGTGTCAGCCATTAGCTGCAATTATTAAATACGGTCTCGACATGACATAATGGTTGATTAGATGATTTGTTATACAAACACTTCCAGGCTAGTGCAATAAATTTGCACATAAAGCTTCTCAGGTCAAGTCATTTATTAAATTAGTTGGCGCCAAATATGGGATTTCATCACTGAAATCTTGGAGGTGCTAATAAAACGTTTCTCAATAACGTAATGATTATTTTGCATACCTATAGTGAGGTAATTCTAATGTTAATGGTGATTTGTGTAATTTTATTTAATTGCTCACTTAACCTTTAATTTAAAATGGTAGCTGGTTAAATTCTTCTTGAAATAGCATTCAAGAGGGCAATATCACACACTATGTGTCATGAGACCAAAAAAGCACAGAAGTACAAAGAAGCAGTAACCAAAAGATTTAGGGCCAAATTCACTAAACAGTTGCGCCACTTTTGCGCGTAGTATTTCAGCATAAAAACTTGCATCTTAGGCTATGCGCAAATTAATCCAGATACATTTAAAAATGCTATTTTCGAAGCGCTCTCCACCCACACTAAAACGTCTGAAAATGCTTAAATCTCCTTACTGCGCATGTGAAAAATTGCCATTCCATGAACAATCTGAAACACAATTGTCCTCATGTTCCGTCGCCAGACAGCAATTCAAAAAGTAACATTTATCTTTACAACACTGTCAAAGTGATTAGCAAGCACAACAATGCTGCTACAACATGGGCCGCCATCTTTATTGCTTGGGGTTGAATGGATCACATGACTGTGTCACATGACAACAAATATGTCACCGTTTTCAGATGCACTGAAACTGACAGTCCTCACTACAACGTGAAGACGATGTTTTCAAATGTAACCACTTGGGAGAGCATTTTGGAAATGTTCAGTTTTCGCTGTCAAAAACACTGTCTCACTGCGAACGGAAGGCCAAAATGTTGAGAAAAATATGTATTTTCAAACAAAATCATATTAGTGAGGACATGGTTTAAGCAGGCGTAATCAACACTGAAATGTCACTGCATCTTGAGTATTTAAATTAAGCCTTTGTAATTACTTTACGCATAAACACGCCTCCTTTCTATATAAATTACACACTGCTAGCACGTTCAGTGCAAAATGTGTACTGTCTGCATGATGGACGCTTCCAGAGTAGACAGCATCATTAATTATAATGGGGTTCTATTGCTTTTGATGCGTTTTAGCGAATCGGTGTTAAACCAGCACAAACAGCGAGTCTGCATAAACAGTGCTTTTACCGGCCACAATTCATTCTTAATGAATTCCCCTTATAGCACGTTATTGTCAATGGTACATATGGTTAGCTGTCATGAATTGCACAAATTATGTTCATGGTTTAAAAATGTGTACATATTATGTCATCAGATTTGTTATGTTTGTTATGTTAGCATCTTTATTGTCTGCACTAAAGAATGCTAATGTTTTTTTTTAATTAGCATTTTTATGTCTTGATAAGCTTGGGTAAGACATAAACATCCAAAACAGTGCTCTGAACAGATGGAGACATTCTTAATGATACATTTCTCTCTTTGGCTTGCAAGCTAATGATGCAACACTTTTAGGCAAACCTAGAATGCTCCTGTTAAGCTGCCTATACTGCAAGTTGAATTAGCGACAATGCTAACTTTTTTCAGTGGCATGACAATAGTTCAGCTTTTTTTTAAATAGTGTAGCTTTTTCCGTAAAAAGCTTCTTTTTCCAAAGCTAAGCTACAAAATGCTAAATTGTATTTTAATTTTTTTCATTTTTCACAACACAGCTGAGCAACCTAAGACCATGATAAAATATGCTCCTTACTTTATGGAACTTTTGGACTGGGATTTTTCCAACTGCATAATTTAGTTGCTTTGCATTAGCATGAATGGAATGTAACTCAATTATATTTGGATATACATTAGTGTGGGAATAGTAGATCAGATTGCAATCATATAAGCATTATGTGACCCTAAATGTTAAATACCCACTAAATATGCCCTTAGTGAACAAACCTGAATCACATGTGCACCACTTGAATATGTTTTGTGATCGTACAGCCATTGCAATGGCAATCTAAACAGCCATGGGCAGAATTTCTCTGAAACAGTAGAATGTGTGTTTAATAAGCAAATACCTGATGGCACGTCCACACTAACGATGGGTATTTTGACCTGTTTTAGAGTCACCAGCATCCCAGCGTAGGGCTCCTTCACCTCCTTGTGGTCAGTTTCTGGTCCCAAGATGGCATCAATCACCAGATTGTAGGCGTCATTTAGCAGCTGGACCTGGTCAGACGGGACTTATTTAGAATTGACATATGTCCAGAAGAATGAACATCAGATTGAACATCCCTGTGTTAAGCACCTACCTCTGTTGGAAGATAGGAGAGGAATGGGATGTCCATTTTCTCGCACTGAACGGTGAAGTCCTGGTGCAAACTCTGAGAGGAACGCTTGGGATAGAAAATGGTGGGCTCATATTCCTACATTTGAGAGAAAGGGAAGAAAAAGTGAATTTCCATTCAGAATGTCTCTTTGAGATCTGTGTATACTGAGTTTGCATACAAGGGATTTTGTGATAACTCTTTAATGAATACAAAATTACCAAGACAAGCAATGTGACAAAAAAAAAAAAAAAAACATTGTTGGAAATGTACAGTATTTTGTGGAGACCACACATGAACTTGACAGTTGATGCTTAAGTGTCTGTTGATATAGGCAATATTTTGCCCCTCTGAGCAGTCTGTATATATTCTGGAAGATACTGAAGAATTCAAGTTCATAAATCACATCATATAATTAATGTACCTCCTAATTTAATTTCCGAAGGACATTAGAGGTGATTAATGTGTCCGAAAAGAAAAATATTTAACACTTTTTTTTCTTCCCGCAGGATACAGGATAAAATCCCCACAATTGGATTGCTGGGTAAATCCATCCCAATCAAGTAGTTAAACTTAATGTATTTGTTCCATAACGTTGGTACGGACACAAGAATCCATGCAGATGTGTGCTGGGAATTTATAAAACAGCAGCCATCATGTGATGATCCTCTATTGTTCATGTCTTTCCTTTGGATCAGGTATGAGTATTTTATTCATTCCAAGAATCCCATAATGTAAACTACCCAGACCTTGACTGGCCAAACCTTCCTCCTTCAGACAGAAAAGGAATAACTTTAAATTATTATAGCAATGTGCATTTAAGAAAAACTAGTGAGTTTTTTTTTTTCACCTTGCAGTTAAGGGCTTCCGTACCCTTAAAGCTCTGTATATGTCACAAGTATGTGTGCTACTTGCTGCGCCACAGATTGGACCAAAATGTTTCTTTATAAAAAGTCAAAACTTACTGTAAACATTTCAAATTAAAGTTAGCAATGCAGACATTAAGACAATTACACTAAATTTGCATTCTACTTGTGATCAACATCCTACTAGTCTGTGACTATGACTTCCATCCGCTGCCTCATTGACTGTACATGCTCTGTACTTACAAATATGCGCAGATGGCGTGCACACACAAGACCAACGGAGCCATTCTGGTCAGGACCACAAACAACCAACAGGGTGGGCTGATTTTTACTCAGAGAGCTCAAGGGAAAAGCCTGAAGAGAGAGAGACAAAGAAAGAAAGACAGTGAAACGGGGATCGAGACATCTCATTTCACTACTGATGAGTATGCCAAGATATTCATACTTGTCAAAATTATATATGCAACAGGAAAGATAATGCTCTACACAATAACCCAGCAACAGTTGCAACAAAAGTAGATAGCCCGTGGAGACAACACCACAGGATGTAACCTTTAAATAACACATTTTCGGTCCAGTTTCTAAACTGTGACAGATTTGTTCAGATTTTCCAAAGGTGTCTCTCACTCTCTCCGCAATCACACAATCCTGTTGAAAAGACCAGCATCAAACCAGCAAAATTCAAGCTGGTCTCATGGTCTTATCAGTAGGGTTCTTTAAAAATGTATGTCCTTTAAGTCAGATAATGGCTGAAATCTTTGCCATTAATATGGGATGATGTTTGTTACTTGTTGCTTGTTGTTACTGTCCATTTGATGTGTACTCTACAATAAGGATCACATTATGAAAAATCGAATAAAGTCAAACACAGTTAAGTTAATGTGCATGCTATATTCATCTCCAATTAACCATCACTGATACATGGACAATGCCACAACCAGCATTACTTCCAAATCAGCTGTGAATGGGGGCGTAATTGCAGACTTCACAGAGGGACAGGAAAAGAAACGCTAATGAAGATAATAGCACATGGGAGTTGAAAATGATCAGCTTACATGGATGTTCCATTAGTGAGCTTATGAAGTTTAGATTACATTATTGTCACTGGTTGTCTTAGTCACAGCACTGTGTGTATAATAGTGTAACGCATATCTGAGCCTGAAAAATTAACGTATGCTTCCATCTGTTGTAGTACTAGGGGGAATTTGTGTAGGAGATTTACCCATTGTATAAATGTGAGCTTGTTAATGCTTCTTGTTAGCACAACATCTACACTGCAAGTTAGCAACAAAATTATAAAACTCCTGTTGTGATCAACAAATCTCTCTACACTGCAAGCTAGCGATGCAACACTGTGCAACAAAACTAGAACACTCCTGTTGTAATCAACTAAACTGTCTACACTTCAAGCTAGCGACATATCACTACACAACAAAACTAGAATGCTCCTGTTGTAATCTACTAAGCTGTCTACATACATTGCAAGCTAGCAATGCAACACCACGCAACAAAACTGCAACACTCCTGTTATAATCAGCTAAACTTTCTACACTGCAAGCTAGTGATGCTAAACTATGCAACAAAACTAGAACACTCCTGTTGTAAACAACTAAGCTCTGTAATCTGTAAGCTAGCGATGCAGCACTATGCAACAAAACTAGAACACTCCTGTTATAATCAACTAAGTTTTCTACACTGCAAGCTAGTGGCAAATCCCTACGCGACAAAACTAGAACACTCCGCTTGTAATAAGCTAACCTCTCTACATTGCAAGCTAGTGATGCAATACTATGCAACAAAACTAGAATTCTCCTGATGTATTAAACTAAATTTTACACTGCAAGCTAGCAATGCAACGCAAGAAACAAAACTGCAACACTCCTGTTGTAATCAACTACGCTGTCTATGCTGCAGGCTAGTGACAAAACACAACAAAAAATAGTGCACTCTGCTTGTAATCAGCTAAGCCTTCTAGACTGTAAGCTAGCAATGCAACAAAACTGCACCCCTCCTGTTATAATCAGCTAAACTGTCTGCATTGCAAGCTAGCAATGCAACACCACTCAACGTAACTGCACCCCTCCTATTATAATCAGCTAAACTGTCTACATTGCAAGCTAGCAATGCAACACCACTCAACAAAACTGCACCCCTCCTGTTATAATCAGCTAAACTGTCTGCATTGCAAGCTAGCAATGCAACACCACTCAACGTAACTGCACCCCTCCTATTATAATCAGCTAAACTGTCTGCATTGCAAGCTAGCAATGCAACACCACTCAACGTAACTGCACCCCTCCTATTATAATCAGCTAAACTGTCTACATTGCAAGCTAGCAATGCAACACCACTCAACGTAACTGCACCCCTCCTATTATAATCAGCTAAACTGTCTACATTGCAAGCTAGCAATGCAACACCACTCAACAAAACTGCACCCCTCCTGTTATAATCAGCTAAACTGTCTGCATTGCAAGCTAGCAATGCAACACCACTCAACGTAACTGCACCCCTCCTATTATAATCAGCTAAACTGTCTGCATTGCAAGCTAGCAATGCAACACCACTCAACGTAACTGCACCCCTCCTATTATAATCAGCTAAACTGTCTACATTGCAAGCTAGCAATGCAACACCACTCAACAAAACTGCACCACTCCTGTTATAATCAGCTAAGCTTTCTACACTGCAAGCTAAAGACGCAGTACTACGCAACAAAACTAGAATGCTCCTGTTATAAACAACTAAGTTGTCTACACTGCAAGCAAGCTAGTGACAGAAAACTACATGACAAAACTAGAACACTCCGCTTGTAATCAGCTAAGCTCTCTACACTGCAAGCTAGCGATGCAATACTACACATTAAAACTAGAATGCTCCTGTTCTATTAAACAAAACTTTCTACACTGCAAGCTAGCAATGCAACTATGAAACAAAACTAGACTACTCCTATTGTAATCAACTAAGCTTTCTACACTGCAAGCTAGCAATGCAACTATGAAACAAAACTAGACTACTCCTATTGTAATCAACTAAGCTTTCTACACTGCAAGCTAGCAACTAAACTAACTAAGTAAAAGTAGCGAAAAAAATGTAGCTCTGTATATAATTATAAACCACCACATTGCTGTTTTTATAGAGTGCTAACTATTTTTAAACGGAACCTCGACTGTAGTTTAACTACTTTGAGTTATGTGACATTTGTAGCTTGGCAAGCTACAGTTTCAAAGTATCTTTCCCAACACTGATAAATGGAGCTTTCTAGTTTTGTTGCATTGCTCACTTGCAGTGTAGCACAGTTTTAGCAACAGAGAAGCACAAGTGTAAGTTTCCAAAATAATCTGTGAATAAGTTCAACATTTTGGTATGGACAATCACTTTAAATGAAGCAGTCATGTGAGTGCGTGCGTATGAAATATTATTGGATTTGCTCTTGTATCTTTCCGTCTCTGTTTCTTCACTGGAAAATAACATGGAATATTCTTGGGAGCAGAAGCCAGTGGATGTATTGTTCATTTGTTTTACAGGTCTGCAGCAGCTGTGCTGGATTCTTCTGTGGTGTCAGCTCCTGCCAGGACTCTGGAGACCACAGCCCTGATCTGCTCCTGTTAGCAGCCACTGAACCCATAGATTTCAGTTCCATGCTTCCAGAAAATGAGCTCTCTGGAGAGGACCCTACCTAATTACTCTCGCAGCTTTTGTCTTCTACCCTCAACCTGACACACACACATTTACTAAGCTAATCTAAATGCCAGGGTTCTCACACTTTTTGACCAATCAATTACCAGGACTTTTCCATGACCTATCCAGTCAATTATATTAATGCATAATAATTTTTTTGGATAATTTTTATTCAGACCCATTTTAATGAACCATTTAGACTGATTTGTAAATCCGTTCAACCAACTTTATTAAAACATTTTATAATATTTTTTATTATAAAACAGCAAAGATTTGCTGACAAATCACATCACTGTGGCTTGTGAATAAGTTTAACTTGTTTTAATAAAAAAAAAAAATCTATTTTTTCATGAGAATAAATGGCCAATACAATGGGAACACAGACAGTATGATGCACCATGGTTAGGGTATTTTATCAAGTCAGTCTGCATTCCTCAGAACAAAAAGGACCGTTTCATGAGTCGAATGAGATGAGATGAAAAGAACTTCCTGATATCTACAGCAGGGAATGATCACAGACATCCCCCCCCCCCACCCCACCCCCATTTAGACAGACTGACGTTGATTTTGGCATCTGGACTGGCGGAGATAGTTTGGTTGTGAAATCACACAGTGGTAAAATCGTAAAACCGATATCCCCCTCCAAACAACTGTGCTGATGTAATGCCGGTGTCAGAGCTACTGAGCAGCATGTTTTCTTTAGCTGCAATTTATGGCGACCTCACTGAGGTCATAGCACAGGAAGTTTTGTTGCTGCTAACTGTGGCGGCTACTTGTGACCGCGAGCCTTCAAGGGGCATAAGGTTCAATCTGTAAAACTCTTCTAACGGAGTTAGAAAATTTGCACAAGCTAAATCAGGAAACAATTTCAGGCTTTAACCGACTCTCAGGTAGGTCAAGAGGAGGCCCGTGCTGCCTGTCAGCCTGACTGAATCCAGATGGGGTGGTTGCGGCTGTGTGACCGCAGTAGTCTGGTTTAGGTTGGACTGTCTCTGTCAGAATCCTCAGTCTGCCCTGAGACCAAAGCCCCAAGACCGCCTGACTACAGTCCGGCCACAAACTGGAGACTTTCAACACCTTCGGTGATGTGCATTGGATTTGTCACAGGGGGATTATTATTATTAATAATGGGGGTATTTTAGAAGACAGTAGACAAAGTCAGAAAAGTAAGGTTGAGAGAGAAAAAGGGATTGGGACATGACCCAGGTCAGATTCATACCCAGGTCCTTATGAGCCAGCAGCTCTAATATATGTCATGAACAGAGGAGCTTCCTTTTTTGTTTTGTAAACTTAAGTTTTGCACATTTGAATGAATATATGAACTTTATGTACTGTATATATTCATATATGACCATATAAGGAAAATATTGAATAATAACTTTACAAATATTAATGATGCAGCTAAAAGATTTTTAGTATAATATGGGTTAAAAGGAACCCATATTATATGAAGAGGTACTCAACCCTAGAATCTCTGCTCTACAGAAACAGAGAGATCAAAGGTTTCCCGCAGTTTTCATCAACACTTGCAGCATGGCCTCAGTTCTTAAGAGGATTTATTGAAGTTCTGCAAACACCAACAGATGCTGAGAGAGTGGTGCATTCCAAGCAGTGTGTAAATAATTGTATGTAGTAAATACAGGATTAGAATTCAGAAGTAGGATTTAGATGTGTTAACTGGCACTTTGCACTTGTTCAGTGAATCTTAACTGATGCTTTTGTTTTTCGCAATAAACTGTTGTTTTTCTCTGCTGTCCATGCTCTCCCCTTTGTATGGAAAAACAATGCTAAACACAATTAATAAAATGAAACACACCATAAATATACATAGTTAGGTTGCATTCACATTGAATACATCTTTGCGTTTTTCAATTGGAAACATGCATGGTTTTTTATGTAAACATGCTCTAAGCGGACACTTTTCATCTCGCAGATGTTTAAGAGTCTCGTGCAATAGCGAAGCGTATTTTAGACACTATGTCAAGTTAGAAAGAACATCAAGGGTCTTAAACACCTGTGTTGAGGTGCCAAGCTCCTGAGTACTTTGATTTTATTTTGAATTTTAACCTGACCAATAGTTCTTTTGACATTAATCTGAGCCTTTAAAGCAGTCCAATACCATATCCAGTAGGGATGGATGTGCCACTCCAGCCAACAAAGGCCCATAAACCCTTAGTCTTTGGAGTAGACACGCCAATTCAGAAATACAGGGTGGCAGGTCATGTAAGCACGGATACTCGCTACAGCTGACGTGCAAGGTCATGGTATGTGTCGGCAAATACTTGGTGGAGAAATTGACCAAATTCATTAATGCCTTGGATGCTATTACATCCCGTATCGAGGACACTAAATGTCTATGAGTGTCGGACACTGAAGACAGAATGGACTTAATGACGAATCAAGCTGAAAGAAACCAAAAAGAAAGTGCAGATGCTCTCTGAAAAGTTGAATGATGTACAGAACAGGTTAAGGCAGGACACCAGTAGGGTTATAAGGCACCATTAGGGTTATAATATTTTTCAAGCCTGCTGCAATGATTGACAAGCGCCACCTGACATTGCGGCCATGGGGTGGAGGAACAATATTTTTTATAAGAGGAGCATGATAGGCACAGACTTCTATTTCTCAGACTTGTAAGATATTATACTTTCCTTGGCATAATAATAATAATTTAAATACAATTTGTCACTTGATGCCCAGTGTAAAAATCTGGGTCCTTATGCAAAATCAGTTGAGAACCACTGTGTATTTCACTGAATGTGAAAGTGTAGACAAACCTTGGTGATGGCAATAGCACATGCATGGCCCCATATTTCAATCAACTGCTGCTGCCCGAATCGATAGTCCCGCAGGAGTTCTGTCTCAATGGCCGACACCTCTGTTTTACTACAATGGAATGAGAAAAAGAGACAAATTGCACTGACACAGAGCCCATAATACACATGTTATTCCCTCACCAATTGGCACAATAAATAAATCATGCTTTATGCTTCAACATCAATGCAGACAAGCGTCAAGTTGGAAGCTTGGTGGGCTCATTTCATGGAAATCAAGGAGCACAATACACTACCTGACATTTACATGTGTGTTTTCTGAGCACATTTTATTGCAGACACCATTTATTCCAGACATGGTGTCACATTGTTTAATGCGGGCAACAGGTAGCACAACACAACTGTAAAATCCAGGTCATTACTTCACATCTAAAACATGGAAAGCCTAATTTAAGACTTACTGTCAAGACATGTTTGTGCACTCAAAGAGCGTTAGTCGTTACATTAGAGCCCTCTACTGGAGGAGCAACATGATGGTGAGTTCCATTTTCATTTTGTGTGAACTGTTCCTTTAACTCTTTGGGATATTGGCATCATTAACGATCATTAAAGATTTAGTAGCAGTTTTCTAGTTTTCTCAGAGCTTAATTGTCTTTTCATATACCTTGGCTTGCAGGTCTTTTCCAACTTATTTCAACCCAGAAGCATTTTGTCCATTGTGTTTTCAGGGCAACAGATTCATTGTAATGTGTTTGATGTCTCTTATTTCTTTAGGCTGTTGAGAAAGAACAGAGGAAGGGTCTTCTTTTGTTTCCAGCTTTATGCAAGTTAAAATCTTTAATCTGACTAAACTGGTCAGGCTAAAATCTATGTGTGCCAATCAGTTTTCTGCTTAAACCATTTATGACCTCACTTTGATAAAGGAAACCCGTTTAAGGTGTTTACAACTACACACATTGATGGTTTCTTACGTCATAATCGGCGCAAGATTGTGCATGTAAATACACTCAACTGTGTGTGTGTTAAGCAGACTATTTTTTTTAAATCATAATCAAATTCAAAAAATCCAGGTAAATCATAGGGGGTTACAGTTGCATTATCTGTGCAGTGTATTACATGTATGAAATTCTCTGTATAAATTAAGTTCTTAAACAATAATTTCCTGCTCTGGTTCTCTTATTCTCCCCAACATTTTCTCACTCCCATAAAAATGTAAATGTTTCCAAGTCAGTATTTCAGTGTGACCATGTAATAGAAGAAAAATAAATCTACCCCTGGTACATGCAATTGTCAGAAATTGAAGAAACACCCATGAACAAGAAGTTATTATTGAGTAATGTCCATTTAAAACAAACTATAGCCTCAGTTGCCACTCAGCTGTCCTTTTGTGTTTCACAGAAGAGAAAAAAAGTGATTCGGGTTTGGGAAAACATGCAGGTGATTAAAGGAGAATTAGTTTTTTGGGTGAACCATGGGTGCTTTTAAGGCAAAACATATATTAGAAGATTTTTTACAAGCATAAGTAAAGCAAAAACAAAAAACAAACCAGTGGCCAAGAGGATCTGTTCTATATTCAGTCATATTTTTGTCTTCGTTCACTTAAAATGCCACAGGTCACCAAACATTTACTTGGGTCAGTGATGCGCTCTAATCATTGGTTAACCCACCGCATGGAGTATCCCATCATTCTGGCATTTACAATCTCCAATAGAGTGCCACCGCTGTCAAGCCGAGTGTGCAGGGGGAGATTTCCTGGCGTACTGTGACACAGTGATATTTTTAAAGTTCAGCTTAGTCTAGTGCTTTTGATATTTCCTTTCCCATCAACCTATTGATGGAAATAAAGACAAATCCTGCGGGCCACATATCCCGACCAAGTTCACAAATGTGTTCCAGACACAAGATAAAATACAGTATACTGAAATATCTATGACATGAAATTGACAGTTTTCAAAAGTTTTGAAATTCCACCAAAATGGAATAACAAGAGGGTGAGCAGATAGTAACCATTTTAATTTTGGGGTGAACTATTCCTCTCAGAGCAAAACCAAAGAATAGTAAAACAATTTAAATGTCTCCCAACCCCTTATTTTATAGTTCAAGCTTCTTTGTGGTGGGCAAACTGCACTGAGAGGACCTCACCACCAGGGGACAGCATGGCCCAGAATGTACTCACTTCATCCAGATTAGCCATCAATTCAAATTGCAACACATTATTAAGTCACTTAGCATATATCTGCTCATATCTGTAAATCTAGAGCTAGTAAAATCTACCATTTGTAACAGAGGCCCTAAAATTTCCATCAGTTTTGCATTTGCATCTCCTCTGGCATTGATATTCCATGAGTCTAGCGCTAATTCTTGTTGCAAACGCAGAATTATTCTTAGCGCAAATGCACACACGAACGCACAGCCACAGTATGAACAACAGTATCAGCTCGCAGGTTTCTCTAGTGCCCGCCTCAAGAGTCTTTCTAATTTCCCCAAAAGGAACCACACTATCTGGGAGTTGTGGACTGTGCTGATTAGCTGTAATAACATCTCGGCTAATGAGTTTGTTTACCTCAGCCCACAAGCTTGTTAAACATGCTGGAGTGCTGCAACATTTTTTCCTGTTTAAAACATATACACTCTTCACATGACTTCAAAACAAACCGAGTCCCATCAGAAGTGTATATAGAACTCAAATGTAATATGAAGGAAGATTTACTAGCTTAAGATGAGCTAGCAAGAGTGTTGAATTCAAGAAATGTAATCATGTTTTCATGATTGGGGAGGACTAGATGGAATTATTTTACAATCAACACTTAAAAAGTATATAGGTCGCCCACTTCTCTAAATATTTGTGTTCCATATAATTTGGGTTTGAAACAACATAATGGTGAGTAAATGATGACATTATTTTCATTTTTGTGTAAACTATGATTTTATGTCTGGATTTGCAAAGCAGAAAATAGGGGTTTACTTTTCAAAATCAGTTTAATAGCATTTTCCCTCTTTCTCCACATTTTAGACCACTATAATTAACCCAGCACCCCACAAGACAACTAAATAACCACCTCTCAAGTTAAAATCATGGGGCTTGTTTTTGGGGACCAGCAGCCTTTGACAAGCATCCGGTCAATGGGTTCAGTGAGCACGGATTTAACAAAGGAAAGGAGTGGGTGGAAATAATATAAAAGAAATGTAATGATTATGGTGAATAGGAGAGAACATTGCTATTTAAGTATGGCATAAATTGGTGAATAGACAGGGGGTGGAATGCCTTTGCGGCAGCTGACATCTGCTAATTTATTCGGTACAAAATCATTTTCACACATTGTCACATACACTCTTTAATGTCAGCTGATGGATATGTGCCCTGGCGTGAACACTGCTACGAGCATTTCCTCGTAATTTAATGTAACATTTTAAAAAAGGAGGAAGAAAAATTATTTCTCTCCCTGCTGATAGACTGAAATCCCAGAGAGTAAATACGGACATTGCCTAAACCATTTGGATTCTATTGAAGTTTAAATAACTGAACCGAAAATAAAAATTGTCATTGCAAATCTGTGAGACTTCCTTTCTTCGTGGAACACAAAAGGAGATGTTAGGCAGAATGCTCATATGACAAATTTTTTTTCATATAATGTAAGTGATTGGGGTTCAGAAGCACAAATATCGCCTTAAATTTCCTTTTTAGTTTGACGGAAGACAGAAAGTCATACAGGTTTTAAATAACATGTGGGTGAGTAAATAATTACACAGTTGTCATTTTTGGGTGAACGATCCCTTTAAAATGCATCAATTAGGGAAACAGAAAACAGCATTAAATGATGCCAAAGATATAGGAACTGCTCTCATGTTACTCTTAAAGCAATTAAAAACTTCTAAAAGGTGGCGACGTACAAGCTCTTGCTGACTCCCTCCTAATGAGTGTTTCGGCTTCCTGCTCGTTAATGACATAAAAGCTGGTTTGAGCCACTAGAGTGGAAGAACGGTCAGTAGGAGCCTTTGGAGAGTATGTTCAGTTTGAAACTTTGGTTTGCACATGTACTAGAGGTAAAACTTTGGATGTGGGAGTCAATGAGTCACGGATACATTTTTTTAATTAAACCACCACAGAGGTGAAGAGAACAGGAAGCCATAGTGAGATAGATTGAGAGAAATGTTGAGAAATAGAAAGTTAAGTTAATATATTTGCAGGAAGGAATCATAGACTGGACCTCTGTGGTGACGGGTAACAAAAACCTAGTGAGCTGCCTACATCGGCAGCAATACATCCAAGATAGTGGGCGAAGTGAGAGAAATGTTAATTATGAATCTATAAAAATAGTAAATCTAATTAAAATTGACGATTTTACCCAATATTTGTGTGTGCTTCATATTTAATGCGTATTGGAGTACACAGTGTTAGCTTAGCAACATGCTAACGTCAAACTATTAAAATCAAATGCAAGTCAAGTATCCTGCGCACTTCGCATGAGGAGCACTATTTACATGATGCTTCGAATTGCTGCCCATGTCAAGCATTCCAAATCGGTCACTTATGAGCAGACAGCAAGGCAGCTCACTACGTTTTTGGAACAGAGCCTCTTGAGTCAGCAGACACATTGGTACTAAAAGTGATTTCTGAGCCAAAGAACAGTGGGCTGCTGTGTTGAACTGAGCTGACACCAATGTTTTGAAAGTTCAAAGCTCCAGGCAGTGAGATGCCTGGCTTTACTGACATATGTTTATATAGAAGATTAAATATGTATCAAAAGCAACACTATTGTTCTAATTTTAGTCTAGTTTTGACATTAATCGGCCAAGGGAAGTGCTATTTTACAGTCGCATATAACACATAACAGTTTATTAACATCTGAAGAGGTATTCTTTCCTGAATCCTTCCACGTTAAATTAGATATGTATTAAAACGATAAACAAATGTCTGCTTTTCACAGAAGAAAGAATGTTATACACATCTGGGATGGCATGAGTAAATGTGAGTAAATGATGAGAGAATTTTTGGGGGAACTATTCCTTTAATTACAAATGACAAACAGTACAAAACTCAATATAACACACTAGGTGCAAAAGAAAAGATAAGTCACCACTTCACCTTCAGAGTGGAAATCATGGCCAGTGCCCTGAGAGTTTCTTTATTAGAGGTCGACAGATAGTTGATTTTACCAATACCGATAATTAAGCTGATTGAAAAGGCAGATAACAGCTAAATCGGCTGAAAGATTTATTGAATATATAAAAACATCCTTAGTATATAATTACTGTAATGGCCACAGGCATATTGGCAACAAGAGTCTTAAATAAAAAAATTCCTGATGTAATTTATTGTGCAACCAAAATCCCCAAAATAACCAGAAAAAAATGTACTCTTGCAATCTTATACAATGTATTACAATAGAAACACAAAAAGTAAATATTATCATATGGACTATAAATACTGATTAGCAATAAGTTTCAGAGGAACACTGAGGAATAATAATAATAATACAAAAACGATCAGCAACTATCTGCATTGATTTTTGACGGTAACCGATAGTTTCAAAAAGCAACTATCGGCACAGATTAATCGGTAAAACCTATATATCGGTCGACCTTTAACCTCTAGAACTTGTATTAACTTTTCTATGATAGAGGTTTCAAGTTCAAAGCACAAAAAAGGCTGTCTAATTGCACATCTTCATAGTAAATTCAGTTTAATTTGATAGGGGCTTTGGAAGGAGAAGCGCAATTATTAGTGATTTAATATATTAGTATTAATATATGATTGACGCTTACCCATGCAAAACTTGTTGCCACAATTCAAGGGTAGTTGCCAAAGAGTTTTTCTATTACTAGGTGGTTGTGTACTGGCCCAGGTCAATAGAGGCCACATCCAGTCTCCATGACATTTTGGTCCCTATATATGGGTCTGTTCCCGCCTTCAGTGGAAGTGGAGTTTTTAATAGGCAAGTCATTTTTGTAGGTTTCACTCATGCTAAGCATCCGCCCACGCTTTCTTTGCCTGTGGAATTTCAGTGATCAAAGGTAAATGTGACTGAGACTTAAGTATGAGTAATAATATGCTTCCCTTAGTAAACACCACAAATATAGAATGTGAGCATAGTAAGTGAAGTGTGACTTGCGTAGGGGGTTACATTTGGTCCAGAGGCACAGCGCCAAGTGACCATGCCCATACCTTAGGAACACCTGGTGCATTTACAGAATCTCAGGAAATAAGAGCCACAATGTTGGATTTATGGCAGTGGTGAAGCCCAAACAGCATCAGGTGCCAAAGCGACAATGAATCACTGGACTAATAGCCGATAATGCAGGTGAATTATGATAAATAGAGCTACTACTCTTGCCAATAATTCAATGACACCCATTTAACAAACACCATATTGTATCAGCCTCCCCAATTTACATTATTGACTGCTCCCATCCTCCATGACCAAATCTTTGAACTGTAATTTTCTCTCATATTTTAAATCAGTATACATTTAAAATGTCTGATGGGGTATAAGCAATACTGCAATTCAGGCATACCTGAAAATTGGATCAGGCTTTGGCCTAGCTGGCCAGACCACTGCACAATGACTTGCATCTGGCAAGATAAAGCGGTAAACAACAGACGGCCAGGACTGTGCTTCAATCATTTCTCTGAAAGCATGAAAGGAAGGAGCTACTCCAAAGGCTCCTGAGAGTACTATGCTCCAGATGAGAAAATCGATAAACGGATCATGGGCATCGTCTCAAGTCATATCGATGATCTGTAAACTCCTCTCCATAGCACTTTGGATGGGCTTGGTAACTTGGAAACCCATTGCTGAAGCAGATCACCTTCTACCTGCAAGTGATTATAATACACCAACTGTTGGTGCAAGTCTGTGAATCTGGCCTAGCATATCTGGACCTCTATAGAAGCACGCCTGTTCTGGAGCCAGTCAGCTCTGGGACGGATGCCCATCTCCATGGCAGCGTTTTTGTGACAAAGGATGCTTGAGTTTGATGAACTGTGTTTTGGCACTAAGGAGCAACTTCAGGAGAACTTCAGGAGAACTACACTTGACTCAAACATCCGGTGTTCCACTTCACGTCTGTGCACTATAAAATATGAATTCTCTTATGCACTTGAAAATGAAAGTTCTGTCAAGGGATGTCTCATTTTAACACAGTCCATTCAGTTCAAGTAGACCAGACATTGGAGTACTGAGAGACAAAGACAGAAGCAACCACGATTAGTGGCTTAAATCCATTAGTTCCCTTCAGCAACATTACATCAAATTTCTGCAAAATGGATCTTATGTAAATTTCCGATGGTCTTGTGCTTATGAAATGATGGCTTGTGCCAGTTGGCAGGTTCTCAAGTAAATGTGCCAAGCTAGATATAGCAAGAGGACCATAGGAGACATTGCAAGTGGAGAAAACCATGGTAACAAAGAGAGACAGGTTGTGGAGCCGAATGTGCCCACAGACAAGATGAAGAAGAGAGAATAGGAAAGCAGGTACAGTCCTTCAGGCTTAATTAAAAGTCCTGCATGGCCGAACTGGAGTTAGACGGAAAATAGAGCAAATAAAGAAGTGAATATTCAGCAGTAGGCTAGGGATGGGCACAAGTACAGACTACTTGTAAGTGACAGCAAGGATCGGTTATGATCATGGGTGATGTGACTTTTTACTGAATTCGAAATTCAGTAATAAATACACACAATCGCATCAAAAAGTAGCTTCATTTGAAATGTTTGCGACTGGTTACGATGTGATTTTTGAGACCTTGTAGTCCAATTCATCAGACATCAATTAAATCTAACACTGCAGTGCAAACGGTGATTTTCAGTTATTAAATGCATACTACTTACGTCGATCTGAGTATAGTAAAGCCAGCAACGAAAATAGGGGTGTTTGCTTTAGACAATTACAAAAATCTGTAGAAAGCGCAGATAGTCAACATGTTCTTCAGACTAATCTCACTGTGAATTCGGCAACAGTAGGTCAAAGGTTTTGCTGCTGAAATCGGTTTGTGCTTTCCAAGACTTTAATCATCTAATCACTACCCCCCCAGTTGCTAAACATGAGAGGTTCAGTTTCCGAGTAATTGTCCACAGGGTGGCGCTAAAAGAGAGTTGTAAATGTTGTAATACAGTCAACAGGAATGCAAATGAAAAAAAGACTAAAAAAAACCTTACTTAGTAAAGGTATTTGTGCCTCAGCTGATTGTAACAGCTGTGTTTGGTCAGAGATATGCTTGAATAAAAGGCCCTGTAATATTGCTTTATGCATTCGAGTGTATTTTGAAAGGCTAATTTAAGGCTGACAGAGATTAATCAAGCAACTCTGCGTTTGCCATCTGGAACAGTCTAGGATATATGTGCTGCAAAAACACTGAATAAAATTACATTCATTAAATTTGGAGTACAATCTAAGGTTAGTGTTTTCACTTGGCATTAAATCTGAAGTGTGTATTTTCTGTTCTGCTGGCATTACTAAGCGAACAGTATTATAAATAATGATAATTTTAAAACAGGTTTACAGAACACCCCCTGTTTTCTATTGGTCACAGTAACCATCACAAACACATGTGATTGGATGCTAAAACAAACAGAGCGATGTTCTGATAGTGCCACAAAGCCACAATGTTTACAGGGAAATCAACCAACAGATGGCTTAAGTGTTTAATAAAAATCCAAAAATAACACAATTCAGCATTAAATTATAAAGTGTAATCTAATTGCAGCAAATTCACACAGGAAGATTCATAGGATTCATAGTGTGAGAAATAACAAAAATTTGGCCTGAACAATTATGACATTTATTTTAATTAGGAAGTTACCGTTTCATGATAATTTCAAGGGATGTGGGGTGAATTAAATATTAAACAAGCTTTCCTTTAATGATGAAAAATGAACCGAACATTGTCCAAAAAGACTATAGAACATAAATAAATGAGAGCAGGACCGGTTTCTGTGTTTACAGTCATCTCAAGAGCGTCCTAAAAATACATTTCAGATACATGACTAGCTAAGTAAGGCAATGTATTGCATCTGACCCCAATCTGCCACTACTATTTGGGTAGTGTAACTAAAATGTCTCCCTCCATGGACTTTCTCAAACAACCATTGTGACATTATGTTGCCATTATGCAAAAGATCTCAAGTAGCTTTATAATATCATATAGGTGAATCTCACAAAAACACGTCCAGGTTAGATTTCATTAAAATATATATATATATATTTTTCATCAAGATTTTGCATTGATTATTTTCCACAATTCTGTTTATTACTGAAGTTCACTATTCTCAATGTTTATTCTGTGAAACAATATTGTTTCCTGTATTATAGTAAATAAGAGATTTTAATAGATTAAAATATTTACAAAAATATTAAATCATCATAAATTAAATGCATTACAACAAACACAATTGTGATAATACAATTTTTACTATATACAAAATAGAATATTATTAAATAATACAAAATTATATTATTACAGCAATAAGAATAGTTTTTTGTTGTTTATTTAGTTCTTTAGTTTAATTTTCTTTAAGCAAAATGTAATTTTATACTTTTTTTTTAATAGATTAAAATATTTATTAAATCATAAAATAAGCATAAATGAAATGCAGTACAACAAATTATATTGTGATGTTTAAATTGTTCTATATATCATATATTATAATAAATTCATTATATGTATATTTGTATGCCTCTCACTTTCTTAACATGTGTAAATATTTGTATGAACATAAAAAGATTCAACAACTAAGACATAAACTGAACAAGTTTCACAGACATGTGACTAACAGAAATGGAATAATGTGTCCCTGAACAAAGGGGGCGTAAAAAATCAAAAGTAACAGTCAGTATCTGGTGTGGCCATCAGCTGCATTAAGTACTGCAGTGCATCTCCTCCTCATGGACTGCACCAGATTTGCCAGTTCTTGCTGTGAGATGTTACCCCACTCATCCACCAAGGCACTTGCAAGTTCCTGGACATTTCTGGGGGGAATGGCCCTATCCCTCTCCCTTCAATCCAACAGGTCCCAGACGTTCTCAAGGGGATTGATATCCGGGATCTTCGCTGGCATTCCCAGAACTCTGACATACCTTTCTTGCAGGTAATCACGCACAGAATGAGCAGTATGGCTGGTGGCATTGTCATGCTGGAGGGTCATGTCAGGATGAGCCTGCAGCAAGGGTAACACATGAAGGAGGAGGATGTCTTCCCTGTAACGTACAGCATTGAGATTGCCTGCAATGACAACAAGCTCAGTCCGATGATGCTGTGACACCCCAGACCATGACAGACCCTCCACCTCCAAATCGATCCTGCTCCAGAGTACAGGCCTCGGTGTAATGCTTATTCCTTCGATGATTAACGTGAGTCTGACCATCACCCCTGGTGAGACAAAACCGGGACTCATCAGTGAAGAGCACTTTTTGCCAGTCCTGTCTGGTCCAGGGAAGGTGGGTTTGTGCCCATAGGCGATGTAGTTGCCGGTGATGTGTGGTGAGGACCTGCCTTAAAACAGGCTTACAAGCCCTCAGTCTGGCCTCTCTCAGCCTATTGCAGACAGTCTGAGCACTGATAGAGGGATTGTGCGTTCCTGGTGTAACTCGGTAGTTGTTGTTGCCATCCTGTACATGTCCCGCAGGTGTGATATTCAGATGTACCGATCCTGTGCAGGTGTTGTTACACGTGATCTGTCGCTGCGAAGACGATCAGCTGTCCTTCCTGTCTCCCTGTAGTGCTGTCTTGGGTGTCTCACAGTACGGACATTGCAATTTATTGCCCTTGCCACATCTGCAGTCCTCATGCCTCCATGCAGCATGCCTAATTCACGTTCATGCAGATGAGCAGGGACCCTGGGCATGTTACTATTGGTGTTTTCCAGAGTCAGTAGAAAGGTCTCTTTAGTGTCCTAAGTTTTTATAACTGTGACCTTAATTGCCTACCGTCTGTAAGCTGTTAGTGTCTTCACTGGTGCTGGTGCCACAGGTGCAAGTTCATTAATTGTTTATGGTTCATTGAACAAGCATAGAAAACATTGTTTAAACCCTTTAAAATAAAGATCTGTAAAGTTATTTGTATTTTTACAAAATTATCTTTAAAATACTGTGTCCTGAAAAAGGGATATTTTAAAGGGAGTTTACATATATAAAATGTACAGATTTTGCTGTTTCGGAAGAAAATTGGGACTTTAATTCACCAAAGTGGCATTCAACTGATCACAAATTATAGTCGGGACATTACTGATGTAAAAGCAGCACCATCACTATTTGAAAAAAGTCATTTTTTAATCAAATCTATTTCCAGCAGCTTTCACTCCAACAGCTTATCCTTGAGTAATCATGCTAATTGCTAATTTGATACAAGAAAATTACTTGTCATTATATCAAACACAGTTGAAAGATATTTGGTTCATTAAATGAAGCTTCACATTGTCTTTGTGTTTGTTTTTGAGTTGCCACTGTATGCAATATAAACCGCTTTCTCTAGAAACTCATCAGTCAATAATTGTTTTGAGGAATAAAGGCTTCAATGCTTGAAATTGTCAAAAAAAAAAAAACTGAAGCTTTCATACAAAGGTGTACACTACAGTCTTCAAAGACAAAGGACAACTGGCTCCAACAAGGACAGAAAGAGATGTTGAAGAGAAGAGTCTCTAGTTTGTGAAATAGACGCCTCATTGGCTTCATTGAATTCTACCCGGTCAACACCAGTTTCATGTACAATAGTAAAGAGAAGACTTAGAGGTGTAGGCCTTATGGGAAAAAGCCACTTTTGATACAGAAAAACTAAAAGAAAAGGTTAGAGTGGGCAAAGAAATAGACATTGGAAACAGATAATATGAGAAAAGAGTGTTTTGAATCCTAACCCCATTGAGCTTTTGTGGGATCTTTTTTTGTGAAATGTCACCTGAGTATCTGGACAAACTGACAGCTAGAAAGCCAAGTATCTGCAAAACTGTCATTGCTGCACATGGAGGATTTTTTTATGAGAAATCTTTGAATTAGTTTAAGAAGTTCTGAAAAAAATTTAATAAAATTGTAATAGTATTTTATCATGTTATTAATGTCCTGACTAGACATTGTGATCAGTTGAATGCCACTTTGGTGAATAAAAGTACCAATTTCTTTCCATAAGTGCAAAATCTGTACATTATTCCAACCTTTTGGCCGTCAATATATATATATATTTCATATTACAGCAATGAGAATTGTTTGTTTGTAAGGTTTTTTTTAATTATTATTATAATTTGTATTATGGTCCCAGAAATAAGCTTAATTTTCTTTTACCAAAATTAAATGTTATACTTTTTTCTTAGATTTTTGGGTGTAATATTACCTGGACATCTTTTTAATATGAATCCGGATGTTTGGCATTTTTCTTCATTTTTTGAATCTTTTTGCTTTTTGTAATATCCATTATTCTTATTGTTTATTCTGTGACTTTTTTTTTTTTTTACTGTATTATAGTAATTACAATAGATTTTAATAGATGAATACATTAAAATATTTATTAAATCATAAAATCTGCATAAATTAAATGCAAATACAGTTGTGATGTTGAAATTTTTACTATGTATAATTTTACCTGGACATGATCGTTACACGTTTTGTGAGATACGCCCATATGCATAAAAGGTATGCTTGGAAATACAATGCCTATGTGTGTTTTTCACATTGACAAGGTGTATCTTTATCTGTAAATGTGTGTCTCTCCCGGTGTATAAGATTCTAACCATAAGCGTTGTTCCTGTCCTGACCCAGCTAGACAACATGAGCAAATGAGAGTGTGTCCTCTGAGATTCTCTCTCAAGCGGCCTATCCTTGATTTCTCATCTTCCTTTTCATCCAGCTCAGTGCACTCTTGCCCAGAATGACCATAAACTACATAGTGACCATGCCAGAGAAGCCAGGCAGGGGTCCATGTCCTCTTCTGGCTGATCTGAGAATTAAATAAATTCTGAAAATCAGTCGTGTCAACTCTCCACCGTCATACTCAAGCTTTTTAAGGGTGTTATGGCATCACAGCAGATGGAGAACACGTCCCCTGATGTTCGCAACGAGTTTGAATTTGTATCAAGAATAATGTGATAAAGCATCTCGGTTCAGACAGTTCAGTCCCAAAATGAAATTCTGTCATCATTTATTCATGCTCTTGTTGTCTTTATTAGAATACATGCAATTAAGAAACCCCTCAAATAATTTTTGTCAGATGTTTCTTCATCTGTTCATTTTTTGTACATAATTCATTTTTAGTAACAAACTCCAAATGACAAAAGCCACCATAAAAAGTACCATAAAAATAGTCAACATACAACAAAAAGAGAGAGAAGACTACAAAAAGAGAGAAAGGTTCTCTCCTTTCTCTTTCCTTTGTAAGATTGTTAGAGCAAAATCCAATTTAATTTATGTTTCCTTATCAAATTAAGACCAAATATTGAAGTCTGAAACTTGAAGCACATTTCATGGAAAGTTGTTGTTCTTGATTGCATTATGAGAGTCATGGAAATTATTTATTTTCAGAAAAGTTGTTGTGAATGCCTCATGGAAGTGTGCCAAGTAATAAACAAGAAATTGTTTATCCTAGCAAAACTGAAGCACAACACCGTAGGTCAGCGAATGAGCTTCGCTTACGCCATTTTTTTCTCTTCTATTAGATATTTTTGTGCTGCTGCCAACAGTGTTTATTGCCATGTTTTTCAGGGACCCAATAAAAAGAAAATAAGCTGCTGATCTAGCTATTGGCTCTAACTAGAGCAATGAGCCTATTTTGCCTATTATTTACCTATTTTTCCAGGAACGTCCGCATTACTGCAACATCACTGAGGAGAGTCGTTGTGGAAAATGTGTGTAGTGTGGGAGAGCACAAGCAAGCCTGGTGCCCAAATTTTGCTTTCCAATCCCTTCGTAAGTACAGCAAACAGCAATGAATGCTACACCTGTCATAGCCACATTCCAGTTAGGGCTGGGAAACAAAAATACATTTGAAAATATAAATCACATACATTTTGTTAGCGTTAAATATATAAGATCATATGATGGAAATCAGCGTGTTGCATCCAAATGTTCATGTGCTCTGAAATCAACCCCATTCTGCCGAATTACTGACATCAGACATTCCATCATTTCAACATGCCATCCCCCATCAGACATTTTTGCATCAATTTAAATGTTTATCTTTTCAGTAACTATAGCATGAGTAACCTCAGATACAGGTTCTATTCCTGTGGAAATCAGTAAGTAATTATGTTCACATAAATAATGGTGAGTGCAATTCGGAGGTTGAATTTTCACTCTAAACTTATATTTTTTCTACACTGACAGTTAGGTTTTGGGTTAAATAATGCATTTCTGTTGATTATTACATCAATTACAACTAAAAATACAACTTGCTTTTGCCACCGCTGTGTAGACAGCTCACACGTGCCAAAATGTTCAACAATATTTTTAGCTTTGTCAACTGGGACCAGAGTTTCGAAATTCTGTAAGCACTGACCAATTTCAGCTGAAGAACTGTCGACATCGCCAAAATCGGTGGAGTCTTTATGAAATATCGTAATAATGTACTGTGGTGGTGGTGGTGTAGTGGCTAAAGCACAGGGCTGTTAATCAGAAGGTCATTGGTTCATTGGTTCAAACCCCACAGCCACCACCATTGTGTCCTTGAGCAAGGCACTTAACTCCAGGTTGCTCTGGGGGTATTGTCCCTGTAATAATTGCACTGTAAGTCGCTTTGGATAAAAGTGTCTGCCAAATGCGTAAATGTAATGTTTTTAGCACTTTTTCCATCTGTCCATTATGTTTCCTAAAGACTGGGTCATTAGACTAATTTTGCAATCTTTACTTGTCTTGCAACTTGCAAATATCAGAACGATAAGACAGAAATGTTTAATAATGTTTACACTTAAAAGTAGCAAACAGTTAAGATAAATTTGGTACGTAAGTTCAATTAATTTCGTAAATCAGTTCAAACAGCCTGTTTCAATGAATCGATTTAAATTTAATGAATCGTTTGTGTCATTACTCTTTTTTATATATAAAAGTTAGAGT
The DNA here is from genome assembly GCF_025860055.1 of Xyrauchen texanus. NCBI lineage: Eukaryota > Metazoa > Chordata > Actinopteri > Cypriniformes > Catostomidae > Xyrauchen > Xyrauchen texanus. The sequence continues at coordinate 13,936,507 of NC_068325.1, forward strand.
TATCAAAATTAACGTGTTAATGCATATGATTAAAAAAAAAGTTTAACGTGTTGTTTTTCTTAATCGGGATTGATGCATTTAACTTTAATAAAGCACAAACCAGAAAAAACACTGGTGGGTCTTGTGCAGAACCTTTGCGATGTGTCAATGAGTTCGTCTGGAGTCATTACACTGACGCACACAACACAACACACTACAGTTATGGGAAAGGACTGCTTAATGTTATTTGTATGTACAAAACAAGCCCAGATGGGACTTGTGACAGAAAGCAAGTACTTTGCAGCCTTTGTAAGGTGCAATTTAATTACCACAAAAGCAGATCAAGTCTTAACTATCACGAAAATGAAGAATGAGACATTTTTGTCTGCAAGCGCTTTTCATGTGGAGTTCAGAGTGGCGCTTGATGCTGATATTGATGTCCTCATGAGAATCATGAATGTGGCTTCACGATTGCTGTAGGGGAGTGGATATCCACAGCCTGTCAGGTGATTAATACATTGCAATGAATATTCAACCCTTAGGGGTACTAGTCGCTTCAATTGGTCAAACTCTTTCAAAGTCAAAGACTTTAGACTTTAGCCTCTTTTATTACATTGCACTTCACACTCTGGAAGAGTGAAGTTATAAAGAAAGTCAGAGCTAAAATCACTTCCTCATCCATTGTGAATAGTCAGTGTAGCCATGTATGAAGCACTTCCCACTCAGAGTTCACTGTCAAAATGATTGTATTTTGCCTGCAGAATTTCAGCATGCAACAGCAAAATTGTAATGCTAATGTTAAAATTATGAAATATTGTTTCATTTAGTGAAAAATAGATTACAAAGCATACATGCCTTCTAACATCAAACATTAAGAATCTAATTGGATTTATCAATTGAAGAGAAAATACACAAATATCCATATCAAATATAATCTCAAGGCTAATGAATATCAATATGATTGTTTTAGCTAAATTGCTCTTAAATGTTGCTGACCTTTGACAGCATGGCTGGACAGGGGTGCAGAATAGATCAATAGAATCTGAATTTCTAGGCCTCCAACAGGGTCAAATAAAGGTGTTCCTACTCATTGCCAGGGCTGCCAAAAGCCTCTGCTTAATTACAGACTGTTGACTGTAATTAGCAAGAGTGCAAATCAACAGGTCGCTTGTGGCCCCGAGAGCAGGCCACCTCTCACGCTAAGTCACAGACACTCGGATCATAAGACAACAAGCTCATGCCTAGAGTAGACTCACATCAAAAAGTAAAGAAGTTGCACTTTAAACGTCTGCTAAAGGTCAGAGACTTCTCTTCAAAGAAGCTTTTGTTCCGTCCTTACAAAAATAAAAACACTTAAAGACAACGTAGTGTCTGTTAACCCAACAACGCTTTTCATCTCTGCACAGATCAACTCCTTTTCAACAGTAAACTCAGCACAGTTCGCACACACTTTAGTCATAATGGGTATTCACTGCTCCCAGCAGACTAAGAGGCAGAAGTAATGGAGGTAAATGGCAACAGACAAGAGAAATGGCAACAGATGCTTCAGCGGGGATGTGGAGTTAGGCACAGCAAATAGATAAAACAGTAGGGATGCTGCAAACAAGTGCTTGAATATTAATATGTTACTGTAATGATCAATCATGAAAACACAATAATTGCAGTACTTCATCTTTTAGCTTAAACATTAATTAATTAAACAGTAATAGTTCACCCAAAAAACATAATTCTTGTTTAGAATACAAGGGGATGTTTTAATGACTATTACAGTCAATTTTTTCAAACCAATGGCAGTGGATAGTGCCCCACTTAAAAAGCTTTAAAAAGGACCCAAGAGTATCATAAAGGTAGTTAATGAGATCCATGCAATATATTTTAAGACTTCTGAAGGCATAGGATAGGTTTTGGTGAGTAACAACACGTAATGTAAGTATTTTTTTGGTGAAAACATTGACGCCTGTTTAGCGTAGCTATGAGATAATCTCTTTCACAGTGGCTCACGTGTCAATGTTAAATTCTGGGAACATGATACACAAGTTGATAAATAAGGAATAAGGTTAATGACAATTCACAAGATATGAAGTTGGAGACACAATGTTTGTGCTGACGGGTAACGTTTTCATGTAGACTCATTTTTCTTTGCGTGACTTCCCATCGGTTTACAACACTTGATTATCTAATCAAAATAACAAAATATGCATTGAAGTGAGGATGAAAATATGGATGATTATTGTCAGTTATGACTGATTTAGATACAGAAAATTCCCACGTGATCAGTTTATTCCACCTCCAGTGGCTGCTGTTATTCTGTAGATTAAAGTTGTTCTGTAGAATCCTCCAGCACCGGCCACAGTAAAAAATGAAGGAAAAAATAAGAAAACATTCAGTATAGATTTTTGCTGATAACTGATTGTTCCAAAAGGCAACTATCGGTACCGATTTATCGGAAAAATTAATATATCATGTACTTCTACTTTTGGGTCCTTTTTGAAGCTTTAACATTTGTTAATTTGCACACTAATGTAGACTAAACCTTACCACATAGACAGCATTTGAGAGCAAAGTACAGTATTTTTGAGGAGCAGAAGCAGACATTGGCCAAATTATAACCAGGGTTCCTAGTCTGTCAGTGTTAGCCAGAGCATAATGGTTTCGTAATGAGCCTAACAGAGCCAGACAGTTAACCCAATTGTGCTGTCTCTGGCGAAACAAAAAAGGGACAATTTAAAGACAGCCAATCCAGTACACATCAGTTAAAATGTTGGGGATTCGCCTCAGTCAAACTTTACAAAGAACTTTCGCTAAAGCAGAACATTAGAACACCTAGACAAAGCTACAGTCCTTCATTCAGTTGCAAATATATTTCATTCCATTCAAACTAATATTCACATTCCCTTATTTACTGGTCAAGCTGGTTTTGTGTTTCTCCCCAGAAATGTCTTGAAATATGTATGTAGTCAATACTTTCTCGTCAAGTACAGTTTCTATGGCGACTTGGCAATATGTCAGTGTCTTGCTTGCAGCGTTTAGCACTGCAAAAGGAAACTGTAGCATGTGCTCATGAAAACAGCTACTATTTATATTTGTAACTGCTCATGGTTCCTTGTTACCTTCTGAAATCTGTGTCTATTGCCAGTGTGTCTATTATAAAATGAACAGATTTTATTTAAAGACATAATTTACCCAAAAATGAAAATTCAGATTATTTACACCGAACCGGATGACTTTCTTTCTTCCGTGGAACACAAAATGAGATGTTTGACAGAATTGGTCTCAGTCATTATCCAGTTTCATTGCATCTTTATTCATATAATTAAAGTGAATGGTGACTGAGGCTCCAATGGTTTAATAAAAAAAACTATTTTCAAGACTAACATGACCATTTACTGTCTAAGTAAAATGAGCAGGACAATTTAGAAAAATAATTATGATTAAATTATGGATTATTTAAAAAAATAAAATAATAATAAATATATAGATATGAATAGAAGGGCAATTACTCAAGGGCATCTCAATCACACTTGATTTCTCAATCACTGGAGGTCCCCATGCTTGCGTGGAAGAAGGTTCCTCATAAACAAACTCATCACCAACATTAAACATCTCACCTAGTCTGTCAGAAATAGAGGCACTTCATTACACAGAAGCTTGGCAGTGAAGACTCATTAAACACATCAGGGGGAGAAAAAGAAACACAACCGCAACTGCAAGCAGTGGAGAAACTCATTAAACGCATCAAGGGGAGAAAAAGACATTCTGTCAATCTTATTCAACCCCTTGACTGAAGAACATACACACCAGAAATGTATTTGACCTCTATGATTACTAAATCTTCATTGCCACCACTTAATATTATACTGTAGGATTCAAACGTCTAAGTGTATGTTGAAAATCTGGGATTCAAAATCTAATTTAAAGGGATAGTTCAAAGAAAAATGAATTAATTAATGAATGAAAAATGAAATAAGAATTTGAAATGTTTAGTCTCAGACACCATTTATACTCATCGAAAAAAGATGCAATGAAAGTCAAGCAAAATGGGGGCACTCTAAATATGGATGAAAATATTATCTATAATAGTGGGATTTTATGTGATTTATACATGAACTAGGTTATTGGGGACTGGGTTCTTGGTTTATGAGGTACCAATCAAACAAAAATATTAGTTTAACTGAAATGATTGTGTTTTACTGCAGCAGTGCAACACTTTTATTCTGCAAGTGATATATGTACCTTAATCTATCCTCTTTATAGCTCAATAAAATGAGGCTCTATATGAGCTGGCTCAGATATTCGTCTCTTTCAAATGGATAAGCAAGAAGGAGTGAAGATAAAAACGAACAATATAATCCTGCTGAGAAAAACAAGCACTGCTGTGCTGTCCTTTTAATGTCCTAAAAAAAAACAAAAGATGGATCTCTTTATCTCTGTTCTAAAGAATATTTGAAATTATATTTCATCTTTTTGTATTTTTACTTTAATTTGACCTTAAATAAAAATATTTTAATACAAGTCGCTGGTGTTATTGTGAAAGATTTATCAGTGCAAATTATTCCAATAATAATACAAAATCCATGGTCTTCGTAATCTTTTATCAAAATTATGTAATTTTCTCCACCAAATAAAAAAAGAAGTCACAAAGCCAACTTTCTACAGAGCTCTTTAGAGGATGGGGAGATCATTTATTTTCTGAAATAATTTTGCATTCCCACACAGTTGTTTTGCATTTCCTCACCAGCATTTTGCTTTTCCTCACAATAATTTGCATTCCCAAGCAATACATTTTGCATTCCATCACAAAAGTTTTGTGTTCCCTTGCAATAAGTTTTGTGTTCCCTTGCAATAAGTTTTGTGTTCCCTCACAATATGTTTTGCGTTCCCTCACAATAAGTTTTGCGTTCCCTCACAATAAGTTTTATGCTCCTCACAATATGTTTTATGCTCCTCACAATAAGTTTTATGCTCCATCACAAAAGTTTTGTGTTCCCTTGCAATAAGTTTTGTGTTCCCTTGCAATAAGTTTTGTGTTCCCTCACAATAAGTTTTATGTTCCTCACAATAAGTTTTATGCCCTCACAATATGTTTTATGCTCCTCACAATAAGTTTTACGTTCCATCACAAAAGTTTTGTGTTCCCTTGCAATAAGTTTTGCGTTCTCTCACAATAAGTTTTGCGTTCCCTCACAATATGTTTTGCGTTCCCTCACAATAAGTTTTGCGTTCCATCACAAAAGTTTTGTGTTCCCTTGCAATAAGTTTTGCGTTCTCTCACAATATGTTTTGCGTTCCCTCACAATATGTTTTATGTTCCCTCACAATAAGTTTTATGCTCCTCACAATATGTTTTATGTTCCCTCACAATAAGTTTTATGCTCCATCACAAAAAGTTTTGTGTTCCCTTGCAATAAGTTTTATGTTCTCTCACAATAAGTTTTGTGTTCCCACACTATGAATTTTATGCCCTCAATAGTTTCATGCCCTCACAATAGTTTTATGCGTTCCCTCACAATATGTTTTGCGTTCCCTCACAATAAGTTTTGCGTTCCCTCACAATATGTTTTGCGTTCCCTCACAATAAGTTTTGCGTTCCATCACAAAAGTTTTGTGTTCCCTTGCAATAAGTTTTGCGTTCTCTCACAATAAGTTTTGTGTTCCCTCACTATGAATTTTGCGCTCCCTCGCAATAGTTTTGTGTTCCCTCACAAGATTTTTGCGCTCCCTCGCAATAAATCTTGTGTTCCCTTGCAATAAGTTTTGTGTTCCCTTGCAATAAGTTTTGCGTTCCCTCACAATATGTTTTGCGTTCCCTCACAATAAGTTTTGCGTTCCCTCACAATATGTTTTGCGTTCCCTCACAATAAGTTTTGCGTTCCATCACAAAAGTTTTGTGTTCCCTTGCAATAAGTTTTGAGTTCTCTCACAAAAGTTTTATGTTCCCTTGCAATAAGTTTTGCTCTCCCTCGCAATACGTTTTGTGTTCCTTCTCAATAGGTTTTGCGTTCAATCTCAATAAGTTTTGCGTTCCCCCACAAGAGTTTTTCACTCCCGTTCAGTAAGTTTTGCATTCCCTCACAAGAGTTTTTCACTCCTGTGCACTAAGTTTTGCGTTCCCTCACAAGAGTTTTGTTCCCTCACAAGAGTTTTTCACTCCCGTGCAGTAAGTTTTGCATTCCCTCACAAGAGTTTTGTTTCCTCACAAAAGTTTTGTTTCCTCACAAGAGTTTTGTTCTCTTACAAAAGTTTTGTTCGCTCACAAGAGTTTTGTTCCCTCACAAGAGTTTTTCACTCCCGTGCAGTAAGTTTTGCATTCCCTCACAAGAGTTTTGTTCCCTCACAAGAGTTTTGCATTTCCTCACAATAGCTTTGATTTCCATCACAAGAGTTTTGTGTTCCCTCACTTTATCCATCCCTTGTGAATTTTTACTATAGTAACATTATTCATTTGTGGTAGATGTACCATGGTTTTAAACCATGTTTTTATACCACAAAAATGATTACTACAGTCTTGGCTGCTGCGGTTTTACTATAGTGAATCCATGATTATTTCTGGAAGGGCTTGCTTTTTTGATGGAAACCATAGTTTTAAAACCTATGTTTTATGCCTTTAAATGGACTTTGGTTATTGTGTCGATATGGTCGAAATGGGTTCAAGTCCAGCTTGTGCCATTCACCCACTGCATTCTCAAGATGTTCCAGCATGTTTCAGCGCTGATTTTTTCTTTAGTCTACTTTGATCTTTGAGCTCCTGAATGGACACATTTGATGGATCTGGATAGATGGTGCAGCAAACGAATTATGGCATCAGAGTTTGACAGTATTTTGATTGACCAACTGAGGAAAATGATGGTGGATCTTCTACTTGGACCTGTAAATCTTCTTCTCCAATAAATCATTTGACCTCAATACAAAGGGCACAGCAGGGTGAGCATATACACCACATTTCCAAAAATGTGTGGACACCTGAACCTGGATCTTATGGGCAGAAGCTGTATTAATTTCCACGTGCAGAGGCCAGCAGTCACACTGAATATACCTCAAAGTCATAAATTGAGAACTCGCCAAGGAGTCTGCATCTGGTTAATAAAATGGTCAACGAACAAAGGGCAGATCTGTCCAAACACACTCTTAGATTTATTCAACCTAGTAAGGCTTGTGTTTCCCTGGTTCTAAAAGGGTTTGGGCAAAGTCTTAGCTGGTTTATGATGTTTTTTTTAGCATGGGCATCACAATCCCACATATCACAGTCACCACCACCTAAAAACATAAAAAATAAAATACACATCACTCTTTCTCTGCGTTGCACACACACACACACACACACACACACACACACACACACACACACACACACACACACAAACACTCTTGACATCTCGACTCCACAGTCAAACCTTAACGGTGGCCATCATTAGAAGTAATGCATTGCCTGTTAAGAAACCACAGATCATGCAGGCTGTCATTATAAACATTATAGAGTCTTGGCCTATAAATAAACACCTGCAGCTGTTGAAGGAACAGAGCTGGATAAGGATGTAGGGATGTAAAGAACAACAGTGGGCGGCAACGTAATCAGGTACAATTTGTTGTAATTTTTTAGTGGGCAACACCTGTTACTGTTGAACTCCTATCCAGCCAAAGATATGTTTATACCGGCAGCCAAAAGTTTGGAATAATGTACACATTTTGCTGTTTCAGAAGGAAATTTGTACTTGAATTCACCAAAGTGGCATTCATCTGATCACAAATTATAGTCAGGACATTACTGATGTAAAAGCAGCACCATCACTATTTGAAAAAACTAATTTTTTATCAAATCTAGACAGGCCCCATTTCCAGCCATCATCACTCCAACACCTTATCCTTAAGTAATCATGATAAATTGTTAAGTTGGTACTATAAAATCCCTTTCCATTATATCAAACACAGCTGACAGCTATTTGGTTCATTAAATTAAGCTTAACATTGTCTTTGTGTTTGTTTTTGAGTTCCCACACTGTGCAATAGACTGGCATGTCTTAAGGTCAATATTAGGTCAATATTAGGTCAAAAATGGCTAAAAAGAAACAGCTTTCTCTAGAAACTCATCAGTCAGTGATTGTTTTGAGGAATGAAGTCTACACAATGCTTGAAATTGCCAAAAAAAAACTGAAGATTTCATAGAAAGGTGTACACTACAGTCTTCAAATACAAAGGACAACTGGCTCTAACAAGGACAGAAAGAGATTTGGAAGTCCAGATGTACAACTAAACATGAGGATATATACATGTCTCTAGTTTGAGAAATAGACACCTCACTTATCCTCTGCTGACAGCTTCTTTGAATTCTACCCACTCAACACCAGTTTCATGTACAACAGTAAAGAGAAGACTAAAGGCCTTATGGGAAGAATTGCAAAGAAAAAGCCACTTTTGAAACAGAAAAACTAAAAGAAAAGGTTAGAGTGAGCAAAGAAACGGACATTGGAAACAGATAATTGGAAAAGAGTGTTATGGATCTTAACCAAGCCACATCAGTTACTTACTGGGGTACCTCAGGGATCAGTGCTTGGGCCACTTCTCATCTCCATATACACAAAGTCATTAGGACCCATCATCCAGTCACATGGTTTCTCTTACCACTGACAAGCAACTCTACTTGTCTTTCCAGTCCAACGACACCACAGTGACTGCTCGAATCGCTGCCTGTCTGGCAGACATCTCAGCCTGGATGAAGATACACCACCTGCAACTCAACCCAGCAAAGACCGAACTCCTTGTCTATCCAGCCAACCCTGCTGTTGAACACAACATCACCGTGCAGCTGGGTCCAACTACAGTTTCGCCTTCCAAAACGGTCAGAAATCTAGGGGTAACCATTGATGATGAGCTAAATTTCACAGACCACATCTCAAAGACTGCAAGATCATGTAGATTTACACTCTACAATATCAGGAAGATAAGACCCTTCCTCTCTGTACATGCCACACAACTGCTCGTTCAGTCACTTGTCTTAACTAGACTGGACTACTGTAACGCTCTCATTGCAGGCCTTCCTGCATGTGCTATTAGACCTCTCCAAATGATCCAGAATGCAGAAGCATGTCCGGTCTTTAATGAACCAAAGAGAGCACATGATACACCACTCTTTGTCTCTCTCCACTGGCTGCCGGTTCATGCACGTACTAAATTCAAGGCCCTGATGCTGGCATACAAAACATTCACTGGGTCTGCTCCAGCATACCTAAAAACATTTATGCAGAGCTACGTTCCCACCAGAAGCCTGCGGTCGGCTAAGGAACGTCGCCTTGTCGTACCAAAACAAAGAGGCACCAAAACACTTTCCTGGACTTTCAGTTTCATCATACCACGTTGGTGGAATGACCTTCCCAACTCAATCCGTGAAGCTGACTCACTCTCTGTCTTCAAAAAACGGCTAAAAACACATCTTTTCCAAGAGCACTTAACCAGTCACAAAAAAAAAAAAAAACATTTATTTACAATTCTTGTTGCACTTAAATCTGTTTTGTATACTATTCTGATGATAGTGAAACTTTGTAGTATGGCACTTTTCTTACCACTGTCTCCTTAAGATGATTCGCTTATGTTTTCCTCTTTTGTAAGTTGCTTTGGATAAAAGCGTCTGCCAAACGAATAAATGTAAATGTAAATGTAACCCCATTGAGCTTTTGTGGGATCAGCTGAGGTGAAATGTCACCTGAGTATCTGGAGAAACTGACAGCAAGAAAGCCAAGTATCTGCAAAGCTGTCATTGCTGCACGTGGAGGATTTTTGATGAGAAATCTTTTAAGTAGTTTAATTAAAAAATGTCCAATTGTAATAGACATTTTTCACGTTATTAATGTCCTGACAATACATTGTGATCAGGTTAATGCCACTTTGGTGAATAAAAATACAAATTTCTTTCCATAAGAGCAAAATCTGTACATTATTCCAAACATTTTGCCACCACTGTATGTGATGTAATTGATGCTTACAAGCACATAACATGAGATATGAAATTATCTGATTATTCTCTGCTTTTCACATCAAAACATAAACACACACTGCATAAGCCGGTAAGAAAACTAGTAAAAGGTGTTCAGTTTGTCATCATAACCCAAAGGGGAATTTCCACTTTCAAGCCATTGTTTCCTCTGGAATTTCCAATGTTTTTTTTTACAATAGTGGTTGTTGATTTACGAGTAAAAGAAGTCTGTGGTTAATGCATTTTCACAAACTACACACCTCTAAATTGTTTTTAAAACTTTAACTATTGATGCAATTTTACTCATAAATCCAAAAATGCTATTACAAAAATACTCAGGAATGTATGGAAGTACATAATTAGAAATTTGGGATCCTTGCACACAGTTCTAGCAGCCAGGTTGTTTGAGCAAATCATGCAAGTCATAAATACCATGAGACTAAACACTCTGGGGCCGCAGGAAAATGACATTATGACAATGCTGATTGGGATGGCAGCACAAGAACAAGCAGTTCACTAGTAACTATCCTGAGCTGTTACATGAAAGGCAGCAGAGAAATATGTCCATTTCACGCTTTTAAGAGCTCTAAAAAGAAAATGGTTACAGGCAAAAGAGCTATTGTTATGTAATGAAAAATTTTGAATTAATGTTGCTCAAAAAAAAAAAATATTCATCAGTTTTAGGGGGTCAGTAATTGGCTGTTAGCAGGTCCCCATTTTCCCCTGCTGGTAGATGTAGGAACTACACCCTGTGATGGCAAAAAGTATGTTTCTCCATTGTCAGCATTTCAAAAGTAGCTGTGTATGAAAAAAATTGTTATTTAAATTTTATAGTACATCTTTTTCCAGTGAGAGATTTGTCACTTCTCACCGGGGCTTATGCTATACCTACGTCATACGCTGGAACTCGACTCTCTCGTGAACGCGTGGACTGCTGTTACCGGAAGCCAGTGATTATAGTTTATAAAGTTATAAATATTCATATTTTCCTTACAAAAATGCATTGCTTCACTTCAGAAGGCCTTACTTAACCCCCTGGAACCATATGGATTACTTTTTTGATGGATGGATGCACTTTTTTGGGCTTCAAAATCTAAGGTACCATTCACTCCCATTAAAAAGCTTGGAAGAGCCAGGATATTTTTTAATATAACTCAGATTGTGTTTGGCAGAAAGAAGAAAGTCATATACACCTAGGATGGCTTGAGGGTGAGTAAATTATGGGATACTTTTTGGGTGAACTATCCCTTTAAGCTCAATTGACAGCATTTGTGGAATAATGTTGATTTGCTTTTTTCTTTGAAAAAAGCAAAAATCTAAGTTACAGTTTTTGGAACTATCAGTTATCGGAAAACAATCTGTCAATAGGTGCCAATAGTTTTTTTTATCAATTAGTCATTTCAAAATAAGACTCCCCAGTGTGTTTTGGGTTTGTTTATACTTAAAAGTATATAATCGGTTATCAGCCTTTCCCACCACCTTAGTTATCAGTATCTGCAAAATCCACTATCGGTCGACCTCTCATATTTATAGTCGTTTTAGGGTTTGTTGACAATGTATCATCACGGCAATGAAGTTGTAAAATTGGCTATAACTTTACACAGAAAAGGTTAGTAAGGGATTTTATCACACTAAAATCATGTTAGCACACATATTGTTTATGTCTTATGGCAATACTTTTGAAACAGTGAGTATTTTAACATTTATAGGTGTGCCCTGTTCACTTCCATTTTCTTTGCTTTTTTAAAGAAAAGGAGAGACGAGTTGAAATACTTTTTTGTGCTAATCAACATTATACCACAAATTCTGATAATTAAGCTTCATTTGTATTGAATGAGGAATATTTGTTAAATTCAATAAAAGGACGCAATGGCCATTGACATGTACAAATCCCAGGATAAACACTACAAATCCACAAATTAATCTTCTCGACAAAACTTGACAAAAAATTGCACTGTGCTTTCCATGCAAAAAAACAACAACAACAACATTACCAGATATTACGAGGGTTTAAGTTGCAGGGGAAACATAACTTTCCTCGAAATCCAGATTTTCAAACTCCAAATCCTTAAATCCTATTATTCCATCCACCCTTAACGTGTATAATCTGCCTCATCTCTTGGCATATATTAAACTGCCGTGGGCTGGTGTGAAGAGCTTCAAGAGCTTTCTCTTGCCAGGAAAACGTTCAGTGTGGAAAACAAACCTTGTGCCACTTGCACTTCAAATCAAAACAGCATTTGTTTTGTGTCACGTTCATGTCATTTTTTAAAGATGCTCTTTAGTTACATGCCTTCATCTCTGCTAGGGAGTCAAATCTAGTCTAGTTGTACCCAACAACTGAATCTCGTACGGTAAGGGGGCCCCTAAATAACATAAAGAGGCAATCTGCCAAACCAACAAAGGGCTGAGGTAATATGTTAGATAAAATCACAGGCTGTTGGACACTTATACACTCAAACTGATTATGCTTTAGAAAGCGCTGTGGCATATACCATATTTCACACTGAACTACAAGAGACCTATATTACAAAAATGGCATACAGGTGGCCTCAGCTTGCTTAAAGAGCAAATTGCTGGCCATGATGTTGCCATCACAACGACCAGCAGCTCGACATGCCTTAATCACACACAAACGGCCGTAGAAAGATAGATGATGTGGAAACAGCCACCTGTTATGTTGACCAGGCACATTCCAGAATTCCTGGTTTTATAGCATGTTGATGGGTGAACGCAATGAATGTGTACTTACATTTAACTTAATTCCTTACATTTATATAGCGCTTTTCTAGGCACTCAAAGCACTTTACATAGTATAGGGGTAATCACCTCAACCACCACCAGTGAGCAGCATCCACCTAGATTTTGCAACGGCAGCCATAGTGTGCCAGAATGCCCACCACACACTAGCTATAGGTGGAGATGAGAGTAGAGTGATGTAGCCAATTCAGGGATGGAGATAATTAGGAGGCCATAATAGATAAGAGCCAATGGGGGTAATCTGTCCAGGACACCGGGGGTTACACCCCTACTCTTTACGAGAAGTGCCCTCGAGTCAGGAACTCGTCTCATCCGAAAGACGCTACATAAGGGTGAGCAAATAACAGAATTGTCACTTATGGGTGTACAATCCCTTTAAGAGATGAAATCAACAGTTCAGAAAAGGGATATTACAGACATCTCTGTGGGTGACACATCTTGTTAACCTAAAAGTTACTATTCAAACAGATTGAAAGAATGTCTACAAACACAGCTGTCTAAGCATCTTAAAAGGTTTACATATGTACAAATAATTTCAATTTGGTGACAGCATCAGTGTTAATAAATAAAGAATAGCACAGTGTGTCCAACATACCTGAGATAACGCAGTGGCTCTATGGTCTCTGGTTCTTTCTCGTTGGAGCTGTGATTCATCTTGACAGGTCTGTAATGATCTGATGATTAGTGATGAGATTCTCTTGTCACAGTCACCTCTTTATCGCTGTCTCTTTTTTCCAATCTGTGTGCCCTGCTTCTCTCTATCTCCACTGTATGATAAACCAGGCACCACGCTTAGATCAGCTACTCCTTCTGGAAGTGTCAGCCAATTAAGAGGCAGGGAGTCACCATGAGTGCCTTCTGATTGGCTGAACACCCCCGATGCTGGAAGCCATAAACGACATCCCTTTCAGTTGGAGCATCCACGGTGACAGAACAAGAATGTGAACATGTTACATTTTAAATGCTCATACATCACAGTCATTATTTTAAGTTGGTGTTTATATATGTAGTTTTTAGATATTATTTCTATCCTCAATACTTTTAAACCCCTCTGTGTCTATAAATAGAGAATAATGTAAGATTGATTCATATAAATAGCTGCAAATATATTTTAAATTGGTGCAAAGCTCCTAACCTTACCAGTTTAAATGAATTTACACTTAAATACAAGTGATACAAGTCAAAATAGATGGATGTGAGGATATCTAAATCTACAATGTGTTAATCAAGAACAGAAAAACATGATTTGTTGAGATGTGTACTTTGCTGGAGCACACTGTAGTAAACGTCGCCTTCTACAGGTCTTCTAGTGTCATTGTAGGCAGCCTGAAGACATTAACACTGTAAATTCATCCCCGAGATGGTTGAAAGCTAATGAGGCACATTTGTTCCCATGCAATTAGAATCACTTTAATGATGTATCCCAGATCTCTCTGGCCATAAACCTGATGTGAGCACAAGCAAAGTCCAAATCAGATGCTAAAGGCTCAGCAAGATATATTTATGATTAACTCGTTAGCGGATCCAACTAGCAATATAATTGACTGGCCAGTCTTATTAGAGGTGCTTGCAAAAGCAACCATTATTTTTCACTTGTCTCTCCTTCTACCCAAGATTTTGTCAAATTAAAGTTATCTTAATCCATTTGAGTTTGGACAACATGAATACTTTTGTAGCATTGATCAAACTGGGCAGGGGATTTCCGTTTTCCAGCATGCTTTACATGGGACTGGATGGGGTGAACAAATGTTGAAATTAAGTGTAATTTTATGATTTGTTAATGTTTAAAGTTCTGTTATATTAGTATTTAGAAAACAGACTATGTTATGCTGGAGTTTTGGGGGTTACCATGGTAAGATTGTTGGTTGGCGCTTGTGCTTGGCTTGAGGATGGACTTTCACTTTAAATGATGTTTGATTTTGACTGCTGCTTTGCTCTGTAAGCAGATGTTATCAAGTTGACAGTGCAATAATTTCACCGTCCTCACACTTGCTCACCTGGCATATACTAATAATTACGCAAATAAATTAAGTTGGACCAGGGCTGCGAAACGGGCCAAATGGGACGCGATAAGCTAAAATGAGCCGCTAGTATGCAGAATGGACCACAAAACGGTGCCGCGATATGCAGAAAAGGACAGCGAAAAGGACTTTTGGGCCAGTTGCTATGTAAAATCCCAGGCCGATTTCTCTTCCCAGTCCAGCCCTGAGTTAGACCAACATAAGCAAATTGATTAAATAAAGCATTGCTTAATTTTGTTTGACGAACCTAACGAAGTTGAGCTGAAACTATAATACATTGATTTGATCTAATCCAACTAAACCATTTTGGCTAAATGAAACTGTCTTAAAGGAATATTCCAGGTTCAAAGCTATTTAAGCTTAACCGACAGCATTTCTGGCATTATACTTATTACCTTAAAAATTAATAAAAAAAATTATAATGTAAAAAAATCAGGTTTACAGTGAGGCACTTTGAATGGAAGTGAATGGGGCCAATCTGTAAACTTTAAAATACTCATTGCTTCAAACGTTTAGCCACAAGACAAACAATATGTGTGATTTTAGTGTGATAAAATCACTTCACCTTTTCTGTGTAAAGTTATAGCTGATTTTACAACTTCGTTGCCATGATGATGTAGTCAACAAACCCTAAAACCCTCAAATGACTGTACAAATTATGATTTAACAACTTTACAGCTCAAATAATGCATGTGTTAATCAACATTATGCCACAAATCCTGTCGAATTAGCTCAACTTGTAATGAACCCTTAATAATCCTTTAATCTATAACACTAATCATAGGGTACAATGGAGTTAAAGGCCCCCTGGGGTAAAAGGCACTTTTGATTTGATTTTCTCCCAAAATACTAAATAGCAACAAAAAGTACCACAGCACTTTTCTAAATAGCTTTTTATCAATATGCACTGCTAAATATTCCTGATCCATGAGATCATTGCATGCAATGTCTGAAGTTTGATTTTGAGGCAGTTTATATTCTTTAATCTTGTTGATGAGAGAGGTCAACAGGGAATGACCAGACTGGTTTGAACTGACAAAGTCTGCAATAACTCAGATAACCACTCTGTACAATTTCAGTGAGAAGAATATAATCTCAGAATGCTATTGTTGATTGGCGCTGTTTTGGCGGCATGAGGGGCACAATATTAGGCAGGCGGTTTTAATGCTGTGGCTGATCGGTGTATATTGGTTTTGCGCCTCTGAGCCCAAGTGTGTGGTAAAAAGCCCCCCTTGCTGCCTTTTTACCAAAATAATAGTAATAAAAAATTTTGGACGAGGCGGCGGCCATAATTATTACAACATTATTACACATATTATTACAAAAAAACAGAATAAAAAAATAAATAAACTAGAAATGTAGAAAAATCTACAATCTGCCCCTGTGGTCTCTCTGGATATCTTTGAAATTCTGGCTGCTGAATTAATTGAAACAAATTTCTAAGCGGCCATTCACTGTAGACAGTAAGCAAAGCCATAAGCTAACACTTTGTGGTAAATGTCTGTAGCCACCCACTTCTTGACTTAAAATAATGGTCAAAAAGCTGACAGGCCACATTAAGTCTCTTCTAAAAGGATTGTCGATTTGAACAGACATGTCTCAAGTCAAGTCTTCTCAATAAAATGTCAAAATAAAATAAACAAATTCACAAAGGTCAATGAACCTGGTTTATTTATTTTATGGTGGTTTATTCCTCATAACTCCCATGTGTGGCCATCTATAAATAGACCCCATTTCTTACCTGTGGTATGTTCTATTATGACATCATAGAATAGAATGTGAATATCTGTCACATTGAGCATAAGATTCAGAAAGCCTAAGATTTAGAAAGTTCCATTAGATACTTTCCAGTAAAGGCAAGATAAAGGGCAAAGGAGGCAAACCAAACTCAAGCCAAGGTATTGATGGGGGTCCTTGATAATTCTCGCTAGATTATGACAACTCCCATTGATAAAGTTTTGAAAAGGATGGGCTACAAGCCCATTGCCTTAATCGGCGAGGGCAGTTTTTCCAAAGTCAAACTTGCCACCTCGCAGAAGCATCATCATAATGTGGCCATCAAAATCGTGGACCGCGAAAAGGCTGAGGAAGATTTTGTAAGAAAATTTCTTCCACGGGAGCTGGAGATTTTGAGACTAGTGACCCACGACCACATCATTCAAGTGTTTGAATTCATTGAGGTGGGCAGTAGGCGAATGTGTATCGTGATGGAAGCTGCAGCTAAAGACCTTCTTCAGAAGATTCATGAAGTCAACTGCATCCCAAAAGACCAAACCAAAACATTGTTCTCTCAGATGGTCAGTGCAGTTAACTACCTGCACCAGATAAACATCGTCCATCGAGATCTAAAGTGTGAAAACATACTGCTAACAGCAAATGACCAAGTGGTGAAGATCACCGACTTTGGTTTCGGCCGTTTCGTAGATGCCTCAGAGCGCAGTCGCACCTTCTGTGGTTCTGCAGCCTACACGCCCCCTGAAGTCATCCTGGGTAAACCATACGATCCGAAGAAATACGATGTATGGAGCCTTGGGGTGGTTTTGTACGTAATGGTCACTGGAACTACACCATATGATGATAGAAACGTGAGACAGCTTGCACGCCTTCAACAAAAGGCTTTGGTTTATCCTGACAATGTTGATGTTGAGGAATCATGCCGTACCTTCATCGGGACTCTGCTCCAGTACGACCCTTCCAACCGTCGTACCATCCAACAGCTGGCAGAAGATCCATGGCTGCAGGTGTCACAAGGCCAAGGCACGAGTGCTGCTGATTAAAAGATGTGTTGCAAATGCAAATACATGTCTTCATTTAGTTTCAATCTTTTAAATTCAATATTCATCACTGAATAAATTGATCAGTTACTTTGTTTCCCGAGAACGGTCAGATGCCAATATTACAATTAACATAATAGGCTACAATTTGATGACAGCAAAAGTACACTTTATATAATATATATAATATATTATATATAATACAGTAAATGTGCTCTATTGACAAGACTGGCAGATTTCACAACTGACAATAGGTGGAATGACTTTTGTTAATTGGTCAAACATCGCAGTTATCTGTCAATGCCGATAATCTCAAAATGTCGAAACATTGCTAGTTAACATCACTAATTAACACGCTTAGGGAAAAAACAGCTTTACCAATCCATTGTGAAATTGTTTTATAGGCCTATTAAAAACACTTCGACGCATCAGAATTTAAGACAAGGAAGACGTAATAATATTTGTAAAAATACATGTATATAAAAAAACATGTCCAAATGGACAAAAAACTCTGGTAAAAAAGTATCATTCCATTTCAACAGTATAACTAACATTTTAATAGGTGGAATGAGTCCAATATAAAAATATTTTTATATGCTTTAAGTCATAAGCGCAAAGTCAGTGGGAATGGCCATGACGTTTTGGTATTTTTGTGCAAGCATGCGGAAAGTCTAGGTGTAAGTAGCTTTGATGAATGTATGGGCGCAAAGCACTAATGGGTTGGGTCAAGTACAATTTAATTTTGAGATTCTTCTCTGTTTATTCCACCATCTGTATCCTATTAAATAGCCCATTCAACAACAAAGTGGTTGAAAAAATCAAACCAAATCCAAACATATTACCCTCTCCAACTTCTTCCAACGGTCCCTTTTAAAAATCACTCAACGGCAACAGGTGGAAAAATACCAATACAAATTAGATCATAAAAATTGTAAATATGAAAAACAACAAAAATAATAACTAAAAAAAATAAACCATGACCTATAGATAGTTTAACACAAATCTAGTATATATTTGTTTCATAAAACGGCTATTTTCAGGGACTTACGGTAATTAAATGTTCCACTATATTTACAAATTTTTAACATTTTCCTGCTGGTGGAATCTCCAAACGGCAAATGCAGGAACTGACTTAAGACTTTTGAAACGTCTTAGCGCAATGACGTTTTTCTCAGGAAAAAAGCAAAATTGCGCTTTGTGGCACTTCATAACCAATTTACCCACAGTTTGCATGCAAATTGTTCAGCAGCTCAACTGATACAGTTCGTACTGGCATATGAATCCTGGAAAGCATGTGTCGACATGACGTGGTGACTTCAGCAATTGCGTTTTTCATGTCACATATGTTTGTATGACATTATCGGTAAGGTTTAGGGCAAGGAGTACTTTTCTGTTGATTTAAAACATTTTTTCTGCATTACTCTGAACCCTTACATGAAAGAATTCATTAAACTGTTTTGAGCCCTGTTTTTATGAATCATATTTGATATGAATCATATTTGATTCATTAGGCTTTAAATGTCATTATCCTCCTGAGGCCCAGCAATTCATTTTTTGTGTAAGACCTTTGTTTTTCTTAGCCCATACATGCTACAGAGATAAATCTCAGGATAAGATCAGATGACTCCCTGGGATTTTCATAATCATAATAGCTTGTAATGTAAAATGAGATCTTTATATTCACAGAGCAGGCTGCATATATGAAAATACACAGAAATATTAGTTCACACTTATAAAAGGTTGTCAGAATGTTCAAAGCTGTGGCATTATGGAATGTAATGATGATTGATATTCCTCAGAAGACTGTTGCATCATATTTGATACATTGATATCTAAGGACTGTTTTCAAAATAATAATAAAAAAATGTAACCAAACACAAGTTGCTTATATTCATCAAATACTCATTTTAAAATATCAGAAACAATATCATTACTGACGCTTTTACTTCATCAAATAAGCTGTCATTTACCCCAACATAAGCATCACTTTTTACCACCATTTTAAATAGATTGATATAAACATTGAAACCACTTTTCCACCCACAAATAACCACTAGGTGGTGACATAAACTTGTGAAACATACAATAGATTGTTTGGCTCACCAGCTTGAACAGAGTAAAACAGGAGCTGTCAAACATTGTGCATCATATTTGATACAAAAGGCTTTATGGGGTTAAAAAAAAAATGTCATTTATTTGGGAGAGCATTTAAATCGCTTTTAGCACAAAACAGTGGACATACTTTGGAACTGCTGTAAAATGTGCAAGGAACCAAATGCTAAAATTAGATTCAATATCTATGATCCACAAAATGTAATACACATTCACACTCGACAGACACCAACACAACAGACAAAACAGGTTAAAATTAGTTTTATTATAATTATTAACTGATAAAGCAGAAACAGATGAAAAAGAAACTGTTTTTTTTAACTGTTCATAAAAGGGATGTGATGCAAAAAACAATGAGAGCATCCCAGGAAAATGGAATGGTGTTAGTTGTCAACAGCAGTCTGAAACAGGGGCCTCCACGTCCGAAACACTCCACAGATGTTCAAGATCATTGAACAGATCATCTTAAAAGAATTAAAGTGAACTGCCGCAAGCATAACTTAATCGACATTTTCGTTGGACTGCAATGACTAAAATAAAAATAATAAAAAAGAACAACTGTTAGGCGAAAATACCAAGCATACTGCTTGCAAATCAAATCAGATGAAAGGAAAATAAGAGATGGCAAAATAATGTGACCACCACCTAACGGGTAGGTAAGGACTTTGATTAAGCTATTTACTCAAGATTGTGTGCTACATTCAATAAGCAGTCGTGCTTTTATACACAACATTTCCTTTAAGGAACAATTAAGCTGTGCTAGTCCGCACAACTTCAAACAGGATCTAAAATGGTAGCTAGAACATGAACTAGCAAAATTTGCATTTAAACACTCTAAATACAGTCCAATATTAAATTCTTAACCCTTTGAAACTACTTTGGGAGAAATCACGGGTATAGAAATTCATTAAACTTGGGCTAATGTTATATCCTTCATCTAAAGTGACATTTATAAATAACACAACATCCAAATATTAGATGCTGTTATAAGAAAGCCTGGGGCAAGGGATCACATCACAAGGATAATAAAAACGTAATGCAATATCAGATCTACGCATTGTTCCTGTAATAACTGAGCTACAATCAGGCTCACCTGATATCAATAAATGTTATAGGTCTAGTAGTTCTGTTGTGGCTGCTGCTTTTGTTATTTAAGTCCATCTATGTAACCATCCCTGATATGCAATTCTTGGTTAAATGTCTTTTTATAAGCTTACAAAAAAAAAAACAACCCAAAGTATTCAAGAATACACACTACACCAGCAGATGTATAACCACCTCAACAGTATAACAAAACCTTTTAAACTTGAAGCCTTTAAAAAAAGGCAATTTCAAAAAACGGGTAGAATGAGTCCACAGTTAAGCTAAGAAAAAAAAAATTGTTTACATCAAATACATATACATACACTCCCAAATCCCTTGTGAGGGATAGTTCACCCAAAAATGAAAGTTGTGGAGGCGAGTAAAACATGACAAAATATTCACTTTTAGGTCAATGATCCCTTTAAGCTTTTCACAGCTCAAGAAATCATATAGATGGGGTCCACAAATGATCCAAGCACAATCCCTGGCATTATGCAGGAAGTCTAGTCACATTCCCTCCACTTCCTGTGGGTAAATGTGTCCATTAATCTCTGGAACTCTGAACAGAGGCTGTACTTCATAAAGCCATTTCTCCACTTGAAGAGCCATTACAATTGGGAGTTGCATGTGTATTACTAAAGCCCAATGGGTACTGGAGGGATTCAGCAGATAGATACAAAAGGCCTATACAAATGGTCCTCGTGTCTCCTTTATCACTGATTCCGGTACAGTTCTCCTCTAGGACACACTTATTAGCCTATAGGGATGTCTCATCTCAGACTGTACAACAAAGCGTCTCAGAACAAAGGAGAAATTGAGTGAAAATATATATTTTGAATTGTATTATTGCTTAATGGCTGGTTCTCTGATGTTAAAATCCAACCAAATGTCCAAAGTAAGGATTATAATTATGAGAAATATTAGGATAATTTTATCAGTGGAATGGGGCACTATTTCCATGTGTTTGCTGTTTGGGAAATGGTGCGGGAAGGGATCATGTCCAAGAGGTACTCTCGTTGACGGTCCACCGGAGACGTTGTCCTGTGCACAGAGAGGCTGGGGTTGACATAAGCCATGGTGACACCTGCCCAGGGAGAATGTTTAGAGATTAATAATCATTCAAAACAAACTATAAACTGAGATTTCCAGTAAATTAAGCACTGATGTCAACAGATAATCTTTCAATGTGGCTCTGTAACCCGTCAAAGAGGGAAACCTGGGAATCTGTAAACACTAATTCCCCATTCTTTTTAAGGTTCATTATACATTTTGGGTCATCTATCCATCTATCTTTCTCTTTCTGTTCTATCCATCCATTGAACTGAATCCATCCATCCATTCACCTACAGTGAATTCAGAAAATATTCAGAACCCTTCATTTTTTCACATCTTGTTATGTTGCAGCCTTATGCTAAAACGATTCAAATTATTTTTTTCTTCTACAGGCCACAAC
This sequence comes from Xyrauchen texanus, assembly GCF_025860055.1. Classification (NCBI taxonomy): domain Eukaryota; kingdom Metazoa; phylum Chordata; class Actinopteri; order Cypriniformes; family Catostomidae; genus Xyrauchen; species Xyrauchen texanus. The sequence goes on from NC_068325.1 coordinate 13,958,653, forward strand.
CCATAATGACAAAGCAAAATCCAGATTTTTGATTACTTTGCAAATTTATTCAAAAGAAAAAACTGAAATAATCACACTGACATAATTATTTAAACCCATTGCTAGGACACTTGAAATTTAGCTCAGGTGCATCCCATTTCTCTGGATAATCTTTGAGATGTTTCTACACTTTGATTGGAGTCCACCTGTGGCAATTTCAATTGATTGGACATGATTTGGAAAGGCACACACCTGTCTATATAAGGTCTCCCAGCTGAAAATGCATATCAGAGCAAAAACCAAGCCACGAGGTTAAAAGAACGGCCTGCAGAGCACAGAGACATGATTGTGTCATGATTGTGTCGATGCACAGATCTGGGGAACGCTACAAAAAAAAAATTCAGCCCGGCCATTGGGGGAGAAGTAAGAGAGTCACCAAGAACCCAATGGTCATTCTGGTTGAGCTCCAAAGATCATGTGTGGAAATGAGAGAAACTTGCAGATGGACAACCATCACTGCAACACTCCACCGATCTGGGATTTATGGCAGAGTGGCCAGACATAAGCCTCTCCTCAGTGCAAGACACATAAAAAAAAAAGCACCTAATGGACTCTCAGACTGTGAGAAACAATATTCTCTGGTCTGATGAAACAAAGATGGAACTGTTTGGCCTCAATTCCAAGTGTCATGTCTGGAGGAAACCAGGCACAGCTCATCAAATGCACAATACCATCCCAATGGTGAAGCATGGTGGTGGTAGCATCATGCTGTGGAGGTGTTTTTCAGCAGCAGGGAATGGGGGACTGGTCAGGGTTGAAGGAAAGCTTAAAGCAGCTAAAGAGATATTCTTAATGAAAACCTGGTTCAGAACCCTCTGGACCTCAAACTGGGCAAAAGGTTCACCTTCCAACAGGACAATGACCAGAAGCACACAGCCAAGATAACGCAAGAGTGTGTTAGGGACAACTCTGTGAATGTCCTTGAGTGGCCCAGTCAGAGCCTGGACTTGAACCCAATCGAACATATCTGGAAAGACCTGAAAATGGCTGTCCACGGACATCCCAACCTGACAGAGATTGAGAGGATCTGCAGAGATGGCAGAAATTCTCCAAATCCAGGTGTGCAAAACTTGTCACATCACACCCCAAAAAACTTGTGGCTGTAATAGCTGCCAAAGGTGCTTCACGTAAGTACTGAGTTAAGGGTCTAAATACTTATGTCAATGTGATATTAGTTTTTCTTTAAATAAATATGCAAAGTTATCAAAAATCTGTTTTTTGATGGGTCATTATGGGGTATGGAGTGTATATTGATGTGAAAAAAAATATTTAAAAGCATTTTAGCATAAGGCTGCAATAACAAAATGTGATTAAAAAAAATTAATGGGTCTGAATCTTTATTCGTTGACTGGCTGTCTGTCTGTCTGTCTGTCAATCCATACATCTAACCATCCATCTACCTATATATACATTTTCATCCATCCATCTCACTCCATCCATCTATACATCCATCCATCTCTCTTTCTGTTCTATCGATCCATCCATCCATTGTGTCTGTCTGTCTGTCTGTCTGTCTGTACCTATCGGTGTGCAGACACAGGAATAGAAGAGACAGGTAGGGGCAGAAATTTAATTAGTTTTTATTTTAAATGGCATCATCTACCTGCTGTCCCGCTGTTCTGTTTCCTCCAGGTATTCATGGTGGGGTTGCTGCTGCTGGTGCCCTTGTCCCCCGCCCTCATGGCATGCTTACCTGGCCTACTGACCAGCGCGGCAGCCGTGACGGCATTCTGAAGCTGAGATGATGTGGTGAAGCTGTGGCTCACACCGCGTGTGCTCGCGTTCACAGCCTGCTGTACGCTGTGTGACAGCTGCCCTTGGTTCTGATTGGAGAAAGGAAGATTAGTGGTCAAAGAATGATTCAGGAGAGTAATATTATAAATTAGGACAACAAAAACATTTTTAAACTAAACTGTTGTGTTTACGCTAATGCTCGCATTTGCTCTGACAACGTGTAATGAAATATTGGAAGGAGAACAAAATTCAGAAGCCAATTGTGGTCGAATTAAAGAGTATACATGCTGGACAAAGCCAAGCTACAAATCCATTATCCTGGTATGTTAGCCCAAGTTTGCTGGTATGATTTCAGTCTAAATTTGAAAGAGAAACATAAAGTACTAAGTTGCTAGACCGATTGAAAGTGTTGACTTGTTAACCAAGTGATTTGTGATGTTGCATATTGCTGTGGAAAACCAAGCAGAACCCTGGCCTTGACGATGCAGGAAACCTGCATTTATGCTCTGAACAAAGTCATGCTTGGTTATAAACAGCCATTCTAAGAGTATCCAGTACCTGCTTGATGGTTGTGGTGTGGTAGCGACCAACCGATGTTCCCCTGTTGCTCTGCTGCTGGGTCAGAGATGTACGAACTTGCTTATACTGCTGCGAAACCAGCATGTGATCTGATTTAATCACCGGTGAAGATGAGGTGGTGGTGGACTTGGAAACAGGTGAGGCGGCCTGCTGCATAATGTGTTGCTCGATCTCCTGCTCCTGCTGCAGGGCTTTGACAAAGGCAGCCTTCAGACGGCTGGTATGCTCCGCCTTCAGTGCTTTCTTCTGGTTGGAGCTCATGCACTGCTCACACAAGATGGTGCCGTTGCTCTTTTCTTGTCTCCAGCGAGAGGTGAAGTCTGTCTTGCACTGGGCACACGTGAAAGGTTCCTTGGTTGCCGGGGTGGACAAAGACTCAGCCTGTGGCTGCTTACCTGGAAGGTAAACAAGTGATTTAAAATAGTATATGCTTTTCTACAAAATTTGCAAGCCAAATGGTTCATGACAACATTTTTGCAGTGCTAGAGTAGGTGGTTACTTAATAGCCCAAGTCAAAAGAGCCCATCCCCAAGTTTCAATGACATTCAGGCTTGTACATTTAATGCAAGTCTATAGGATCTTTTTTGCCTGTTTTATTGTCCAACAGGCAAAAATTAACATACTGATCACATTTACAGAAAAGTAACAGCACAATTACTTTTCTCTGTTAAATCAACCAAAGCTTTCAGCAAGATGCTCTACTAAGCTGTACTCACTTTTAGCCAGTGAATCTAGAAGGTTCTGGACAACCTTCTCCAGCCCCACCAGGTAAATGAACTCATTATTGGCTGCAGAGGGCAGGAAATTAAGCGCTGGTGCTGGTGGTTTAGGTGGAGGGATCTCAAGGAGGGTTTTCTCCAACTGTTTCCGTAATGCAAGCTTGGCAGCAGCCTGACGGCTGGCAGGAGAGTCATTGGCATTGACAGTGGAGGTGCTGGTGCCCAGACCAGATTGGGAGGAAGTTTTCAAACCAGTTGATGATGCCTGGACATGGGAGAACATGACATTGAGACATATTCTATACACAATTAACTAAACGCTCTCATAAAAACAATTGCACATATTGATCATTTTCATGTCTTATGGATGAAAAATACACAATATTTTAATTAAGCTTGTCAAGAAAATAAAAATTTTAATCCAGAAAATGTCCTGATAGTAACTTATCATTTGGACTGCACACAATCTGCTCTGCTCACATTTTTGCACAATTTGTAGGGGAAATGGATTTTAATATGGTAAAATGTGTTCCTTTTGCGTAACCGTAAGTTTTCTGTTCCCTTGCGATAGTTTGTTACCTCACAATAAATTTACTATGGTTTTACAATAGTAAACATACTCCAACCTTGATATTTTTAGTAAAACTATAGTAATACAGGAAAATGAAAACTTCTCAAACCACTGCCTCATTATTTTCTTCTGTGTTTTCCCCAGTTGTGTGCAAATCAGTGCAATTATGGGTGCAAGCTCGTCTTCATGTTGTTTGTTGGCATGTTATCACGACTAAACTCTCCCGTTGCATGTACCTGGGTTTGTGAAAGAATGTCGGGATGTAGATTAATTTGGACACAAATGGTCATGTGTTTGATACAGATGGTCTGCAAACAGTCGTGTTTGTGCACTTGACATTAGTGTATGCACTTAACTCGTGTCTTTGTTTCTACATTTGTCATTGGCATGCGCCACTGCTCAGCCGTGATTTAAACTGAACTCAGAATTGATTCTGAATCTTTTGAGAATCAAATCAGAATCGTTTGAGTGTGAATTGCGATGCATCGCTGAACGGATCCCCCCACCCCCCCCACCTCTAGTTAATATATGGTAACTGTAGTAAAACCAACAGTAAACAGTAAAAACTCTTGCGATGAAATCCAAAACTTACAACAAGAAATGCAAAAACTATTGCAAGGGAACAAAAGTATTTAAGAAAAAGAAAATCACGTCCTGTCCTCTAAGAGGCTCCATATTAAACGGAGATGAGAATAAGCCAAAATAAAATTATTTTGCCAAATATGTGCATGTAAATGTTGAGTGGATAGTAATTTTGTAAATTATGGCCGTTCACATTCTGATGAGCTTTCTGTGAAATTCTCTGCTAACCTACTTACATTTTTGTGGCTTATTATGGTTCAAAGCTTTTACTCATAATCTACTGCTATAAAGTAAATGACAGAGACCTGTGGGACAAGGACGCTGGCATTGGTTACACGGATCAAGCCCTGCTGGATGATCCTCTGGCCCTGCACCTGCGCGCTGGGAACAGAGGTCCGTGGGCCCAACAGAAGAGGAGGAGGACCAGAACCAGACTGCTGTTGCTGACGCTGCCTCAGTGTAGCAATTTGCTGCGGGGTCACTGCAATTGGCTACAGCACAAATTAAAATGTATTAATTTTAGTGATCAACCGATATGGGTTTTTCAATAAATTATACCGATGCTGATATCTAAAAAGGAGTGCTTTTTTTAGCCGATCACCCATTGAATTCAAAATTATTACAGTTTCATTTTGACAGACTGAAACAAATCAGTAAAACCACATTTTGTTTGGTCGTAAAGTGAATTACGTTTACTTAAGTTGATGCAGTACACACCTGTGAGCCTCTGACTAAGGGTGGCATAACTACTGCATTATGGGAGCCGTGCTTGCAGCCCTGCACTCCACCTCGAACCAAAGGAGGAGGAATGACTGTCCCTGAGTTTCGGTTGGAGACCTAAATACAACACACGTATTTAAGCCTTTACAGCTCAGTAATTGACAGAGCCAGTTTGAGAGAAAGAAACTAAACATAAGTGACCTGAAGGGGTCCTTTAGTGGATGAGATGCTGCCTCTGACAAGAGGTGGAGGAGCAGCTACAGAATTGGTTGACTGAGAAAGAAAAGAGAGATGTGAGAAATTATGTTAGAATCCGTACAAAAATGAAAGGACAATGTTAGTTTGTTTGTAAACATTGCTGATTTTACAAAAATGTTCTGTTTTTTGTTAATTTTGTTATTAGTTGAATCTATTTGATGTGTTATGTAGCGTCTAACAGCCTGTTGTTATGACTAGGCCCAGATTCACCATTTCTGTGCTAGTTTTGGGGGGAAAGCTGCGGAATGGATTTAAACATACTTGAATGTGTTTAACACAGCTGCAATTATTACACTTTCCTCATTAGTTAAAATAGCTAAAAAATGGAATGTGTAGAAATGGTGGGGAATGTGTAGAAGTTTGGCCACTTCCACACATGTGATATCTCCTTTTTCAGTTACCTTTTGTATGGCATCTTTTTGGGTCTGACTTTGCCGAAGTTTCTTCAGCAGGACGAGTTTGGCCTCCTGCAGACGCAGTTCTTCTTGCAGCTGCTTGATGATGCGCTCACGCTCAGACGGACAGCTCTTCTGCACACACCAAAGAGAGGAAAGTCAAGTTAACAAACAAACAGTATGCCTTCATTTGATGTTTAAAGTCAGAGCATAAAACTTGACTTGAATTACCTTGTCATGTCAAGTGCAAATGATCTTGCAAAATGGATTGCTATTTAATTGTAAATGTAGACAATGTCCTAGAATCGATATTACCATTAGCATCTCAGTATCCATCTTCTTAAAACTGTGGCTGACCCCATTCATGCAAGGACTAGAAGGCTCATTGTCCGACAGAACAATGACATCATCTGGTGTCAGAGGTCTCTCTTGCTTTATGTCACTGAGAAAGACAAATAGGGGAAAACATCAGTCAAGGATGAAAATGTACTAACATTTCCATGACCCACTTTAAAATTTGTTTCCTTTAAAAAGCAATTTTCTGATGTTAAAATTCTTTCACCTATCCTAGCTTTATATGAAAAACAAAAACCAACTAAGCCTGATACATCAACATTGGCTCAAACAATTTGCTTGAGTTTGGGACAGGACACAAATAATGTCTAAATAATGGAAGACTTTTCCATTTAGTGATGCTAATGGTACAAAGATTACACATTTCATTTATAAATAATCACCACCAAGACTAAAAATGTATTTTCTGCACTGCCCACAAGAGGTCGTAATAAGACCAGTAACATGAGTAGCTCAAGCAGCTGCACAAGAAGCTTATCTGTGGTCAGAAGATCCATTTAGGTGTACAGGAGGAGACTGGGTCTCGTTGCTCTCATCGACTATATCAAAGACGCCTGCAAGCCGTATTTCATGCCCAGTTCCAATGAGAAAGAAAACGGATAGGAAATGTATCCATGACCAGCTTTTATGGCTTAGCCGCTATAAGCCGTTCCACCAGAGAAAGATGATATTGGTGTCAAGTTGACTTAAGGACAGTAGCTCTGAGTCTGTGGCCCCTCCTAAGTGACTGACTGTAGGAGGGGGATGGGATGGCTAGAGGCCAAGCTATTGAGTGTACTCTGTCCTCAACTTTCACTGAAGGCAGGGCACTCGCATAACAAAGATGCAGTCTTTTATGCGTGACATGGCAGCCTCTGTGCTGGTCTGCAATGATAGAGTGGGAGAAGGCAGATAGGAAGTCTGATCACTTATTAGGCATGTCATAGTAAAACTGCTGACAGAGGGTCTTTTTCTTGGGTCAAAAATTATTTTCGGCAGTGGCTGACATACATAGACATCACCGTGCACAAAGTTGGTTTATTACATAATTGCAATTTTATAATATTGAACAAAATTATGAAATTGCATTTCATGTTTACATTGAATATACAAGTTATTTTGGATGATCAATGTTAATTAAAATGAGTGAAACCAGTTGCTTGGGAGCAGTTTTAGCTACTGAACTAGACTTTTGCATTGCCAGATATGTGGTTGTGAGGGTCTTCAGAGTGGTTTCTAGGTGACTGCTTACTGACCAATGTCAAAAGAGCTTACCAAAGTAAGGTAGGGCTGGGTAAAAATATATGCAGCCCAATTATTGGGCGATATATCACAGAGGCCAATAAATCGCAGAAATTATGACTTTTCTAATTATCGCATTGTCCGATAAATTTTCCCCTTTGGCCGGTTGTTTCTAGAGGGGGCTGAGAAACACCTGCTTGCATGTGCAGCGACTGAGACATGTAAATGACCAGTCATGGTTCGTTTTGTTGTTACGTGCCATCATGTTAGTACAATAATAGACCGGTGCGCAACAGTTTCATTTAAATGGTCCGCATATCAGAGTCTACATAGCAGACGCGTTTGAGCTCATAATGTTAAAATGCTCACCTGTTTTATTCTACCTCTCTCTCCTTAACAGTTCCCTGTAACTTTTAACTGTCTTGTCTAATATAATAAACCAACCTCACACAACTTCTGCAGATCCAGCATCCTGTGGAGCATTCATTTATTAACCTCCAAAAGCACGTATTCTATCAGTCTCTTCTTAGCAGTTCCCTGTCACTTGTAAATTTCCTTTCTAATGATAAAAGGCAAATATCAATAAAACTTCTATTATATACCATTTGCCAATATGCAGATATCTCATTCAAACCAATGTTATTCATGAACCGAAAATCCATCGTTTTCTTCCCGTCGAGCGCTCATCTAATATCTTCCTCTGAAGCATGAATTCTAACAGCCAAAATCAAATCCTCAGGATCAGGATCAAAAGTTCCTCCGATTCACAAATCATGACATTCCAAGCAGGCGATCCAGGCCGTTTAAACTGTCAGGAGATTGACGCTTGCGCTGGATCCGCATGAGAGCATGGCTGCAGCCAAAGTCTTTCTAGCAAGTCAGTCCACTGTCGGCCATGTCCGGAACGCTCTTGGGAGGCTATTTCCAGTAATTATATTGCAGCTCCTATCTACTTGAATGGGGAAAGACCAACATCTCCAAAACGGTTGGTCAAGATTATGATCAAAGAACATTTCAAATCAGCAGTAAAATCTGACAAAACCGGTATCTTAAATGGTGCTTTTTTCCCTAAGATTACACTATGGCAATTTTCCCAGTAATTATAGCTAATGCACATACAAGTTCTAGAGTGGATTGACAGGCGATATCAAAAGGTGATTGGCTCTTTTACCTGTAAGGCGGGACTTCCTATCTACATCCGTTGACCGCTGGTTTCTCCCATTCATTTTAATAGAAGTGGCACGTTTCTGCCAAATAGTCTCTGGTGCAACTTCAAGGTAAAAGCGTATGCTATAAGTACATTTCTTATTCACTGTGCACTGTATGTACAATTGGTTTGATTCTGTATTATTTGAGAAATTGTGATTACTCACATGGTCATGCCATCTATGGTTGCTGGACTATGTGTACTGTTATTTCCTTCTTTCTAATATACTGACAATTTCTGCATGTTCAGATAAATTACTCAAATTTGATGACTAAACAGAATGGTTTAGATGAATGTGGAGAGCGTTTTCAAAAACCTCCTTTTTTGCAGACAAAAACGCCATCTAGGTGTGGATGGAAGGCCAAAATGTAGAGAAAAAGATGCGTTTTCAAATGAAAACATGTTGTGGACATGGCCTAAGTAGGCTATATTTCCTAACTTTTTCCAAATCTCTGAATGTTTACTCAAATACTTGATACTACACTTAAAAACATTAAGCACTGTTTTCTTAATTAGTATCTTTGTTCTATTGTTTTGATTTCTTCAATTGTATGTTTTCTGTTTCTTTGTTCTTTATTACTGACTGTTTAGTCGTCTTGAATAATTAAATTGGTATTTTTTTTGTAGTACCTAAATTGGTATTGTGAATCATCAAATGGCTTTCGTATGCAAGGGCTGCATAATTAATTGAATTTTTTTTAAATAAAAACTATTTTACAAGTACCGCTTCCACAATTAACCTATTGTTAAGTGTAAATTACAGAATTCTCTTAAGGTATAGCCTAAATTTTCTTTTTTAGAAGGTTTTAGAAAGAACCAGTCATGAGTCACAGACATGTCCATTGTACGTGTGAGTGCAATGATGAACCAGCATGTTTAGATTAGTTTAGGCCCAGACAGGATCTGACTTTGGCATTTTCTACACTGATTTTGTTGAAAAATCTGCACATATTTGTGGAATAGGTTTAAACATGGTAAAATGTGTTAAACTGAGTTGAGTACTATAGTATTAATGGCTACTGACAAAATGATTAAATTAACATATGCAGTTTTTGTAACCTTTATAAAGAGCGAATTTACCACAGTTTTATGCATGTTTTACGTCTATTAATCAGAGACTGACCACTTCTATTAAAATGAATTGGTGAAAACGGTGCGCCCGACAGTTGTAGAAAATAAAATCCCGCCTATCAGTTAAAAGAGCCAATCTGCTTTTAGATAGAGATTGCCTGTCAATCAACTCGAGAATATGCATGTGCATTTGCTGAACCAGCATTTTTATTTTTTTTTTAAGTGTGACCTGAGGTAAAAAAAAGCACAATTTATGATACCGTTGTTGTCAGATTTTACTGCTGATCTGAAATATGTTCTTTGATTGTAATCTTGACCAACTGTTTTGGAGATTCCGTTCTTTCCCCATTGAAGTAGATAGGAGTTGTACTATTATGCCACTTGTTTACACAAAAAATAGCTGCTTGAGAGCGTTCCAAAGATGGCCGGACAGACTTGCCTAGAAATGGACTTTGGTATAATAGCTAACTTAATTCAAGAATATAGCATGGAATTGCCCAAAACTAAAGCTAATACATGGACTAAAAACCCCAAAACTTTTAATTTAATATCATAGGGACTTACTTAATACTTGGGGTTAGGGCTTTTCTTAAACCCCAAGTATGAGGAATAGTATTTGTAATGCTTGCCTTGAGAAAACGACAACATAACCCTTAACTCCTGTAATCCAGGACAAACACTTAGAGCAGAAGGATGGCACCAAAGATTGAGCATCTATACCTCATGCAGCACTAAAGATGGGACGATGAAGATGGGTCTAGTAAACTCTCCGAATGCATGACCCATTCTAGTAAATTGACACTTATAAAAAAAGAGTAAGAAACACCACATATCCCTGAAAAACAATGAGCTGTCACTTTCCAGATTCACTTAGTGTTTCTTAAAAGCAAGTGAGACAATTAAATCCATCCTCCAAATACAGTGTCCACTTTTTCTGGAAGCACTAAGAGGTAATGTGGATTCCTCATGGGAGAACCTGTTATGCTTATCTTATGGAGAACGGAGTCAGTATTTGCGTCAAAACTACAACTAAACTCTAACCATAACTTAGACATGACCTATATCACTTCCTGTGTATGATCTAGCACTAATAAGATCATATGATGCAAGAATTTCCCTCTGGTCACATGACTCACACCCTCCCTTTTCTTTAACTGTCCCTGCAAGTGTGGAAACCATGGCAACGGCTGGCTGAAACCAGTTTGTAACATAGACCTTGTTTGGCAAAGTCAGACAGGGTTCAGGTGTGACAGAAAATGCTTTTAAACTTTTGAGTGGGCTATGGGACCCGAGGGATAACCGAAATGCTGAGCAAGCACAATCTTGAGTAGGCTACTTGGGAAAACACGACGATGGTCGTGTTTGCAGAGTGTGACATCTTTCACTCAACTTTCTGCCCCTCCCCCACCCCACATGGCATCAGGCCACCTCCTTTGTCCTCTTCACTTTATCACAGGCTTGGCTCTTGTAGTTCGTGACTACCTTTGTTTGTTTGCTCCATTTCAAAATACTCTGGTTGTCAATTGCACTTTTATTGCAAGTGTTGCTGGTTATAGCATGAAGCACCTTTACTACTAATTATTTTGGGAGTTGAACAAACCGACATATGATTTTCACGTAGCTGACAAATAAACAGGGACCAGATGACTAGTATAACTTTTGCCACTATTATCCATACAATAGTGTAGAAAGGAAAGCAGGACCTACTTTATATTAGGTGGTCTTAAAGGTTCAATATGTACAACTTTTCATGTAATATTCTTTTTTTACAATGTAATATGTAAAATAAACTGCATGCAAACCATAAGTGTATAAAAAAGGAAAAAAAAAGAGGGGCTTTTATTTAGGCTATAAGGATGTGTGTAGAATTGTCTTAAATTTACAATTATTTCCAAAATGTTTCTACAAACAATTTATATAAAGCATAAAATAAACTGTATGTGTACATAAAAACCCTAAACGCTTACCACTTTATTAATCATTAAATCATCTTAATATACTTATGCATGTAAACCTGGTCACCCATTTACACAATTAAGTAAAATTAAGTCTGTACACATACTTCTCACTTGCCGTTCATGGCATTGACATTTTTTTAAAACAGCAAAGCTAAAGCCCCTCCAGGCAACTCTTTATAAAAACAGACTTAACCCAAGCTGAATGGTGCAGCTCTGTAGTCATGTCATCCTTTGCATCTACTTTATACTTTGGTTACTTTGCATTTAGCAGAGGCTTTATATTCAGATCCTCTAGTAGGTCTCAGTGGAGCAACTTGAGGTCAACTGCCCTCAATAACAGCACAAATGTGAAACGGCAGGAGCTAGATCTACGTAATTCTGCAGTTCACAGGTTGCAGGTACACATTAATGACCCCAGTAAATCTCGACAAGCAAGGTTCTTTCTAGTGCACTAAAACGTGGATTTTAAAGCATGTGGCCTACCTCTTAGACGTGCTCATGTCCACAGGCACATCACTGGTCTGCACCTCTACCTTGATGGTAGCCTTTACCTCCCCGGCCCTCAGGATGTTGGCCACCTTGTTGGCCTGTTCGCTTTTGGTCTTCAATGCATCCACACTTTCCAGTTTGACCCTTTTTACATTGGTGTCCACGGCGGGAGAATCTCGCTCCAGCGCCCGCTTTTGACTGCGCGTCAGACGCACAGCTTCTTCCGACATCATCTCACCTGTAAACAAACATCACTAAATGAGCCAAGCATATTCATTTTCAAACAATATAAGTACTGCCTAACAGACTATATGAATCAGAGATTGAGAGTCTGACTGGCTGATGAGCAAAACAATGCTGATACAGACGTGCACAAAATTAAACTTTCAACCATATTTAGGAAATTCCTTCAAATCATTGAAAACAGAAATCGTTTATTATCCATTAACAAAGTTGCCAGATCTTGGAATTTAAACAAGGAAGGCATTAATACTTGTGTTAACAGAGCACAGCTGTCTGGTTCCGAAATAGATTTTTAACGCTAAATTATAAACTTTTAAAGACAGACCTACCATGAGCTCTGAGGTTGTTAATCGATGGTATGTGCTTCTGTTCAAGCCACTGGTATGTGCTTTTAGTTCAACATGCATTTAATTGTGTAATTTGTAGTGAATAACGTCCCATGATCCTGAGTTGGAAAATACACCAATCAGAATCTCAGCAAACAAACCACAGCAAAAGAGACCAGTAGTGACCAACACGTAATTGATGGACTGTGAATGATGCAACATGCTCGAGTCATCTCCCTACACTCTCAAACAGGGTCGATTAGAGCCCAAATTATATGGAATTTTTTGAAACAGACAATCACCTATGGTCATGAAGGGTGGGTCATGGGCGAAAGAAATAGGTCGCGAGTACAAGTGGCCGAAATGGGTTTCCTCAGAAGGGTGGTGGGCTTCTCCCTTAGAGACAGGGTGAGGAGCTCAGTCATCCGTGAGGAGCTCGGAGTAGAGCCACTGCTCCTTTGCATTGAAAGGATCCAGTTGAGGTGGTTTGGGCATCTGGTAAGGATGCCCCCTGGGCGCCTCCCTAGGGAGGTGTTTCAGGCACGTCCAGCTGGGAGGAGACCTCGGGGGAAGACCTAGGACTAGGTGGAGATTACATCTCCAAAATGGCTTGGGAACGCCTCGGGGTCCCACAGTCAGAGCTGGTTAATGTGGCTCAGTTGTGGCTTGTTCGCTGTCCTTTTCTGAATATGGCGGCACCGTTTTGTGGTCCATTCTGCATAATGCGGCGGCTCATTGTTGCTTAACGCGGCCCATTCGGCACGTTTCACGGCCAAACCACCGGCCCGCTCGATTCTCCCAATGGACATTCCACCCCTAATCGGCCAGAAAGTGTATCGGAAAATGCCGGGTAAGCCAGATTACCAGTCCGGCCCTGCTCACTAGCAACCAGGCCAATTTGGTTGCTTAGGAGACCTGGCTGGAGTCACTCAGCATGCCCTGGATTCGAACTCGCAACTCCACGGGTTCTAGTCTGCATCTTTACTTGCTGAGCTACCCAGGCCCCCCCCCATTCAATCACTCTTTAAAGACAGTACACAGTCTTGTATATTTTAGAATACTTTTTTGCTTCAAATCAAAGTTTTTAATATTGTGAATCACCACAGAGCTGGTTGGTTTAATTCATGGCTTAGAATGCTTTTATTAAGGTTTATATCAAATCCCTATGTAAAAAATAAATGGGGGGAAAAATACTCTCACATCCAAGGTGGCTGATAAAGTAGGCGGGTACTGTTGCGCTCTACTGGCCAAGCTGGCACTGTTTTTAGTCAGCTTGGCCCGTATATAAATTACTGTGCAAAAGTCTTAGGCACATAAGATGTTTCACAAAAACATTTGTTTTAAGATGGTTATTTATATCTGCTACTTTAGTGTGTAAATAGGAAATATACATTTTATACTCTCAAACATTCATTTTGCAAATAGAATAGAAGAACAGGGAGCCCCGCAATAGATGGCCCACTGAACATGGGGTCAGTCTGGGATTACACGTAGAGACAGAAGTAATTGAGACAGACTAAATAAATAAAAGAACTGAGGATAATTCTCCAAGAAGCTTGGAACATCCCATCTGCCAACAACCAAGAAAAACCAGGTGTAAGTAGGAGAATTGGTGCTGTTTTGAAGGCAAAAGTGTTCACACCAAATAATGGTTTAGCTCTTTTTCTTTTTACTGGTCTTAGTTGATTAATAAACTGTCATTATTTAAGAAATCCTCACTTTGAAAGTTTTTCACAAGTGCCTAAAACCTTTGCACAGCACTGTATATCATTCTATCATTAATACTATACTACTTGTTAGAAACACTTGTTCCAAGATTGCACTTGACACATGACATTTTACTGGAAAGGACCACCGGCCTCCATATTGGCAACTAATATCTGCTCATTCCTGTACAAGCGAACTCAGAGATGCATTATGCAAATCTATGAAGGTATACAGTATAAAGTTTTTGCAGATGCAAAGAAAACTGTGGAGTTGCAGGCATGCATACACTGTTTCAAGAAATTTGTGGTAAACCCCACAAACAGGAAACAGAATCACACACAGCAGAACTCATAGAGAATTAATGCTCTATCCTGGAATATGACAGGCCGTCATACAGAAAAACAGCCAGGAAAGCTTCAACGGAGGTTTAAAATATGCATGCAGCCAACAGCTAATGGAAGCAAATCTATAATTTGGGTTCATTAACATTACAACTTGTCTATGACAGCCCTGCCTATAACAGCCATCTGATAGCAAGAGAGCTGACTCAACAGCCAGGCCTGCTCTCCTCTGCTGTGACATCACTGGGGCTCCACATGACCCTTCCCAAGATTCCATGGAACACAAAGTATTTCCCTAAAAACCAGTTCAAACCGGTTGTTGGACCTAGTCGAGAGACTTTTTTTTTTTAACCCCTTGAGAGACTGACTGGCAGCGAATGCGGTCACACAGACGTGCGTGTTTGCCAGTGGGGGATGGGTTGTGTGCATTCCAAAACACAAGTCTTTCAGAGATGAGAAGGAAGTGTCCGGCCCATTTGTTGCTGGCAAAATAACCGGCACAGTGGTCTTATTACTATCTTATAGTTATTAGATGAAACAAATAAGCTCACATCCAGCAAATAAAACTAGACTCGAGGCAACATGACTAAATATTTAAGGGAATGAAAATTCTGTCATCATTTTCACTCGAAGTGAACCATCCCTTTTCCAAGCAATTCTTGGATTAAAAACAAGTTCTGTCACTTTCACGAAATGAATTAGGCCCAACAAATGCTGAAGAGATCGAAGAAGCAAACCTGAAGTTATTCTAACCACTTGCATAAACGTTTCTCTTAAAATGAGGCTGGCCCTCGAACCAGCTGCTAGTCAATTTTTCATGCGGTCACATATATAATCATCAATGAAAATGAGCACTGGACATGGCTCTTGAAAGTAGGTCACCAAATCTGTCAGTTACATACTGACAGTTAGAAATGTAGTCAGCCAAGTCTTTTGCAGACACTGGATGTCCATCATCAAGAAAAAGTAATCCATTTAAGCCAAAAACCTTGTAGGAGTCTTCTTGAACCCGTTTACACCTGGAATTAAAATGTGTTTTGGGCAACAGTGTTTTACTGATGTGTACCAGTTATATTTACATTTAATCTACACACAAATGTGATGTTTAGAGCAAAGCTCTAAGTCAATTTTTAAGATTTTGTGCAGCAGCTGATTGACAGTTGAGTGGGTGGTGCTTCGCTGCTGTTCGAACGCATCTATGATCCTAATGGTCAAGTATTTGCAGTTTCCCCCGATGATTTCGGTGTAAATTATCATATGTCGATGTATTACCAGTATACGGCACTCGTGTCGAGCGATGTCTGCAAACGGTGCATGTTTTGTAAACGTTTTTGACCGTCGCTGTTTGAATGCATCGAATGTTTGCTCCAGGTGAAAATGGCTCAAAAGGAATCCATTATTTGATTCAAAATGTTGAAAATTCGTGTTTGGTATGCAAAGGCCTTACAACTGCTTTTTCGATACTCCTTTAGCATAGTCAATGCTGTCCAAATAAATGAAAAAGTAGGCACTGCTGATATAAAAAAAAAAATGGGGGAAAAAAAAACAGTTTACTTGAACAAAGTTCAAATCAGCAGAGTGAAAGTAAACTAAATTACAAAGAATGGACAAAAACTAGACAAGACCATTTAATTGCATTGACAGTCAGCTTAACTCCTTAGCTCAATGCGATTCACTGAACGTAGGAAAGTTGCCATGTTTTCACACTGGGTGACTACTTTAGACATACACAAGCCACTTGTTCTTGTTAGGAAATAGATGCTTGTTGCCAAAACAGCTAGCATGTGACTTGCATGGTTCCTTACATCTATGCAGCATTCATCCCTTCATAAATAACCTAATTCAACAGGGGTTGTTGTTATGACTTCATCAAAAGGCATCAAAGTTGGTAACACTCAAATTATTACCTACACAATTTTGTTGCTTCCAATGTGTATCGATACACATTGGGTTAAAAACCCAGCTTATAACACAACGTTAAATGAAAGCATTACAAAGCAAGAAAGCCTGTAGTCTTAACAACAAAGTTTTATTTATGTGTTTGAGTATTACTAAGCAGATTTAAACCATGATGTTACTCAACTGCAAGCCAGTTGCAACATGCATATTTATGTTTTTTTAAAGTCATGGACTTAAAATGATGCTGCCTGCATCACTCCAGTTGTTCTATGATGGCCTTTAAAGATTAAATTAAAATTGTATCATTGTCTTTCCAACATTTTATTTAAATGTAATATTTTATTTCATTGGCTTGCACACTGGACACATTAAGGCCCTGTTTTCTATAAAGCTCCTTTACAATTGTATGTACTGTGAAAAGCATGACACAAATAACACTGACTTGACCCGTTTGAACAAAGCTACACTGCGGAAACACCAACCAACTTCTGCAGCAATATTCTGAACCACTGCATTTCAATAACAGCAGTGTATTGGATTGTTTTGACCGGAGTGAAAAACATGTCTATTCATGCCATGCTTTGGACAGCTGGGAAGGTGGTGACTATCCTCATGGTGCCAACTGAAGACAAATCTTCAGATGTAATGGACGCCCATAGGGCGCAGACCAAGAAAGACATAGGAGTCAATTATTAACCCTAAAAAACACGGTGGAAATACAAGCCAAACAAGAAAGGAAGTCTTTTTCTCTCACTCATTTTTTCCATAGGGATTTCATAAAATCTTTCATAAGAGTTCTAAGCCATGAACCAAACCAACCAGCTCTGAGGTGAATCACAACATTACAAACTTTAATTTGAAGCAAAACATTTTTTTTAAAAATTGGACAAAGACAAAGGTACAAGACCATGTACGTAACGTCTTTAATGATGTAATCAAATTAGAAACTATGGAAAAATATAAAACTAATGATTTTAAGTTGTTGATTAGTAGTATAGAAACAATATGTTTTGATTTCATTGCAAAATATTCAGATATATACAAATAGTTTGAGAGTGAAGTGAAACCGACTTGACTGCATCATTCACAGTGCGTCATGGGAGCTTATTTTATGCTCTTTGATGGCCGCGGTTTTCCCCGACTAGTAGTTCCCCCCCTCAGGATCATACACTGTATTTCTTAAACAGGAATTCCACAATTAAACATGGACAGGGTTTTTTCTGCATTTAAACTTTTCGGCGGCCAAACCAGCGAAATCAGGCAGTTGAACTTAAGTTTCTAAATGTGTTTAGGCCAATAGTACTAATAAATAATTTTCACCAAAATATTTTCAGAAATATTTTTCATTAAAAAAATTGAGCAGGTCTAATTATACTATTCTGACTGTTCCCATGAGTAGAACACTTGACTGATTTGGAACTGTGCAAGTGAAAACGTTTGTTTCCTACTCCATAACCAACATTGTTTTCCTTTCATCAGGCTCTTAATAATTTAAGTAATCTTTAGAAATATCTTAAGGCAAACAAGGCCAGTTAATTTCCTAATATCAAAGATAATTCAAACAGAACATACACCTATCAGCCACAACATTAAAACCACCTGCCTAATATCATGTAGGTCCCCCTTGTGCCAACAAAACAGGCTCTGA
This sequence comes from Xyrauchen texanus, assembly GCF_025860055.1. Classification (NCBI taxonomy): domain Eukaryota; kingdom Metazoa; phylum Chordata; class Actinopteri; order Cypriniformes; family Catostomidae; genus Xyrauchen; species Xyrauchen texanus. The sequence goes on from NC_068325.1 coordinate 13,976,714, forward strand.
ACTGCAGAGGCATGGACTCCACAAGACCTCTGAAGGTGTCCTGTGGCATCTGGCAACAAGACGTTAGCAGCAGATCCTTTCAATCCTGTAAGTTGTGAAGTGGGGCCTCCATTGATTGGGCTTGTTGGTCCATCACATCCCATAGATGCTCAATCGGATTAAGATCTTGGGAATTTGGAGGCAAAGTCAACACCTTGAACTATTTATCATGTTCCACAAACCATTCCGGAACAATTTCTGTAGTGTGGCAAGGCGCATTATCCTGCTGAAAGAGGCCACTGCCAACAGGGAATAACGTAGCCATGAAGGTGTGTATGTGTCTGCAACAGTCTTTGGGTTGGTAGTATGTGTCAAAGTAACATCCACATGAATGCCATGACCCAAGGATTCCCAGCAGAACATTGCCCAGAGAATCAAACTGCCTCCGCCGGCCTGCCTTCTTCCCATGGTGTATCCTGGTGCCACCACTTCCCCAGTTTAGCGACACACACCAACCCGGCTGTCCACATGATCTAAAAAGCATCATGGCCAGCATTAAGTTTTTCAGCAATTTGTGCTACAGTAGTTCTTCTGAGGGATCAGATCAAACAGGCTAGCCTTACCCACATGCAACAAGCTTTGGGTGCCCATGACCCAGTCGCAGGCTCACTGGCTGTCCTTCCTTGGACCACTTTTGGTAGGTACGAACCTATGCATACCGGGAACATCCCACAAGACCTGCCGTTTTGGAGATGCTCTGACCCAGTCATCTAGCCATCACACGTGATTTGGCCTTTGTCAAAGTCACTCAGATCCTTATGCTTGCCCATTTTTCCTGCTTCCAACACATGAAATTCAAGAACTGACAGTTCACTTGCTGCCTAATATATCCCACAACCCTTAACCAGGTGCCATTGTAACGAGATTATAAATGTTATTCACTTCACCTGTCAGTGATTTTAATATTGTGGCTGATCAGTGTATATTGGACAGCAGGAAAACTTTTGTTCATGATATGTTAATAAGTCTGGGAGGTCCAGACTTTAAACCTGCCTTATTTACTTACACTTATATTCACAGTGCAATGCAATAAGCATATGCAAGACCATGGGTGGCTCCTCATTTCTGTGCTTACATTAATGTGGACTTTAAAAAAAAAAAAATATAGAATTATGTGTCAAGTTTAGTTTAATTTCACATAGCACATTAAAATATTCTGCATTGAATTCAAAGGTTCCATATGCTTAGGTGAAAATAACTCCAATGACCAATGTAAACATGAAATGCAATTAAGTAATTAACTCAGAGCAAGTGGATGACCATCTACGTCAGTCACCACAAAGGCTGAGTATCGCCTGGTACCTCACAATACAATATGTTTTGCAATTAGAAGTAGACTGATATATCGGATTTTACTGATTAATTGGTGCAGATAATTAATTTTTGAAACTAACGTTATTGGCAAAAATCTATGCCAAACTTTTCCGATATTTGTTTTATTCCTTTTTTTAATTCCTTGTCGATAAATGTTATTTGGTGAAATTGCACACACATATATATATATATATATATATATATATATATATATATATATATATATATATATTTATTATGGTTGTCAGTCGAATTTAATTTTTTAATCACAATTAATCACATATTTGTTTGTAGTTAATCATGGTTATCACAGATTTTGAAAAGTTTGACCATATATACTTATTTTCCTGTCAAAATGTCAAATGTAACAACATGTAACAATGCTTTATTTACATTTTCCAAACAAAGACTTACAATATAAATAACAATATAATGTCACCTATTCAAGTAACATTAAACGTTTCCCAAAGTCTAATTGGGAGGTTGACTTATTGAAATAATTTTTCAATAAGTCAACTTGAGTATTGAGTTGAGTATTCATTCATATTTTTCAATCAATTCAAGTTTCCATATTCTCTATATATCTCATAATTTTACATTTAAAATTTTAATCTCATAACAATATTTGCTTTGTAAATACATTTATTCCTGCTCTGTGAAAATACATCTAATTGCCACTTCAGATGCAGCTTCTGTGCCACCTTTACTGTGTAAAAATAGCTTTAGTCGCCATAGGTTTAGTATTCATTGCAATGGGCATTAAAACTCAAACTCTCATCCTCCATAATACCATTTTCATATAATTTTATCACTGACAGGGAAGCACTGTTGTAGTGTGTCCGTCACTGTATAGACTCTTGGCCGACACATTACAAAGGTTCCACACTCCCAACAAGTGTTTATACTAGTTTATGCTGTACTAAATGGTAAATGCGTTAATTGCCATGAAGAAAATTAACGCGTTAAACTTTTAATTAAATCGCACACGATTAACGCGTTTATTTTGACAGCACGAATATATATATATATGATGAATATATAGGCAATAAAGCTTAGTTAAATACTTACATGTAGAGCATTGTAACAGAGCCAACTCTGTCATTTTTTTTTTTTTAAATAAGTCCCCAGTTTATTTTGGGCTTTTTATTTATTTTTTTAATAGTAAAAAGTCCCACAAAATCACCAATTTATTTGATTATTATTGAATTTTTGGTTTCACAATAAAATGCTTTTAGGATATTATTCATTTTGAACTCTTGAATCCTCAATTTCTGTGCTCGCCCAAGTAAGAAAAGACTAAGAAACATTTGATCATTCTATAAATCGATTTAATAAAAAATTATTGGCCAATTATCGGTTATATTCATTTGGAATATATTTCAGTTATAAAGCATGTAGATAGAAATATCAAGTTTTATCTCTTGGTGGCCTATTGATTTGGAAGTTAAAGTGTGCCAAGTTTGTTGTGATATGAATAAACAAATAGTTTAATATAAATATTGATCTAAAAAAGTATTGCGATATAACAATATTTGATTGTATCGACACTAGTCACCACAGAAGACCACTTTTGACTACGGAAAAACTGACGTCTTTTTAAAAATTACATAGAAATAATGTGAATAAAACCGATAAACCTAGGAGCTCACGGAAGGTCTGTCTGTAGAGGTTTATAAGTTATATAAATGTATAAGTTTATTTATAATAAAATTAATTCTCCTATGGAAATTTTTTTGGGGGGATTTACACACTTTTTACCACATCCTCAAGTCTCTACAATATTCTGATCCCTAGATATGGTCAAAGAGATGTTTTTTTCCACACTGTTTATTATCCACCTGAAAACAATCATAAATCTTTTTACTTCAGATTAGTGTTATCACAACTCTCCTCAACTAGTCGAACAATTTGAGGTATCACATCCATAGCACAAAAGTTGCATGTTGGTGGGCTACAGGCCGAAAGTCAATTTTAAACAGAGACAAGAATTGTTTCATAGGCCAACTTGTGCTAGACTGAGCATAGTGTCAAAGTCTGAGTGTTTCCTGAGTTGGATCATACAATTGCTTTTACAGTTTACAAGACTTGTCAAGATGAGAAGGACTTCCTGATTGTGTCACAAACATCTGAAAAAATCTGATGTTCCAGGTAAGCAGAGTCAAACATGCAAAGGATGTTGCTCTAGATCTCTCAAAACGAATACATCTTTTCACCCACAATGACGAAGTGGCTGCCAAGAGGGTTGAGTCAAAGGTGCCCGTCAGCTTCAGTTCTGCATATCATGGGTTAAGCCCTGCCATTTTAACACCACAGACAGATCAGGCCACAAGGGTGTTACCTAACAAAATGGATGTTGTTAACCCTGTATCTGCCGAAAGATCTACCTGGTGTGCCCCCTAGCAACAGGACACAAGCAAACGACAGAGAGCAGATGACCGCTTTTCACGTGGGCACAAAAGAATGCTTTTGCTGTAAGAACAGACGCAAGCAACCCCCCTGAACACACACACACACACACACACACACATCTACCCATCCCCCACAGTGATCTCAAACAGACTAGAGTGCAAATGTACACTGATACACACACACACACACACACACACATATTACAACTGGTCTTTCAGATTGTTAGATAAGAATATTTAACACGGTGGCAGCAACAAAGTACATTTAATGAACAGTAATTGCGTCACAAGATCCACTCAAACAATCGTATCTCTATGAGTTGTAAATCCATGATGTTTGTACAAATCCAAATGAACAGTTCACCTTCATATTCCCACTGTCAAACTTAACTAATCACCTGATGCCTTCATTTAGTTTTTAGCACTTAGTTTGAATGACAGTCAGGATGAAGTTAATCTCTCTGTCCGGTCGAGATCCTACAGTACATTAACTTACAGGGGAGCAAGCGGACTGGTGTTTCATGGCTCGGGGCTCAACCCAACAATAAAGAAGAACAGGTGTAACAAAACTCCTTAAAGGTGATTGATCAGGATAGTCCTACTAGTCAAAGGAGATTAATTGGGAGAGACAATTTCTTGGACAAGGCTTTAGTTTGCAGAGTTGGGAATCAAGAACTCATTCTTATTAAGGATTTGGGCTGGGAATTGATACAGATTTCCTGATTCAATTCCAATTCACAAGCTCTTGATTTGATATCCATTCATATGGGTATATTTCAGTTCTAATGGCCGTTTTGCTTATATATGAAACAAATTCTCTCCCAGATAATGCTGTTAATTATACAGGGGACCTTTTAACTAGGTGCATTATTAAAATTCCAATTATAATAACCAAATAATAAACAAAACCAGCAGTTCTGTAAAGAGCACCTGTAGATCACCTCAAATGGCTTAATCTAATCTGTGCTATGCCTGATTAGAATTAAATATTACATTTTTGTTGTTTTTGATCAACAACTGACTGTAGAGAACAGAAAGGATATTAAAATGGATATTATTCAATGACGAATCATTGTGTGGATTTCATCTTTGGACACTTTACACAGAACAACTTTTACTCTCAACACACAGTGAAAGGATCTCGCTGCTGAACACTCCACCAGTGTCCTACACAATCACTGGTGTGTGAAATGTAAACATTTACCAGCCAGTTGTCAAATATATACATTTTAGTCGCATAACACAAAATTTGGTTGCAAATGAGAGTTCTTTCATTGTAGTAGAGTGTTGCACATAGAGTAAAAGATCGATCTTGGGATTTAAGGATCGATATCATTCAAATAAAGATCGCGATGCATCAGAAAATCTATATTTTTACCCATCCCATTCAGAATCAGTTTAATTATTATTTAAATACCGGAAAAAATTCCTAAACTAATGACTTTGGCTGTTCTTTTGAATCTACAGCCCAAAATATACAGTACAACCAGTGTAGGTCAATTCACGAACAAACGACTCTTATTAGTAAGACTGGGTATTGACACAGATTTCCAGATTTGATTCAATTCACAAGCTCTCGATTCGATTCTGATTCATATGGGTATATTTAAGTTATAACTTCCATTCATGTCAGCTTACATATGAAAAACAAATCTCTGTGAACTAATGCTGTTAAATATAAAGGGGAACATCTAACTAGGTACATTACAAAAATATTCATTTTACAAATTATATTTTGTTTTAATCATTTGTCAAATTTGAGCTTTTTAAAAATGTACAAATCCATGTATTCCATAAATAAACATGATATAATATGGCATATTATATTTTGTTACATGTTTCTTGTTTAATACATAATTTATACTATTTACAAGTATTTAGAACATGTGCTAAAAATCAGTACTGTCTCTTTAAGAAAACCGGGAGTTCTGTAAAGATCATCAGTAAATGAGTACATATTATTAAGACGGATGGGTTCGTTACTCATGCCTGGTATTTGTGATTAGAATTAAATGTTTTATTTTCTTGTTTTTGATCAACAATTGACTGAAAAAAACAGAAAAGAAAGCGTATTAAAATAAATATTATTCAATGACAAATGGATTGTGTGGATCTCATCTTTGGCAAACAATACACGGAACAAGTCAAATTAAACGTTTACTCTCAACGCGCAGTAAAAGGTTGTAGCTGCTAAACTTATTCACCACTATACTACTCAAACACTGTTGAGTGAAATCTGAACATTTACCAGCCAGTCACTAATCACAGACACATTTAGTCACATAACACAAAATGTGGTCTCATCTGCGAGTGATTTGTAGAGAGTTGCGCATAGTAAAAGATCGATCTCTGGATTTAGAATCAATATAGAGATTGCTCAAATGAAGATGCATCGGAAAAATAAAAAATTATTATCAGAAATATTAAAAAAAATATTTAAAAAGGACAATACGATTTAAATCGATATAGTTTGCTTTTGCTTTATATAACCCTTTTCTTCCGTAAAGCTGTGCCAGTGTTTGCCTCTCTCCCTCTGCATGCAAACCCAGCCCCACTCTCCCTCTGCGTGCAAACCCAGCCCCACTCTCCCTCTGCGTGCAAACCCAGCCCCACTCTCCCTCTGCGTGCAAACCCAGCCCCACTCTCTCACAATTTCTCCTGCAACATGGGAGACAATGCGCTGGTACACACTGCCGAAGAAAACTCACTCTGTGTCTCAATCAGCTTCCTATGTCATGAATCATTATATCGTGAGCATGAATTCGGGCACTGGTAAGGTACTGATCCACTAAACATTGGGACACATATGACTCAATCACCCGCAATGCATTAACAATCTCGCGTATTGTAGCGCAGCTGTTCAAATTCAGCACCGTCGCTGTATAAATAACACTCTCATAAATTTTAGTTGAAGATACTCAAACGTACAGTGCTATAGACCTTTTTCACACTCCGGGTTCTGGAACGCGGAAGTAAACGTTTGCAGGGTAAACTTTGATAGCGGTGAATGAGATCACAATAAATATTATTTTCACATACACATTTGCTGCAAGGCCAAGAGAAAAAAATCCACTATTACGTTAGAATGACTTTCCAGAACAGGAAAAATAACAAAGAGCGGTAGATTAAGAAAATGTTTTAATGTCACTCTCTCGGCAGCTGTAACAGAAACCCCCTTGCAGCTGTGGTAATTAATTTTGTAAAACTAATTATAAAATTATAAAATAATATAACAAATCATAATGTTTTAAATTTATAAATCAAGATTTAAAAACATTTATATATATATATAAAAAAAAATCTAGATTTATGCTGATAAATAAGGAAACGCAACTTATTTTTTAAAACCAAGTTGAACATTAAATTATTACTGTGGGACACGACAGGTTGATTATTATAATATAATGCTGAATTATCATCATTCTGATTATTAGATGTGTGTTATACAAAAGTAATAAATTTCTGTCCGGTTTACTTCACCTCCACCTGGGGCTTTTATTTTGACAGCAAAATTGCTGTAGTATTTACTATTTTTCTTTATTCCTATTTATGTACTTATTAATTTAGACCCAGAAAAGGCAATGTGTATTTTACAGTTTATAATTTTTTGCATTTCCTGAAAGGCTGTAATCTCCTCCTTTTCTGTTATTTTTATACTTGTAACTGTAACTAATGCTTGAAATTGCGCAAATGCTTGAACCTGCATTACTTTGATTTCACAATGCACGTGAACTGATCTGAAAGAGCCACCATGTGCATGCACACAGAGAATCTGAACCAGAATTCTTAAATTCCCAACGACTCCCATCCCTAGTGCAGAGTCTAATGGTTAACCATCTTCGAGAAGTTGCATCTATAAATTCATCCCCATTAAAGCATTGTGTCTACAGCAATCAAACCACATCTTTTGTTACATTTTCCCCACTTTTAACAATACATTTCAAAACCATTTCAGTCAGGCTTCAAATCGCCTGCTTTAAGCAATGTTACAGTTATTGAGCATGATGTATAGGACTATTATTGTTTTGTGTACAAATAGTTATGCAGCCCATTTAACTGTTCAATATGTCAGTTATCCTATTGAAGGACAACCAAGGAATTTATCTGTTCAGTATCTGGTGGACATGACCATATCCAACCTAGTCATACAGGGATACCTTAGGACCAACTAGTCGGCGTGTTGTCTGATTAACAAGACAACCATTCATAGTTGATAATATGTAGTTTTGCACAACCCTATTTAGTTTTTTTGTATGCACAACCAAAAGCATATTTTGATACGTTTCTTAACTTTACAACTGCATATTTATTGATTAGCCTATTCGCTACTATTAAAGCTAAACAAAACTCATAAAAATACGACAGGTATTAACATTTCTTCTATGCCGTGTTTGGAAAAATAAATAACGACCCAATATACCTGGGATGCGTGAGCAACCACAAGTCTTCGCTCCTGGATGAATACCTTAATGGTGTATTCATGTCACTACAGCACAGAGTTCCAGAGTTGCCGCATCAGCAAAGTTCAGCTTTGACACACAGCAGAAAATACTGCTGGAGAAACTCTAGAAAAGCACAGAATTAGCTTCTTCGTTCATAATGTATTTAAAAACAAACAAACAAACAAACAAACAATGGAATCCATGGGGAAAATCAGTTGCATTATTTAAAGCTCTAGTTGTTTCATCTATTGTTTGGGATGAAGAAACTACAACTCAATGTCAAAATTTTATGTTCATCATACACTGCCTGGCCAAAAAAATTTTAAAAAAATTTGCCCATGAATTAATCATTATTGCAGTGAATAATGTTTCAGCTGGCAAGAATTCTTCTAACCCTAACTGATGCAGTGTAGCTTCTCATTTCTAAAACAACCATGTTGGAAGATGTATCCTATGGTCATGGAAAAGATGATTGTGTTTCAGAGGGGGCAAATTACTGGCCTGCATCCAGCAAAGGAGATTGATGAAATCACTGGATTTGGGTTAAAAAATTTCCAACACATTATTAAAACCTAAAAGGATAGTAGTGAACCGTCGCCTTCGTGGAAGAAATGTGGCCGAAAAAAAACCTTGAATGATCGTGATTGGAGATCACTAAAACGCTTGATCACTTTGTTAAAAACAATATATATTTTTTTAAATCGACAGAAGAACTCACGGCTATGTTAAATAGTGAAAGTACAAGTATTTCCACATGCACAATGTGACGAGACTTACAGGATTGAGACTAAACAGCTGTGTGGCCACAAGAAAGCCACTTGTTAGTGAGGCTAATTGGAAAAAAACTACTTAATTTGCTAGGGAGCATAAAGATTGGACTGTGGAGCAATGGAAAATGTCATGTGGTCTGATGAGTCCAGATTTACTCTTTTCCAAAGCTATGGGCGCATCAGGGTAAGAAAGGAAGACCATGAAGCTAAGCACCAATCAAGCAAGTGCCCACTGTACAAGCCTCTGGAGGCAGAGTTATCAGTTGGTTGCTTTAATTGGTCAGGTCTAGGCTCAACAACGTTATACAGCAATCAATTGGAGTAGTGGGCTAAAGCACATAACTGTTAATCAGAAGGATGGTGGTTCGATCCCCACAGCCACCACTATTGTGTCCTTGAGCAAGGTACTTAACTCCAGGTTGCTCCGGGGGGATTGTCCCTGTAATAAGTGCACTGTAAGTCGCTTTGGATAAAAGCGTCTACCAAATGCATAAAACAAATTAAATAAAAATCAATTGAAGTCAACTGACTACTTGAATGTACTAAATGACCAGGTTATACCAAGATTGATCGGAGTCAAGTTGTGAAAGAGTGGTTCAGGGAGCATGTGACTTTTGTTTGGCCATCAAGTGTATATTAAGAATATGCTATACAGAACAAGAGACAAAACCTGTTAATGATGTTCAATCCATTTGAGTATTTTAGCCCAATCTATTGTTTTATTCATACATACAAGACAATTCACGATTGGTGACTTTTCTAAATGTTGTTTTGCAGCTGTTCAAATAACAATAATGTAAACACGAACGTAAAAAGGTAACGATTCTACAGTTAAGCATTAAAAAAAAAACTTTTATGGCATTTACACATACCGATCAATGTTGTGTTGTTCAAACCATAAACTATTTTATTTTCAAAAGGGAGACTTTTTTTACTCATACTTCAATAAAATAAATGGTTTCAAGTTTAAATTATAATAAAGTGTTTGCTCAAAAATAAACAAATATATAACCCTTCTGTTTTCACTAATAATAGTAACTGTGTAATACCGTGAAACCTACACACCCTGTCCCGCCCTCCGCCCTGCCACAAACGGATTCCCACAAAGCTATTCACACCTGGACTGAACATTCGACAAAGGGAGGTTTGTTGTTTATTTTTTTCTCTTCGCCTTGAAATGAAATGCCCTGACCAATAAAATATGAGCTATGGATCAATTGTCAGGAGCCACTGCTGTTACTAAAACCAGCACAAATAGTGGAGCTTAAGCACAGAAAGCTGTTTTGGCCAGTGACATTTAACGCTGATGTAAAAAGAAAGAAATCCTGAACCAGCAGTGAGAATGTGTATTAGTGATTGTAGAGTGGCCGGGCTGGAACAACGCACGCCCGGTCCCCAATCAGCCTGATGGGGGTGCGTGAGGGATAAAGGCGGCCGGTGATGATGGTTCAAGAGAGAAAGAGAAAATGACAGGTAGCTGCTCTGTGTTTGTGTGTTTTTGGTTCGGTTTATTATTAAAACTATTATTTATATTGTCATGCCGGTACTCACCTCTGTTCCCTTTACAGTGATGTACCAAAATTAAACATTTGGGCCAAAACCAAAAATCCTGGAAATACTGTGCCGAAAACCGAGACTTCTTAATATAATTATTTCAAAGTCTAATAAAATATATTTTATTAGACTTTGAAATAATTATCTATCTACTAGTATACAATATATACTCTATTTAGGTTTGTATATACAAATAGACTTTTGCCTAACATAAGCAAATATTTACCCTGCAAAGTTACAGTATGAACAATAGCATACCTTCCTATTTAAGAAGTTTTTCTTGTATCTGTCCATCATCCATATTGTCAGTTAGGGCTGCAACTAATGATTATTTTGATAATCGATTAATGTAACGATTATTCGACTATTCGGCAACTACTGCAATGATTAATCATTAGCTCTTAACCGATTATTCAGCCTGTGTATTAAACGTGCATACTAACAATAAAGAGAACAAAATCATCTTTTGAAAATACCTCTAAATGACATTCACTGAATTAAAGGGGGAAAACACTCAGTAAAGAATTTCACTGCAAAAAATCCTATTGTTTAAAAGTGCTTTTGTCTTGTTTTCCTTCTAAAAATCCTTAAAACAAAATACATTTACTTGAGAAGCAACATATAAAATATTTAGACTTGGATTAAGAGAATGTATCTTCAACTAACACAAACCGTGACTGGTCATTTACATGTTTCAGTCACTTCACATGCAAGCAGGCGATTTTCAGCACCCTCAAGAAAGAGAAGAAAAAAAAAAAAAGGAATTCCCCCCCGGCAAAACAGTTATATTTATTGTCCGATGTGGATAATTAAAAAAGTCAGAATATCGGCCGATTTATCGGCCTTGACGATATATCAGTTGATCACTAATACTGTATACACTGTGTCATATTTGCCTTTGTATCACTTTATCCTAATAAACAACTTTACAGATCTTAAGTGTTTTTCTTCTGTATATATTAATATTAACACTATTGCTGTAACTTGCAGCGCACTCTGTATATATATGTCTTTGTATCAGCGTGCCTTCATATAAAATAACATGGTAATGTTGTTTTGGATTTGTGTTTTATTGTGTGGATTATATAGACTCTTGGAGCATTTAGATGTCACCACATTTAATTTGCAACATGCAGGGTCTTAAGCAAATGCATGATAAAAGTTGTTGTATAAAATGAATAATCTCCCAGGTGTAGTTTATTTTTCAACCAAAATCGCAATAAAAATCACTAAACAAGCCTAAAACTCACCGGGGACTCTTATTTTGAAATGAAAAAAGACTTGGCCCTGTTACAATGCTCTATATTTTTTTTATCCCCTTTTCTCCCACTTAGTAGGTCCACATTGCAGAGGAGGAGTATCAGTTGGCCCCACAATGCTCCATTTTTTATATTTACCAACTTAAGCTTTTTACAGCCTATATTTATCATTATTCACAATATATGTTGGACACATAGTTGCATTTTCCTTTACATGCCCTCGCTTCATTTAAAAAAAAAAAAAACTGAATTATCAAAAGGAGTACGGAGGAATAAAAGAAACTATTGGGCACCAATAGTCCTATAAAGCAACTATCGGCACTGAGTAATTGGTAAAACCAATATCTGTCGACCTCTAGCTTATAGTGGTACACTGATCAGGAGATTCGAGGCCGATACCGATCTATGACTTTTTTTTAACGTGCCCTTTGCCACATTTTTGCAAGTTTTACACACAGTTAAATTACAGTTTAAAAACACGATGGTAAAAAGGTTCCATTTGAAAACATTTTTTCATAACATCACTGATCACCTGAACTAATGAACTTACATTTTAGTTACAACATATACTATTACATTTTTAAAATCCAAAGTTGTATTATTGAACATTAGTTAATGCACTATGAACTAGGGCTGCCCCCTGATAGTCGACTAACCATTTAACATTTCTAAATTCAAATTGCACTCCAAACGAAATGAAAAAGCAAATAAATAAACAAAGTGATAAAATAATAATAATAATAATAATAATAATAATATATATATATATATATATATATATATATATATGTAACCACCTTTCCATTTACTATTTAAATGCAGGTGGAAAATTACTTACACAAATGAAGACATAAAAACAATTATAAATGTACAAATAATAATTATAATGATGATAATAATCACTGAAATATAAATCATGGTTCAAGGTGAACATGTTTCTATTATTTTATATATTTTGTATTATTTTACAGGCTGCAGAGTTGCATTCACATTAAACTGCTCTGTGGAAATAAAGGGAACTGAACTCAAAGTACCTCCTGAGCTGCGATGTCTGAGGTCATTTGCAGCACTCAGTATTGACACTGTTCTTGCAAAATAAAAAAATTAAATAAAAAAATCAGAAGACAGAAACAAAGAAAGAGTAAGAACTGTTTACATGAGCGTATTCCTCGAGACTGCACATAGTTGGCTTTCTGTCATCTGTTCTTAATAATATAATAAAGTGTTTCTTTAAGCGTGTGTCTGTGAGTCTACGGGCAAATAATTGCAATATTAATTTGATAATAGTAATAGTCTAATAATAATAATTATTCAATACATGGAAAACGAGCCAAACATCAAAGACATCACTCTGATCACTCTGACTATCATTGATCCCCGAGATCATCATCTGGCGGCACAACCATAATGTGCATTTCTCTCCATAAATTAACAAAATGTTCAGAAAGCCTCTTGCTGGTTTTCCCGACACATTCAGAATAATTATGGCTTTTGCCGGTGTCACTGTGGCTCGCTTCGTGTGTGCGCTTGTAAAATGTATATTTTAAATGGTATTCAAAGCGCTTTGCACACATGCACTTTATATAGGTATGTTATTATTGAAGGACAATAAATCCACTTGACTTGAATCATTCACCCATTCATACATTCATACGCCAATGGCAGAGCTGCCATAAAAGGCGCTAGCCTGCCATCGGAAGCAACTTGGGGTTCAGTGTCTTGCCCATGTGGAGTCGTGTGGGCCAGGATTCGAACCACCAATCCTGCGATTAGTGGCCGACCCGCTCTACCAACTGAGCCACAGCCGCCCCAACAGGCTCATTATTATGGTTTAGTATTTCTCTGTAATATAGAACAGTGTTAGCAATGTTACTTATAACATTCTTTCTCAGACCTGGAACTCAAAACCATCCCCCCCCAGGAAAATCTTTGGTCAGGGGCAGCCCTACTATGAACTAACAATGAACAATTGTAATTTCTTACTACTTAACTTTTGCTTAAGTTGGTAAATATAAAAAAATTGAGCATTGTGGGGCCAACTGATACCAATTAACTAATATTACTACTATTAACTAATGGAACCTTTTTATAAAGTTACCAAAATTACATTAAAATCACATTCATTGTGAATTGATAACATTTGTTTTGAAACAGTAATGAATAGTTCTGTTGTCAATATCAAAAGTTCATTGCGACATACTGGTAAGCAGTAAAAACCATGAGAGCATCACACACAGCAGAGATATGTTCAAAAATACTGTTTATGGGATCGGCCTCCTGTGTCTTCATTGTGACACTACAATACATTTTAAATCCCTTTTCAGTAAATACCTCGCCGGCGCCTAGTGAAACCGGAAGTGGCTATGCGCACACTCTCTAAACCAGAAATCAAACATGATGTCTTGTGCAACTAGCCCATTAGTCGATTACTCATGCACATCCCTATACCATACCAGGGTAAAAGTGCTTGTCGATTAGCGCCACCTATTGTAAAGGCCTGAATGTACTAACAGCGATCATTCGCTTTAATGTGAAAGGGCCATTTGTAGGAGATTCGCTTCTCATTAGGGTTTCACCTCTGGTGTGCAAAAGCCTTTAGCAGAGACAGGTTTTTTCATACGCAAAAATTATAATAAGAATCGAAACCCAGCCCTACTATCTAATTACAAGATGGACAGCTGTATCTGTAAAGGCAGATTAAATCTTAAATTATATAGATTGATTTGCAACTCCATTTTTAAAAGGCCATTTCCTGGTTCCATGTTTTGATGCATGTTTTGATGTCAGGGGCTTCCTATTATAATTGCACTTTTGGAAATGTATTTGCTTGTTTAAGGTTTATTACATATTGGGTTTTGATTGGGGAAATGAATACAGATTAAAGCAATTCAATGTTTGTTTTTTATATTTCCAAATTGTGCCAATTCTGTACTATAATGCACAGTTGGATGATGAAAAAAGTAATATTTGCAGTTGTGAGCTGATTGAAATTCAACCCAAAGGAAACTTCAATATGAGCTTAGGCTATATGAAAAATGTGGTGATTTCCAAGAAACCCACTGACCAATATTTTTATTATTCGTTTTTCCTTTACTGCCAATTTGGAATGCCCAATTAACACTACTTAGCAGGTCCTTGTGGTGGCGCAATTACTCTCCTCAATCCAGGTGGCGGAGGACAAGTCTCAGTTGCCTCCGCTTTGGAGACCGCCAATCTGTGCATTTTATCACATGGCTTGTTGTGCATGGCACCGCAGAGACTCTGCATGTGGATGCTCATGCTACTCTACGTGATCAATGCACAACTTATCACATGCCCCATTGAGAGCGAGAACCACTAATCTCGACCACGTGGAGCATGATTAATTGATCAAAATGGATCTAACTGTGATGGACAGGAATGTGTCTAGAGAAGCTGTTTCTTCTGTACTAAAGCAGAAGAAACATGGCCTTGTTTCTTGTGACAATGTTTCTAAAATGGCACCACCCAATTTATTTACTTAAAAAGCCATATCATGGATTCCCTCAGACAAAAACAACTTAAGCCAACACCACACCCACAGAGATCAACCTTGAACTGCGCCTCTTCTTTATCATGAGAAACAAGACAAGAATTTAGTGAGTAGTAAGCAGCTCTATGATGTCATCGTGATCATATCCTGACAAGCAGCAAAGGGTCCGTTGAGCTAATCTTGTTGTGTTACTTCAGCATAGGCTATATCCTTGTCCATTACAAAGGTGCTAACATTTCATAACTGACCCAAATGCAACTATTCTTCTTGGATCAGTTTGTAGAAGACTTTTGTAGTTCACCAAAGAATTGGTTTTAAAAAATAAATAAGGGCACTACTTACAAGAGCATAACATATGTTGAAATGAAACACTATTGCAGCTCATATTCAGTGGTAGAATCTAATTGACCTGGATTTAAATCTTCAGCAATTTTCTGTGAAATACTAGTGTTATTTTGTTTAAATGTCATTATTATTTTTTGTATTTTAATTAGTGGTCAACTGATATGGTTTTTCAAATGTCGATGCCAATATCTAGAGCAGGGTTTCTCAAACAGAACCAAGGAAAAACACAGATTTGTGAAAACGATGACGTCATGCGCACATGTATTACGTGTTCAGTCTATAGGCATGAACTTTGAGAACTTCGTCCTTACCTCCAGTGCGAACACATCAACATTAGATCATCAGTTGGAGTGCTTAAAAAGGTGGCGTGGTTTATAGACCAGGATCACTTGTAGTAATAAAGCAACCTCATCATCCATCCAGACAAAATTGCTCGATGCTTTCGCCATCTTCACTGTTTGTATTCACTGCTCTGTGGAAGAATGCTTGTGCAGAGGCACGTAGTGTTTCTTTACAAAGTGACATTGCCAACTACTGGCCTGGCATGCATATAGCGTGTCACAGTAGATTAGTGCTCTGCTCTGTTATATGATACAACATGTTGTGAATGATTCTCAATATGTATGAGCGGTCAGACTATTGCATTCATTCAAAGTACGCAGCTCTTCCACACTAAGATTGCAGCCTTTAGCGGTTTAATAAATCACACTAGGAAATGTCACAATTTTAATTTGATGATTTGGCCATTTCAGTGTAAGGAGTAACAGAGCATGCACTCGTTTGTCAGTCACAATGTGCGCTGGAACTGGATTGAGTTGGTGCTTGGAACTATTGAACTTGGGGAATTTACAAACTTAACCTAGGGTGGGTAGAGTCACATGGGTTAACACCTCGTGGTCGCTATAATGTGGTGCGCTCTCGTGGGGCGCATGGGGAGTTGTGCGCGTATGCCGCGGTGAATAGCGTGAAGCCTCCACACGTGCTATGTCTCCACGGTAACATGCTCAACAAGCCACGTGATAAAATGCGCGGACAGACGGTCTCAGATGAGAAGGCAACTGAGATTCGTCCTCTGTCACCCGGATTGAGAAGAGTCACTACGCCACCACAAGGATTTAGACCGCATTGGGAATAGGGCATACCAAATTGGGGAGAGAAAAAAATTAATACAACTCTGACCTCCGAGACAAATGTAATTGTAAAGCCTATAGAGCAATAGAGAATTGAAATGTTAGATTTAACGTTTAATGTTAGAATTTATATTTTCTAACTTAACATTGCCCCTTAAATTCTTTGGCCACTTCATGAATAATTTATTTGATTTTATATAACTTATTTGAAAGAATTAAAAGAACAGTTTCATGTCCATCCTTGCATTTTCATCTGGTCGAGGTTAATAAGTGTTTTAGAAAGTAATTAGTTATGCACTTATTTTATAGACAGACTAATTAGTACAGCAATCTAATTACACTGTAGATGTAATTAATAATTTTTTTTTTTTTTTTTTAAGAGTAACTTACCCACACTGATTGTTGGTACTTTATATTGACATGAAGTCACTAGAGAACACTGGTAAACCATTTGAGATGTACCAACTTTATTTTACTACTTGTATGCCTAAAACTGTAAAACTGCCATGTATTAGGTACCTCAGTTATCATACAACAACCTATATTTATACATAGATAAGAACGACAACAGTCATTTCTGACAAACAAACCAAATGAAATATAAATTGGTAATTTTTGGTCAAATACTAATTCTCTCGTGTTCAAAAAGCGAAGTTTGAGAATTTACGAAACACACATTAAGAGCCATAAATAAACGAGTTTATTGATGAGGAAGCACAACTAGTTAGCAACCCCGGCTAACAGCAGCTAATGCTGCTGACTAACTCATCAACTCCAATTAGCAGACGAGCTAAATGACGAGACTGTCACACTTACTATCTTAACTACACAGAACTTTCTCCTCACACATGTAATATTGTTTCACCACTGTAATAGTATTGCTACAATATGCTTATACGAGTCGGAACAAGTTGACGTTTAAGTTATTTTAAGTTTGTAAAATCACTGTTTATCTCAACAGTCCAGTTGCTAGCACAGCTAATGTTAAGTCCACTGGACCAAAGCCAGCTAACACTAAAAAACGACCTTCAACCCACCATCAACATTACCCATTTATTTAGCAAAGCGACAATAAACATGATCACACTCTTACTATGTGTTGTATATTATTCATCTATTGCTGAAAGTGAAAGCGGCTAACACACACACACACACACACACACACACACACACACACACACACACACACACACACACACACACACACACACACACACACACACACACACACACTTTACTAGTGTGATAGCTTAGCTCGCTATCTGGCCCATCTTTACCTTTAGAAAACTTGAGACCAACTTGGACTCAAAACACTCTTAACACCCTCAAAACCACTTAAGCATCTCTTTATGAGAACTCACCGAGCAGATGAAGCTCTTAATATTCGTCTGAGGTGTCTTCACGCGTATAGATGTTGTTATTTAAGCCGGTATTTGTGTGTAAAAGTATCCCGGGGATCCCCTCTCTGTGTATATCTGTCCTACCCGCTGCCGCTCCGGTCGCCAAATAAAGATCCTCGCTGCTGCCTACACATGGACCCGAGTCAACGCAACGCGCATGCGCACGGGCGCAATGGTCAACATTAATGGTGGAAGAGCATCCTCTCGTTTTAATTTTGACCCCATTCTCACCCTTATAAATATTTACCATGGTAACCATAGTTTCCACCAAATACCTTAGTTACTACTGTTATTGTTGCTACAATAGAGCTGTGCTAACTTGGTATTAGCCACCACAACGTAAACAAAATGACAGAAAGATTTTGAATTATTTCAGGTTTCTGTAACGATGTACAATCTTGAATGTGCATATGTTTTATGCATATATTTATAAAATACATACATAACTATGTTTATACCCATGAAACACTCTGAAAACTCTGACACGGTTTGAAAGAGTTCCCACATTTATGTATCGTGGTTTTACAGTACAAACATAACTGTAATACTGTAATAACTATGGAATTTTGGCAGAAACTATACATTTACAAATTATCTATGGATGAAATGGACAGAAAATCAACCCAAAGTTAATTTCTTTCTTTCTGAAATACAAAATTATTTCATTAAATACAATTTTGTAAAGCACTGAGGACTGTTAGACTATTTAAATATAATTTTGCATTTATATGATTTTGTAGATATACTATCTGTGTATGATTTATGTGCTTTATTTGCACATTTACTTTTTTCAGATTTTGAGTTAAAATTTAGGCCTATATTTTATACAACATGCGAAAATATTGCAGAATTTTTTTTCACCATTTAATCGTTTTCTTCCAGTTCACTTATCAAGTTTTGTGGTCTGACAAATGAGATCTTTAAAGTAGTGAATTTTTTTTTATTTAGTATAAATTAATATGAGGTCATTAAAGAGATAGTTCAAATAATTTACTCACCCATCATGCCATCCCAGAAGTGTGTGACTTTCTTTCTTCTACTGAACACAATCAAAGATTTTTAGAAGAATATTTCAACCCTGTATGTCCATACAATGCAAGTGAATGGGTACCAGAACTATGAAGCCCTGAAAAGCATGTAAAGGCAGCATAAAAGTAATCCATAAAACTCCAGTGGTATAATCCATGTCTTCAGAAGTGATATGATAGGTGTGGGTGAGAAACAAATCAATATTAAGTCTTTTTTTTTTTTACTATAAATTCTTCTCCCTTCCCAGTAGGTGGCAATAAGCAGGAAGAATGCAAATCGCCAAAAACGAAAGAAGAAAAGTGAAAGTGAAGATTGATGGTAAAAATGGCCATAAACATTACACTTTCTCTCAACCAAACCTATCATATCGCTTCAGAGGATATAGATTTAACCACTGGAGTCTTATGGATTACTTTTATGCTGCTTTTATGTGCTTTTCTGAGCTTCAAAATCTTGAGACCCATTCACTTGCATTGTGAGGAAATACAGAGCTGAAATATTCTTCTACAAATCTCTGTTTGTGTTCTACAAAAGAGAGAAAGTTATGTACATCTATGGCATGATGGTGAGTAAATGATTAGAGAATTTTCATTTTTGGATGAACTATTCCTTTAAAAAGTATGTATAATAATTCTACAAGAAAATTGTTAAACTTGTTTAAAATAGTTTTCGATGGAATGCAGCATGTCATTGCTTGAAATGTCATGTCAACTACTCATAAGCACCCTTTCCCATGCTGACAACAAAGTATGTTTACAATCTGTAGTAATAACTGTCTTATGTGCACTATGAAGTCTTCCTACAGGTGGCGCTCCACGGCTCAAAAAAAACAAATTCAAATTCCAGCCATTATTTGTATTATTTATGATATTTCCACTCTAAATAATGTATTCCTTTACAAAAAAATTTATTCCAATGATTTGTTCCTGATGTAGAAATAATAATCCGCCACAGAAATCTCTATAAATGTATTTTTATAAAATTCGTTTTCAAGCATCACATACGACTCTGATTGGTCCATCTAGACCAGGACTGAGAAAAGTAACGTATACCACGTGACGTCGCTGTCAACACAAACTTAATCTCACTGTATTTACATTATTACCGCAAAATATCTTTAAACCCATGAATATTATAATCTTAAACGAGTTCCATAAATTTACCTAGTCCGTCAGCGTTTTCAATTTGTTTACGTTTGTTTTGATCACGGCGACTATGATTGTGACACAAGTAAAGCTCAGGATCAGGATGCAGTTCCGTGGGTTTTTTATTCACAAAATGAAAGGAACACACATAAACTGTCTTCGGAGGACTTTTTAATTTCAGAGCCACAAGCCAGGCTTGTTTTCTTTCCTCATTCCTCGGCATGGTGTAACGCGAACGGCGCTGGGCATGGACATCCATTCCTAATCTTTTGGTGCTCAGTACATACAATTTCTTGGAAACTCTTCAGTTTTTTCGAGCTTTTGTAGCAGCCAGAAACCGCACAGGTGAACCCGGAGCTCATTTTACTCTCTGACACTTCGGATTCGCCGTTTGCGAATGTGACGAATGGATATTAGAGGGACCGGAAGCAGAACACCGGCAAAGGGAAATAGGCTATGTCACGGATATTCGTTTTCTTTTCTTTTTTTATTAAACCTTATTTGATTTTGTATAAGAACATATAGGAAAAGAGCAAATGCATATGTTAATATAGTAATTTAGAAGGTGACAATGATAAATAAAAAATAGGGCATTTAAATACACACAAACAAGTTTGGAATATTTTACTCTTATGGAAAGAAATTGGTACTTTTATTCACCAAAGTGGCATTCAACTGATCAAAGTGTATTATAGTCAGGACATTAATAACGTGAAACTCTATTACAATTTGAAAAAAGAAAAAAAAGTGTTCAGAATTTCTTAAACTACTTCAAAGAGTTCTCATCAAACAATCCTCCAGATGCAGCAGAAACAGTTTTGCAGTTCTTGTTATTCCAGCTGTCAGTTTATCCAGATACTCAGGTGACATTTCACCCCACGCTTCCTGTAACACTTGCCATAGATGTGGCTGTCTTGTCGGGCAATTTTCACACACCTTACAGTCTAGCTGATCCCACAAAAGCTCAATGGGGTTAAGATCCATAACACTCTTTTCCAATTATCTGTTGTCTAATGTCTGTGTTTCTTTGCCCACTCTAACCTTTTCTTTTGTTTTTCCAAAAGTGTCTTTTTCTTTGCAATTCTTCCCATAAGGCTGCACCCCTGAGTCTTCTCTTTACTGTTGTACATGAAACTGGTGTTGAGCGGGTAGAATTCAATGAAGCTGTCAGCGGAGGACATGTGATGAATCTATTTCTCAAACTATAGACTCTGATGTACTTGTCCTCTTGTTTAGTTGTACATCTGGCCTTCCACATCTCTTTCTGTCCTTGTTAGAGCCAGTTGTCTTTTGAAGACTGTAGTGTACAGCTTTGTATGAAATCTTCAGTTTTTTTTGGCAATTTCAAACATTGATTCATTCCTCAAAACAATGATTGACGAGTTTCTTGAGAAAGCTGTTTGTTTTTAGCCATTTTCTACCTAATATTGACTTTAAGACATGCCAGTCTATTGCATACTGTGGCAACTCAAAAACAAACACAAAAACAACGTTAAGCTTCATTTAACGAACCAAATAGCTTTCAGCTGTGTTTGATATAGGCCTTTCTAGATTTGATCAAAAATGTATTTTTTCAAATAGTGATGGTGCTGCTTTTTTCATCAGTAATGTCCCGACTATACTTTGTGATCAGATGAATGCCACTTTGGTGAATTAAAGTACCAATTTCCTTCAGAAACAGCAAAATCTTTACATTATTCCAAAGTTTTGGCCGCTAGTGTATATCTTTCTAATAAGGCTACAGCATTATTTTATAAACAACACACAATTTAAACTATAAAGAAACTTTTCAGGCTAGAAGTCTTATGCATTTAGAGTTGTTTACCTCTTGTTTGTCAATAGCAGTTAAACATTAGAAGTTTTGGCATATTTGTACCATTTTTGGATTGTATAAAATTATGAATAAGATGATGAATAAAAAATCTAAGCTGTTTAACTTCAGCATCATCTTCATCTGAAGTCATCGTTTGGTAGAATGCTGAGAATTCACAGGGAAGTGGCGACATCTGCTGGTTGCTTTGATGTAGAGCAAATCAATTGTCACTTAAAAGATCTATACGAGGTGGATTCTTTCAAGCTTACTGTACAAAATCACTACTATTAGTAATATATAAGTATACTATATATCCAGACCAAAAATTTCAATTAGGCTTCTTAACCTATATTTTAAAGGGATAGTTCACCCAAAAATGATAATTCTCATCATTTATTCACCCTCATGCCAACCCAGGTGTATGACTTTCTTTTTTTCTGCAGAACACAAACAAATATTTTTTGAATAACATCTCAGCTCCATACAATGCAGAACTTTGAAGCTCCAAAAAGCACATAAAGAGAGCATAAAATGAATCCATAATACGGTTAAATCCATGTCTTCAGAAGTGATATTATAGATGTGGTTGAGAAATAGATCCTTTTCAAGTCCTTTTTAACTATAAATTGCACAAAGAATGCAAATCACCAAAAACAAAAGAAGAATCGTGTGAAAGTGAAAGTGGAGATTTACAGTAATAAAGGACTTGAACACTGATCTGTTTCTCATCGGTGCTCATCATATCGCTTCTGAAGACATGGATTTAACCACTGGAATCGTTTAGATTACTTCTACACTGTCTTTACGTGATTTTTGGAGCTTCAAAGTTTTTTGTGTTCAGCAGAAAAAAGAAAGTCATACACATCTAGAGTGTCATGAGGGTGAGTAAATGATGAGAGAATTTACATTTTTGGGTGAACTATTTTTTGAAGTAACATATTATGTAGCATGTTCATTTTATTAATTTAAGTTAAATATAATTATAGTAATTATAAAAGAA
Organism: Xyrauchen texanus; assembly: GCF_025860055.1. Classification (NCBI taxonomy): domain Eukaryota; kingdom Metazoa; phylum Chordata; class Actinopteri; order Cypriniformes; family Catostomidae; genus Xyrauchen; species Xyrauchen texanus. The sequence goes on from NC_068325.1 coordinate 13,999,873, forward strand.
ATTATATATACATTATAATTAAATGAGTCAATTATTATAACTGGCAACTAATTTATTCATTAATAAACATGCCTTTTTGTTAATCACACACGAGAGATGTGAGTAAATATGGGCCTGTGTTTTAAAGTGAATGGTATAAAACATCAACCAGCATCTAGATTAATGTTATAATCTTAAGCTAACTTTACCAATTATTACCCTACATTTTTGAAAGAAAAAAAAAGAATAACAATAATGACAAAAAGAAAATTTTTCCAAAGTGTGGAGTTCCTCTAACATCACAGTCTGACCACTAGAGGGAAGCAAAGACTAAGGTATCCTTAAAATGAGCCACAAAGAGTACTTTTACACAATTTGTTGAGGAATGTGATGAATGAGTCTGATCATTTATCGTTGAAAAATTGGGTTTGTTTTCAGCCAACATCAACACATTACAACATCATACGTTTGGTTTTTTTATTATTCGTTTTTGCTCTAAAAGAACACTATATGATAGACGTCACTGAGTCAGTTTGGCCTCTGCCACTAGGTGTCAGTATTATACACTAATTTAATATTAGATTCTGGCCTGAACTTGACCTTGACCGAGCAATAGAAGTGTCCTTTCACACATTGTAACTTAAAGGAATTCAATACAAGTGAATTCCTTACAGGGTTCAATACAAGTGAAGCTGAACCGACAGCATTTGTGGCGTAATACGATTACCACAAAAATAATTTCGACTTGTCCCTCCTTTTGTTTAGAAAAGGCAATAATCTGGGTTGCAGTGAGGCACTTACATTGGAAGTGAATGGGGCCAATCCATAAACATTCAAATACTCACTGTTTCAAAAGTATAACCGCAAATGTAATGTGTGCGTTAACATGATTTCAGTGTAATAAAATCACTTACAAACCTATTCTGTGTGAAGTTATAGTCAATTTTATAACTTTGTTGCAATGATGATGTAATGTCAACAAACCCTAAAACGACAGTGAAAAATTATGATATAAACAACTTTGCAGATCAAATAATACATACATTTTAACAGAAGAATTAATGTAAGTGCTTTTATAAAATTATCACATTCACATATTATCTTCACATTCCTGTCTTTAAACCCTCCAAAAATGGCCCCATTCACTTCCATTGTAAGTGCCTCACTGTAACACCTATTTTTGCTTCTATTTTTATTTTTATTTTTATTTTTAAAGAAAACAAGGGACGAGTCAAAATTATTTTTATGGTAAAACATTGAGCTTAACTTGTATTGAACCCGGAATATTCCTTTAAAATACATAAATAAATAACTGGTGTTTATATGTCTACAACATCCTTACAGTTTGTTGGAGGGTCAGTGTAAGCTCGCCATTAAAATACGATAAAATCAAAGATACTTTTTGATTGTGTCCTTTTTCAGAACTTTTTTTTTTTTTGACATTTTACTTTCGCTAATAAATAGATAATTTGCTACTTGTTGATTGGGGACGTTGTAAAAGGCTTTGAGGCATTTTATTTATATTTGGCGGGAAATAAAACGCGGCGGACTAACAGAATCTTCAATGGGTTGTACTGATGGTTAAATTGGTATAGTTTGAAACACAGAAAAACATAATACATAAATAAATATGTTGCATATATATCATTCACAACCTCGTTTTCATTTCCGTCAAAAAAACAAAAACAAATAAATATGGCGCTATGTACCTGGCATCAGCTTCAGGCCTGTGCAAAAAGACAAGACGCTCGAAAACACAAAATCTATGGCTTCCTACTGCTCAAAAACAAATGTGGTTTTGCTGTTAAGCGACATACCATTAAAGCCGTTTGGCAGCTTCACAAGCATCGCCTCAGTGGTGCCGCCATAAAGGTCCCCACATTAAAAGACCTCTACGAGACCTTATGAAATGGCGCGAAATGCCTCGTGACCCTCGCAAGTAAAACTGCAAAGGGATATTTCAAAAAACAAACCCCAAATTAATAACACAGGACAAATGGCATTTTCAGAGGAAAAACCTCTTCATTTTACGCAGCCCATATTTTCACACACTTAGCCGCTAACCTACATACCCCTGTTTTTGCTTTTGCTAGGTTTCCACAGTCTTGTTAATTTTATATGAAAGAGCATATTGCCACTTATCAGCGGGTGGTGCTGGAAGAGTGTTTAGGGTCAAGGTATTACTGAACCGTGATTGGTTCTTCCATTAAAACAAGCCTGCAGCCTGAGTTTCCTCTCAGCCAATCAGATGAACCCATTCTGCTGAATTAAAGCCACCAAATAGAGTGACCCTTCCTGTACAATGTGAAAATTATAGACTGGGTTTCTAGAAAATGAATTGCATGATGTATTAAAAAGACACAGGCAAAGAGAATAAACAAAAATAGGGTTTTATTTAGAAAAATGTTTTTTTTTTTTTAATCCAAAAAAAGTAAATGTTTCTTATAGTCAAAATTGAAATATGTTCTCTTCATGAATAGCAAACATAGAAACTATACCATGAAACAATAATTGAATCATACATTTAAATGTCAAAATATCTCTATTTGTAAGCATTGGTAAATATATTAGGTATTGTGAATTAACAATGAACAATTTATTTTTTCAGCATTTGCAAATTATCTTACATTGTTAGATCATGCTATACTTCATAATGCTTGAACTAATGCTTACATATACAACTTTCATTAGTTTACCAAGAGTAAAATTACCTACAAAATTAGTGTTGTGTTCATTTTTGTTCGTGTTAACTAAAGTTAATGAATGCAACCTTATTGTAAAGTGTCCCCATCTGATATTTTCAAGCTTTCATTACAGATGAAAGTAAATTAAATATTTATTATCATCAATTTAAGGGTGGTCTAAATGCAACATTTTCCTTACATCCTGAATTATCATTTGCACTTTTAGTCAATAAAAGGTTAATTGAATTTCTTCCAATTTATTAGAAATTGTGTTTCCTTGTGTTGTGCATAAATAAAATCTAGTTACTAATTTATTTCTAACACCTATGTATTGACATGCTATAGTGATCAGATCTCTCAGAAATACATGGGTGTCCCCCAACTGCATTTATGAAGAGAGCTATACAGAAACATGTATGTATATGAACCCAAGGGGTCTGACTGGTTTTGCATTTAAAAAGACGGGGTCCTGTGAAAGTTCTGCTCCCTGTGTGTGAATTCAATGGCTCCACCATGGTTAGCATGACAAACTGCTCTTCAAGTTCACAGAGTAACTCCCCACCACCCCCCACCACAAACACAGCCTGATGACCCCCTCCTCATGTCTATTTCAGGCAAGACAAAGGGCACCTTCTCACATTCTTAAGCATTTTAATAATGTGAACTGGTTAGAATGAAATCTTTTTTAAGATAATGGGTTTGGTTGAACAGAATTTTTAAACATTGTTTTTGAATGAAAAAGAGGCACCTTATATGACAATGCATATGCAAATGAAATTGATCTGCAACACCAGATATCCATTTATAAAGATGAAATGAGTATTGTGAATCTTTATTTATTTTTTTTACTTACTGTTGTCATAAAGGTATATTTCAAAATACTACTTTAAAATATGCAGATGTTATTAATATAATATAATATAATATAATATAATAAATAGCCCATTTCCTTCCAGATCTTCGTCTTCGTCTTATTATTAATGATTTTCAGAGTTCGAAGTTTACATGACCACTCTGGATTCTTATTTTTTTTATATTTATAATGATTATTATTATTGTTCAATATTTACATATTTGTCCTGGTGCATACAGTACATGATGCATTCAGTTAATATTTCATATTTTAATAATTTCAGCCAAATTTCACATCCCATTTCTTCTTATTTATTTTTTAGATGTGTTTGACAGCACTGCACCCTTTATTTCATTTCATTTATTGTACATAATATTTTTTTTCTTTCTTTTTTTCCCAACTGTTTAGATTTGAATTTGAAATGATGCAATAATAGGAATTATAATCATCAATAGTTCATTAAACGACCACACAGATGTGATTAACACAACAATGACCACAACAAAATATAATAATATCATTTTAACAGTAAACGTGATTTACTTAAATCTTTGTTTAAATTCAGGTGTGTATACTGTATGTTAAGGCTTGTTAGAAAGAAACATTTTATAATTTTAAAACATAAGATAACACAAGATAATAAATGTATTATTATTTACAGTCAACATTAATTTGAAAACACTTTACAATAAGTTGTGTTCATTAACACGAGTTACAGATACTGAAAAATACTTCAACAGCACAAATTAATCTTGATATTTGTTAATTTCATCATAATATTTTTCATGAAAAGTTGTATATGTTAACATTAGTTAATGCATTATGAACTAACATGAACAAAGGTATTTTAATAAATAGCCAACAAAGATGAGTAAATGCTATAAAAAAAACCTCCTTGTTAATTGTTTGTTCATGATATTTAATGCATTTAATAATATTAACAAATACAACCATATTGTAACGTGTTACAGAGAAATAATTTGCTACAAAATCGTTGATAAAAAATAATAAAAAGTTTACCTCTGAACTCAAAGTAATATAACAGACCAATATGTTACAATTGGTCAATTTAACCATTTTAAAATGAAAAAAAAAAAGTGTAACATTTTACAGGATCTTCACAGGATATTTTTGCAGGTAAATGCACATTCTGTATGTTCTACTTTCCATTCATTACACAAATGAATACCAATTAAGAATCCATTAAAATGACACTTTTCACTCTTTGTGTTCATGTTTTATTGTACAGTGTTGCTTTTTGTAGACATGACTAAACGATTACTTTTCTTTCCTTTTATGTTGTAAGAAATCTGAATGTCACACAACCGCACCAACAGCTAGACGCTCTAGCAAGAGGATGTATGAATTCATGGCCACATTCCCTCCTCACCTCTCATGGCAAAGACAATGAACGTCTTGGCAGACCACCAAGGGCTGTTTAACAGGAGCTGCTCGGCCAGAGTTTGAGCCCTGTCTTTGGGAAGAGGAGGGGGTGAACAGGGAGGGTGAGAGCTGCCACCCTAATCTCTAAGAAAGAGGCTTGTTGTGTGTGGGTTTATCCCGTTGAGAGTAAGGGAATCTGCCATGCTCAGTAAGCATGTATATCAGACCATCTCATGGCTCGCTGGACGCTCCATGGGTGGCCCCTCCTGGTCAATACCACCCTAGTCTCTGCCGGACCAGCCCAGAATGGGCTAATCTCTCCCTTTCGCTTTCTTTCAGGCCAAAGTCTGGCCTCCCAGTGGCTGAGTCACGGCCCTGATCCCAGGTCAGGTAGTGTGAGAGAGAGGCCGGATGACCAGGAGGATTGGAAAGGGTTTTGAGATCGCTTGAGCTGACAGTTAAAGGAAAACAATAGGAAGTGGGATTGCCACCAAAGAGGGCTGATGTTTGTGTGCATGTGTGTGTGGGTCAGGTTTTGCCTAGATTTCTCCACAATGATAGGAAAATGTAAATTCAGCTACATGAGGTCAATGGTGCCCACAAGGAAAACGGCTTAAAGGAATATTTCGGGTTCAATACAAGTTAAGCTCAATCGACAGCATTTGTGCATTATATTGTGCAATATATCCAATTTTATAACTTCATTGGCATGACGATGTAATCTCAATAAATCACAAAACCTTTTTTTTTAGTTGAATAAAAAATACACAGAAAACAATGGAAGTTCTTTTTCAGCATTTATTCAAACACTTATGAATTGTTTATTACAAGGCAATGAGGCAGCCACAGTTTACAACAGTAAACAAAAGTTTGTAAATGTAATATTATTAACCTGATTTCATGACATGTAATTCAATTATGAGATGCTCCCAACAATCATAATAGGATTTTTCCAAAGCTTAACCCCTAACCAAAACCTAAACATGACCATAAATTTAATAGGAAAATCCTTGTTGTGTATCACGGAAGAAAACATGGGGTTTGGAACGAGTCAAAGAAAGCAAATACGATTGATTAGTCGTAGCTTTTCGTACAATAACTTACGGTTTTGCCATCTCATACAAATTATTACTAGTTGTCATGAGACTATGCTGATATTATTGTAATTTTCTTACAAGGTAAAATACAAGTAAATAATAAAAATCGCTATGATTAAATTGTCAGATTCAGTTAATGGAATTAAATACTTAACTTACCCTTTAATTGTCCAAAAATACTTACCTAATAGATGAGGCCCTAAAAAATAAAAATAAAAGTATATAACACTCAAGCAATAACTAAAAAGCAATCATATACAGTCAAGTAATAAAGAAAAACCTGTAAAGAAAGAAAGAAGGAAAAGAAAGAAAGAAAAAGAGAGAAAGAAAGAATTTCTTCTGAATGGTCTGTGATGGTCCAGGGTTAAAGGAAAAACTCGTTCAGCTTTGGTCGGCATCTCTTGTGTTATTAAAGAACCTGAAAGAACAAAAAACATGACAGAATTAGTGACACTTTAGAGGCAAAGTAGATTTTAGCAGAGATTAAGGAATAATTTAAGACATGGATCTTTAAAACGCAACATTTCACTGCCATTGACTGTACATAGTCTGAACGAGGTGTGGCTTGAGCACAGCGGTGGACGGGAAAGGGAGGGGGGGTTAGAATTGACTGAGAGCACACGGATGCTGGGATGACCAACATCACGTGTATGGCGATGACGTTGTGTATGTGTTACCCCTACGCCATAGCATATGCATGTGTGTGTCTGTGTGTTTACCAGCAGGCAGGTTGAAGGGGCGGGGAAGCAGACTTTATCAGCCATGATGTTTGACCTCGAGCCTAAAGCCATACAGGGGTCAGAGGAAGCACTGTCTGGGCACTGGATTTGACCCTTAGGCTGTGGGGGTGGGGGTGCTTGTTGGTTCCAGTCTAGGCTCTTTAATATAACCTCTGGGGATTCAGGGGCAGACAGCTCAAAGACTGACCCTGCTTAATCATCAGTGCGCAACTTCTTGTATGTCTGCTTGGTCATGGTACAAGCTCTGGCGAAGGGCTACGGTGTAATGTAAATGAAATGTGGCGGCCAGAATGTCTTGGCGCCTATTTTTAGTGACACTTCCGTCTCCAATAGCAAAATAATGCAGTGAACACAAAAATAATTTGGTCTCTGTTGTATAAAAATGCCACTGTTTGAGTGATTGAGTGCATTACATCAAATATATGTACATGCAAACATGTAAGCAGTGTATCTCTGAAGAACATGTACTGTAGTATAAGGCCACTTAATTTCACTATGTTTACACCTCTCAACAACACTGGAACAGCATTTTCCACCACCGAAAACAGAGCGGAAACGCTCAAGATTACAGCATACTTTGGAAAAAATGACATTAGGAAACTGAAAATGGAGATCTCAAACGAATACAGATTATTGTGGATGTGGCCTGAGATTCATCAAAATGAACTAAAAACAAGCAAGACATTGTCTGTAACTGCACATGTGTGACTGAATGTTTAAACATCAATAAAAGCAACCCATCTTTTTACTGTGGAACAAGAAGATCTTAAAAGCAGCAGACAACGGTTGAAGCAAACCAAAGATGAACAGAGTAACATACAGTATACGATTTAATTTTATAAATGTTTACGCAAACAAATACACAAAGAAAGAAATAAAAACCCCTTTTAAAAAATGCTTAAATAAAGTATTTGGCTGGAACAATTGCTATTTAATACAAATTTGCAAACTATGACAATGTGCAAGACTTAAATTTTAAGTTTTAAACCAACCATACCAAAAAATTTTAATACTGAAAGCGTCTTTGCGTTAGCTAGATGCAGCGCAACAAATGCAGGTGTCTTGAGACACATTTTCTTTTTTTTGCTCCCAATTTGAAATGTCCAATTCCTACAACATAGTAGGTCCCCCTTCCCCTTGAGACACATTTTTAACAGCAGAAGTTATTTTTAACTTGACACAGCATACAAAAAATGTGGCATTCCTTGTGATATACAAACGTGATGCAGCACCACAAGCACAGTTCTCTTGAGACAAGTTCTTCTTAATTTCACACACATGTAAAAAAAGCTACGTTGGACTATCAACAAACAGTGGATCAGCTAGCTAGCATGATGCTAGGCAAGCAAACGTGGAATGTTTTAGACTACAAACAAATTATGGATCAGCTAGCTAGCATGTTGCTAGGCTAGCAACCATAAGGAGCATGTTGGACTACAAACAAACAGTGGATCAGCTAGCTAGCATGTTGCTAGACTAGCAACCATAAGGAGCTTGTTGGACTATGAACAAGAAGTGGATCAGCTAACTAGCATAATGCTAGGCTAGCAACCGTAAGGAGCATGTTGGACTATTAAAAAAAAGTGGATAAGCTAGCTAGCATAATCCTTGGCCATCAGTAATGGGGAGTATGTTGAACTATAAACAAACAGTGGATCAGCTAGCTAGCATGATACTAGGCTAGCAATCATAGGAATCATGTTGGACTATAAAAAACAGAGGATCAGCTTGTTAGCATGATGCTAGGCTAGCAACCATAGGAAGCTTGTTGGACTATAAACAAACAGTAGATAAGATATCTAGCATTTGACGCTATACCAGCAAACGTAGGGACCGTGTTGGACTATAAACAAACAAATGATCTGCTAGCTAGCATGATGCTTGGCTGTCAACCATAAGGAGCATGTTGGACTATAAACAAACAGTGGATCAGATAGCTAGCATGATGCTAGGCTAGCAACCATAAGGAGCTTGTTGGGATGAGATATTACCCCATCACTTGCTGTTGGGAGACAGATTTAATGTGCTCAGTGTTTGGCTAGGGTGGGGGTGGTTGGGGTGCCGGAATTGCCTGTCTGGGACCCCCCTCAATTGAAGCCGTCAAAAAGAGAGTGAATGTGCCTACGAGCACAGGGGGTGGGATATTTTTTATATTTGTAGGGGGTGGTGGTGGCTAGTCCTTCATTCAGTCCTGTCTGATGTACCATTAAGATTTGAGCCCAGGACCAGAGGGTGAGGAGGGGTAGAGTTGGTTAACCCCCCCGGTAGACTTCTGCTACAGCCCCTGGGTCCTATTATTTGAGGCAAGCTGTTGGCTGCATACTAATTCTGCATCACTCAGTCATGAATTGGGGCTCGACGAAGAGCACAGTGTTTGAAATATAGGTGGTGCAGAAGGGAGACACTGTATAGAAGGATAGTAGCATATGCTTGCTAAAGATAAAGCCGCTCGCACTGGCAAATGTCCAGTGCATTGAAAAATGGGGTTTTACAGTTTTGTTTGGTTAACCCAGCTTGCTAACTGGTTAGTTGCAGTGTTCTGAGGGAAAGGGGGAGGGGCTAGGAATCATGCAGCTAATGCCATTTCCACACTAATCAGGTTTCATTTGAAAACATCGTTTTCAGATTCCTAATGACATCATTTTACAATGTATGTGGTAATAAAGAGAGCGTTTTCTAAACACTCTTAATTGTGTTTTCAAACAAAAACCTACTAGTGTGGACGTGACCCAAGATGAACAGCGTGGTGAACTGTAGTTTTTCACTTTCAATTTATTTTGACCTTTTTGCCACTTTTAGCGATAGAGAGAAAGGAAAATTATAGGCAGAGGACGCAAAATGGTATTGGGGCATGTTGTGAGCCAAAGTTGAACTTGGTCACCCACATGAGCGCCACAGTTTAATGTGTCAGTGCATACACTAACGACTAGGTCACATTCTAGTATTCATTCTTAATTTTAATTAATTTTTTTTTTTTTTTAACTTCCAAATAATTTTAATTGTACAATATTTAATTTTAATGAATGTATTTTTTTTAACTAAATAAATATTAAATAAAATGTTTAATATATATAAATGTAAAAAGTGTAATAATATTTTTATTAATATTTAAAATGTTTTACATATTTTATTTTATTAATTTAAAACACATTATATATATTTAAAAAAAAATACATTTTATATTTATGTATTTAGTATTTTATGTATAGTATGTATTTAAATAATACGGTTATTGTAAAGACTTTCTTCTGAGGATATTATCATGGTATACGCAAGCTATGTGTTGTTGAAAACTGAAGAATGGCTTTTCTGTGGCCTTTCTCTGGCATCAGACCCAAGCTTAAGAGAATTTTACTTTATCCCACAGTTTAGGGTGACTGTCATAGCCGGCCTATTTTTTTTCTCCAAGCCTAGAGTTTTGTGTCCAACCAACAAAGATGTTGGTTGAAATCTTACATTACATTGGAATACATGCCATTGGATCACAGTGTGCTTGTATCAGGTTATTCTGCCGGGCTATAAATTACCATGACCAGGGTGTGAATGGGATACATCTGACAAGGCCAGTGGAGAAAAGGGCTCAATCCCCAAAGGGGCCATTCTCCCCATAAAGTGTGGGGGAGGGGGATTCATACAGGGCTTTGTTCCCCTGTTTAACTCTTCTTTATGGACTCAGCAAAACAAACTTGAACCCTCATCCTTACAGCCAGAACAAAGAAGAAAAAGGAAAAATAGATAGATAGATAGATAGATACATAGATAGATAGATAGATAGATAGATAGATAGATAGATAGATAGATAGATAGATAGATCTGCGCTATTCGCAATGCAGTATTAAAATTCATATAAACTGACTTATTTCATTTCAGAAGACACTGGGATGTCAGTAAAGCCTTAAACTCAGAGTCATGTGACAAAACAACATGTCGCCGACCACAGCAGAGTTTGTCATTGGGAAAAACTCCAACAAAACTACATCTGGTAAGAAACCTTACTATGTTTTTACATCAAAATCTGTTTGAATAAAAAGATTAAAGTCTCTAGTTTCATCCGATATGCCATTGTTTTTTAAAATTTGAGTGATTTATATCAAAACGCCATGCTGCTAAACAAAATGCACACTAATGTATACTTTGGTAAAAAATTATTCTTAGAAATCCAATATTTACCGTGCATTATCAAATGGAGAATTAATGGGTTCATCCAAAAGCTGAAATATTTAGCTTACAGAGGCTTTATAAGGTGCATTACGAACTGTTCTAAGACCAGTGCAGACACACAGCACACTGGAGGTGTGAAGTCATTCACTGAACAGGGAGCAAGGAAGCATCCTATGATGCATTCACTGCTAAAATCCAACCAAAAGTTCAGTTTCAGGCTGTAGATGATGTTTGAACCTCTCAACATGTTTGGCAGACATGGGACAATGGTAATCAGTACATAGATTCAGAATTTATAATGTATAATTTTATTTTAACATGGTTGGCAGTGATTGGATGATGCTGGCCTTTACTTTGAATCAGAATTAATTCTGCTAATTTCTGATGTAATGTCTGTAATGTCTCAAAAACATGAATAACCAACACTCCTGGAAACATAATAAACAATTTGATAAAAAAAAAAATCGGACTTTCTATGGTATTATTTAAAATTTCACAACTTGGTCCCGCTGTCCACATATGTTGCCATCAATTTTTAGAAAAACCATTTGCTCTAGAATTTTGTTTTTGTTTTTTTTGCATGTTTATTAGGTGCTATTAGTTACAAATCAAAACATTAAATGAAAAATGCACATAGCAGTCACCCTCGGTCTCAGGAGGTTGAAGACAGCTAAAATATAAAATACATGTCCATCCATCCATCCATCGTCAACCGCTTATCCTGTGTACAGGGTCGCGGGGGGCTGGAGCCTATCCCAGCTAACATTGGGCGAAAGGCGGGGGACACCCTGGACAGGTCGCCAGTCCATCACAGATAAAATACATGTATTATGGTATATTTTACTGCAATTAAGAGAACCAACATCGTTTTAGTTTATTGAACATCTAAACTATACTGTCATGTTCACATCTCCCAGACTCTGAATATCAGACACAATCAAAACAAGCACACAAAAATTCGCATTTCTGTCATAAAATGGAGTCCGAGATATTTCGATTTCACTGCTGTCAGACACAGTTGAATGAAAATTAAACAAATGACCATAAACTTGGGGTGAATCATGACCACGATGTTCTAGGAGACAGAGCATTGCAAATAGTCATGGCCACATGACATCACTCTCTTCTGTGCTTAAAGTCCACGGCTGCCTTCTGAGCACACAGTAAGTCACAGAGTACCCTCCCTCTCCTGTCTCCCTCAACCAACAAGAGGACCCCTGGATACTTTCTTTAGACTGTCTGCAATGTGCCTGACTGAAATGCAAAATATGTGGGGATAACAGGGTTGACGTATCGGGACGCAAACATAAAAATTCATTATTCACTGTGGATTACAGAGCATTAAATTAATCTAATTACCTTCAGTTCCGACTTATGGAGGTTTAAGTGACCAACAATTTTCTTCTCATTATCTAACACTGGAAAGTGCCCCATTTTTACAGACACCTTTATCCCGGTACACAAGATCCAGTGAAGCTGGTGGTCTCCCTTTATGTCTTCATCTGAATACATTTACATGCAAATTGTGCTTCGTGGGAGACACTAAGCACCGTTGAGAATTTGCCGAGCAAGACAGTGTCCAAAAAATCATAATGTGTGAGCGGATCAGACACCGTCTCGACTGATTCAGCCATTTATTTACCACAGTGTCATGATCCTAACATAATCGCATCATTTCATAATCATAACAGAGCGTTCCAGATGGGAAAATAGCTACTAAGCAGGACAGGATATGGAGATTGCAGTAGAATATAATAGAACGCTTAAGTCGTTCGATTTTCATTGAAGAATAAACACAGATTTATGCTTGAATCTGGAATGTATCCATACACATAAACACATTTGTAAGGGGGTTAAAGGGAAAGGAGGAGGCAAGAAACGGCTTAACAATATAAATAATATTTAATTAAATTAAAAGACACACACAAACACTTACAGGGCAGCTGCCCGTAATTCTCTCTCTCAAACTGTCGTCACCGGCCGCCTTTATCCCTTGTGTGCCCCATCAAGCCATTTGGGGACCGGGCCTGCATCATTCCAGCCTGGCCCCGCCCTTCTCCCCTCTACAAGATTTTACACAGTGCAAGTTCATGTATGCACATACACACAGAACCCCACAAAAAGGACATATTAGTGGTTTATTAATAAAGGCTTTTCAACATCTCATACCAGTGCTGATACTTAGAATTCAGGGTGGCTGACGCAAATAATGTTGATCATCTCCAAACAAGGCCGCATGGCAAGATTTACAAGCTGACATGTAAGACAGCCAGAAGAGCTGAGATTTCTTATTGTGAGAACAACTTTAAGCCCACTACCGGTTACTAGAAACAGTAAAAAAGGAGTAAAGAACTGAGCAACTTTGACAAGGGACAAATTGTTATGGCCAGATGACTGGGTCGGAGCATCTCTGAAATGGCAAAGCTGGTGGGGTGCTCCTGGTCAGCAGTGATGAGTACATATCTACTGACAGTGGAAAATCTACTGAAAATTTAAAGGATGGTTACGGGAGGAATGTGTCACAACACCCAATGCATCGCACTCTGTTGCGTATAGTGCCCACGATGACCCCTGTCCACCATCGAAAGTGCCAACAATGGGCTCGCAAGCGTCAGAACTGGACCTTGGAGCAGTGTGAGAATGTCACCTGGTCTGATGAGTAACGTTTTCTTTTACATCACATGGAACGCCGTGAAAATGTGCACCGTTAACCTGGGTAAGTGATGGCACTAGAATGCATAACGATAAGCCGGTGGAGGGAGTGTGATGCTCTGGTCAAAGTTCTGCTGGGAAACCCTGGGTCCGGCTATTCATGCGGATGTCAATTTGTCACGTGCCACCAACCTAAATATTGCTGCAGACCAGATACACCTCTTCATGGCAATGGTATTCCCTGATGGCAGTAGCTTATTTTAGCAGGATAATGCGCTCTGCCACACAGCACACATTGCTCAGGAATGGTTTGAGGAACATGATAAAGAGTTCAAGGTGTTGTTCTGGCCTCCAAATTCCCCAGATCTCAATCCGATTCAGCATTTGTGGGATTTGCTGGACCAACAAGTCCAATCCACTGTAGCTCCAACTCGCAACTTACAGGATTGCTGCTAATGTCATGGTGCCAGATACCAAAAGACACCTTCAGGGGTCTTGTAGAGTTCATGCATCGGTGGATCACCGCTGTTTTGGTATATATATATATATAATGTAAACATTATTGTTCACAATTGTGGCAGGGCGGAGGGCGGGGCCGGGTCATGATTATACACACCCAGTTCCTTATCAGGCTAATCAAGCCTCCGAGAGGGATAAAGGCCGACTGTGGAGGATGGTGTGGGAGAGAGAGATAGTTTACGGACATGTCCGTCATATGTGTGTTTGTGTCTTTTGTTTAAGTTTATCATTAAAATATAATTTATATTGCCAAGCCGGTTCTCTCCTCCTCCTTTCCATTGAACTGCTTTACAACAATATTTATACAATATTCGCCAAATTTATTTTTTATATTTTTGTCTATTGTCAATGCTATCACTATATTTTGACACAGTTATTGGCAGATGTATCAGCCTGGCCGACCATTAAAATGCTTAAATAGATATAGATAACTCGTCTATTAATAACATTTTTGAAGGAAAATTACAAAAAAGATAAAAGTACATTATAATTTCAGTTGTTTTTGCTTCTGTTTTCCTTAATTGTTTATGTATAAGAATTTATTGCCATTTAACTTAAACTATTTAACTTTTAACTTAAGCTTAATTATCTAGACATAACAACACTTTATAATAAGGTTGTATTTGTTAACATTATTTAACACAATAGTTAAATCTTGGTTAATATAAATGTATATATATATATATATATATATATATATATATATATATATATATATATATATATATATATATATATATACTAATAACTTTTACATTAAAAGTTGTATTTGTTAATGCAATATGATGTATGATTTATAAATGCAATATGAACAATGTATATTTGTAAATTGGCATTTACCAAGATTCTGATTCTGTGAATTCTGTAACAAATCATAATTCATTGTTAGTTCATGATAACTAATCCATTAGCTAAAATTAACAAATAGAACCTTATTAAAAATGTTACCAAAACAACATGAGTTTATAACTGAAAATAACTAGAACATTTAGAAAATACACACATTATTGGGCCTACAAACCACAGGTATTGGATTCTACAAGGAACAATTTGTGATACAACTAATGTCGTACACTTATAGTATGGTTCAGTCAGTGAGTAGCTCAACAGAACAAATGAACATGAGGGACTGAGGGGGTCAGTGAGGAGAAGGTGAAGCCCCAGAGGCGAGTGAGTGTCAACCCCAGCTGGGCGGACATTTTGTTGACATGCTGATAGGGATTTAAGCAGTGGGTGGGTGTGTGTGCATATGCGTGTGTGTGCTAGGTGAGAGAATGAGCCGGAAAGGGGGGAAGGATTGCAAGAGGCTCACAACAGTGGTGTTTCTAAGCTTGATTTCAACACGAGCTGAGACGATTAGTGGGAATGGGGATGAACAAGGAATTGGGGGAGCTCTCTGAAAGATGGGAATGATTCCATTGAGATGCTGGTATGGGGGTTGGTTGAGGTGTGGGCTTTTTCAGCTGAGCTAATGAAGCATAGGTGAAGATGAATAATAGAATCTTCCAAAGAGAGGGCTGGTGTCTTCATCCGCTATTCAAAAACTTGGTTTCTTTGGAAAGACATGTTGAGAGCATGAAAAGCCCTCCTCTTAAAGGGATATAATTGTTTACACTGCAGGAGTCGGACAGCGGGAACAAATGTGGCATATAGCGACGGCGCAGATGAATATGAAAAGTGTTTCTCCATTGGACACAAGTTTAAATAAATGGTTGTGGACTTGAGTCAGTAAAAGCTTGCACATGACCATGATAATGAACTGAAAGGTGAAGTGAAAAACATAGCAGCTACGGCTATGTACACATTCATCCTGATACATTTGAAAACATTTGATACATTTAAAAAAAAAAATTGTATCCCATTTTCTCCCCAATTTTGCATGCCCAATTCCCACTAGTAAGCACTAGGTCCTCGTGGTGGCGCAGTCACTCACCACAATCCGGGTGGCGGAGGACAAATATAGTCAGTCTGCGCATCTTGTCACGTGGCTCGCCGTGCTTGACACCGTGGAGAGCCTTTGAAGGAATACGTAAAGGTTGTACAAAGTAACATTTATCTTTAACAATGCTATGAAAATGAATAACAACTCAACTAATATATCAGGCACAACAATGCCACTACAACATGGGCCGCCATCTTGTTTGTTTTGTGTTTAATGGATCACATGACTGCATCACATGACAACAAATATGTCATAGTTTTCAGATATCTCCATTTCCCCTGTCCAAACTACAATACAGAGACGCCGTTTTCAAATGTATCCACTTGGGAGAGCGGTTTCGAAAAGCTAAATTTTTGCTATCAGAAACGCCGTTTCAGTGTGTGTGGAAGGCAAAAACTTAGAGAAAAATATACATTTTCAAAAGAAAACGTACTAGTGAGGATGTGGCCTAAGACTTCCCTAGAGTTGCCAGATTTGCAGTGGAGCATTTAAATCCTGCGTCGCAGAAATTATTTTCCTCTTATTTGCTAATCAAATACGTTTTAGGGCGAGCGTCTGACCATACAACAAACCCCCTGACCTTGACCTCTAGGGCTTTTCCTCACCTGCTGCTGAATAGAGCAGCTGTGCCGTCTAGCCAGTGCGTGACTGAATATTTACACTTCAGCCAGTTCCCATGCTCAACGGAGACATTATAGTCTTTGTTAGTGTGAGTAATGTTTACTTTGTTTATTGTAATGTAGTGGCCATTATCTGATGTCTCGCAATATCTCTCCTCATTTAGTCATATATGCAATCTTAATCGCAGGATATGAGGGCGACAATGAACACAGCCTTAATTTGAAGTTTACTTGCTCAAAACCTTGCCCTTAGCATTACACTTCCTGTCTACATCTATCCACATCCTATACAAAACCAATTGCTACAGAACGCTACTTTCTCATTCCCTGCCTCTTTTTCTATGTCTGTCTATCTTGTTCCACGTCTCCTTTCACATCTCGCAACGTGGACAGACCCGAGCTGGACAGAAGCAACATTTTGAGCGGGTGGGGGTGCAGTTTGGGGGCATTTTCATTACAGTCAAATCTCAGGTCCGGCTCTTCAACGTGGCCTGTGCCACCGAGCTGACAGTTTAATCATACAAACAGCACTCCACTCCATTTCCCCCTCTCTCCTTCACACACTCCACTCCTCGCTTCATAATTCTACGCCCCACACAGTCTGCACGCAGCGTTGTGTTATGGGGGCTTCAAAATGACATAATCAGTGACTTGGATAAATGCCTGTTTTTCCTCCAAATGTAATCAGCCGCGATTGACGCTAGCAAATTTTTAAAGGGCCAGTGCCCCCCTCCCCCAATGATTCTTAAAACATTCTTTCTCTACTCAATAAATGAATCAAGCTGTGTAGATTTAACACAATCTGAAGAATATTAAAATATTGAAAATATTAGAAAACACATAATTCTCTCTCTCAATATATATACACAGTATATACAGTACATGCAGTATATATTATTAATATTATATATATACATATATATATCTGATACTATGCATGCCACTGGAGAAATAAGGATGTTCAATGGGATATATGTGCGTATCATGTATTTTAGTAACCATAAATGCGTTAGATGCCTTCCGTATATTCAAGATTTCGTTAGAAGTCTTTAGCCTAGCAGGTCACTTGTCAGATCACAGGAGGAACAAAATCAAATCAAATTAAAAAAAAACCTGCATATCACCCTTGCAGAACTGAGCAATGCCAATGAATGCTTTTAGCAACTATTACTTCTGTGGGTGGACCATATTCAATCAATAACCAAGCAAATAAAAGCAGCGTGCACTCAGAGCACAGAAACCCCCTCATAACGGGGAGAGACGCTGCTAAGGCACGGTGAACATTAAAACATTAAACATGTAAGCTGGTCTCTACACAGTGGGGCAAAAGAACAGACTCATATGATGCTACAGCACTAGTGGAATGTAAAAGTGGACTGTGTTTTTTCAAACAGCTTCCTGTTGATAGGTTGATGATATTGTCGTTTTTATATTTTGATGGAGTGCTAGAGCCAGTATACCACCCTTTTGAGATAGTTTGATTCAGTTATTAAGCTTTAAGACCTTCAAGGTACTGTAGAATTGTAAAAGGTTTACAAGCTGACATGTAAGACAGCCAGAAGAGCTGAGATTTCTTATTGTGAGAACAACTGTAAGCCCGCCAACGTTACTAGAAACAGTAAAAAAGCATTTATCATTTCATTTTAACACCCTAAAATTGTATACTTCTAGCATATTTGCTGAAGTACTTTAATAAATATCATAAAAAATGTGTCACTCTTAGGAAGCTGTGCCATTTGTGCCTGAACATTTATTTTATTTAAAATGTTGATGCTGAACTGAAATGTTACTGAGAAATTATAGATTCCCACCATAGATATTGGGTTAACGCAATTAGAAAAAGTGTCCCCCCTAAAAAATGTACATTAGTGGTCGAAAAACATGGGGTTGTCAATGGCCAGTTCTTAAACTTTTTCCCCCAAACCTACAGTAATTGTGTGGTTACAGCCTTGTACCAATAATTATTTATTAAGGATAAATGTAAAACCCATTACTAAACTTACAAACTGAGGGACCATTTTCCAGAATAGTCAATCAAGCTTAAGTTGTATGCTGTTGGGGGGCTAATCACAGCTAAAAAACAACAGCTTGTGACACCTAAATATCATGCCGTCCACCATTGCTAAACACCTGTTCAGAAGGGGTGGTTGTTAACATAAAATGTGACCTTCGTTCTGTCACATAATGGGCAGAACACTTGCCCCATCCTCCCCTCCTTTCCTTTCCCGCCTTTGCAGGCGACTAACAGGATTTACTGTACTCAGCCTCCCTGCCTAGCTTTGTGTTGAATTATGCATAATTGCGCTAGTGTACTCACACACATGGCTAGGAGTGTGATTAGCATAAAAGCTTTTTTGTTTTTCCTTTTTTCCAGCTGGGAGGGGGTATTTTTGTATTTTGCAGAGACTTTGAATGGCACAAAATGTGTGCCATGAGAGAGAGAGAGAGAGAGAGTGTGTGTGTATTTGTTTAGGGGGGCCATGGGGTGTGGTAGCCTTGCTAGCGTGTCAGGCTATATATAATTTTGTCTGGCTGGGCTAAAACATATGGGCTCCTCATCTGTTGTAAATATGCAAATACAGAACAAACACAGACTGTCTGACCCAGACGTACAACTCAGCTGTTAATATGTGCTTTAGACATGTACTATAGTTGTCCAGACAGACGCGAAGTATCCCAAAATATAACTGCCCTCCCATTCTAATATACATCACTTCATCCTGTCTGCACAACATTTTTAACCTATGAACTACAAATGATGACCAATGAGGGTAACTGTTGTTCTAGACAGCTAAAAGCAATGTTAGCCACTCTCAATAGCATCCAATATGTTAGTATAAAAAAAAACGCACAGGCGGTATGGCCGAAACCTTATGGTATTACCAAAAGTGGCATATGTCATGATAAAAGTAACTTTGTGCAAAAACAGCTTCAAATTAATTATTAAGTAACACTTGAATAAAAAACAAGTTATCAAAAGAGTAAACAAATTAAAAGTAGACTTGAAACAGTAAAGTTCATTTTAAAAATCAGTTATTGTCGGCTCGGAAACTTGTGATCTTGCTACGCAACCGTAAATAAATAAGCTTCATGTTTGCCCTAACAACAACAATATGCTAACTTTAAAAAACAAACTGGTAAATCAAAACAAGTAGCTGATCTAAAAATGTATTAAATGAGTCTTGAGATCCATTTCCACTATCATTAGAAATAAAAATGTTAAGGGTTAGAAACTAGGCAGTTTTAACTGTTTCAAGAACCTTTTCTGAGTTATTCAGGACATTTTTGTGTAAACAGCACATTTAGTGTATACCTTAACTAAATTAAAATTAAAATAATGAAGTTCACCAAAAATATGAAAATTCTGTCATAATTGAATCATGTTGTTCCCAACCTGTGGAACAAAAAAAGGAGAGATGTTAGGTAGAATGACAGCTTCAGTCACCATTCACTTTAATTGTATGGAGAAAACATGCAGTGAAAGTTAATGGTGACTGCCAAATCTAACATTCTGCATTACATGTCCTTTTATGTTACACGGTAGAAAGAAACAAAATTTGGCTTTGAACAACCCTCTCATTAGCCCAGCTAAAAAAAGAAAAGTAAAGATATTGTCCACTGACTCACTCAGGCTAACTGCCTAAGCCCTATTCAGATCTTCAGCTTCACCAACATGATTGAAATAAAACAAGTGTGAAGTTTTGTATTGTAAGAAAGAACACAATGTTGCACGGCGAGCGATTGTGTGAGGGGCGAGGACTGTCGGGTCCCACGGCACAGCAGTGCATCAGGGCCTATGTTGAGGAGTGTTGCGCATGCTAATGAGGTCATTATGAGAAACTGTCTGGACCTGGGCCCTGTGAGAGAGGGATTTATGTGGCGGAGCCTAGCTAGACTACCCAGTCGCAGATGTCACAGATGTCACAGGCATCAGATGCCTTCTGTGTATTAATGCCATATTTTTCTCCCATTTCAAATGACAGAACATTGCCATGGCTTTACATTAAGAGGGACAGACTGTAAAAGGATACAAATGATAAAGGAATCACGTACATATGCCGTGCATGTTTAAAGGCAGGGACACGCTATGAATTACGGCTTGTGTGTTTTTTTGTGCGGTTTGTGCGGTTGCCCTGATCAATTCCCTGACCAATTAATGCAAGGAAAATAAACATATGCAAATGCAATTATCCGGAATCTGCATATTGGTCCTTGATTAGGCAGATGGGCAGCGTTTAATGCGCCACCATTTTGGCGGGGAGACAGCTGGCAAGCAGTGGCGGCCATTTTGTCAGAGACACTGCCCATCGGAGACGAGACAGCATGGCATGCATCTATATGGATACAATGGCAATCTGGCACTTAAGTAACATGGGCATCACGTTCATTTGCAAGCCTATGCATAACAGAATATAAATCATGAAATTGGACATCCCAGCCCTGCTGAAAAGTCCCTAATTTTCATGCTGGCCTACACTGGTTTATGCTGGTTAGTGTTGATTTGGTGCTGCTCTATGTGGTGGACTAACATTGCATTGTTAATCACCAGCAAAAGCTTGTGAAGGTGGTCAACCAGCATTGTATTTCTAGTTGCTAGTTAAGAAGCCTGATAGGGATCCCAGCATACCAGTATCCCATGGATGGGGACCAGCATCCAATGCACAACATATTCAGCAGGACGTTTATCCAAGCAGCTAGACAAGCAAATGCAAAGCTGACGTTAATTAACCCATGCATAAAATATTACCAAAATCTTTCCTTACCTAATTCACTTCTTTTTTGAAAGCGTTACTCCATTTCCAATGGTCATCCACAGATACAGGAACTATCTACTGCAACCAGCATGCAACGAAACAAATATCCTTGCATTCATCCAATTTGAGTTGTATGCATCTTGTTTCATGAACATTTCAGAGTCTTCCACATCCCAAGCGGATCTGGGGCCTTGCAGGTGATAGCAACTTTTGTGGCACTTTCTCAAGAGGGCTAATCAGGAGACTTTTCAACCCCTGAATCACTTGAATTGTCCTTCCCTTGGTCTGAAATGTTGTTAATACCCATCAAATGCCATGGTCATGAGTAAAAACCGTTATGAAGTACCAAGCAAACGTGAGTGCCAAGCCCTTCCCTACAAATGAAGGCAAAGTCCTTTTCCAAGCTCTCGAACGTTGGTGATTAGTTAAAAAAAAAATCTGGAAAAGGTACAAATAAAAAGATTCAAACTGTTCTCTCATCCTCCTGATTTTTTTGTAAAAGAGATCTCCATCAAGCACTCATTCAAACAGTCATGGGGAATGTGCACTCATGGTGAAAAAGGACCTTTGACATTCTTTTTCTATTCGTTCTCTGAATTTTATCAAGTGATGCCCGTGTCTGGAAAGGCCCTCTGGTAGAACCACACATAAACTCGCTGTTGCATGAAGAGAAGCAAGACTCTTGGCCCTCTCTTTAGCTGATGTGAGTTGACTGAGATTGGGTTGAGGAAGAGAAAGCTGAGTACATGGGCTCCCATGGCTCCATGGCTGGAGGCAGTGTTGGGTGACCCCTGGCAGCATCTCTCCTCAGTATTGATTTCTCTCCCTCCTCGCTGCATAGGAGCTGGTAGCCGGCGGGAAAAGCGAGCTGCCTCGGCTGCCCACTCCGATGCTCCCTGGCTGGCCCCTGCCGTCTTTCAGAGACCCGAAGATGGAGAGTTGGGACCGTTGGAAGAGAGCCCATGGCGGTCCGCAGCTGCATTCACCTGCTCTGGTTTGACTCCACCACCATCACAACTCCCACTCTCCACTCGTCTTATGCCTTCTGCCAAAACAACAACGCAAGAGAGAGAAAACAACTTTAGCATAACTTTCAGTATTCTGCCGGTTGCAGATGTTAATCCATGCTTTGATCAGGAAGATGCAAGGTGAATGTTTTGACATCTGCTCTCAGTTAGTAATGTGATCTTTCTAACCTTGGAATAAAAAAGCTGAGGCAGGAGATTTTTTGAGTTAAGGATGTCAGGCTGAAAGAAAATGTCTGCCAAGTGCACTTAGAGCCCCTGTGCTGATGCTTCGCCCATATATTGTAAGAAACTAGGACTTTAAACAGGCTTTTTTTAACATTGATGATAAGTTAGCTACATTGCTTGTAATACCACAGACAAGGAGAATATTTTCTTGCTTCTGTAACCTGAAATAATTTTCATGATTTCAGACACCTGTTGTCATGCAAATTAGTTAAAAAGTACAATCCTTTATAGTCTCCGACTCATTGTGCATTTAAACCGTGAAAAATGTTCCCAGGGATCCCACACCTATTGACTAATGCATTTTCCAGTTGTTTGTGATTACTTGCTAAGAATTTTACCGAAATTGACACAGCAAGCACCTTATATATCCAGGTTTTGCATGACCGGCCTTTAAACCATCCAAAACATTTGGATATTTCCAGTTGCTAAAACTACAACTAACTATAACTATGTTAAAATGTGGAGAAAACCACTAAAATTATTTTTGCGTGTGGCAAAGAGGAGAAAGTTGGGTCTCAGTATGATGTTGTTTTAAAGTAGGTTAAGTGATGACAAAATGGGGGACTGAATTAGGGTTGGGGGGTAGGGTGCAACTGTGGGGGCGAGCTGCATGTCTCAGAAACAATAATACTATTCATTGGGTCCAGACATGGGTGTTAACACCCTCTGGCAGCACACAATGGGGCTCCCTGGCATTGAGACAGCCTCGCTGATATTGTTAGTTCAGGGCAGCGTTTGGCTGGCCGCGAGAGAATGCGTCGACATTGTGCCGGGCCAGCAGGATGAGTGGAGGGAGGTGAAAGGCGAAGAAAGGGAGAACAGTGTATCTGTCAGCTTGGAGGGAGAGGGCAGGGGAAAAAGGGGGCTTGGAAGGGAATGGAAGGGGGGCTGGGTCACTCCATGGCATTGGACTTGTGAAAAAGAATAGAACAAACCCTAAAAAGAAGAAGGGAGTGAGAAAAAGATTGCACTATAAATATTATTGAAGTGGGGACGGAGATGGGGAAGGAGGCGGAGGGGACCAAAGGGGTCCAGGCAGAGTCCGGGACGAAGGCTGCGGCTAGGGAGCCGCTTTCGTTGTTTAGATGGATTTCATGCCTGCCATAGTTACAAAGCACAGGGGAACAATGAAACTGTGAGGCAATGGAGAAAAAAGAGAATGTATTCAGGGAGCTTACAAGTGAGAGCGTGAGAGAAAACGAGGGAGGAAAACAGGGAGGGCGCTGCTGCAGTCGCCTCATGGTCGAGATCAGGTACAGCTCTGACATCCAAGTACCGCGAGATATACATCTTACCAGCTTCCCCATCTCTCCTCTGTGTCCACATGTGGAGCGAGAGTGGAGGAAAGGAGGAGGGAAGGCGATGGGGTGATATTTTAAAGAACTGTGCAAAAAACTATCAGTAGGTAAATTAAAGGGATAGTTCACCCAAAAATCACAATTTGTCATTACCTGCCCTCTTGTCGTTCCAAACTCGTATGACTTTCTGTCTTGGAACATCTCCTTTTGGAACACAAAAGGAGATGTTAGGCCACAGTCACCATTCACATTCATTATGGAAAGAAGATGCTATGAAAGTGCATGGTGACTGAGACTGTCAGTTCCTGGGTTAGAACCCCTCAGAATTAAACACTGTGCTTAAATTGAGCTTTAATAAAATATTGAATATGGGTGAAAAGTTAGAGGACCCCAGAACTGTTGCTGAACAAACTATACTAAAGGAAAACATACTAAAGCATTGCTTCTTAGTTGTACAAGAGCAAGCCCAAGCCATCTGTGAGTTCCTACCTGATTTTGCACAACCTGCAATTTGATTGTTCATGCATACAATAATACAACTTCGACCAAAATAAAAAAATAAAATAAAAAAATGCACTAAATGGCACCAGTTCTGTCCATAAACATATAATGGAAAAACAGATACTCATGCAGAAGCACACACACATATTTTCTAAAGAGCTCCAGTTTCAAGTGATCTTCTCTCTCTGCACAATGCAAACCCTGCTTTTCAAGAACACGACTTTATGAAACGCTACTGTTTGTTTCCCTTCTGGTTAACACCAAGCATTTGTTTCCATGGCAACCTCACCTCCTCTTACGTCTCAGACTGACAGAGGGTCAGCGGAGGCGTGGCCCTGCTGAGGACACACACCCCTCCATCTCACTGCAGCCAGCAGAGGAGAAACACATCCTCAATCCCATTCAAAGGCCTCGTGCGAATTTGATCCAGTTATCCAGTTAAGATTACACCTTTCAATTTAGATGCATTTTACTGCATAAAACTTTGGGCATTTTCAGGTAAACAATTTATGTTTTGAATTTAGGCAATGGCTGAGCTAAACTGTGAATACAGTCATGGATAATGTGTGTTGTTGGGAAGTATTAATACATATATGAAATATTAATAATAAAAAAAATCATTAAGTAAAAAACATAAAAAAAATATTAAAATACATTTACAGTAAATAAAAACTCTAATTTGGGAATGTTCTGGGTTCAGTACAAGTTAAGTTCAATTGACAGCATTTGTGGCATAATTTTGATTACTGTAGAAAATAATTTTGACTCGTCCCTTGTTTATAAAAAAAAAAGCAAAAATCGTAGTTACAGTAAGGGTAGTGAATGAGGCCAGTCCATAAATGATACACACTGTTTTAAATGTATAGCCCCAAGATGTAAATATTATACAGGTTAGCATGATTTATTGTGCTAAAATCTCTGATTTTAGTCATATAAAAATAATTTACCAGGTTTACAGGGTTTACCGGGGTTACGTCATCATGTCAATGAACTTGGAATATTAGTTAGTGATTTAACACACTGAAATCCTATAACAACGTATAACGTTTACGTATTGTTGATATGCGTTTGAAACATTGTGTATTTTAGTATTTATGGACTTTATCCCTCCATCCATCCATCCATTGTTTTTTTTTTAAACAAACAAGAGAAAATTTGATATTAATCAACATTAGGCCACAATTACTGTCGATTGAGCTTAACTTGTATTGAACCCGGAACATTCCTTTAAGTGTCACCCTTCCACTAGGAGATGTAGATAAACACTGTCTTGTCCAATCAGTGTCCAGGACCAGAACTCCATTTTATAATTAATCATAATACTGAAATTCAACAATACTGTTGACCTGTCATGTCTGGCATTATCTCCACATCACAAATGCTGCAGCACAGCTACAACAGATCACAGTACAGACCACAGTCGGCTAGAGACAAGCTGTGGGCATCACTCAGTCTGATAACAGGCTGCATTATTGGGACAAGATGTTTGATGTAGGGGTCAGATATCCCCTCATCGTTGCAACATAGATCACAGCTCCAACCAGTGACGACTCTGGCTTTTCTAACTCCACACTTGAGACCACAGGGGAGGTGTTCCGCAATGCACATCAGTGCGGGTCTCCTTGCCACTGCGTTTTCATCTCCACGGACCGTCTCCGAGGCCGACATGAATAAGTAAACACACACATGAGCTGAGCCATTGGCTTTGATGTACCGGGTGCCATTAGCAGTTAGCCGGGCTGGATGAAGGGTGCTTGCTAGGTAGGCTTATGCATCACTGTGGCCCGTGGGCAGGTCCATTGTCCTGGTGGAGGGGATTACACCGGTGGGAGAGGGGCAGGACAATATGACCCTCCTGTGAAGGAGGGGCACCAGGATTCCCTGCCATTGAGCAGGGTGGTTAACTTCTCACTAACTCAATTACCTAAGCCGAGAAGGGGTGGTGGACCAATAAGGAAGAGAAAGACTATACACCTGAGTGAGAGGGAGAGAAATAAGTTGGACTGCAAGATAAGAGCTACCTAGTCTCAGAATGAACGTTACTATAATTACATTTTTGCAAACTGAGTTTTATTTGCCACTTTCTAGATTTTGCTGCAGTTTCCTGGAAATGACAGGAAATGACAAACTCCTGTGGTAGCTCACCTGATAAAGTGTTGGACTTTGGTCTGGGAGACCCAGCTTCAAGACCAGCCAAGGACACTTGGAGTGAAACTAAAGTGAAAGTGCCATAGAAGCAGCATGAAATTATGTGGTTTCTTCAGAAAATTGGCTTTTTATCTCGAATTTTCTTTTAAAACACCTGTCATTTGTTAGGTTCAAGTTAAAGTTTTAGGTTACAGAGGGATGTTTTACTCATTAAAACATCCATCTAACATTCACCTTAAAAACCTTGTCTAATTACAACATAATTTCATTCGCCCACCCCTGGACATTTCACTGGGAAACTGCAGCCAAACATGTCACAATTTTTTTGGTTTGCAAATATGTTGCCATTGTCATGTACATTTCATGAGATCAGGCTGGATTGACATTGTAGATTCAAACTGACATAAGGGAGGCTGAAGAAAGTCCAAAATTCCACTTGAAAGTTAAGGTGAAGTGGGTTGTTTCTGTTCCATTAGCAAGTTTTCAAACAGGTTTCCTGAACACTCCTCTGTTTGCCATTGGTCGAACAAAAAAGATAGTCCTATCCATAAAGAGTAAGAAAAGGGAAGGCTAAGGCAAAATCACTTCAAGGAAAGAACACACACAAAATGTGCCTTAGAAAAGACCCTTGATACACTCCCATAGCATAAAGCCTTAAAAGTCTTTTTAAGGATAACAGAGCCAAATGAAACAGACATGGACATGAAGCTTCGGCCACAGAGTATGTTAAATCTCAGAAATCTTGACCAACAGGCCAGACTATGTGACTGCCTTGTATAAAGACATTCAAGAATGGAGGAGCTAGCTTAAGACTCTTTATGACCCTCAGTTGAGTTCTCCTACACCCACCACCCTCATTTACTGTCTATCCCGGCTCTCTGTTAGCGTTATTGATCTTGACAAGGAGCTTTTCTGTACCTACAATCTAACATAGCCTAGTCACTTGTGTCTTCTCTCCTACCCATTTATCTTACTCATCAAGGTTAAAGAACTCTACAGAATAAGGAAAAGAAGGCTATGGTGGTACTGAAGGTGTGTGGTGGTTGAAAGAAGGAGGGGGGATTGTCACAGTGATCTTTTCTGTCTTTATGAAAGTGACCACCTCGGGTTCCACTGTAACAGAAGCTAATATATATTAAAAAAGGACTAGCCCTTCAAGATGTCCCATCCCATGTTTCAATAGGAAATGTTTCCATACAGGAAAGAAAACTGTGCTAATTGCACAATTTCTTGGCATCTTTATACAAATAAAAAATTTACATTCACACCTCCTCACAAGGAGGTTCAGAACACTTTCTCTTTAATTGAAGTGCATCTGATCTATTACACTGTCCAGGCACTCAACAAAAGGCTATTCTGGGCCCCGGGAAGCTTGCTACAACCCCATGCCAAATGAACATGCTGTACGTTTCCCTCATTGTGCTGGGTGATTGCCCCAATGCATCTTCTTGCTCAGCTAATTAAGTGAGTCTCTTCTTTGTCTTGCTGTACACTAAGAGCCTCTGAATAGGAGAGAAGGAAAGGCGAAGAGAGGGATTGCCTGCGCCTGTGCTTGTTTATCAAAAGAATGGGGCTTATTGCAGGACAAATGTGCCATAAAGGAGTGTAAATGGCACAAGGTGGGTGGGGAGAGCCTGAAAAACTGTGACACAGTGGCAGAGTTTGTAATACAGCTTTAACAAGATGGCACCTTCTATTGAAGACGAATCCAGTGGAGAGGCAAGGTCTTTATTCGCTAATGGACTACATGTATAGAGCCATAAATGTGTATTCATGTGGGTGAGTTGTACGGCAGGGCAAAAAACAAACATGCAATTAAAACTAATGAGCATTTTATGGGAGTTTAAACAAACAGGCA
This sequence comes from Xyrauchen texanus, assembly GCF_025860055.1. NCBI lineage: Eukaryota > Metazoa > Chordata > Actinopteri > Cypriniformes > Catostomidae > Xyrauchen > Xyrauchen texanus. The sequence goes on from NC_068325.1 coordinate 14,028,315, forward strand.
CACAACTTAAAATGTTTGCTCCTCTAATTTTTTTTATGAAAGCATCCCAAAACTATGCTCATCCACAATTAATTTAATCTATCTGTCAATTAATTTAATCTATCTGTCTAACTATCTATCTATCTATTGTATTATTTAATCTATCTATCCATCCATCCATCCAGCTATGATCAAAATATATGACAAAATAAATAAATATGCCAATATTTGGGCCACAGACACATCTCTGAACAGTAGGTGTCTATGCGTGTGTGCTCCAAACTCCTACCGGCTAGCTTGTTAATTTGCAGAATCTTAGACTGTTGGTCTAGAACTAGACAATGGCCTCAATGTAACTGAAATTAGTGTCACGATCTTTCTTGCTGCCCACCCCATCTCTGTCTGAAGGTGGCTGTGTGTACACAAGAGTGCGGGTCTGTCTGTGTGCACACACCAAATAAATGAGTTGTGTGTATGCATTGTTTGAGTACATAGCCCCAGTGTATATATTAGCAAAGTGACTTGACCCTGGCAGACTCAGGCCACTGTTTTACCCCATTGCTGGGTCGTGGGAAAAAGGGGAGACCTCCTTTCACAGCTGCTCTGGCTGTTGCATTGAACCAGTGGAGGTGCGGACCCTGCCACCCCCCTCCCCATCAGTCCCATTCACATCGCAGCCTGCTGCCTTTTCATAACGTTCCCCCTAAACTGCCCTCCCTCTCTCTCTCTCTCTCTCTCTCTCTCTCTCGCTCTCCCTCCCTCCCATATCTCCCCCTCATCTTCTTAAATACACTTCACTATTGAAGCAGTGTTTTGCATGGTAATGTCATAGAGGCCTTACTCAGCTTGACTAGCTATTCTCTTCTTGAGTAAATCAACCGCACGTCTCCAGTAGACAGTAGCCACTTTAAGCAATCCACTGTAAGAAAACTTTGACTTTAATTAGCTTTTAATACAAAGAAACATAATTTAATTTTCTCCATCAGACAAAAAATACAAATATAGACTTTAATTTATGTTATCATATACGTACTAGCACTACCAGCACTCCTCAAGAGATCATGGCTTTCAAGCAAACCAAAGTTATCACAAGTACTCAACTCAACTCAATTTTATTTATAGAGCACTTTCAAAAACAGCACTGGGTACCAAAGTGCTGTACATGGAGTTACATGCATAATAAGATCACATACATACAGCTTAAGTCTGCAACAAGCATTTAAAACCAATAAAAACAGGATAAAATAAAATTTATATAATATATTATGAAGTACTAAAACTACAATTTGGTTTGGATCAATGCCTTCTATACAAAGTTTTGAAGCCTGAGAAAACCACTGCATAAATCTCATAATAAACTTTAGCTTAGAAACTTTCAGCCAATTGACAACAATTCAATTCACAAAATAAATCAAAGTTTATGATGCTGATATTTTAATAATGAACACATAACTGTAATGCTAATATGACAGCAAAATCAGCATAGACACAATTAGTGGTCTACAATATATTTTTTTAATAGTATATATTTAAATATACTGATATACAGTATATATGATATAATGATAGCAAACCATATGTACGCAAAATTGCTGAACTGAAATGCACATTTTTCACAAGATGTACTCAAAAGTTCTTTAAATATATTGGAAATATAGGAAAACAGAACATTTTCATTCTCCATTGATAAAGCTGTCTGTAGTATTCAAAATGACAAAATAGAAACTAACACTTCTAAGAATTCAGTCTAGGTGACACAGTTATCAGCCAATGTCGATAACTGTAAGATGAAGAAAAACCAGCTGATTAATCAACTTGGTCAATGTATTGGTCTTTCACTAAAAATAATGTCCTCTAACTTTCAAGATATTCTGGACCAAATTAGTCTCATGACAACTTGTAATAATTTAGATATCATACGACTTGGCAACATTTAGACCAAACAATCAACAAACAGAATTTAAAATCAATATTAAACAGGGACACAATTTTAGAAAGGAAATGCCTGTGAACACATTTGGCTACTCATTTTATATTTAATTATGCAATACAAATGTTGTATGTAAATAACCTGTAATATGATTCCCTCATTTAATTTCAAACCCAATGTTTTCCTTATTCCGTGGTACACAAACATAATTTTTCTATTAAAATCATGGTAAGGTTTAGGGTTTGGGTAAGGGGTTAAATTTTATGGTTAGGTTTAGGAGTTAAACTTCGATTTGTTTGATTATTTTTCTCTATGGAAGTACAACTTCTTGTACCATTTTTTTACGACTTGTCATGAGACTAGGATGACTGGACTTGATTAAGAGCACTAGCAAGGGGGAATTTCTGCATTTTTTACCAGATGTTTATCCATAAACAGTGAGCTGATATGAACCATAGTTATAGTTCCACAGATACAATTCTGGAGTATACAAGTTCTAACCGAATATCAATAATTCCTGATACATTTTCGAAGCAATGCACTAACAGTGCAACCTTCTGTTGCATTTACAATGGTAATGGTGCAAGTCAACAGACAGCACATCTTGTTATTCAGTCCTATAGATTTTTATGTGTGTGTGTGTTGCAGAAAATGTATGCTGCCTCCTCACTCTCCTACGTGCATCATATTGAGTTCCTTTATAAATGTGGGGGCTCGTCCGGGTATGGCAAGAGGCAGCAAAAACACTAGATGAGGGTGAAAGGTGGCTAGCTGGTATGGAGTGGGGGGGCTCATTGCCAAAGGGTGCTAAGACCCCTCCGATCCTCAGTTTTTAATTCTTTAATTAAATTCTTCCTCTGGGCGATCGTGATCTAGAACTTGGCCAATGTCACAGACTTTTCTAACATAAAGGAAGGTAAAAAAATACTTTTTTCCACCACTTTCACTTTCTCTGACAAGCTTCTTCTCACCTGAGGATTTGTTGCAACTTTAGATGGCTTTCCGCTTCACTGTTAGCTTGTTAGCATAGCCACATGGTTCCAGTACAATATAGAGTGCAACAGTCTGGTTCCGGAAGTAAGAATCCCATTTATTTTTTTTCCTAGGCTTATTGATTTCTAACGATGATTTATAAACCTTTAATGACAGACTAATCATGAGCTCTGAGGTAGTTAATCAATGATATAAGATCTGTATGAGCCATTAGTCCATGTTATTTCAACGTATTTTTCTAAATATCGTGTTTAATAGCAGAATTCCTGTTGAAGACCTACACTACTAACAAGCTTTGCAGCGACCGCCAACTCCCATGACACACAGTGTATGACGCAATCGAGTAGGTCCAACACTCTCAAACATTTTATTTATTTGAAAATACTTATAATCAATGACTTTAAATCAATAGTTTAATATTTTCCATAGTTTTTCATTTGATTACATAATTCGCAAAGCTTCATGGGATTGTAGTTTATGCCCTCATGAAAGACCTTAAGTATGCAGTCTTGTATCTCTGTTTTTGTATGATTTTCAAATACTTTTTTGCATCATAGCCTGATTCACTTCAGAGCTAGTTTGATCGGTTCATCGCTTAGAAATCTTTTACGAAGGATTCTATGAAATCTCTATGGAAATTATAAATGGGAAAATGCTTCCAGAACCAAGATGGCTGAAAAAGTGGGCTGGTGCTGTTGCGCTCTATTAGTGTAGAATGCTGCTTAATGGCTTACAACCAGAATAGATCAAGTCAGTTTCCTTGAGATGTAATAGTAATCTCTTTGTCAAAAGACCTGTAACACTGCTACTTTAAAACTTCAAGGCTTCAAAACTTCAAGACTTCCACACTCTATGTATTATGTATTTTCTCAGTATGATACAATATGAAGTTATATGAACTGTAGAGTTGCTTGCATGGACTGCTTTCTGACTTGAGCCACACTGCCTTCACGAGAGTGCCATAAAATGAGGCTACTTTTTAGTGTGCCAGAGTTAGCACTCTCAACACACTGCGTGGGAGAGAGTATGTGAGTTTGAGAATTTTGTGTTAAAGCAAGAGGAGAAAGAAAAAAAGGTGCTCATTTCTTTTTCAATCTATGTTTCACAATGCATGTGTGCCTGGAGAATTGCAGCTAAAGTTCACATGGGGGAGGGAAGGTACCTGCCCCTATCTTGCAAAACCCACTAGAGTTGGCAAAAGGGGGGTTGGAAAAAGATTGAATGAAAAAAGTGCCATTGAACTCTGACTTGAGATTGTGAAGGGAGAGAAAGAGAGAGGGTTTTGAGTCTGAAGAGGGTTAGAGAGAGGGCTTTTGGGTGGGGGAAGCGATGAAGGAGAGAGAGAAAAAGAGTGAGGGAGGGAAGAGAATTAGGAAGGTGAAGGACTGAACCACCCTCATAGACTTTCCACATGAGCACACCTTATATACACACACACAGCATCAGAACTTCTGCAATATTTTAAAGGGATAAGGGTCTGAACAAAATAATTAAATACAGATCACACAAATGGCCTTCCCATCTCTTGTCCAGCAACAGTGTGGAAACAAATTGGATCAGAGCATTATACGGAAAGGAGTAAGTGAGGGAATTAAGGGCTATACTGTCATGATTAGGGTTGGGCAAGTAAATCAAAAAACGAATCCACTACAAATGAATAATTACTTGTTAATAATTTAAAATGAATAATTACTTTATTTTAAGTTACTTTATAAAACACTTTTAAAGTAAAGGTTGTTTTCCACTTTTTTCATTCCTTCAGCTGTCACAGAAACTTAAAGGGATAGTTCACCAATAATGAAAATTCTCTACTCAACCTCATGCCATCCCAGATGTGTATGATTTTCTTTCTTCTGCTGAACACAAACAAAGATTTTTAGAAGAACATCTCAGCTCTGTAGGTCCTCACGGTGCAAGTAAACGGTGACCAAAAATGTTAAGCTCCAAAAAGCACATAAAAGCAGCATAATAGCAATTCATAAGACTCCAGTGGTTTAATCCATGTCTTCTAAAGCGATCCAATAAATTTTGGGTAAGAACAGATCAAAATATAACTAGATTTTTACTATGAATCTTGACATCAGTAGTCTCCTTGGCTATCATGATTTAAAGCTTGATTATATTTGCTAGCGCCATCTAGCACTCTGCACATGTGTCAAGCAATAGGAAGTGTAATCAAGCTTGAAATTATGATCATGCCTAGAGACTGCAATGGCAAGGCATACAGTGAAAATTAGTTACATTTTGGCCTGTTCTCGATTGGATTGCTTCAGAAGACATAGATTTCACCACTGGAGTCTCATGGATTACTTTTATGCTGCCTTTATATACTTTTTGGAGCACCATTCAAAGTTTTGGTCACCATTCACTTGCATTGTATAGATCTAGTGAGCTGCGATTTTCTTCTAAAAATTTGTGTTTTAGACATTTTAATATTGTATTGTAAATTAAACAATACAAAAATCCAAGAAGAAAATTTCAACTCTGGAGATGGACACAAAAGCAGTAAAACTGTATTAGATCTTAGCTGGCTGCCTTCCTGATGCAGAATACCAATTACAGTGCATCCCAGCTTCTGTCTTCTTGTTCCAGGGTAACAAACAAACATACATTTGGAAATAAACATGTAAGCTTGTGCCTTGCAGGATACTGTTCTGACTGGAGTCATGTGACATACAAGTCTGCTTTACTCCTTACCACCAATGAGCAAGGGCAAACACTGTTGCCATAGTAATCCCTCATATGTTTGCTACCCAGTATTTTGGGGGGTAAAAAGAAACCTGTTTTATGTCACGAACAATTTCACACCAAAATTGTTCAAACAAATCCTAAATATAAACACTAAATCCAAACTGACAGCTGAATATGTTCCTGCCTCATATACCCTTTTTTTCTAAAAACAAATATGATTATTCATTATTAAGGTTTAATAAGCACATACATACTGTAAATTCAGAATATGTACATGAATACTTAATTGTTAGTGCATAAACAAAACAACCATCTTCTACAGGTCATGCAATGTAGTTACAGATAGAGAACCTGTTACTTATTTTAAACAGTAAAATAAGTAACAGGTTCTCTATCTGAGGTCTGCATGCAACCTCATGCAGTGTAACAATCAAGGTTAAAAGCGCATGACAATGCCTTAGGGGTCCACAACACTTACCTGACCTCTGTGGTCATTTGATTGCTGTGTTTTATTATTCACTTGCAGCATCGAAGTCTCCTGTACCTGAAAAAAAAGAGATAAATCAGATGTTAATAAATTCAACACAAATTAATGTTTAAATACTCAGAAATATCCTATAGTGTTATAACTTCTACTAGCTTTGGGTGTTTGGGGCATGATGCTGTTATAATTTTATTTTATAATCTATTTGAATTTCACTGATCTTTCATTTTTGTGAGGCCCAAAATTATCATGCAACTATAAATAGGTAACTCATTTTAAAACACTTTTATATGCATACTGCATGAACTGGATGAACTCAAAAGGCCACCTGAAGTCAAGTTCAACAGCACTTCTTCAGTCATGAAGATTCAGAACATAAAATGACAATTATGTAAGACTCAAAAATACAACATAAAGGCATTAACAGAATAGAATTGAAATTCACAGCTGGTTATGCAAGAGGATCCCATATAAATCTTCTTACATAACCTCTAATAACCATTGCTGGTTTTAAATATGTTTGTGATCCCTGGATTAATAATTCTCGAGCAGAAGAAAATACAATTTTAATTAAAATTCTCACATTGTATATAGGGGAACACAAAAGTTCACTGTTGCCATAAATTAGAAACGATTCATGTAGGCCTAATATGAGAAGCAAGACCGAATAAACGAAAATGATTTACTATATGGATGATTGGTTGAATTTCGATATTAAAAAATAACTTTCTTGCCTGCTTCAGTCAATTAAAAGCTATCAGTTTTATAGAAGCTATATTTTAATACACCTTTACATATACAAATACATATCTATCAATATTTTATTTTGAATGACACGTTTGACGTGACTCACGCGGAAATGTAACGTGAATTTTGAAGATTTGCGGCTTTGGAGTGTAAACAAATCTTTAAAGAGACGAACTAGTAACATAAAAAGAGCATGTTATTAGCTATTCCTGATCTTACACGTGTATGACAACTCATAGGAATAAGTTGTGTATTTGTTTAAAAAAATTAAAGCGTCTTAACTTCTTACACGAAGGTAACAGAATAAAATTGCTAAAGTCGTTGATATTTTGTCCAACTCTTCGGCTGTGTGTCAAAATCTAGTGAGCCACCTATTTTGACAGCATTTTATGTATCACAGGCGCGCTATGAATCAGATGAGAGTTTTTGGCGGGAGTCGGATAACCGTTTTGGGCATCAGGTCAGTAGCTCGAAAGGTTTTAAAACACAACCGTCGTGTTGTTTATTTAACGGCACGTAAATGGACGACATAGGCCTATATCTTGCGATACCGAGATAGAAAAAGGGCGCTAAAACAGTAAATAACAGTTAGGCTATAGGCTATATATGATATGATTGTCAGTTAGCAAATAGTCGGTTAAAGCTAACAAAAAACAAAACAAACTAACTAACAAACAAACAAAAAAAAAACACTATCGCTTTAAGAAAAAAAAATAAGAGATATCAAAAACCATTTCTTTTAATATGAAGAAAAGGGTGAAAGATGCCTTTTTAGGCTTTTCTCTGTGTGAACGTAAGCTTCTAAGCTTATGTTTTGCGTAGACATTTAATATTTTCTCATGATTATCCATCCTACCATTAGACAACGTGCAATATTTTCATACGACGTTTTACCAAGGCCCTAAACAGGTTAATTCATCGTGACTAATATTCAGCCTCAGATATTGAGATTTAATAATAAATAAATAAATAAAACCCTTTAAAATATGTTCACAGGCTGCAATGGGCCCTGCCCATGTAAGAGTCCAAATAAAGGATGATTTCGTTCCCTTTTCATTGCTTGGATCAGAGGCCGTTGCTAAGATACCACTCTGAGAATTCATAAGTTCAGATGAGAAATTACTGACATTTGCTTTTTGAAGTAAAAACGAAAACTGAATAATAGATAAAAAGTCCAGTTTTATTGTGAATTACAGTACATGTTTGAAACCTATAATCTGTTTGAATGAAATTCATGACAGCATAGTGCAAACAAAATTAGACAAAAGGTTAAATATATAGTGCTTTAGCTATATGTGCTTTAAAACTAGAACTTGTCACATGCACAAACTTCAATTTTAATGCATTCAACTGCTCTATACTATTATTGTCACTTTTGTGCTGCAGTTAAAATGCATTAGAGATGTCAACATTAGAGAAACATAGATGTGTTAATGTTGACAAAAAATACTGGTCTATTACATTACTAATATTGACTAATTGGATTTGCTCACAGAAAGAAGATGATTCTAAAGGAGGATTAGTAAGCGAAACAAATACATTTTATTAGCACTTTTTTAATGTGAATTAACCGTGGCATATAGTTTAGACAAAACTGAAGCTGAAACACCATCAAAAGCCACTTTACCATTCTCTAACAATCCCTAGAGATGAAAATACAACTGTAGTAAATTTGAGGCCATGCACCATAAATGGTAAAACTCTGCATCTTGACATAATATGAGGGATGCAAAGTCCTGAAACACACACACACACACACACACACACACACACACCTATACTATAGTACTATATCTGTACTATTCATTGTTTAATAAATATGAAAAATATGTCCTCTCATAGACATGGTCAGTTCATTATCAGAATAAAATACAATATATTAAAAACTAATTTGTAACATTTATGATGCATTTAAATATCCTCTCAAACCCCCCTTTATGCCACCCTTTTCGCACATATTTTTAATCTGGAGTGAAATTGAGATGCAGAGTTGGTTACGTTTCATTCAGATTACTATTAGAAGTAGACAATGGCAGTGCTACATATGCCAGGTGCTAAGACAAGTCTCCATCTGCTGGGGCCCCTAACGCAGGACCAGACACATATTAATGTGGGAAAATGTCAGAGACAGGCCTCTTGCTGCACCTCCGACTCTATTTGTGTCATGCATCTATTACACGTCTTTGCCCATCCCCATAAAATTCAACAGCTGATGATTTGTGTGAGACAAAAAATAAAAGTGGACATGGAACTAAAGCGATCAGACACTATTATAGGTGAAAGCAGTGATGTTGCTGATTCAAAAAGAATTTATATATATATATATATAATGAAAAAAGTGTAAGCTGCACTGAATGCCTTTAGCAAATGTGCCATTTTGTGCAAACTCTCAAGGGATACTGACACCAAACGTTTAAAAAAGAATGTGCATATGGAGATTTTTATGTTCGCCCTTACTGGGTCAAAGAAGAGCATACTAGACATAAATAAGTGTTTCTATTTAGAGAATGAATAGAGTGTAAAGATCTAAATGTATCACACAAAGAAGCTAATGTCTCGAATTCATTTACTTACAGTATTCATCATCACACTCCAGTATCAAAAAGTGACTTTATGATGTAGTGCTGAGGCTGGGATTAATGAAAATATTACTGAAAAAACTACAATAGATAAGCCTATGACACAAACAGGCCTAAACAATAAAGGGCCTATGTATTTTACTAAAGTCTATTCCACTAAGAGTCATAAGTAAAGCCTGTTTAAAATAGCATGATGTCATAAACGATGTTCTATTGACCAAAAGAATTTAGAACAGCAGTAAAATTCTAAAAACTAAAAAGCATATTTTAAACAAAAACACACTCTGTCAATCATTCTAAAATGACAGGTGTACGAAAAAGAGAAATATTCTATAGGTTATATTCTACAATAAACAATACACACGCATTATTGCCTAATGGCAGTACAATAAGACACAAAGAGTGTCGAACCACACACACACACACACACACACACACTTAAGGTTTGACTACGCTTTCCCATATTATATGACGACCACGTGACCCACAAGATCCGACCAATCGGTTGCAGCACCTCCATCAACCGAATCCTGTAGTCCCGAATTCATCAACATCATCACGTCTATGATGGAATGTTGCCTGACACAAACACACTTCAAAGTATGAACACAAGTATCTTTCCGCCTTAATATCACTTCGGAGGAACTGTCCGCGTCAGAACGCTTACTACCAACGTACTAAGGGGTCGTTCACATAAAACGCATCCTGAACGCTCGTCCGCGTTGGTTTCACTGATATGCCTGTTTTTTGCGTTGTTTAGATGCCGCATGAAGTTAAAAAGACACCTGCGTTCTCATCTATTCGTTGCGACTATATTTATTTTAGCGTATGAACACGTTCGGTGTGAACGGCCCCTAACGCGTCCCTATATATACCTTGAGGCAGATTCCAGCCTGACCGAGAATAGCGATGTTTAAAATCCATTTCGTCCACATAAGAGATTCCAAGTCATCCAGACCACTGAAAACCATTGACACAGGACGAACACGCATGCCTACCGGACTGGATGCTCTTTGTAGCGGACATCGCCGTCTCCTCCATACCCCTGTGCTCCATCCTCCGGGTTTCCCATTCAAAGCGCTCCGAAGATTTTGGAATTAGTTTATACTTTCGGTTCTCTAGCTTTATGATATCACATAAACTCATACAGCTAGATAACCAAAGAGAAAAACTAACCCGTGTCTCTTAAAGGGACCGTCGCGTACGCCGGATGCAGCTTCTGTTGTGGTCACATGGAGCTATTGCATTCGCTGGTGCGTGTGCAGTTCCGATACAGTCTTATTCTTTCACTCGCACACACAAGCACGTGGGTTAAAAAAAAGACGTTGTAGGCCTATATTTTTACGTTTTTTTTTTCCGGTTACATTTTATAATGCACAGCCCATTGTTGGTCCACTATATCACCATCATTTGTACACCAATGTCAAGTTGCGTCTGAAACACACATCTATCCTTATGCAGTTGGCCTAGCAACGTCGGAGCTTATGTTTAAGTCGGGCCATAAAATCAACATTCACCACAAAAAACTGCTTATTACAACAGAACCTTTAATGAAGCACAGAGCTTCAAAATGTCCACGCGCGTCTGGATGACCATTTACGCATAAATTAAGGCACTTAATGGTTTAAAATGACAATTCTTCCCATCCCGTTTTAAAAGTAGGGGAGAAATACTTCTAAAAAAAAAAATTCGGAAGAACAAATGTAGGCCTACATATTGTGTCTACACTCTCAAGGATGCTTAAGGATATTTAGGCCCACATTGGGTAACTGACTACAGTATTAGCTAATTTCTTACATTGAAATAGGCTTACAGGCCTATTGAAATACTTTACTAAATACCTACTGAATTAGAAACACTATATCTAAGAGGCAACCACTTATAGATTTGCTGCAAACAAGCAAATCAAACGAATGCAAGCAAATAAACAAATTTAAAACACCCAAAATCTCCAAAAACAGCTGATGCGGCCGTTAATTCCAAAATCACACAAATCAGTGAAAACAGCTTGTGCAATAAATAAATAAATAAATATATGCTAGTCTTAGACTTAAGACTAACATTATAGGACTAAGAACGTGACAACTGATTAAACCTTTAAAATTAAATAAATTAACAAAAGTATTAAGACTAACTAATAGTTTATATAAATAATATAAAAACGAAAAACGCGTAGGTTTAAAGCAAGTTAGCAACACACGGCGGCAATCTAACTATCATATAACTAACTATGATGCCATAAAAAGAAGTACTCACGATTACATTTCACGTCCATTTTCCCGAAGTAGCTTCTCTCCATGTTTTCCCCAATGTTAACTCGCTCAAAAACATCCATTTCACACAAAAGCGTGGGTTGAATCTCAGACACTTTTGAGTTACGGAGCACTTTTCAATGTCTTTTATCTGTTGTGTTCGATTCCTTCGCGATTTTCTGCTAAAGCACACATCTTTTAATGTGAAATCTTACAGATAAATGGTAAGTACGAGTAAGCGCGAGGCTCCGGCAGCGACACTGACGAGGCGAACGGAAGCAGGTTGAACTGAGGGGCTCCTGGGCAGGGCCACGGGGGTCACACCGCCAACAGAACTGTGATGTCACAATCATTAAGCATTAAAGCTTATTGATACACATGCCTGAACGAGTACTATGCATCTCTAAATCTGACCTCTGTAACCTGCAATTGGACGTAAACGCATACAGTACATGTAAAAGAAGTACTTTTTAAGCAAACATCCAGGAAGTACAATTTAACAGACAATATGTGGGCTACACGTGTTTAAATGGGCTACACGTGTTTAAATAGGCTACACAACCACTTTCGGTTGGTGTTTTTTGTGTGTGTGTGTGTGTGTGTGTGTGTGTGTGTGTGTGACAAAACTATATCAGTCTAAAAAACACCTTTAGTTGTTTAAAAAAAATCTATATTCATTTAAACGAGGTGTCACTGGTAAAATCGGTTGATTACGCGCAAATACGCGCTGCAACGTTTCTTTGCTTGTTATTTAAATAATGTATGCAACAATTATGTCTGTTGTATTAACGCGAGATCGTGATAGAGAATAAAGTTTAAATCCAGTTTGTTGTTCTGAATGTGGCCGAATATAAGAAGTCACGCGGCAATCTTTATGTGGAAGTGATTCCACAATTGTGGCCGAAATACGTTTTATTGGTGTGGCTTGCAAAGATTAAACTCGCATAGCTACTTTATACATATAGAGCACGAAAGCTACAAACAGTAGGCTACATTTTTATATTATTATTTATTTTATTTTTTTACAGTTTCCCCATGTATGCAGTTGTTTGACTTTTGGCATGATTTAAAAACTTTATAATACGAGTGAGCCATAAATGACCAGAATTATTAACCATTCTGCAAACCACCAAACCACGTTAAACACCGCAAAGTTGAAAAACTGAAAGAAATGTGCGCGAATTTTTGATGAAAACTAGGCTAAAAATTGTATTTAATTAAATTCAAATATGCAAGCATGCAGACAGACAAGCAGATGGAGCCTCTTTTACTCCTGGTCTGTCTGTCTCTCTCTCTCTCTCTCTCTCTCTCTCACACACACACACACACACACACACTCACACACACACTTGGCCATAGGCACATCCCTTTTCCCCCAGTTTATTTGCAAATGGGAACCCGGTGTCTCCATGTAAAATAGAATGGAATATTCAATTTTGTAAGAAGAAAATTTCGGGAGGGGAAAAATAACACTGTCGCGCAAAACAATAACCATCTGATATTTCCGCTCATAAACTTATGTGTGAGTGAATTAAGCAAAGATAAAGAAGGACGAGTATAATTTTCAACAGATCTCTAAATAACATTATAGGCTTATATTGTACTCTAAATATAGATATCAGTCTAAACTTGAATAATAAATCTCAGATAGCACTAAACAGTTTGCAAGCGCAGGTTAAACGACACTAAGCATTTGAGCAATTGTGGGATGAACTTAGTTAATTTCATTACGATTCGACTTGTATGTATCGAATGTATGTCGTTGGGCCAAAATGTGTCATTGTATTTTTTAAAACGTTAAAGAGAGTATAAAGCAATTTGAAAAATAGCCCAGTAATGCTATAATGTAAATGTGCAATACTTGACGTATTTGTGACAATCACAAATAATAAATGTATTCGAAAAGTCATGCACTGCATTCAAGTGAATCGAGTTAATTCTCGGGTTATAGTTATGAAAGATAATTACATGTGAAATACAATTTGTTGAGATACGCTTCGGATATTTTTATTGACAGGATGTTTTTTGCGCATATTTCGAGAGGCTAAATCGAACAATAAGGTACCTAAATAAATTTATTTATATTTTATTTTTACTAGCTTTTCGTTTAAATTTTAGGCAGTTGCGTTTAGATGTAGCAAACAAATTACTCTCCAATATTTACACATTTGTATACGCACGCACACACACACACACACACACACACACACACACAAGCAAAGGTGAATACACACCTCGGGCACACGCAAATAAACAGTTACTTACAGACCGTTTTGATGCGTACAGAAACACGTAAGAGATCAAACGATCAAATCCCATAGAGAAAAGTGACATTATTTAGGCAGAACTGCAGACCCCTATTTCTATTCCCATGCTTACTTCTAATTCTTTTCAGTTTCATTTTCAGGCCTCAGTGTTCGAAGCCATTAGATTATGTTTGTACCTATGTTACCTGGCCTTATTATAAGGGTTCATAGCAAATAACAATGTACAACTTTAAAATATATTTTGTTTTTCCTTATTCAAACCTTAAACACAGTTATTTTATTCACTTACAATGTCTCAACATATGCATACGTACACTATGCATGCATATATCATGCTTTGCCCACCCCGCCCTCTGGTACATTCACATGCATACATACACACATATAGCACACACCTCCGCATGATTTAGACACTCCCGCTATTTGCGTCACGTCCTGTTTCGAATATCAGCATAATAGGCTTCAACCACAGGACTGCATGCCCACATACAGTAGCTGATAAGTCATGAATATTCATGGTTTCATTTCTCAATTTACATTTAGAATATAATCACATTTGATAGTTTTTCAACAGACTTGGTAGTAGACCACTTATTACCGGGTGATTATAAAGCAATACAAGATAAAACGAAAAATGCTACACTAGATATTCTGTTCTATGACCTGTAAAGATATAAAAAGCGAAAAAAAGAAGATATAGGAAATCTCCCTCACTTATTAAAGCCAACGGGTAAACTGGAGCTGTCCATGGTGCTGAAGTTAAGCACACAGACAAGCTTTGCTGAAGTTCCTTTAATCTTTGTTGATCATGTTGCTAACAAACTATATGTGCAACTTTAGCATATATATAAATATATATATATATATATATATATATATATATATATATATATATATATTTATATATATAATGCATTTTTCCTTATAATATTAGCTTCACCACAGACATTCCTGTAACTTTAGTCAGTTTTATCTATACTATCTGCATTTAAACACCCAAAGAGATCGTCTAAATAAATATATATATAGGGCTAAGGCTAAGTGACTATTGAAAATTCACATTTCATTTTCAGTAAACAAACTTACTGAAGATAACACACAAGCAATTATCTTTCATTGTTTATCCTTTGAGATAAATTGCTGTATTTATTTGCATCTTCTAGCCAAATGAAACTCTCATATATAAATCGTATATATAATAAATTTCTTCGTAAATCGAACTAATAATTGTAATTGTAATTTAAAGTGGCTGAAACCATTTAAAAGGTTTTAAAGTCCCTCTAAATCATTATCCAGAGCTTCTAAAGACAAAAATCTGTTCAGTAAAGGTTGGGTGAGTTGCAACAATTACACTTACACATTAAAGAATAAATGAATCAACAAATAATTATAGAAAACCTGAAATAAATAACATTTTAAACATTGACAAAACGTAAAACAACCAAACACCGTTTTATTTGTCTAATTTTTTTAGTTAAGTTTTCTCACCTTTAGGCTGTCACTGATGATCTTCTAGTGAACGCCTGTAGATTAGAAACATATGAAATAATCAAACTCAATTAACAAACAGGGATTCCTGTTTCACGCTGGTATGTTTATGGTTATTCCGTCACGTATGGCTTCAAAACATATTTAATGCTTCACTAATATGAATATAATACGTGTATCAGGTTATATATTTAGCAAAACCATAGTCAAATGTGAATGTCCTAATGTCATTGACACTTTACACGTGTGAGTTTACAAAGAGAAACACGTGTTTCTCACACACACACACACACACACACACACACACACACACACACACACACACACATGTTGTGTTTCCATGTTTTATGGGGACTTTCCATAGACATAATGGTTTTTATACTGTACAAACTTTATATTCTATCCCCTAAACCTAACCCTACCCCTAAACCTAACCCTCACAGAAAACTTTCTGCATTTTTACATTTTCAAAAACATAATTTAGTATGATTTATAAGTTGTTTTCCTCATGGGGACCAACAAAATGTCCCCACAAGGTCAAAAATTTCGGGTTTTACTATCCTTATGGGGACATTTGGTCCCCACAAAGTGATAAATACACGCTCACACATACACACACACACACACACACACACACACACACACACACACACACACACACACACTAGTTTTATTTCCAAAAACACATGCATAGGCTACTTTTTAATAGGGCTGTGATATTGTGCCGATACTTTAGATGTATCGATCTAAATCTATTTGTGCATTCATATAATGTAAACACAAAACAAAGTTGGCATACTATTTCTTCCAAATCAATTTAATGAGCTCCCCAAGAGACAAAAATCATTAGGCTTTATAATTAAAATATACTCACATAAATTAGAATGTAATCGTAATCGAATCAAATTATGATATCGCGATGTATCGCAATATATTGTAAAGTGAGTTGCCATGTAAAATCCCAGGCCGATTTCTCTTTCCAGTCCAGCCAACCCCTTTTTTAAGTATCAAATAATTTACAGTGTAGCCTATACTGAAACTAATTCTTAAGTCGTTGTGGCTGGGTAGAATACAGTGTAGAAAAAAGGGGGTCTGGGGCCTTTTGTGGGGTTCCAGGGATCCTCTTGGTCTCTTTTGTTGGTCCCTCCAAAAGCCTGATTAATTAATTTCACAGTGTAGCCCCGGAGAAGATTTTCCCACAAACAAGTGAGCGAAAAAGAAGAAGAAAAAAAATCATCCCAAAAGAAAGAAGTCAACATCAAGTTCAACAACGTGCGGGCTGCTCATTATCATGACAATAACGTCTGGGAGCACAGAAGTCCCCTTAACAAGAGCGTCTGGCGTCAATACACTCCACCTCCCGGACCCCGGAACATTTTCCCAGGCTCCTCGAACAATCGCACAACTGTTTGCTCCGCGGGCTCGCTTAATGATCACTTCTTACAACGCTCAAAAGATGATTTAGTTCAGATATACGCTACATTAACTCTAACAAATGGAAACAATTGAGTAAAGGTAAAAATGAAATAAGATTGCAATTTGGAGTTCAAAAACTTGTGTGAGGAGTATAGGCTACTTACTTACCAAACTTGGGTTGATCCATTACACCACACCATGTCTAATCCACATAAGACCAAGAAACTCGTCCTAATTGCAATGCACAATAATAGCGCGTCCACGTCACTGTGCAAAAGTAGTAGTCAAATCATTCCGGACCAATAAGTTGCAAACAGCTATTGGCTTTGACTTGAGTGGTCTGACACGGCATCGGTACACAACGTATTCTCCTACTCCAAAAACCGGCATCGCGTCTGTCGTGGGTCTCCGTGCAGCTCGTGCGAGCCCGGCGTGTCGTGGACATGTGCGGAAACTGAAGCAGCTAAATCGGCGTCCCGTTGTGAATTGATGAGTTATTGTTGAGAAGTCAGCGTGCATGATCCATTTAGAGTTACGCCCATCTTATGTCTCGCGCTGAAAAAAGTACGTTTTGGATTTGCATATGCGCGGAATGGGAAAATAATGGATGCTTGTCGGTATCTGGATTTCCGTAGGCTATAGAGACTATATGAGAAGAGCAAGCTATTAACAAAATCGACAAACATTTTAGTTAAGGACATTTAGTAAGCCGACAAAATACAACTGGGTAACATTTGGCTGCATTTATTGCTCTTTTAGCTGCTAAAAACTGCACATGATGATGTTATTTAACGGCCAAACAGTTTAAACAGACATTAATGGTTTGCTTTAAAGCGTCAGGTGTAGGCTATACGTTTAGTACTAATGTAAATCTGAAGCGTGTTCCTCTTGGAAACGGCTGCGATTTGTTAACAATAGAAGTGTGTGTGTTTATGCATTCACCGATGCTCAGACGCTGCGATTCCGTGCATGGTTGCGTCTTGACGTCATATACCGGGATAATGCATACGTAGAAGGTCGACGTTGGCGTTGGATTGGTAACGTCTTTCAGCAATTTCTATTTTTCTTTCGAAACATGGCAATATCACTCCAGCTAAAACATCATTTATGCAAGCACCAGACAAGTTATTATTCTCGGATGATCCACACACTTAAATTCATCTTTAAAAACACTTTCTAAGATTGGGAAGATATTCTAACATTTACTAAAGTGTTTATTTTAAATACTTTATCACTGGTGGCAATAGGCTATGAGGTAAATGTAGGCTACTAAATGCAGACACTTAAAAAACGAAATAGGGTAAGCAATTTTAGACTGACCAATCAAAAGCTAAACACGAGATAAACATAATGGCCTGTTCTGGAGTACGTCTTGGTCTACATGGACATAAAAATGTATATCCCGATTTCGTTTACCTGCAATTTATTTCTGCCCGTTATCTTCACGTCACCACTGAAACGACTGGAAAACAGCGACACCCGTCGGTTAAAGGGTGCATGAACATGATATGTTCCTGACGATTATTCAAGGATTGAGCAAATAAAGCATGTTTGGATGTAAAAAGGGCCATTTGTGTTAAGCATAATCGTTTTAGAATAACCACATTATTTTTTTATTTGAAAAATGAATAAATAAATATTTCAAAGCAAAGAATGTTGGGTATAATTTATTAAACTATTTAAACATCTTAGCTCATTTAAAGCGGAATTTTGGTTGTTGTTGTTGCTTTTAGTGAGTTTGCTTCAACAAAATAATTAAAATAAATAGATAAACGGAAAACTGTGGTTTCATCAAGACATGATTTACTGTAAATGTTGTATACACTGTATCTTCCTTAAAAATGCCTCAATTGGGCATATTGCCAATTGGAACAAATTCTGTAACGCCATTGGTTAGTTAGATTAACTAAACTATATAAACTTTTTGTCGGCTCATGCATTATTTGCTTTATTTTCTTAACGACTGATTTTACGGGTGTTACATTGCATGGTTAGGCTACTACATAATGTACAATGCTTGAATTAAAGTGCATCAATATGTACAGCTCAACATATAACAGCTCAATATTTTCATTTATTGGCCTATAAATAGTATGAAAATAGCCTATTAACCCGTTGCATAACATAAAAAATGACAATAATGGATGCAGGTTAATGCTATAGCAAATTATTTAACAAACCTATTTTAAACATTTAATTAAACAAATACGAGTTTCCCCTTTTTAAAATTATTATAGGGAACTTTTCGATTTCTAAAAGTTAAAAAATTGAACTGTCATGAGGTTAAAAAAATGGGTAAGATGCAGATAATTACTGCTTCATTTTTAGGGTAAATTCTGAACCGTCTCATGCAAGCAGGCGAACTCAAATCTGTATTCAACAATGACACTGAAAAACACAATAAATAGTTCCCGCGAAAATGCACATCAGCACCATGTGGTCCGTTAATAGGCCAGTGTAATCGAAACATGACGGATTAGATTTACCATAGGCCAATTATTCATTACATCGTGCTAAAGTCTTCTGTACAATTTACGAAATGTCTGCAACCAATTTAGAGAGCAACAAAGCTGATAATCATTTCGCCTAATATTTAAAATTGCGACAGAATCACGTTGCAATAACAATAATAATAATATTAACCGACATTTCTATCTCTAATTGAGGTGAAAAGACAGACAGACAGACAGACAGACAGACAGACAGACAGACAGACAGACAGACAGACAGATAGATAGATAGATAGATAGATAGATAGATAGATAGATAGATAGATAGATAGATAGATAGATAGATAGATAGATAGATAGAAAGTCAAAATGACCTAATTTTGATCATTTTTTCCCTTCATTATGACTGGTTACACGCATTGAAGTGGGAACACATTTTTTATGGTTCATTTATCTTTTTATGCATTACTTTAGTTGAACAGATTTAACCCCAAATTCGTGTTTTAATAATGTTGTGGTCCATCTTTATTTTATAAATTATTATAATGTATTTAATGGTTGGTGTCCTCTATGCTAACACAGCCTAATGTTATATAAGCTTTAAATATGTGCTACACGCACAATGGGACCAACCGTAAACATTAATATTCTCACTGTTTCAAAAGTATAGCCACAAGACGTAAACACTGTGTGTCAACATGATTTTAGTGTGATACAATCACTTCCTAACCTTTTCTGATTTAATCTACATCTTATTTAACAATTTCGTTGCCATGACAACATAAAGCTGTAAACCCTTAGTATAGTCTACCACAAAAACTGCAATTTAAACAACTTTACAGCTCAAATAATACACGAGTTTTAACAGAATATTTAATTTTTATAAAATTAGAAGCTTCACATGTCTGCCTTTAAACCCTCCAAAAATTGCCCCCCATCCACTTCCATTGTAAGTGCCTCACTGTAACCCAGGTGTATTTATTTTTAAATAAAGGACAAGTCGAAATAATTTTTGTGGTAATCAACATTATGCCACAAATGCCTTCGATTGAGCTTAACTTGTATTGAACCTGAAATTTTCCATCAATAATCGTAAAGATGGCATTTTTTAGTTTTTTTAAGTGAAAACAGTTATTGCTTCACTAAGCAGAAATCATCCAGATTTATATGTTAGTCAAAAGAAAACCAACATATGCTAAATAAAATCGCTGATGACGTCAGAACCCCAGCAAACGTCATAGTCTGTTTTATTTTCTGGTTAAACTACAAGAGTTACACGAAATAATAACCTAACTTTCCTCATTCTGCACAAATAAAAACGATTTAACACGAACAAAAAATCATTTAACTTACCTACATTTCTTAGCGTTGTAAAGAGAGATGTTTCCACACTGGCAGTTTCGTGGGAAAATCCTCACTTTGGAAGTTCCCAGTCCTTTAATTGGATACGGACTGGATTTTATGGAAATGAGCATTGCACATGAGTCTTTACGACTGTTTGTCACATATAAGAAGAGTGCAAGGGGCAAATTCACGTCTTTAGCAACGCAATTCAGAAGGTCAAGTTCAATTCTTATGCAAGTCGCGTGAAAGCCGCGCGTGCGTGCGTGCGTGCGTGCGTGCGTGTGTGTGTGTGTGTGTGTTTGACAAAGTTAAACTGGTGGAATTCTTCATTTAAAAGAGTTAATTGTAAACCACCTCTTTCAAAGAGCTGAAAACTCATATTTTAAGGCGTGAACATCATAATATCTGTTCATTAGTTCATGTACATTGATATTTCAATTTAAGCCTGATTCAAAGTTTAGTTTGTGATTATATATTTTATTCTAAGGCCTGTTGTTTTAACAATTGTTTTTGTAATGAATTAGACTCTCAATCTCCATGTTTGGTGGTACTATGTGAAATGTCTAAACTCAAACACAAACACATATGAGTTTACTTCTATGACTTGTAAAATGACAAGCTAAATGGTTGGGAGTGGAGAAAAAGAAAAGTGGTCCAGCAGTGGTACATTGTGCCCTTGCCGTAAACTATGCTGTATTCTGACATAACAGCATTATTTGGGGTTAGGGATTACATTTTAAGACAAAAACGTTGAAGGATCTACAGTCCACCAACAATTGAGGGCAGGATTTAATCCATAAAAACACAGAGAGCAGCAACATCACACCTGTAGAATAAGCAAACAGAAATATGGTTCTATTAAGCAGCCACGTTCATTTTAGATAAATATGAACAAATATTGCTGTTAAAAATCACAGTAAAATGTAAAACTTTTCAGTAGAAAATTTTTATATGCCGCAAAAAAGACGTGTTTCTATAAACGTGACTAAGTAACAAATAAAGAAAGAAATAAAGTAATAAAGACAGTACTAAAAAGGGAGAAAGAAAGAGAGAAAGAAAGAAAGGATGGGAGGGAGGAAGAAAAAAGGGAGAGAGAGAGAGAAAGAGAGTAAGAAATAAAGAAATAATAGAGAGAAATAAATATATTTGATGTCTATTTGTCCATATAATGCAAGTGAATGGTAATTAAAACTTTGAAGCTCCATAAAGCCCATAAAGGCAGCATAAAATAAATTAATAAGACTCCAGTGGTTAAATCAATGTCTTCTGAAGTGATCGATATGATTTTGGGGTGAGAACAGATCAAGATGGAACTCCTTTTTCACTTTACTCTTGCCATTGCATTCTCTAGGCACAGTCATGATTTCAAGCTTGATTATATGTCCTGTTTGACGCTTGCACAGAAGTGTAATGGCGCTGGAAATCCAAGGTGAAAGTTAATGCCAAAACTCATAGTGAAAAAATATATTTCTGTTGGATCACTTCATAAAACATGGATTAAACCGCTGCAATTTTATGGATTAATTTTATGATGACTTTTTGTGCTTTCTGGAGTTCTGGTCACCAGACATCATATCTCATATCTCCATTAAAATATCTTTGTTTGTGTTCTGCAGAAGAAAGTCATATGTGTTTGAGATGACATTATGGAGAGTAAATGATTTAGTTGAATAATCCCTTTAATAAATTACTGGTGCTGTTGGAACAGTCTAGAGCCCCTGTACTCACAATGCAAGACAATGACATCACATTTTTGCTCTATGCAGATGACCTGGTGCTGCTGTCAGTCTCAGAACCAGCTGACTGAGAGGAATTTTTTCAGGGTTCATTTCTTGGGTTTGTAGCGCTTTAAAATTAGCAATGCTGTGGGACTTGATTTTAAATGCTTCCAAAAATTTAGAGATCTTTTTGTATATTTATAATCAATGGGCCTAATTCTGCCCTACATGCATCAGCTCTGATCACTGAGTGGACCCCACACCTCACTTCCATACAATGCTATATAACACGATCAAAGTCAATATAAAAATACCCTATCTGGAACACTGGGATCAAGAGTATCTCCTGCAGCCCTCATTATATGTGTATATGTTATAGATATAAAGACATTTTTGAATTTGAGAGAAATAAAAGAAAGAAAGAAAGAAAAAATAAAGATAGATAGATAGACAGAAAGGAAGAAATGAAGGAAGAAAGAAAGAAAAAAATGAAGAAACAAAAGAAGACAGAAAGGAAGAAACAAAGAAAGAAAGAAAAAAATGATGGAAAAAAGAAAGAAAGAAGAAAAGAAAGAATGAAATGAAGAAAGGAAGAAATGAAGGAAGAAAGAAAAAAGAACAAAGAAAGAAATTAAGGAAGAAAAAAGAAAGGAAGAAAATAAAGAAAAAAATGTTAAACCAGGAATGTTGCAAGAGAAGCATTAAACTGCAATAAGCTTCTTTTATAAATTACATGTAATTAAGTCTTCATAAGCGAACAATCCTCCACATCTGAATTTGAAACGTACACAAAATAGCCTAAATAAATCAATATACAATTATTGGATTAAAATATCTACGGCAGGTGAGAAAGCTGTAAGACATGCAGCGTCTCAAAGTGTCTGATGCCACAACACCTCACATTTGTGTTTGCACATCTTCTCCCTCCCTCAGTTTTATTTCTGTCCTTGAAAACGTTTACAGTTTCACCACGAGGACCAATCCTTTTCTCAGCTCTCGTGTGACGTCGAGGACAGCCAATCAGAGCGTGCGTTTCTTCCATACGTCATCAAAAATACTCCTTCAGCTGTTGGAACACTCAAGTGTCACCACCACGAGTGCGCTGCTACATGGGACACAAACTCATTAATTAACATCACCAAACGAAAATGGTCAGTATTTTTACTTAAGTTACTATTAAATTGACTTTTAAATGGGCCGTTCCCCCCCACAGTTGATCAGGTTGTGTTGTTTGTGGCCTTAGTATTGCTGTCGTTTTAGCAAATGGTAGCTTACAAGCTGGTTTGAGTTGGACTGGGTAGTATTTGCATAGCTATTTTTTGGATCGATAGCACAAAACTTACTTGTTTAAGTGACTTTGGCAAAGAAATGGCCCTGATACTTATTTTTGGATCTCAATTGTAACACAATATAGGGCCGTTAGCTGTAGCATGTTAGCTTAGTCTCCCGTCTTTACATGTATTGGGGGTTTGCAGTGTTACCACCTGCTCTCACTTTTACAGCATGTTGATCTTGAGTGACTGGGGCAGGCAGGGGTTTCTGAGCCCATTTTGTGCAAAAGAAAGCCATCAGTCAAGCAGCCAGCTTGGATAGTTAAATGCTGTAAAGTATCAGAAATTAGAATCAGAACCTTAAGTGCTGTAATAAATTAGCTATGAAATAATATGCAGAAAATTGTCATTCTCTCTGAAAGATATCACTGAAATAAGAGTCCTGAGATAACTCACTGGTCACTGACAGCACTAGACTCTGTAAAGCGAACAAAAATGTGGCCATGGAATAGAGGGGGCGTGTCTAATCCAACGGCTCAGTCTTGTGGAATTTCCAGAACAGAATGGCTAATGTCGCTTACAGCACATTTTAAGCAATGTTCCTGGTGCAAAACAAATTAGATGTAGGTAATTTTTATTATTCTTATTTTTAAAAAGTATCTCAAGACACATTTTAACTGTTGCCAGTTCTTTTTAACTGGGCATGCCAGCGTGTAGCATGAGCCTCCACGTGCTGTGAGTGTCCGCGGTGTCATGTACAGCGAGTCACGTGATAAGATGCGTGGATTGACGGTCTCAGAAGCGGAGGCAACTGAGACTTGTCCTCCACCACCTGGATTGAGTAACCGTGCCACCATGAGGACCTACTAAGTAATGGGAACTGGGCATTCCAAATTGGGAGGAAAGGGGATATAATATTGCCACACAAGACATTACACATGCTAACATGAGACTAGTATGATAAAATCACTACTAACCATGTATGTGCAAAATTAAAAGTGAGTTTTAGCTCATATCTTGATCGTGATAAGAAAGCAACTGCTGAAACTTTCAAGTAGTTATAGCTGCAGACCAGGGACCTCCAGATGTTGGTGGAATCTCCAAAAAAGTGTGGAGTTACTCCAGAAGCGGTTGTGGTTACCCAAAAATGGTTGTCAGTTCCACTCACGGTTAAGATCTGGAAAGAGTTAGGTAAGAGGCTCCCTATATCTTTAATGGCAGTTTGGAGGTCCCATCCCATTTTGGAGTAATGCCTGCAGCTATATCCATATCCATATACACATTTTGTTATGGAAGAACTAAAATAAGCACTTCAGCAAAAAGAATTTAAGCTGCATATTTCTGCTTTTAAAGGAATAGTTCACCTAGCAATGTAAATTCTCTCATCATTTATTCACCCTCATGCCGTCTCAAACTCACACGGCTTTCTGTCTTCTATGGAAAGCATTATGTTGTGATTTTGTTCTTACAGTGTAAGTCAATTGATCCAAAACTTAGGGCATTCGCCCTGATAGCACACTACATCACCCAGACATCAAAAACAATTTTTAATGTTGTTTGCTCATCTGCAATATGTCTATAAGAGGTATGTCAATAATTATGTCTTGGATGTCAATAAGACATTCAGCAGATGTCTTTGAGACATTTATGTAAAATGCTTGTACGTGTGCTATCTAAGATGTTTAAATATATATGTTTATGTATCGTTCAAGGCTCTGATGGGAGTTCAGTTGGTGGTGAGCTTGCTGGCGGTCAGCATAATGCAAAAAATGGCCCCACACCTTTCCTTTGCACGCTGGCTCTTATGTAATGGCAGGTAAGTAATGCACTTGTCACATACACATGTTTGATGCAGGCTTTGATTCTTTATAATCCCCCTGCTCGTTCGTTCTCTCAGCCTTTTCAGGTACAAACATCCATCTGAGGATGAGCTGTGTGCCCTTGCTGGAAAGCAGATTCCAAAGACCGGCAGACGAGACAGGTGTGATTCAGTTGCAGACTGCATGCAATAGTTACATTTTACCTGGGTGGATTATATAACCTCTGTCATTCCATGATCTCTTGTGGTTTCTAGGAGACAAAATGGACATGGTGAAGCCAAGCCACTTACAGTACCAAAAGACATAGATCTTCAACTGGAGAGTGCGCCAGTAAATGTCTTAGATGCTCTTGGTAGGTCTTGGTAGAAGAATCATGTTTAACATGATATGACTCCTTTAACGAGTAAGTGCAGTTCATTTTGTGATCTTGCCTTGTGGCTTTCCGAATTATCCACAGTTCTGCGTTTCTTCGTGGAGTACCAGTGGCTGATTGACTTTGCTGTATATGCCATGGGGATCTACCTCTTCACCGAAGGCTACTACAGTGTGGTAGATGCCAGCAAAGAGGTCAACATTGCTGCCATCTGGTGTGTGCTGACCATTTTCTTCTGCCTGTATCTTTCAGTTCTGCTGTGATTTGGGGTAGAAGACCCCGATAATCTTAAAATACAGCAATTTGCATCTAATAGAAATCTATCAGTAGAGTTTTTCGCAGTATTGTTGCCCTTGACTGAAGTTCTCAGGAGGACGCTGCATGTTCTTATGAGCCACTACTTTCGGTCTGAGGAGGGCGGCGAGCGCTCTGTGTGTCTGGCTTTCGGCTTCTTATCTCTGCTTGTGGCCATGCTGGTTCTAGTAGTGAGAGAAGACTACCTGGAGTTCGGCCTCGAGCCCGGTATGTGATTATCTGGCCCATGAACATGAATTCAGGAAATATCAGATGTCTAATGGTGCTTTGATGTTTAAAAAAATTGCTAAATTGTCATTAGGATTGTACTATATGAATCTGAACTTGTTCTTTCTCTGATTTTTGCAGGTTTTACCAGTCTCTTTGATAAATTTGAAGTCTTTGCCAGACAGCAAGGATATGAGTGGTCGTAAGTAGTGGAATGTTGGTTAGACGCCATTTCAAAGTTCTTAAAAAATATTTCATCATTAATAAACTTAACATTCTTTTTTTGGGATCAGAATTCCCTTCACCAAGCTGTCAGTGAAGTTGGGTCTAGCTGTCATTTGCGCCTTCATTGGAGCTCTCCTTGCTTTCCCTGGACTCCGATTGGCTCAAACTCATCTAGATGCAGTTCAGATGAACGCAGACCGTCCAATCATTCAGTAAGAGACTCCACATTTATTGCAAAACGATTGAACATAATCAGAAATGAGCACGTTGCAGCACAAGTCTTTTTTCTTCCTTTTTAGGATCCTTTTGCACATGGGTTTTCTCTCTCCATTGGTTATTCTGGTATTGTGGATTAAACCCATTGCTCGAGACTTCCTTGCAAACGCCCCAATGGGAAATACTTCAGTTACCTTGTAAGTGTCTGTTGACCAAATAAATTATAAAATATACAAATTGTTTTTTTTTGTAATGACTCAAGTAAAAAAGACATTCCGTTTTGTCTTTCAGACTCTCTAGTTCAACGTTTAACTCAGTGCGTCTGTGGACAATCGTAGTTTTGTGTGTTCTGAGGCTGCTGCTCACACGCTACCACCTGCAGGCCTACCTCAACATGGCTCAGAAGTGGGTGGAGCAAATGAGGAAAGAGGCAGGGCGAATTGCTGCGATTGACATCCAGAGAAAGGTAAGCGTGAAAGTCGAATTTGTTTATTTAAGAGTTCACTATATCTTTGTAAACTAAATTAAACTCTCGTGTTATAGAGAGGTTTTCGTATTACCCAAGTGATTTAAATAATGCTGAATTAAAATAGCCAAACTTAAAGGGATATTTCTCCCTAAAATACAAATCTTTCTTCTGCAGAATACAAACTTAAGATTTTTAGAAGAGTATTACAGCTCTGTATGTCCATACAATGCAAGTGAATGGTGACCAGAACTTTGAAGGTCCAAAAACGCACATAAAGGCAACATAAAAGTAGTCCATATGACTCCAGTGGTTAAATCCATATATTCTAAAGCGATATTATAGGTGTGGGTGAGAAACAGATCAATATTTCAGTCCTTTTTACTATAAATTCCTTATTTTGTTTTTGGCAATTCGCATTCTTTGTGCATATCTCCACAAACAAAAGAATATGAAAGTAAAAGTGCAGATTTATTGTATTAAAGGACTTGATAGAATATTAATCTGTTTCTCACCCACACCTTTCTTATCACTTCTGAAGATTTAACCACTGGAGTCATATGGATTACTTTTATGTTGCCTTTTATGTGTTTTTTGGAACTTCAAAGATCTGGTCACCATTCACTTGCAATGTATGGACCTACAGAGCTGAAATATTCTTCTAAAAATCTTAATTTGTGTTCAGCAGAAGAAAGTAAATGATAAGAGAATTTCTATTTTGGATTTTTGGAATATTTATACCTTTTATGTCTTTAAACTTCTTTTTTCAGGTGACACGAGTTTTCTGCTACCTGACTGTGGTCACCATGCAGTACCTCTTACCTATCCTGCTTGTCCTGTTCTCAACTTTGGCACTCAAATCTTTTGGTGGGACACTACATTCACATTAGATGCTTTCACATGAACAACTTTTGCTGTAAAATTAATGGAATGTTCTGGTTCAGTACAAGTTAAATTCCGCTGACAGCATTTGCAGAATAATGTTGATTACCACAGAAAATATTTATTTAAAAATATGAGTTGCAGAGAAAGTGAATGGTCAATGTTACATGCATTTACTTTATTATAGCGTGATAAAATTGCTTAAAGGGTTTACTGCCGATGCTTCGTCATAGCAACAAAGTTGTAATATTGGATATAGCCTAACTTTACATTTATAAGTTTAATAAGCACAATATTTTGAATTGTGTATTCAGCTCCAAGTATTTGAGCCCCACCATTTTTCCATACAAGTAATAACCTGCTATATTTCCAATGTGAAATATTGAGTTTTAATGGCATTTTGGTGGTCGCATGTCAATGGTAGCAATATGTATAAAACAAATTGGTTGTATGAATGTGGTAACTTTTTGCAGAAAAAGGTCAATTTTACAGCAATTTAAAGGGTGAAGTGTGAAGAGGCTGTTGAATATTATTTATTGGTTTACATGCACAGATCTCTTCTACATATTCTTTGAACCATGATTCACCAGATCATCAACATCTTCCATACTAATCCATTTTCATTTGAAAATACATTGATTTTGGTTCGTTTACGCCTCTCATCCACACTGGAATGGTATTTTTCTCTGCCAAAATTAGAAAC
Source organism: Xyrauchen texanus (assembly GCF_025860055.1). Lineage (NCBI taxonomy): Eukaryota > Metazoa > Chordata > Actinopteri > Cypriniformes > Catostomidae > Xyrauchen > Xyrauchen texanus. The sequence goes on from NC_068325.1 coordinate 14,057,131, forward strand.
TTTCAAAAAAGATACACCATTGAAAACGAAGACATTAGTATACTGTGATTGGTTCTCACAGATCATGATCCCATCCTTGTTCCTAATTATCACCACGACAACAATTCCTTTAAGTCTTAGACTATGTCCACATTAATCTGGATACATTTTAAAACAGCGTTTACGTTTTTGAAATGCTTTTCGTCCACATTGCCATTTTCCAAAAGTTTCTCATCCACAATGAAACGTATAGAAACCCTTAAATCCTCTTACTGAGAATGCTAAAATTTGACATTCCGTGTACGGTCTAAAACACAATTGTCCCGGCGTCTTTGAAGGAATGTAATGTGAAGGTTGTACAAAGTAACATTTATCTTTAACAGCGCTATCAATGTGAATATCAGGCTCAACAATGCCACTACAATATGGGCCGCCAGTTTGATTGTTTTGGGTTGAATGGATCACATAACCGCGTCACATGACAAAAAATACATAACCGTATTCAGATATCTCCATTTTCCGTGTCCACACTACAACACGAAGTCTGCATTTTCAAATGTATCCACTTAGGAGGGCGTTTTCGAAAAGCTCAGATTTAGCTGTCAAAAATGCCATCTCCGTGTGGACAGAAGGTCAAAATGTAGGGAAAAATATGCATTTTACATTTACATTTATTCATTTGGCAGACGCTTTTATCCAAAGCGAGATTATTACAGGGACAATCCCCCCGGAGCAACCTGGAGATAAGTGCCTTGCTCAAGGACACAATGGTGGTGGCTGTGGGGATCGAACCAGTGACCTTCTGATTAACAGTTTAGCGCTTTAGACCACTACACCACCACCACTCCTATTTTCATACGAAAACGTTCAGTGGCCATTTTGAAAATGTAGTAAGGCCAAAGTGTACTTCGGTTTTACGCATGCATCTAAGTCTCACTTAGGGCTGGGTATTGCCAGCCACCCCACAACAAAATACGCATTGTGATACACGTCACGATACGCTATATCGCGATACATCACAATATAATGGTTCAATTTCACTTTTAATTCAAATTAATTCAGTTATAATGTCCGTGTTGCTTGTATACAGTATGAGATATATTTTCTTTCAGCTAATGCTGTTATTCATTATACAGGGGGCCTTCTAACTTGTTTAATTACAGACATATCAATTTTACTATTTAAATTTATCGTTAGTTTTTCATCATTTTGGTGACATTTTAGCTTCTTTTTTTAAATGTAGTCCATGTATTATTTCAATAAATATGGTGTATTGAAATTGCATTTATTATATTGCATATATACTGTATATTCTTACATGTTTGTTATTCACATGCCTAATTTGTTCTATATAGAAGTATTTGCTTAGATATGTAGAACAAGTGCTAAAATATTACTGTCTCTTTAAGATCTGTGTCAGGGATTTAGACGTAGTAATGTTTGTTTGGTCGAATGGCTTCGCGATATATCGATATTTGATTGTATTGCACGCAGCCCGATTTTACGATGGGACTGTCTGAATCATGTCCACATGCGCTTGGAGTTGACCATTATAAAGTCTCACAAAGCAGTGGTTGTACACATGCGTCGAACGCATCTGTTTGGGCTTCCGGTCAAAAGAGTATACTCTCAAAGACTGAGTGCTCGACTTTACACGAGATGGAAGCGGAAAAGGAAGTATACACTGGCCTTTAGTGTAGACATGCCCTTAAAAGCCAATCTCTTTTATGATTCACTTTTCTTAGGTGACTTCTCATGGGGGCTTGGAACAGAGACTCCGGGTGTGACCCCTGCTCCTATAATTCCTACCACCCCTCCGCCAGCCCCTCGACTTGAAGATGATGAGGACATGGAAGACATGGAGGAGGACATCCAGGCCACCGTGGCCCACCTGACCGAATTGTTCTCTGCCTTCTGTGGAGTCCTTACGCCCATTTTCTTCAGGGGCATCTTTGCCTTTCTCACTTGGTGGGTCGCAGCCTGTCAACTCATTAGCAGCTTATTCGGTATCTACTTCCACCAATACCTGATGCACAACTGAAACGAAGTACCCTGAAATTAAGCTCTATGCACCAATTCTTCAAGCCTGCAGCATCACATTAACAAAGAGAAGGCTGGCACTTCAGTACAAACATTGAAGTTTAAACATCTAAACCTGCTGTATTTCATTATCTTTATGTTTAGGGGAAAATTGCTGGTACACCTTCGAAATCTAAAATTTTGGTACTATCAACAAAGCAAAGATATTAGTAAAAAGGACAATTCTGTAATTTACTCATCAACAATCTGCCAGATGTGTTTGTACCACAGAACATTTGGAACTTCATCAGAACTTATAAGTTATTTCACATGCTTTGGTGTACCATCATCCCCTGGTGTGATGAGATTTGAATTGCAATGTAATTCTAATGGCCTGGTAACTCAGGGATGTCATCTGAAAAAGCACAATATCATCAAGTGCAAATGAGCAATTTGAACATCGCAGAACAATTTCTTTAGCACTGTAGTGTTAACAGACTGGGTTTTTCAAAAATGAAATTGCTTTGGAATAAGTTTTTTTTAACAGAACTGTATTTTAAATACTGTGTGTATATGGCTAATGACAAATGTTATATGCTGCTAATTGCAGTTCTAATCAATTGCCCATATGTTTTATGAATAATCATATGTGAGTTTTAATTATTTTGCCATCTTTCTGTTCACTCCATTAGCTGCCAAACTACTGTGTAAGAGGAAATGTCCTCAGGGAATAATATTACTTTTAAAGATTTTACATTGAAACGTTCAGTTTTATTTATTCATTTTCTAGTGTCACTCAATAATTAGTTTGATTTGCAACAATGAAAAGGCAATAAAAAAAAAAAGAAACCGGAGGCTGTTTTATATATTTTTATTTATTTATAAATGATTAAATGGGACTATTTGGCTATATACTAATTAATAATGGTCAAACAATGTGGGTAAAAAAGGCCATCATCCTCCTACAGTAGCTCTTTAGATATCAGTGTCAGCATTAGCTACTGTAGGAGGATGATGGCCTTTTTAATAGGCATGCACCGATGGGAACATTTTTGGCCGATAACAATTTCAACAAAAACCAATAGGCAGATAACGATGCTGATATTTTGCACCTTACCTTATTTTGTCATCGGATCACTGTTTTACTGAGGAAGGCATACAAAATTTGTAAAAAGGTACAAAAGCATTTTCACTCTTCTAACGATAAATAATTTCCATTGAATATTGGATCTGTTGAACACATGGCAGGCCAAAATTTTAAAGAGCCATAGTGAAAGATACATTTAAAGATAAAGATACAAAAAAGGACTAGATATGATAACATGATGACCGATATGGAAAAAGGGTTTATTGCACTTCTAAAACATCTTTGCACTTCTGTTTTTGCAGTTTAAAACAGCCTTTTTAAGGTTTAGAAATCGCACAAAGCCATATTGCAATTTCAATCTTAATTCAATTAATCATGCAGCATTAATGGATATACCAATATCTCTGGTCTGCTGGTTTCATAGTGTTTTTGGATGTTTTCCCTTATCATGTAGCCTATATGAAAGTGCCGGTTTCACAACTGTCATGTCCATTTATTGAATTTTTTTTCCACATTAGGGTAAGCACAAGAAAAATGTATTATTACTTGTTCTTAGGGGTGCCAACCCTTCTACATTTTGTGGCTATTATTTTTGGATTGTGCATTTGAATTCACAGATTTCGATAGGTTGCATTGGGGTCCTTATAATAGAAGTGAATGGGACCAATAAATGTAAACATGGCCAATCTTTGGAGGGTTTAAACAGAAATGTGAAGCTTATTTTATAAAAGCACCTACATTAATTCTTCTGTTAAATCTCATGTCTTATTTTAGCTGTAAAGTTGTTTAAATTGTAATTTTAGGGTTTGTTGACATTACATCGTCATGGAAACGAAGTCACTTCCCTATTCACTTCCATTGTAAGTGCCTTATTGTAACCCAGATTTTTCATTTATTTATTTTTTTTAAGAAAAAGAGGGACGAATCGAAAGGAACTTTGTTTTGGTAATCAACATATGACACAAATGCTGGCGATTGAGCTTAACTTATATTGAACTCAGAACATTACTTTAAGAAAGCACCAAATATGTCATAAATGTCCTATTCCAAGTCTTCTGAAGATGTACAGTTGCTTTGTATAATCAACAAACCAAATTTAAAGGTGCACTTAATTTTTTCATCATTAAAAGGAGAGTTTTACTCTTAAAGACATGAATTGTAATTTTGCAATATCTGTAGGAAATCATGAAGACTCCTGTCATATTAGTAACATCTCCGGTTACTCATGTAACCTTGGTTCCCTGAGATGAAGGGAACTAGACATTGCAATGAACGCTATGGGGGAATTCCTTTTCCACGACCTAGTTGAAGCCCTTGTATCAATCTTATGATTGTTAATGATGTTGGCGCCCCGCCCATTTAGGTGTGCATTTGCCCTACATAAGCGGGCACTCAAACATAATTTCTTCCGAATTTTCTGACTGAGGGAAAAGAACGCGTCGCACATTCCTCAACTCTGAAGTAGTAGTGCAGCCAAGTTTTGCAATGTCTCGTTTCCTTCATCTCAGTGAACTGAGGTTACATGAGTAAACGGAGACGTTCCCTATCGATTTCGTTCACTTGACATTGCAATGAACGCTATGGGGAGCAGAGTCCCATCACGCCGCACTACGTAGCATCATACCCTAAGATGTACCTGGGTAGAAACACTTAGAAGAATATATTTATGAGGTCATGGGCACTTTGGCCGGTGACTTCAATGTCTTCAAGTGTGTATGAAAATGAATAACCTCACATGGTGAAAACCAGATGGAAAATTAATCTTAATCTGGGTCTATATGAGTCATATAATACACAGAATAATTAACCCCTTCATAACCAGAGGTAAGGAAGGAGGTTTTATTCTGTTGGAAGTGCTTGTGACTTCTAGTGGGAGTAAATTGTACAGCGGCCTACACAGGTGGCTGTATTCAAATAAAAACAAGCAGCTCGCCTGTAATAAGGAGCTCGGTCTCACCCGATGGGTGATGGAATAGTAAGCTCTCTCGTCAGAGAGCACTCGCGAAGTGATGGACACCACGTCTAGGTTATAAAACCTTGTAAACGTGTTCTGCGAAGACCATCCTGCTGCAAAGCATATATCATGTAGGGATATACTGTTTGTCCATGCCCATGAGGAAGCCATGCCTCTAGTTAAATGAGCCTTTATGCCATTAGGGCATCTAACACCCTGTGACTCATAAGCGAGGGCGATCGCATCAACGATCCAGCGAGAGAGCCTATGTTTGGAGACGGACATGCCTTTTGTGCATCCTCCATAACAAACAAAGAGCTGATTTCACAGTCTAAACTGACGAGTGCGCTCCACATACATGTGCAATGCCCATACGGGGCATAGTAAATGCGCTAACTGCTCCTCATCCGAACTAGATGGTCGAGAAGAGAAAACTTGTAGATGCACTATCTGAGCCCTGAAGGCCGTGGAAAGCACCTTAGGCACATAGCTTTTATTGGGTTTGATGGTGGCTTTTGAAAGCCCTGGACCGAATACCAGACATGAACTGTCAAACGACAGCACCTCTATATAACAACCCATTTGACTGAGGCTAGAGCTAACAGCAGTCCAGTCTTTAAAGAGAGCACACTTAACTCAATGGATTCCAATGGTTCGAACAGGGGGCTCGTGAGTGCCCTCAGCACCAGATTTAAGTCCCATGTTTGAACCGTAGCAGGGAGATGGGGTAACCTCCTCGTGGTCGCAATTAAGTGGTTCTCGCTCTCAATGGGGCTCGTGGCAAGTTGTGCGTGGATCGCGGAGAGTAGCATGAGCCTCCACATGCTGTGAGTCTCTGTGGTGTCATGCACAGCAAGACATGTGATAAGATGTGATTGATGGTCTCAGAAGCAGAGGCAACTGAGGCTTGTCCTCCGCCACCCGGATTGAGGTGAGTAACCGTGTCATCATGAGGCCTAGTAAGTAGTGGGAATTGGGCATTCCAAAATTGTGTGAATGGCCTGAGCCAAAGATAAGGCGCTGAGAGTCAGGCGAAGAACATCCTGATGCATATGCAGGTAATCCCGACCGCTGATGGGTGTCCGTCAATGGCAAAGAGGGGGCTGGTCCAGATGCGTAGTCAAGACGAGATGATGTCGGTTTAGAAGGAAGAAAATTCTGTTTGAGTGCCTAAAGGGGCTGGGCTTGTCCTGTTATTTGACACGTTCACTTATTTTGGGGTGTTTAAAACAAAGTATAAAATAATTTTGTCCAACAAAACTTTTTAAAACAATGAACATAAAAAAAAACGTTTAAAGACTTGTTTATTAGCCGTAACGACCATATACATTGAGTGGAATCACTAAATGGGTCTTTGTACTGATTCTTATCCTTTTAAATTAAGGTTGAGAAAATGTTTTAATAATTTATTAAGTCACATCCTTGAGTAGAAATATTACTGGTTTAAAGACACTTATTTTGATCTGAAAACACTAAAATAGCTATCTTCATATTTGTGTTGACATTTTAACCCTACACTTTTACAAAATGTCTTAATGAAGAAATTAATTTGGTTGTGTATTTCAAACTAAATACAAATACCATTGAAATGCAATTCGATTTCCTTCGATTTCCTGTATAATCATAATTATTTTGATCCTTTATATGCATTTAAATGTGTTAATTGAGGAAAAAAGGGTCAAGATGGACCATATAAATCATTTACTATATTTATTTTCTTTACATATTTAATTACAGTATATAATTATTCATCTCGTAGGAATATTTGACAAATTGTGGGTAGATATTTATTAATAGGTTGGCATATTCTTTATCATTTGCATATGTATCATCTGTCTCACCACCAGACCTGTCCTGCCCCAAAAACATCTGATCTTGAACTCAGACTGATATTTTTTCCCCACGTCATTCCGGCTGATGACATGTCTAGAAGCAGTGTCTGGGGTAATGAAGTGAAGGGTGACGGGGTTGACATATCTATATAATCACATTAATTATGTGCATCTGTCAGGAGGCCCAGTCTGAGACCCACTGCAGCCCTGGCTGTTGCTATAGGGACTGGACTGAGGACCATTCAGACGTGCCCCGCAGACTCGCCCCATTGGCCCCCCGAGACCTGCCCAGACGTGACCTCTGTAGCCCTTCTTTTGAACAGAGGAAGGGTAGGCTGTGCTGACGAGCTGGAGAGAGCCATAATTTCAGCCAATTTTTAGTTTTTTAATGACTGAAGGGGTTCAAGATGGTGTGGATGGGTGTCTGAGAAATGGTATTTGAATGTAATTGTGCATGGAGTGGGAGTGTGTGTCTTGATTTAGAGTATGTTAAATGGTTATTACAATATATAGTATATATATATATATATATATATATATATATATATATATATATGTACAGTATAAATGTTTAGACAGATCAGAGATATATAGAGGATATTAGACTGACAAAGAGTCAACATGGGACGTTAATGAATATCTGATAACACACATTTTCAAGTGCAAAGAGGATTCCACTATTGTGAAGATACTCTTCAATTCTTGCTGGTTTGAGTGTCAAACAATCAACAATATGCTGAAAAGAAAATGTGGAAAATGGAACTGGTTGTTATTTCTTCCCCATATCATAACATCTTTTAACAAGCTAATGAAAAAATGATAATTTCCTTTTCACTATACTGTACAAGTTTTTAAAGGGATAGTTCACCCAATAATGAAAATTCTGTCATCATTTACTCATGCCATCCCTGATGTTTATGAATGTCTTTCTTCTGCAGAACACAAGCAAAGATTTGTAGAGGAATATCTCAGCTCTGTAGGTCCATACAATGCAAGTGAATGGTGACCAAAACTTTGAAGCTCTGAAATGCATATAAAGGACGCATAAAAGAATCCATAAGACTGCAGTGGTTAAATCCATATTTTCAGAAGTTGAATATGATATCTGTGGGTGAGAAACAGATCAATATTTAAGTACGTTTTACTATAAATTCTCCTCCCTGCCCACTAGGTGGCAATATGCACAAAGAATGTGAATTGCTACAAATATAAGAAGAACAATGTGAAAGTTGAGACTGATTGTAAAAAGGACATAAATATTGATCTGTTTCTCACCCACACTTATCATATCACTTCAGAAGACATGGATTAAACCACTGGAGTCTTATGGATTACTTTTATGCTGCCTTTATGCGCTTTTGGACTTTCAAAGTTCTTTTTTTGCAGAAGAAAGTAAGTCATCTACATCTGGGATGCCATGAGCATGAGTAAATAATGAGAGAATTACATTTTTTCGGTGAACTATCCCTTTAAGACTTCACTAACAATGTGTCTAAACATTGTGTAGTTGGGAAGACCGGGGGTGTTATAACGTTTTGCAATAAAACAAATGCTTGTTTTCTTGTTTTGCGAGTGGTGATGACGTAGTGGGCTAAAGCACATAACTGGTAATCAGAAGGTCGCTGGTTTAATCCCCACAGCCACCACCATTGTGTCCTTGAGCAAGACACTTAACTCCAGGTTGCTCCCGGGGGATTGTCCCTGAAATAAGTGCACTGTAAGTCGCTTTGGATAAAAGCATCTGCCAAATGCATAAATGTAAATGTAAATGTTTCTCATGAAAATGATGTGACGGTGGACACATTTTTGCAAAATTATATTACGTGATTTTTTACATGTATCACGGCAGTTCCGAGGTGAATTATCCACTGAGTGGCACTTAGTGCATTCAATCACAATAGTTCCCTCCCATGATATAGTGAAACCATAGTGATAATAAAGGAAAACGAAAACTATGGTAATAAAAATCATATGAGGGAACACAAAACTTATTGCAGTGCACGCACAACTATTTCTGAAAAAAGTTCCACCCTGTCATCTAAGGGGCTCTGATAGTGTCACAAAAAGCCAATCTGACATGAAAAATGCAATTGCTGAACCCTGATAGCACAAGTACACCACCCAGACATCTATTTGATGTGTGTGATTACATCTGGAGGACGTATTTTACGTCTATAAGACTGTTAGTAATCTGATCTTTTTAAGATGTTTAGCAGATTTTAATTATATTGTGATGCTTTCCAGATGAAAATATCTAAAAAAGACATCTTGGAGATGTAGGTGCCTGTGGGCCCCTAGAATCGTTACCACCTTTCACCCCAATAGCTATGGCCCTGCACAGAGCTGGCAAGAGGCAAGTTTTCAAATACCTGATATATTTTGAGCCATGTGCTGCCCTCGTGTGGACATAACAGGAAATTCCAACTGACAATACTTTAGGATAGAAAAACAATATTACATGGGATACATTATTCATAAAACAAGCAAAAGCGGGAAATAACACAAGCTTGGAAATAAAACTTGGTAAATGAGCCAGTCCTGTCTGAAGATCATTTTTACATGAATATAAATTATGATCATACAGTAATTTACACTGTGTGAAGAAAATAGAGGGGCAGACGTCACAATTCCTAACAATGTCAGCATCAATCATTTGAATGTTGCTTTGGTAAAGTGGTAATATTTTTGATGTGGCATAACGTTTTTTTGGTTATTTTTATTGGTTCTGGATAAAAACGCTATTTATTTGGATACTGCAGCTGACGGTTTGAAGATTACCTGATAAATCTATGATACATTGCCTATTATGTGATGTATGTGATGCATCTTTTTAAATAAAAACATAAGCACTGGGTGATCACATCTTCTAATTAAGACAAGTGAAGAAAAAAAAGAGAAAATGTGACATCAAATGTGCTGTCTGTCTGACATTTAAAGGTGCACTTTTGTCTTGGTGTCATCTTGGGTTAACAGTGACATCTAGCGGCTTGGATGCAGCATCATTTAAAATCAATAGTTTTCCGTTTCAGATGCCATTGTATAAATGTAGGATTCACAGTCAGCCGTGATTACTTTAATCAATGATGAAAGTGTCAAATAATAGGACGGTAACTGAGATTAAGCGAGCAGTATTCGGCTTGTCATGTGATTCTAACATGGCAGCCCCCATGTGTGGACCCTCTCCATGTTGAATAACAACTTTTTAAGGTTACTGATTTGACTGGAGTCTTCATTTTAAAGTGAGTTCTCTTGATTTCCTACATATATTGCAAATTAAAATTCATGTTTTTAGGAGTTAACATTTTTTAATGAGGAAAAATGTACTGAGTGCACCTTTAAATGCCAAATAATACTAGTCTTCTTCTTTCCGAACAAAATGCTGGGCTCACTTTTATGTGGCATAATGCAGCATCAAAAACATCACACAACACCTTTTTAAATGTATTTCTTTCTTAACCTAAACACAACTCAGAACCTCCTAATTAAACCAGATCAAACATTGATTAATTCTGAGTACCCCTCATTTGGCCCAGAATTACCATTTTTTATTATTCATATTTGTATACCTTGTCAAAATGTTTTGTAAGATAACTTGTAAAATATGCTTCTAAATCAAACTGGTTGTATTCAAGTCAAAAATATTACCATACTACATTAGGTTAAACCAATTAATGTAATCTTTAATGGTTGAATCAAGTAGAAATAACTCCTTAAAGGGATAGTTCACCCAAAAATAAAAATGATTTCATCATTTACTCACCCTCATGCCATCCCAGATGTGTATGACTTTCTTTCTTCTGCTGAACACAAACAAGTGAAAGGGTGAAAAACTTTGAAGGTCCAAAAAGCACATAAAGGCAGCATAAAAGTAATCCATATAATTTCAGCGGTTAAATCCATGTCCTCTGAAGTGATATGATAGGTTTGGGTGAGAAACTGATCAATATATAAGTTCTTTTTAATATACATTTTCCTCCCTGCCCAGAAGTTGGTGATATGCACAAAGAATGAGGATCACCAAAAACAAAAAAGAATGTAGAAGTGAAAGTGGACATTGATAGTAAAAAAGGACTTAAATAGTGATTTGTGACATGGATTTAACCACTGGAGTCGTATGGATTTCTTTTATGCTGCCTTTATGTGCTTTTTGGACCATCAAAGTTTTGGACCCCTTCACTTGTATGTGTTCAGCATTAGAAAGAATGTTATACACATCTGGGTTGGCATGAGGGTGAGTAAATAATGAGAGAGTTTTCATTTTTGGGTGAACTATCCCTTTAAGTAAAAACTACAGTGTAGAGAGCCATAAATTTGTGCTGAAGAGGCTTGGGCAACTAGTTATCTTATCCATCCATTACTGATCCTGGTTTGTTTCAGAGGCTGGTTGCTTTTCTCTTCTCCAGGGTCTCCAGGTGGACCATGCTGTCTCTCCATAGCCGTATATTCTTCTGCAGTTGTGAGGTTCGTCACTTTGGGCTCTTCCATTGGTGAATGCTGTACAATGTGATGGCCGGGGGGCGAGGCAGAGAGCATGTGCTCAGGAGAGGTGCGCTCTGATTTGATGGTCATGTTGCGGGAGCGGTGTGGCGGTGAGGAGGTAGAAGAGCACTGGGAAGTATATGAGCAGTTTCCTCCTGAGGCAATCCTAAAATAAAGCATTACAATATGAAATGACAATAAGCACACAATAGTTGTGTTTTAAAGCCTAGGGATCCACAGTACCTAACTAGACAGGTTTTTGGGCATTAGACCACATATCAGAGGTAACATTCAAATTGAAAATACCTAAAAATGTTGTCTAGGTATGTAACTTACTATGTTTTGAATCACTGCCCATTAATGTATTAATATAGGCTATATAATATTAATATATATATAAAGAGAAGACATCTCACCCAGGGCTAACCATTGACTGTTGGGCATCCTGATGAGGCACAGGTTGCCAAGTATTCATTGAATTACGATGGAAACCCACAGTGTAACCTGGGTGGCTATAGTCTAAGAGAAAAACCGCCCATAAATACTTCATTTGATAACTTCATACTCGCACATTCATTTGCTTCAAATAATTACTGTAAATCTACTTGTGTGTCCTTGCAAGCACTGGTATTTCATTCATAATCTAAATACATACAGAAGTTAAATTGGCCCTCACCTGAGGCCCCGTAGTTCCCTAGACTGTGGCCCAGTAAGCCTGTCTTCCCCATCGTCATCATGTGTCCACCGGCATGCATACTATGATACAGCGCTCTCTAGATATGAACAAAGAAAGCACAATTAAAAAAAACGCTAGATTTAGACTTTTACACTTTTCAGCACTGGGTGAAAATATGCAGAATTATGTGTAAGGGATTTAAACATGGTCAAATTTGTAGAATGGTGCTACACTACTATTGGTGGCTGGAAACATTATCTAATTAGCCATAATATTTACAAACACGTAAGGGAGGGGGCATGGGCAGCTCAGAGAGTAAAGACGCTGACTACCACCCCTGGAGTCACGAGTTAGAATCCAGTACATGCTGAGTGACTCCAGCCAAGTCTCCTAAGCAACCAAATTGGCCCGGTTGCTAGGGAGGGTAGAGTCACATGGGGAGACCTCCTCGTGGTTGCTATAATGAGGTTCTCGCTCTCGGTGGGGCGCATGGTGAGTTGTGCGTGGATGCCGCAGAGAATACGTGAAGCCTCCAGTGCGCTATGTTTCTGCAGTAACATGCTCAACAAGCCATATAGTATTTGTTTTATACAAATATAATAACTTTAATAATATATGTAATTATGTTGGCGTGACAAAGCCAACAAACTGTGATTCTAAAAGACTTTGTTTTGGGTTTTTCCAAAGTCCCTAACCAAGACCAAAATTATCAATTGTAACTTCCCCTAAACCTTTCAAGCTACATTCACTAAACTTGACAAAGACCTTCAGACTGTTCTGACTTGTCTTGCTATATCTTTTCTAACTGATCAGAATTTTGTTTTTGACAGAGTGGATGATCATAAATCCAAAATGAAATGCTCAAATGGGCCAAGACTATTCACTCTCCAATTGTCAAAGAATTCAAACAAACACATGCAAAACACATGTTTTAGCTAAGCATGGCTTGTCATATCTCATTACAATACATAATCTATTTGTCTATCTATCTTTCTATCTATCCACTTCTATGCCAATGACTCACAGCTCTACTTGTCTTTCCAGCCCAACGACACCATGGTGACTGCTCTAATCTCAGCCTGTTTGGCAAACATCTCGGCCTGGATGAAGGAACACCACCTGCAACTCAACCCAGTGAAGACGGAGCTCCTTAGCTTTCCAGCCAACCCTGCTGTTGAACACAACATCAGCATTCAGCTGAGTGACTTCAGTCACTTGTCATAACTAGACTGGACTACTGTAACGCTCTCATTGCAGGCCTCCCAGCATGCACAATTAGGCCCATGCAAATGATCCAGAATGCAGCAGGATGGCTGGTCTTTAATGAAACAAAAAGTGCACATGATACACAACTCCTTGTCTCTCTTCACTGGCTGCCAGTTGATGCAGGTATCAAATTCAAAGCTCTGATGCTGCATACAGAACAGTCACTGAGTCTGCTCAAGAGTACCTAAAATAATTTCTGCAGAGCTATGCTCCCACCAGAAGCCTGCGGTCAGCTAATGAGCGGTGCCTTGTTGTACCAACACAAAGAGGCACCAAAACACATTCCTGGACTTTCAGTTTCACTGTACCACGTTCGTGGAATGACCTTCCCAACTCCATCAGTGAGTCAGAATCTCTGTCTTTAAAAAATTGCTAAAAACATCTTTTCCATGAGCACTTAACCATTCAGTCATAAAAATAAATTCTTGTTGCACTCTAATCTGTGAAATTTTGTAATGCAGCTCATTTCGTTCCACAAAGTATAACCAAATATAACCATCCATCAATCCATCCATCCATCATCCATCTTCCATCCATCCATCCATCCATCCAACATCCATCTTCCATCCATCCATCCATCCATCCATCCATCCAACATCCATCTTCCATCCATCCATCCATCCATCCATCATCCATCTTCCATCCATCCATCCATCCATCCAACATCCATCTTCCATCCATCCATCCATCCATCCAACTTTCAGACAAGGCTTTGTCAAGCCAACATTAAAGTCACCTACTCTATCTAGTTATGATATATTAAACAACAGTTAATTCCAGTCCTCAAATCTGATTGGACAAGAGGCATTCCAAGAGTGCCGATATACAGTCCAACAGCATTGGAATGCTTCATTATTTGTATCACTCCGTTTACATGTTTGCGGTTTTCACGATGGGGATTTTAATTTAATTCACTGATTCATTAAGTGACCATTTTTTGGAAATTGCATATTTATTCCAGTAGGTGACAACAAATGAGCGTCTTTTATGTTATAAGAGAGTCATTCAATCATTAAATCAACAGATTTGTGAAACAAAAAAACACTGAAAACAATGAAGCTGAATGAGAATGATTCATTCACTTCAAAGATGACTCATTTATGAACAAAACGCTACTAATTCTGAGTGCAGTGCAGAGAGCAGAGTCGTGCTTGATGCTTTGACTTTGTTTGAAACCATTTTCGCTTTCACAGAAGAAATGTTACTTAAGAACTTACTGGCCAATTTTAGTCTTAAATGCATTTTATTTAAAATGATTGACTTGATTGTTAAACTGCAGTATAAACCAATATCACACTTGTAATCATGCTGTTGTTCCATATAATTTACAGGACAACAGCACAATTATGAATGTGATCATATAATATAATATTGTATTCAAAGTCACTGAATATTCAAATAGAAATGTCATGAAACCAATTTTGAAATCATAATGATGAATGAAATATAATTTCAAAGCTACTGAGCCGATCTGATCTGCATTATATAATTCAATGAGTGACTCATTCATGAAAGTTATTATAATGAGTTAGCAGGAAATGTATGTGATTTGCAAGATAACATTGCATCTTCCTCTATGTGCTAAATTTATGTTCAGTGACACTAGAACAAAAGAGACAAAAATTTATTTTTTATGTATGTGTAAGAGAGTACTTTGGTAGACTCTCTCACAGCATTTGCCAAATTGTTGTGGGTTCCACACAGTCCGGCCTGCGCATCAAGGCGCCGTCCATCACCGGTCATACTCAGAGGAGGCGGTGTCTTAATCTCCAACGCCCTGCTCAGGTTGCCATGGGAGAACATCGAGTAGCCCAGACCTTCACAGTCATATGGGAAGTGAAAAACAAGATGTGGGTGAAATTAATATTTCGAAATATATAGTGAAATATAATACCTCTCTCTGGTTCTTTTTACCTCCTTCTCTGTCCGCTCACTGAAAACAGAAGTTCTCCTTCCCAGATTACTTTTTTTATTCACTATCTAAACTGTTAGATGAACAGATTTCACTGATAAGTGTGAACCTGCCTTGAACTGAAAACTCTGAATTTACATTTATGCATTTGGCAGACAAAGCGACTTACAGTGCAATTATTACAGGGACAATCCCCCCGGAGCAACCTGGAGTTAAGTGCCTTGCTCAAGGACACAATGGTGGTGGCCATGGGGTTTGAACCTGTGACCTTCTGATTAACAGCCCTGTGCTTTAGCCACTACGCCACCACCACTCGTGAATTCCAGTGAATACAGTGTTTTCAAGGTATACATTTATCAGTACTCCCTGAAAATTGAACCCACAACCTTAAGGTCGAAAAATACTTTGCACATGTGCACTTACAGCTACGCAAGCACGATTTCAGGCATTCCAAAATGTGTCAGACTGAAAATCATAGCACAACGCAAGTACGTGTTGCATTCTCAATGTGGCTACAAGTTGATTTTAAAGTCAATTTAAATCTTTTAAGAGTAAGCTAAGCTACTGCCATGGTAGAGCTGCATTTTGAAGAAAATATTTTTGAGCAAGTTAAAATCAATATATGTATTGCAACTTATCTGAATAATAACATTGTTTAATGGCACAATCTTTTGAAGGTAACTCTATCACCCCCTTGAGTACTGAGGTTTGTTACCACCACAGTTCAACCAGACCACACATGCATTGGTCAAGTGCTCGCATTTGCGTACATGTACTTGCGTAAAGTACGTTTCTGGCTTTACCAGCTGAACTACAGGAACTGATCATGCGTTATATTTGGCAATTATTTTGGAGTATTTTGATATATAATATGGTCCAAACGTCACAGACCATTTATTCATGGAAATAAAAACTAAATGTTTTAGAATTTTTACCATTTTAACCCTTCCTTGGTTTTGCGGGACATTTTGATCCATTTTTTTAGTTGTTCTAAATGGGTCCAAAAGTTCCGCAAGGCCAAGGAAGAGTTGAAACAAAGAAAAAAAAAAAAGTTCTGCTCAATGTCTAGACCACTAATTAAACGTAAAAAGATTTTTAACATTAAAATTTTCTTTTTAAATTAGAAAAGAATGCACATTAGAAATATTTTCAATTGTGGACCAGGACTTTTGTACGCCACTGTGCAGCTAAGTTAAAATGCTAGATTCTGACAACAGCGTTTGGTAGGTATTCAGTCAAGTTGCTTTAAGTAGAAAATTCCCATGCGGTGCAACTAATAGTCATATGAAGATGAAGAGATGCTGCTTTACGAAGTCCAGCAGGTGTGAGACATTCTGCCTAGAAACCACAGTTCTGTCTTTAAATACTGTTTTGTATGTGTGTGTGTGGCTGAGAGGGTGAGCTGTTTCACATATGAGAACTTCCTGTGTGCAAAGTACTAAAATACTCCACTCGGGCAGCATTCCCCACTCTCTTTCTGTGTAACACTATCAGAAAATTACTATAATAAGTAAAAGGTATAATAAGTTAAACTGTTTAAGTGGCTCTACGAGTGAAGATACAGTGCAACAGAACCACAGTTATATTGACTAGTATATTTTATATGCAGTGGTTTAAATAGTTCTATATAGTAAATGTCTCCAACAAATGTCCAAATGTCTCTACTTTTATTAATAAAGTTTTTTCAATGGTTCTTTACTTCCCTCTTCTTATCAAGAAGCATTTCCCATTGTACATGGTCCACAAGTTGACATCATGTTTCTTTGGAGATTATTGATGTTTTTGCCGTTACATAGGGATCAAGTTCTGTTGCTGAAGTTGGTCTATGATTATGGAATTTTCTAATTATTACCCCACTGACTGAAACTGGAAGTGTTGTGAGGTGAAATTTGCACAGGGTGGTGCCAAAAGTGAGTTGCATTTTTAGTTGTAAATGATATAACACAGTCAACAGAAATGAGTATTTTATTAACTCTACCCTCTATCCCTAACCCCAACCCTAAAACTGAGTAAAACGTAATTTTAGATCGGAAATGTAACTTCCAAATCATGCTGACAACTATTTATGTGAATGCAATTACTTCCTAGTTTTCATGGGACCAGAACCTGCATCTTGGAGTTTGCAGTAGAACTTTTAAGATGATTGAATTAATGCAAAAATTTATGATGGAGATGGCACTCCAGTAATTTGGCAGGATGTGGTCCATATATGGAATATCAGAAAATGGAGTACACATTTGGATGCTATATGTCGATTTCCTGTGTGATTATGTTTAAAAATGTGGTCTATTTGAACCCTTAAAAATACCCCATTGTGCAATTTAACACAATATCAAGCACAGTTTTCATGCAAAACATTTCACAAGCAAGCTTTAAATCGTAAAACAATAGATATACCGTTCAACATTTTTGAACTTTCTGGTTGTCAAATATCAGTGGAACATGCCCATAATTAATGCGATGAACTACGGTGCTTTGTTAGTGTTTGATAGTTTGGGGCAGGAACAAAGGCGGTATACTAAGGAGTTTCCTAATTATCCATTCGCCTCCTGGCATGTCGGTCAGAACACAGGATAGGATCCAAACAGCCAGGTTCCATTCAAAAGGGGTTTATTTACATTGAAGAAGCCACAAGTCACAGGCACATGACAGGTTGCATATTCAGGTAGTCAGGTTGATATGAGGGTATAGGAGTGTATTTGAACAGGTTTATACTTGTGTGTATGTGTCTATGTGTGTGTGGTTAGTCACTCATGGACGCACACTTTAGCACCCACAGCAAGTTATCTTAGCACATATCACAGGCATGTATTTCATCTGCCTTGCTCCGCTGTATAATGCCGTTGACTGACAGGCGCTCTAAGCTCTGCCTTTCCAACAGTTAGGATACCTGTCTAATCTAATGCAATGATATTCATCCATTTTTACATATGCATAAGGGTTTACATAAGGGTCCAAATACATTACTTAGGGCCACCTTAGGTGGTTTTTGTAAAGGACTGTGGACCTTAAGAAGGTTCTCTGGGCCTGGGTGGCTCAGCAAGTATTGATGCTGACTACCACCCTTGCAGTTGCGAGTTCGAATCCAGGGTGTGCTGAGTGACTCCAACCAAGTCTCCTAAGCAACCAAATTGGCCCGGTTGCTAAGGAGGGTAGAGTCACATGGGGTAACCTCCTCGTGGTCGCGATTAGTGGCTCTCGCTCTCTTACCTATGTGGTAAGTTGTGCGTGAAATCACAGAGAGTAGCATGGGCCTCCACATGCTGGGAGTCTCCACAGAGTCATGCACAACGAGCCACATGATAAGATGCACGGATTGACTGTCTCAGAAGCAGAGGTATCTGAGACTTGTCCTCCACCACCCAGATTGAGGTGAGTAACTGCACCACCACGAGGCCCTTCTAAGTAGTGGGAATTGGGCATTCCAAATTGGGAGAAAAGGGGATACAAAAAAGAAGGTTCTCTTATGGCATCAGACTGTAAAACCCTTTTTGGGAACTATATTTTTAAGAGTATAGTATAAAGTTAACTAATATTTGGAAATCTTTTGCCCATTTTTAAGGACATGGGTCATACCTGCATGTGGTCCCACAAGAGCTGTATGGGAGTTTGATCCAGCAGAACCAGCTGACCAAGGCCTGGTGCACAGAGGTTTGTAGGATTGAGTCCGTTGGGCCCCTTGGTTTGGATTCAAGGAGTTGGTGTAGCCATTCTCACTACTCGCACCCATCATCTGAGCTTCTGTGCGGAGTGAAGGATCCTGATAATAGATTTAAAAATATTCAACATAATGTGCATTTAAGAAGTGCATAAATACAGGATCCATGAATGTATACACATGCATGTATATTTGTGAACATGAATGGTTTCTATTTATGTTTACAATGCACTACGATGTAACAATAACACAAAGAAACAATCTGACCACTGGTTAATTCACTGTTATCAGAAATACAGTACTAACGTAATAGCGCTGGCGAGAGATTGAGAGGTCCATGCCTTCGCTGAGCTGATATTTCTCTGTCCCCATCACCATGCTGTCTTCGAGCTCAGAACTATCCATTCCCAGTCCTTTCCTTTTTAAAGTCTGGAGCACTCAGAAAGAGAGAAAGAGAGAGAGAGAGAGAGAGAGAGAGAGAGAGAGAGAGAGTGAGTTCATTGTGAAATTAAAATTGTAATTCTGGCAATATAGTTCGAAATGAAAAATTAAAACGCAAAATGCATTCGCTAGTGGTCTCAGACTTTTTTTTCCTACCCTTTTCACCCCAATTTGGAATGCCTAATTCCCAATGTGCTCTAAGTGCTCATGGTGGAGTTGCGACTCTCCTCAATCCGAGTGGTGGAGGACGAATCTCAGTTGCCTCTGCGTCTGAGACGTCAATCCGTGCATCTTATCATATGGTTTGTATCACGTAGCGCGTGTGGAGGCTTCACGCTATTCTCTGCAGCATCCATGCACACTCACCACGCGCCACACAGAGGGCGAGAACCACATATTATAGCAACCATAAGGAGTTTATCCCAAAATGTAAAATGGTACGATATCATCTTGTTGTTAATTTCGGTACATTATTAAAGTATGCTGCCATTAGCAAAATGTAATTGTGGCAGGGCAGAGGGCGGGGCCGGGGTCGTGATTATACACACCCGGTCCCTTATCAGGTTAATCAAGCCTCTGAGAGGGATAAAGGCCAAATGCTGAGGATTGTGCAGGAGAGAGAGATAGTTTACGGACATGTCCGACGTGTGTGTTTGTCTTTTAAGTTTGTCATTAAAACTATTATTTATATTGTCAAGCCAGTTCTCGACTCCTCCTTTTCATTAACTGCTTTACAGTAATGTAATATGAGAGTTTTGAGCTTAAATCAAAGCCCATTTGAAAATAATTATAAAAAAAAAGCCTCTATAAGGCCAAGTGTGATCATTTAACAGCAGAAGGATGCATTTAATGAAATAATATACAGCCACATTATGAATAAGAGGCGCCTCTCTGCTGTCATTTCCTTCACACACACACACGCACATAGCACACAACACACACACAGACACAAACACAAACACACACAACACACCCTACAAATGCTTGATTTTCATGCAGTGTGTCCAATATTATACATCTGCAGAGCCACAGATCAGTGTGTATAAAGTGTATAAATGGCTGTGAACTCTCAAATTAACTCATTCTCCATTGCAGCTTGGAGATTTCAACAGGAAGCTTGATATAACGAACTCTTCACAAACTGGAAGAACTTAAAAAGTCCTGCTGAAATGAGAGCTCTATGATTGCGTGATTCTTAAACTCCTCTGTATATTTCAAGTATACTTTTATATACTTCAATTATACTTTTGGACTCCACTGTATACTTCAAATATACTTTTATTTACTTCAATTACATTTTTGAATCCACTATATACTTTTATATACTTCAAGTATATTGTTAAACTCCTTTGTATACTTCAAAAGTATACTTTTATATAGTTTGAGTATAATTTTAGAATCCACTGTATACTTGAAATATACTTTTATACATTTTCATATATTTCAAGTATACTTTTGGACTCCACTGTATACTTCAAGCATACTTTCAAATCTGCAGACGAACACTTCTACATACTATAGAGTATGTAAAAATCTACAGATTAGTCGATAAAATTCATCGTATATCTACTCCTAATAACAGTTCCATTGTACCATTGCAATTAAATAACATCAACAGAAACATTAAGAGTACCTGATAGCAGTATCTGATTTGATGATATATTATTAATAGAAGAGCTTCAGAATGGAGATTTTTGACTTGTACCTCTTGTATGTCAGTATTTGTACGGCTCTCGTGAGGTTCACTGTATTCGGTGTACTTCAGCAGCACTTTATCCATATCAGTGCTGGCGTACTGGAAGAGACGGTTCGTGCTGTTGAAGATGATGAGAGCAATCTCGCAGTCACACAACACGCTCAGCTCGTAGGCTTTTTTCATCAGACCAAATTTGCGCTTGGTAAATGTCACCTTGAAAAACAGAAAAAAAACCACAGGAGTATTGCTACAGAAACCTCTGAAAGATACAATGCTATGATGGTTTAAATTCTCACTCTGCGTCTTTTGGGAATCTTTTTTTGGACACATATTTACCTTGGTTTAACACCTTAAGATGATTTGCCCTGGATGAAAATATCACATTCTAATGTAGAGCTTGAAGTAGTGTTTATTGGATGTAGATTTCTATCAAATCAGGTGTGGGGAAAAAACCCTAGTTCTGCTCTGGTACAAAATGGCCTGAAGGCAAAGAGAGGCCCAAATTACCCTTTTCACAAACTGTGAAGAGCATGTAGAAGCATTTCCGTCTTAGTTTAACACTGTAAATCTAGCACACTTTGTATAGAAAAAAAAATTTAAACCGCTTTTAAGTACATTTATAATTTTCATAGTGTTATTTTACTTTAAAATCTTCTAAAAAAAAATTACAAGTTTATTTTATATAGAGACTTTCTACAAACTAAAGGTTGCTTTACAAGTAGCAAGCAAAAAAAAACAAAACAATACAAATTAATTCATTAAGAGTCAGAATGAGATAGGGCAAAGATATATGTTTTCAGGTGGGTGTTGAACTCATGTATGGTGTTGAGGTCGTGGAGGGAGTGTGGTATGGTGTTCCATAATGTTGGAGCAGTAGAGCTAAAAGCCCTGCCACCCAGTGATATCAGCTTGTAAAGTGGGATGAGTAGTAAACAGGAGTCAGAAGACCTGTGTGAATGAGATGGTGTGTTGAGATGAATAAGATCTGTGATGTAATGAGGTGAAAGACCATGTAGAGCCTGAGGGAGGAAGCAGAGTGAAGAATAAAAAGTAATGCCAACGTTTCTGGCTGTAGAGGAGGGTCTGACAAGAACACCATCAATATCAACAGGCTGATCATAGTGGCAAGATGTAAGATTTGTGGAACCAATTAAAAGTACATCAGTTATGTCAGTGTTTAGTTTGGGAAAATTATTGGACATCTAGGTATTGATGTCATTGATACATGCAGATAAAGAGCTTGTGGATAAGGGGGCAGTGGATTTTGAAAAGATATAAAGCTGTGAGTCATTAGCATAACAGTGAAAGTTGAGTCCGGTGGATGATGTGACCCAGGGAAACCAAATAAGTGATGAAGAACAGTGAACCAAGAACAGAACCCTGAAGGATGCCTTAGAGATGTAGTGTTGACGGTCAGAGAGATAAGAATCGAACCAGGATAGTACAGTACCTTAAATGTCAATAACAGAGAGGTGAGAAATTAGTATCCTGTGTGAGATAGTGTCAAATGCAGAACTGAGATCTAAGAGAACAAGAATAGTGAGGGCACCAAAGTCTGCGGCCATTAGAAGATCATTAACGACTCTAATGAGAGCAGTCTCTGTGCTATGGAGTGGGTGGAAACCAGATTGAAAAGACTCAAAGAGATTGTGTGAGGCCAGATAGGATTGTAGCAGAGAGGCATCAATTCCATTTTCCATCAATTTGGACAGAAAAGTGACATTTTAAATAGTTTGGTAATTTTTATGTTCAGAAGGGTCTAGGCCAGGCTTTGTCATTTTTTCCCCCTCCCCTTTTTCTGAGCTACCCAGGACCCGACTGTGCAGTTTTTAGTTCGAAAGGGAGTTCGAAATGGCAGACAGGGCAGTGGGGGCCGGGTCTAAATGATAGGAAGTAGAATTAGATTTCTTGATTAACTCAGTAATTGCTTGATGGCCAGTAGGGGCAAAGTCAGAAAATGTGCCAATCATGAAAGGAAGTGAGGAAATTCTGTGGTGCATCTGGAGATACAATAGGAGGAAAAAAATGTAATAGTGAATTAAATTTATTTTTAACAGAAGTGAAGAAATGACTGACAGAGCTCAGCAGAATCAGAAATAAAAGACACAGGAGGGCTGGTAAGTAGTTTGTTAACAGTGGAAAAGAGTGTTTTGGGTCTGGAAGAGGCATTGTTGATAAGGGATCCAGCCGATCTAGGTAAATATCAGCTTCTGCTTGCAACTTTTTCAGATAACGTTAAAGCTGCAAAAACTTCATATTACCAGACCAAGATCAACAGCCCCACAGACACTCGTAGCTTGTTTAGAACATCCAACAAACTTCTCTGCCCTCCCCCTCCACCACCTGACACATCACTGACAGCAGATATCTTTGCCATCAGATCCTACTCTCCACCCTCTCTAAACTGGGCATCACTGGAACTGTGCTTGGCGGGTTCAACTCCTATCTCTCAGAAAGGTCCTTTGAGGTAGCCTGGAGAGGGGAGGTATCCAAGCCACATCAGTTACTTACTGGGGTACCTCAGGGATCAGTGCTTGGGCCACTTCTCTTCTCTATATACACAACATCACTGGGACTCTACTTGTCTTTCCAGCCCAACGACACCACAGTGACTGCTCGAATCGCTGCCTGTCTGGCAGACATCTCAGCCTGGATGAAGGAACACCACCTGCAACTCAACCCAGCAAAGACCGAACTCCTTGCCTTTCCAGCCAACCCTGCTGTTGAACACAACATCACCGTGCAGCTGGGTCCAACTACAGTTTCGCCTTCCAAAACGGTCAGAAATCTAGGGGTAACCACTGATGATGAGCTAAATTTCACAAACCACATCTCAAAGACTGCAAGATCATGTAGATTTACACTCTACAATATCAGGAAGATAAGACCTTTCCTCTCTGTACATGCCACACAACTGCTCGTTCAGTCACTTGTCTTAACTAGACTGGACTACTGTAACGCTCTCATTGCAGGCCTTCCTGCATGTGCAATTAGACCTCTCCAAATGATCCAGAATGCAGAAGCATGTCCGGTCTTTAATGAACCAAAGAGAGCACATGATACACCACTCTTTGTCTCTCTCCACTGGCTGCCGGTTCATGCACGTACTAAATTCAAGGCCCTGATGCTGGCATACAAAACATTTACTGGGTCTGCTCCAGCATACCTAAAAACATTTATGCAGAGCTACGTTCCCACCAGAAGCCTGCAGTCGGCTAAGGAATGTCGCCTTGTCGTACCAAAACAAAGAGGCACCAAAACACTTTCCTGGACTTTCAGTTTCATCATACCACGTTGGTGGAATGACCTTCCCAACTCAATCCGTGAAGCAGACTCACTCTCTATCTTCAAAAAACGGCTAAAAACACATCTTTTCCAAGAGCACTTAACCAGTCACAAAAAAAGAAAGAAATGTACAATTGTTGTTGCACTTAAATCTGTTTTGTATACTATTCTGATGATAGTGAAACTTTGTAGTATGGCCACTCTACGTATGTTCGTACCACTGTCTCCTTAAGATGATTCGCTTATGTTTTCCTCTTTTGTAAGTTTCTTTGGATAAAAGCGTCTGCCAAATGAATAAATGTAAACGTAAATGTTTGTAGAAGAGCATTCTTCCACCTAAGAAATATTGCTAAATTAAGACACATGCTCTCTGTTGCTGATGCCGAAAAACTAATTAATGTATTCATGACCTCAAGACTAGATTATTGTAATGCATTACTGGGAGGATGTCCAGCAAGATCAATAAATAAACTTCAATTGGTTCAAAATGCAGCAGCCAGAGTGCTAACGAGAACCAAGATATATGATCATATTAGCCCCATTTTATCATCGTTACATTGACTACCTGTTCAATTCCATATTAATTTAAAAATTCTGTTAACTATGTACAAAGCTTTGAATGGTTTAGCTCCGCAGTACTTAAGTGACCTTCTACCATGCTATATTACATCACGTTCATTACGATCGCAAAATTCTGGCCTGTTAATAGTTCCTAGAATATCAAAATGCACAAAAGGAGGAAGATCCTTTTCATATTTGGCTCCTAAACTATGGAATAGTCTCCCTAACACTGTTCGAGATGCAGACACACTCCCTCATTTTAAGTCTAGACTAAAGACTCATCTATTTAGCCAGGCATACACCTAATTTATCCTCCAACCCACAATTAGGCCGCTTTAGTTGGGTCTGCCGGAACCAGAAACATTGATCATGATTTATACCTCTGCAATAAATTGAATGACATCTATGCTTATATTATTTTATTTGTTTCCCTGTCTCAACCTCGGGACTCCTATACTGAGGTCACCAGAACCAGCTGGAACCAGCACCATTCCTGCTTCGTGTTGGACTCCACTGCTACGTGTCACTAAATGCAGTCAGTGCCAGCCAAACATCACTTCAGACTATTATGATGGACTTCAGAGGATGAACTGATGCCACCTCCAACCATAAGACATGGGATACTTCATATGCCATTGTCTGAACCTTGGATTTAGGATGGACCACACTGAACCTCACCGAAATTACCGGTTAAAATTAATCCAGGATGGACTTGGTCATTAATCTTACAGTTCAAACAAAATCGATGTTTAAACACTGACCCTTAACACTTACTTAGTTTAATAATTTTAAACCATGACTTTAACTATACATAAGTAATAATGGCATTATATTCATGATGTTAGCCAGAGGGGAACTGGCCCCCACAGTGAGTCTGGTTTCTCCCAAGGTTATTTTTCTTATGTAGTTTTGTGTTCCTTGCCACAGTCGCCTTCAGCTTGCTCACTGGGGTTATTAATACAATTAGTATTTAATGACTTATTTTTAAACATGATTAACAATCGTATTTTATTTAATTACACAATGATGATTCATCGACATTATAGACATTACAGTTTTATCGTCTGTTAATTCTGATCTTCTGTAAAGCTGCTTTGAAACGATGTGTGTTGTGAAAAGGCACTATACAAATAAAATTGACTTGACTTGACTTGACAGTCACAACACGTAGATCGGTGTTGGTGAACTATAATTTCTCCCATGATGAGCAGCAGGCAACATAGTATCCATATGATTTGATAGCAGAAGAGGACAAGCAGTGAGATGAGAGGTAGTGACAAGAAGATTGATGGATGTAGCGCGGCCGTCGGGTAATCCCAAACAAACTCACATGCGAAGAACCACTAATCACGACCACGAGGAAGTTATCCCATGTGACTCTACCCTCCGTACCAACCGGGCCAATTTGGCTGATTAGGAGACCTGGCTGGAGCAGGGACGGATTACCGACCGGGCCAATGGGGCCAGCTTTGAACAATTGTCGGTTTTCTTGTCTGTACAGCTGGAGTTGCCCTGACTGCTCCCTGCTGATTGTGACTTGCAAAAAATTTAAGGTGGCACTGCAGGCTTGGATTGGAAAATTTCTTGTTACGGAATGTAACAAGACTTGTCTTTGGCCATGATTAATTGTGTTTATTTTTAACCCCATTATTTTTATACAGTTATTCACACTGAATTTACATGTTAAATCGACAGCCTTAATTGACATACAACAGAATCAAAATTCGAAGTAAAATAAAATGCTTGTTTTCATAATCAGCCACTGATATGATTTTAGCTTTTAAAGCTAGGCTGCAAGGGTGGGAGAAAATTATGGTAAGCAATGATCTAATAGCCTAACATCCACAATTCAATCCAAGTCCCACCCTACATTATTTCTTTAATATTCTGCTTCACTCTGAAATGTTTCATATTATAGAAGTGAAATATGTCTTTAAACCGTTTCAAAGTAAAAACAAGTACAAACCTGTCGATTTCGCTGGTCAAGAATCCGAGAAATCTGTATTTTCTTCCTCCCCATTATATTCTGTGTTTGGAGCAGGTTTGTCTGTAATTTGCAAAAAGACATTAAGTGAAAAGTTTCTGTAGTGCCTTTCAAGAACTATTTTTTTGTTTTGATGCCATTTACTGTATGAAAAATAATATCTGTGTGTTGTTTAGCCAATACCGACTACCAAGCAAACTTCCCAACTATGGATCACAGCAGGGTGTTTACTTATGCCCCATAGAGAGTCAGTTGGGAGTAAAGTTAGCATGGGCACATGCTAACACCCCCACAGTCTGAATAATCCCAGCAAACATTGAGCATTTCCACAGGGAATGGGATAAAAATATGTAATCTCCATTTAAAGGTAAAGTAAAGTTAGCATGTGTTACAACCACACTTAGAATAATAGTTTCAATAAAATGAACATTTTCATCCACCCCCTGTTCTCCCATGAGTGAAATGGAAACAAACGAGTGAAATGGAGCATCATCAGTCATTGAAAGATGTTAAATGGTTTAGCCAGAGAATGAGAGATTTTAGAGTCCTTGAAGGAGCATGGTAGAATGCTATTAGCTAGTAGAGAAGGTACTACCTTCTCGTTCATTGGAGAATTTAAAGGTGAAGTGTGTATTTTCTGCATTACTGTGTAGTCACCCAAATGGTCTTGCAAAAATAATGGCTGTTGTCAAGCAGGTTTCCAACTCCCATGGTTTCTACTGGTCGGACAAACAGACTCAAACTCACACCATTGGTAGACCCAATGTTGCTGGTCTGGATGCTCAAACAACCAAAGAGTAAACATGTAACCCATTTTAATTCAAACTAACATATTGTGGCTTGCTTACAGCTGACTCTGCATATTATAATGAGAATGGAGAATCACTCTTAAACTTGTAAACTAATTTAATCTGGTTTTAAATAAGGTGTAATTTCTCCAATCAACAAGTGATGTTGGTTTACCTGCTCTACTAGTAGTTTGCTACTTCAATGCACCTTGTTTGATGGTCAACCAAAGTTGGACAAAAATAACTACTTCAAGCTAGATTGCTAGTACCTGACAAACACATGTAGAAGAAAGTATCTTTACATTTCTGCACAATTGCAATTTTTTTTTTCTGTCAATAAGAATACATTTTTTTTTTTATGAAAGTATAGTAAAATTTGGTAAGTAAAAGTCTTGTAGCTAGAATTCGGAAGCTAAGCTTGAATATTTTGATGAGTTGGAGTTTTGCAACTTCGCACATACATCAGTCAGTTAAGTCCAATCAGAAAATTACTTTATAATAATGCATTCAATCACAATTTATTTTATGTAAGTATAGTAAAATTTGGTAAGGAAACATCTTGTAGCTTGAATTATGAAGCTAAGCTTGACTCTTTTGACAAGTTTTGCAACTTTGCGCTTACATCAATTAAATCCAATGAAAAATATAATTTACAATAATGCATTGGCCATCAATCCCTCTGGGAAATAAGATAGTTGTGTGTTTTTCAATGCCCAGATTGGCCCTTTGACAAGCCCAGACGGAATCTGCCAAAGTTTTTGGCATTTTCAGTACTGATTTTGTTGGAAAGTCTGTGGAATGGATTTAAACATAGGAAAATAGGTTAAACTGAGTTGCGAGTAATACAGTCTTAATGGCTGCTAGCTAAAATGTTTAATAAAAAATAAAAAAACACGCAAAAGTGGAGCAAATTGTGCCGATTCATAATGTGACATAAACAATGATGAGAGTGATTTGGAGGTTGCATTTTCACTCTAAAATTACACTTTACTGCCTGTAGGTTTTATGGTTGGGGTTTGGATTTGGGTGTAGGGTTAATAAAATATGCATGTTGAATATTTTGCATAATTTCCCCGATGATTATCGCTATATATCGGGATATTTTTTTATTAGATTTTAGATAGATTTTTTTTAATATATAAATAGGGCTGCTTGTTGCACAAATGTCTTTGTCTTTTCAATGACAGGGTAAATTAAAGGGGGTCGCACACCGGACATAAACAACATGGTGTGTTCTAAAATTCAGAATAATAATTTTCTGTGAAGGTACACACACAACGCCAACACTCAGCGTTAAAATTCTCACATAGTTTTCAATTAAATTTGACCCAAATCATTATTAAAGGACAAAGATTATTTACTCTAGCCACCATTGGATTATCTATTGTGTATAAGTATCTTTCATAGTGCCAACACAATGTATTTTCGGTTACAAGTGTGTTGTTTTGTGGTTTGACAGCTTTAATGAAAGACATGTTCAATGCTACATATAGAGAAATTGCATAATAAATGTCGCCATTTGTAATTGTTCAGTTTCCGCAGTTACAACAGTTTCATACACTAACCTGCAAACTCATCGACATCACTTTGCTCATTCTTGAAGAAGTACTAAAACTTCTGCACTACATCAGCTGCCCTGCGTGTGTGATACCGGTGCTTTCCCACCTGAAACCGGCTTCAGTAAATGTCATATCACCCTCTTGTGGTCTCCCAATGCTATTACACCAGACCGTTAATCAGAGGCCAACTGAGAGTGTTGGAAAGCATGTAAATTAGGCTTTTAATTTAAATGTCGGCTAATTTTCATATATTGATTCCACAAAATATATAGATAACATAACGTGCTGATCAAAAGTCAAAATATTTTATGACATCCCAACAAAAAAAACTAACTTTTGGCGCCCCTCTGTGGACATTTCACCTAGAAACTGCAGCTTCAGCCACTGACCGATTTCAGCAAACAACTTTCGACCTACTGTCACCAAATTTCCAGTGAGATCAGTCCGCTATATTCTGAGTTTTCTGCATAATTCTGTGCCCATGATTCCATATGGGCATTTTCCTTACTACTGCTATAAGTAAAGTGACTAACTGCTGATGTAAATGCCCCAGGGAGTTCGGCCATTCTTTTTTCTCTCATATTAGACATGTGTGACCTCATCTATTTTTAAAATCTCAAAGCCAATGATTTGCGGATAGTGCAACGGCAGTCCCACGGTCCATGAGTGTCCATTGCCATCACACCCACCCATTGGCACACAGGCGGAAAAGTGATCTTGAGAAATCCTTGTTTTCTGCTATTATAACCATATAAAGAGAATACTGAAATGAGCATATGTAAGCAATATTGCACACACACACACACACACACCTAAAAGCTTTGACAGGTGGCTTGTATCAGGGCCGGGCAGTTTGTCATGAGATAAATGTGTCGCAAGGAAGTGAGAAGAATTTTTGACGAGATCTCTATCACCAAACAACGTGTTGGTCGCTAAGTTTAAAGTTCCTTAAATTTGAAAGCTGATATGAAGCACACAGCCTTAACTGAATCAAAAAGAACATGAAAATGCTCTCAAAGTAATGCACATATAAGCACTGATATGTTTTGTTGTTGGTTTGAAACTTAACTTAGTTCTTGAGCTTTCAAGAATCAGTTATCCCAACTAAAGTTGTGATACTTTGGTAGACGTAACCACAGAAACAGCAGCAGTGTCTGCAATAGTCAGATGCGAGTTGAATTCAATTTAAAAGTGGTATGAGTACACTTTTCAATGATGTTCAGAAAACCTGTCATTATCTTTGCAATTTCGTTTGATGACACTTATGGCACAAAAAAATACACACTTTACCTTTAATCTCTAATCATGTTTGTAAAAACACAAATAGTAGCTCACCCACCCATCATCATATACTCACCCTCATGTCGTTCAAAATTCAAAAGTTTTGGAACAACGTAAGTTTCTGAAAATTAAGGCGGAATTTTAATTTTAAGGTGAACAAAAAGCATCCAGATAATAATAATGAATTAGAATATTTTCTATGTTAAACAACTTCACAAAGGCCAAATGCAGTAACTACACTAACACTATAACTGAGAAAAATGCCTGTACGTTTACTTGGTTTTAGAGTGGATTTTGTAGTTAAAAGTTAAAAGAAAAGAAAGAAAATGTAAAAAAAAATGTATAATATATGGTATATAATACATTTGTTTTTTTTTTAAAGTTGAGTGGGTAGAAAACAGATACAGTGTTAACCTAATACAAAGTAAAAATATTCTATATATTATATTAATCCTTAATTTTGGCTTTAGTTTAACTACAGTATTAAGATTATTTTTTTATTTTTTATTTAGCAAATTACTTAATTTAACAGCATGTTGTCTTTATTATACAGTAGCATGCCTGCTATTTTCCAGACATAATATAAATGGGTTTTTATACATTAAAATATATAAGTCTTTTTATATTTTTTGGAAAGAACGCACATACACTTGGTATAAAAAAAAAAGTAAAACTCCAGTCTAAGACCTGGGGCCGGATACACAAAAATCAAGAAGGTTTAGTAGGATAAATAATGCAATTTTGTAAGAAGGTTTCTAGATATAAACGTTGACCATTTAAGAAAAAATATAATCACAATCTTAAGAAGTCTTAGGGGAATGCAAAATATTCTCACGTTTTTGCTTAAAGGAATATTTTGGGTTCAATACAAAGTAGGCTCAATCGACAGCATTTGTGGCATAACGATGATTACTACAAAAATATATTTTGACTCGTCCCTCCTTTTCTTAAAAAAAAAAAGCCAAAATCGAAGTTACAGTGAGGCACTTACAATGGAAGAGAATGAGCCACTTTTTGGAGAGTTTAAAGGCAGAAATCTGAAGCTTATAATTTTTATAAAAGCACTTAATTCTTCTGTTAAAATGTATTTATTATTTGAGCTTAACTTTTATCGAACCTGGAATATTCCTTTAAGTTAGAAAATAAGATACAATTAATAGTTAATAATTTTGGCTCTACAAAATGTCTAGTTACTGAGTAAAATGGATTTTACATGGATTAAATAAAAAAAATACAAAATGACAAAACAATGGTTTTATTGCATAATAGTGCAACTCTTGCACCTCTGGATCTCTGGGTCTCTCCCAGAGGCCTGACAGTGGAAAAGAATACAGACAAACTGTGGCGACCTGCTATGCTGACACAGTCTCCCACAGAGGAGCACTTACACTGGGGCAAGAGGGGACTAATTGCTGAGTCCCTCATGGGGGCCAACATGATCACATGGGAAGTCAGCATGTTGTTTCCGATAGTTCTGATGCACTAGGATCGTCGACATAATGTCGACTCACGGACCACCGTCATGTCCTCACAGACATGTCTGCAACGGCTCCAGCTCAATTGCTTTCCCCAGTGGCGCACCCAGAGGCGTGTCGCATCTGGATGCGCATCTTGTCAGCGGGGAACACCATGGATCCCAAATCCTGTTGTGACCAGGGAGTAAGCGCAATCACATAATCAGTGACGGCCATGTTGCATATGTTGCATTTTCACATCTAACATTACATTTTTCATACACTAATGGTTAAGGTAAGGTATAGGTTTGGGATGGACTGTAGACTTAAAACAGGCATTCCTCATATGTGCCTGTACAGCAGAAAACAACTCGCTTTGCGGACATAACAACCAGAAGATGGTGCTCCCATGTGACCATACGCCCAAGAACACTTACCGCTTTGGCCACATGGGGCAGTGTTCCAAATTTCGGTAAGTATACAGCAATTTTAGATAAAGATAAGTCGACCTACTCTTTCCGATCTCACTGTGAGATCAGTCTGTGGGGGCAACACTATCAGTGCACCGACAACACTTTTTCAAGACAAGTCAAAGCTGTTGGAGCATGGGAACATAAATAAACTAGCTCTAGAAAATATTGCAAGCAAGTATTGATTTGTTAATAGTGGTCAAAACTGTTTCAAAACCATATGCAACTGCCACCTGTAGCATACAGACACTTCAGCTGTTGGTGGCTGAAGCTTATGGTTGTTACGTTTCTGTACAGTATTGATGGATGGAAACATATGTTTGCCAAAAATAGCAAGTAAGACTTGTATTTGCATACCAAATGAATAGAGCAAACCTGCAAGTGCACGGCTGAGAACCTCAGGAAACAAGAGGAAGACAAAACTATAAGAGATCGGATAGGTTAATGGGTTGCCATGTTCTGTAAAATGCATATTCTTTAGATTTAAACGTATGTCTAATTAATCAAATGCAAAGAATTTAGTAAGACCTGAAAGTATTTTACCTAGTTGACCTTTGTAGACTGTTTCACTGCGCAAGCTTAGCTGCAAGTGTGCATTCATATAAAAAAGGACAATAATTCAGTAGCTCATTGATGGTTATTAAAACAGTAAGTATCGATTTATCCAAGACGTACAGTATTATTAAACATATCAAATTTAATATGAAGCAACTTTGAAAAAGAAAAAACTGTATATCTTCTCTTTGCATCAATTGAACAAAAGCATTCCATGCTATACTATTATTTGTACTATAATGAATATTGTGATGATTTCGCCAATGATGGATCTGAAACCACTTGTCAATCAGTACTCCTGGAATCTGTTAACTTAAGTGACAAAACAGTTAATTCAATACATAGTTGTGTGGCTCTGCTGAGAAGAAGGTGTTAACACTGCTTTGTGTAACAAAGAAAGGTTATACACTAATGGTAGCTTGATTAGAACAACAAGTGAGGCCTACTTCTTGTCATTCGTCCTAATCATCTATGCTTTAAAGGAATATTCCGGGTTCAACACAAGTTAAGCTCAATCGACAGCATTTGTGGCATAATATTGATTACCTCAAAAAATAATTTTGACTCGTCCCTCCTTTAATAATACAAAAATTGAGGTTACAGTGATGCACTTACAATGGAAGTGAATGGGGCCAATTTTTGGAGGGTTTAAAAGCAGAAATGTGAAGCTTATAATTTTATTAAAGCACTAATTAATTCTTCTGTTTAAACTAATGGATTATTTGAGCCGTAAAGTGGATTAAATTGCTGATTTACGGTCGTTTTATGTCTTTAGTGTTTACGGCATTGCATTATCATGGTAAAATTGGCTATAGCTTTACACAGAAAAGCTTAGTAAGCGATTTTATCACAATAAATCATATTAACACACATATTGTTTACGTTTTGTGGCCTTGAGTATTTTATCGTTTACGGATTGGCCCCCATTCACTTCCATTGTAAGTGTATCACAGGAACACAGATTTGTGCTTTTTTTAAAGAAAAGGAGGGACGAGTGGAAATAACTTTTGTAGTAATCAATATTATGCCACAAATGCTGTTGATTGAGCTTAACTTGAATTGAACCCAGAATATTCCTTTAAGTATTATTTATTTATTTTAAAAACAGTTATGAGTTAAATGGACAAATCCCATTGGTTGTTGATTGCTATTTCTTAGGATTCCATATTGTTCAATGACAACTGGACAAAGATAGATATTCTTTGTTGCCCCAAACCATAAAATACACACTGTGAAAAAGAAATTACAGTAAATTTATGGTAAAATACCAGCAGCTGTGGTTGTCAGAAATAAACCATAAAAAATACGGTGACCGTGTTTCTGGCTTTACGGGTTGTAATTTTGATGCCAGAAAAAACGGTTTGTTGGCTCAGCCACAATGTAAGAAAATAAATAGCATCTAGAAACTTGCATATTTATAAAATTTTTAGCTTTGCTTAATTTGCATTAAAGTGCAAAATATTAATTATAAGGTGAACTTTTAAAAAAATGTTAAGTACTACTAACTCAAACGTTCAAGTACAGGACTGAGGTTGATGGGCATACCAATATGCCCTTGAATAATTTAAGCAAGTCAAGTCATTTTTATTTGTCTAGCGCTTGTCACAACGCACATCTGGGGGGCCAGTTCCCCTCTGTCTTAAGCACATTTGTTTTGTCAAAAGGAACTTATTAGTTGTTATTAAGAAATCATAGAGATTTCAGCACTTTTTAGTATTATTGATGTTGTTTTACTGTAATTAGTTGTTTTGTGTAAAGTCACCATTAGGGTCATTAGTGTTTCCTTTGGTGAATCCTGTTGAATACATGTGCTGTTTCCTAGCCCATGTGAATGTGTCAGCTGAAATGCAGTAGTATCTGCATTTCTTTGGAGATTTATGTTTCATGACTGACCTCAATCATTATTGTCTTTTGAGACAATTAAATGAGGTAGAAACAATAATATTAAAGTTAATTTGAACTTAAAGTTAAACAAACGTATACATTTGTGTACCTCTAATACATAATTTTTTTCAGTGATATATTTTACAGTCCACTACCGTTTATATTATTAAATTATAAACTTGATATACTAACCTTTTGGAACTATATAAGTCTGTGTTTTGTTTTTTTTACTTTAATAAGTATTGTTATTTATCATAGTAACTACAAAAGGCCACCTGATGACTTAAGGTTCAAGAATGGCCCATCCTGTAGCAATAATAAATATACATGGATGAGACAGTGCACAGTGTTAATCACACAAACACAAAACACCATCAGGGTAACAAATGTGACACTAAAATAATGCAATAAGCATGAACTAAACTACATACTACAACACAGAACACCATAACATACATAACTGATTTAAAAAATAAGAAGAAACATAACTATTCCCATAAAATATAATGAAATGTGAT
Organism: Xyrauchen texanus; assembly: GCF_025860055.1. Taxonomy (NCBI): domain Eukaryota; kingdom Metazoa; phylum Chordata; class Actinopteri; order Cypriniformes; family Catostomidae; genus Xyrauchen; species Xyrauchen texanus. The sequence goes on from NC_068325.1 coordinate 14,092,469, forward strand.
GGGTCACGCAGGGACTTCTAGGAAAGGATGATTATGGGTTTTCACCGTAATTGTAAAAAATGTATTATTATTATTATTATTATTATTGTAGTGGCTATTTTTTACAAGATTTTACCAGTTAATTTACAGACTTTTTTTTACAGTCCATTACAAATTATATTTACTATGAGATATTAAATACCAAGCCATCAAAACTTGTATTTTGACACCTAAAATGCAATCCATATACACTATAAATTATACAGTATACACTACAGTATACACTATACAGTATCCATTATAGAGTTATAAAAAAACGTCCTTGTTGTTTTAGTGTTAAAGTTTGCTATAACTATACAAGGTCGACTCGGTATAAAAACGTAACATTTTTACAAGTAGTATCTTCATTTTCCAAAAGAACAAAAAAACATTAATCTTACCTGCTTTTGTTAACAAAGTCACCAGTCTGCAAAGCAATGACTGAACGGTCGTGTTGATTCAGTGCACGTCACCTGATGATCGTCGAGTGCTTTTAACAGCAGCGCATCTCCAGCTGTTCATACAGTAGCAGAAACATGCCGAAATAACCACGCCCAGTCGGCGATTCCATTGGCTTACAAATACGCCGATCATCTCCAGCTGTTCATACATTAGCGGCGTCAGAAACGGAAGAAAGTTACCATAAACCCGCCCCCTTTAAAGCTCTATTCGCTGAAAATAACGCCAATAATTTTCTTGCTTAAATGGCCGTTCAGGCCACAACTGTTTGCACGTCCGTCCATGCTGTTTTTCAATTGTTTTTCTATGTTTGTACATGTGTTAGACGGTCGTCTTTGACGGTTGCGCCGCGTCTTGCCGCCTTTTTATCGTTTCCCGCGAGAGCGCCGCGTTTTTTAAACGCAGTGTTAAGTTAAAAAAAGAACGTCAACTGTTAAAAACGTGTCTCGAGACACATGCGTTCTGTTTTTATTCGTCGCGGAGAAACTGCCTCTTATTTTCGGTCATTCACTGAATTAGAAACTCGACAGACCACACCATAAATAGGCAGATCAAGCTCAAGGGTTTCAGTTTAATGATGCAGTTATACTACATATTCTCATCGCGAAGAAGCAGCTTAAAACATTTAGCATATTCAAACATAATGAGGCCATTTTTAGCCACTTTGATAAATGAATGAAGGCAATAGCCAAGGGGAGCATAATAATATTGAAACTGTCATAAAAGAGAAAAGGCATTTATGTTTGTCACTTCCATGACAATATTGCAGCTCAAAATTTGGATTTTGATGCTAGTGTTTAATGTTTTGTCATGTTGAGATTTAGAAGAGTATCTGTTATGTTAGAGGTTTGGGGGTTTCAATTATGGGGAATAGTGGAGCCTAAGCTAATGATGAGGACAGGTAGATGACACACATTAAATTGATTGCTCGCTTCATTAAGCAAATTCTGTGCTAGCCATAGCATAGTTGTTAAACTACACTCTGTAGTTGTAGTGCTTCCAACCAGCATGTAATTAGCATGCTAACGTTCACTTTCACTAGTTAGTGCATAAAAAATAAAATATTTATTTGAGGGGGCCTGGGTAGCACAGCAAGTAAAGAAGCTGGTGTCGCAAGTTCAAATCCAGGGCGTGTTGAGTGACTCCAATCAGGCTTCCTAAGCGACCAATTGGCCTGGTTGCTAGAAACGGTAGAGTCACGTTAAACTCCTTGTGGTCACTACATTGTGGTTCTCGCTCTCGGTGGGGCATGTGGTGAGTTGTGCGTAGATGCCGTGGAGAATAGCGTGAAGCTAGTAACGCACTTAACAAGCCACGTGATAAATTGCGCGGATTGATGTTCTCAGATGCAGAGGCAACTGAGATTTGACCTCCGCCATGCAGATTGAGGCGAGTCACTACGCCACCATGAGGATTTAGAGCACATTGGGAATTGGGCATGCCAAATTAAGGAGAAAATGGGAGAAGAATAAAAAAAAGAGATTTATTTGAGTAACATTGATACGGCTAATCTTGTTGAGTTTACTCAATTAAAATAGGTTCGTTCTACACAGTGTTTGTGTTGAAAGTACATAATAATTTTAAGTTAAGAAAACTAATTTCAAACATGTGAAACTACTGTCCACATTTCATTCAAGTTCATCCAAAGAGCTATATATTTTTTTCTGAATGTGTGTTGGGGATATAAAATGTACAAATTAAACTTATTTTGATCCCTCATTTTTAAATTGTTGTGCTATAACTGCTGACTTTAATTAGTCTAAAATAATCATGTTTATCTCTGCCTGCATCACCTTTGTCTACTGATGGACTGCAATCTTGAAATGGAATACATAGACTATCATTTAATTGCCAACAAAAGACTTCATCAGCCAACTAACAAAGGACAGTTGCATCTATGTGAACTTCTGCAGTTAATCCAGGATGGAATTCAAAGACATTTGTCGTAAAATGTAAAATATAAAAAAATTAGTTTTTAAAACACTGGATGCTTAATTTACAAATTTAAAACCATGACTTGTACTTTACGTAAGTAATATTGGCATTATATTCATGATGTTAGTCAGAGGGGAACTGGCCCCCACAGTGAGCCTGGTTTCTCCCAAGGTTATTAACCAACATCTTATGGAGTTCAGCTTGCTCACAGGGGTTCTAAATACAATTATTATTTAATTTAACTTCTATACACATTTTGCAATCATATTGAATGAAACTACACAATGATCACTTTAAGACATTATTGATATTACAGTTTGATTTTCATTTTTTAATGCATGATTTCCTGTAAAGCTGCTTTAAAACAATGTGTATTGCACAAATAAAAAGGACTTGACTTAATCGGCTATGATGAAATTATTTTTGGCCCATCGGATCTGCTTCATAATTTCATACATTTACCAACAAATTGCTGCATGCTTTAAATAATTAATACATTTTGGTCTTCTGAGAGTTGTTTGCTTGGTAAAATGCTTGCATTTAGTAGGCTAGATGTAAAGGATGTCTTCAGATCTCTGTAAACAGTGTCTTTACCATTGTTCACTCATCAGAGGACAACACTTGCATAATTTAATCTCAACAGGTATACGAGGGTTCATCTACCTAGTTGCCATTTAAAGCATAAATTGTTTTGATATTGTCATACTATTTATCAAAGCTAGAGTCTGTGACCCATTTTACATAAAGTGTACTGTACATGCCATAAAGTAGTTACCGCTATCATTTACTCATGAACACAGTGGCTTTAGTTTCCTCCTGAGACCTTAATCTGCATGTCATCTGATGCAAGAATTAGCAACCTCCTGCCATGTTCCCGATAGACCCTCTGCTGTGCAGCATCCCTCCTGCAGGAAGCTCGGTGCTTTTGGGAGTCCCAAAAGAATAGACAAAGGCCTTGATCTGTGCAAAATGGATGCATATAGCCAAAATCAGTGGGTCTCTCTTCTCAAAAATATGTCACAGGTCTTGATAGGGTTGTGGAGAGAAAGACCTGTACATACTCTACCTTTTGTTGTTGATGCCAAAGGCTGTGCATCCTACAGTACTTTGGAGCAAATTCACCTGTCACTTGGTAATATGGCTAATACTAATACTTTATTCAGGCCAGTGTTTGTTCCATGACTGGTATATGTATACATCCTGTTTTAAACAGCATTTTGCAATTGCATGCTGCTTTTATGACCTCATATTGATATAGAGACTTCATTTAATATTTATACTTTTTAAAAATCCATTTGTCACATCGCAATTAATTTAAAATTAACTAGAAAATTTTAAAAAGTAATAAAAAAAAGTGAGGGGGTTAACGAATGTAAATTAATTACAACTCTACGTAACTGTCTAGGCCTCATGTTAAATGAAGGAAACTCTGGAAAGTGTCGAGTTAGCCTACACAACTTCTTTTGTTTTTTGCTTTCCTGAAACTTCTCACTTCTGCTTTTGACAACAACAGTGGGTTGAAGTTTTGTGCATGTGGTGAGTCCCTCGGATTTAGAAATAGCCTTTCTGGTCAGCGTTCATTTTTAGGCAATTCTTTAGGTGATCTTTTTTTTAAAGAGTCAGGCTTATCGCGTTAAACACAGACCTTGAGTTCTCATCAGCCCATTCTGACCAAGAATAGCCCACCTGCTCACTCGGGGTTAAGGTAAGCGTCAATGCTTCAAAACCATGCAACCAAGCCAAAATGCAATGGTTTGGAGAAACAATCTATTAAAGGGATAGTTCACCCCAAAATTAAAATTCTCTCATCATTTACGCACCCTCATGCCATCCCAGATGTGCACAAACAAAGATTTTTAGAACAATATTTCAGCTCTGTAGGTCCTCACAATGCAAGTGAATGGAGAGAAAAATGCTGAAGCTTCAAAATGCACATAAAGGCAGCATAAAAGTAATCCATATGATGCCAGTGGTTAAATCTATATCTTCAGACGTGAAATGATAAGAGTTGGTGAGAAACAGTTAAATATTTAATCCTATTTACTATCAATTATCCTCCCTGCCAAGTAGGCGGCGATATGCACGATGAATGTGACTCATCAAATACATTCTACTATGTAGAATGTGAAAGTGAAAGTGGAGATTGATAGTAAAAAAGTCAAATCAATATCAAAATAATGTAACATTGTTCCTGAACATTGCTTCAGGTTAATATTTTAAGCATCCTTATTTTTTTAATATACATTCATTTACATTTTTATAATTATCTCTACTACAATCTGGGCCACTTTTAAACTTTTTAGTGATTTACATGCTCATTACATTAGGGAGAAGTTAATATATGTCTTTTGGATTGCCAAATAAGTATTGGAAGAGTAATAAATCACTTTGTTTAGGGCTAATTATGTCCATTGTTGCATGAAAAAGTTTTTAAAATGGGGGTTTTAAATCCACTATATTATGGTATCAAGATGGGTGTTATTATGTGGCTATACACTGTACAGTTACATATAATATTTGATTAAGCACAACATATGTGGCTACAACAGATGCTACAAAGATTTTACTTTTATGTTTGTACACTGTAAACCCTAAAGTTGTCATTACTTGAAATTTCAGGTTTTGGGTTCATTGAACATATTTATCTTACAAAATACACAGACTTATGATTTTAAGTGTTAATCACTTTTGAGTACAAAATTTGCTTTGTGATTAAACACATCATGTTTCCTTAGTTAAAGGGAAGTTTCAATTTAATATTAATAATAGTTGCAATTAAGGTTTTAGGTTTTAGCATTTTTGTAATATTTTTTTTTTCATGCTGCTTTGTTGCAAATAGCTGTTTTGTGTGAAGTCACCATTAGGGTGATCTGTGTCATTTGGTCAAGATGGACCCTGTTGAATAATTCTCTTTGTGCATATGCATTTAAAGTGCATTATGCATTTCTTTGGAGAATTAACTTGATTTAATGTCTGGCCTAGAATCAGCTATGATCTTTACAGCTTGAGCTGTGCTATTGTTTGGTTTAAAACAGAATCAATCAAGATCAGAATATGTGACATTTAAAGAGAATAATTGGAAAATCTGGTCATTTTCATTGATTACAAGTGCAAACTCACTTTTAAAATGTAATATTAATGGCTATTGTAAAAAGCAATATTGATTGCTACTACAATATGAATTGCTACTACATTTACTAAAACTATGCATTTGCATCCTCATTTATGATGATTTTGTCATGTACTACCAAAAGGGGTGTCAGTTTTAGATTTTTCCTCGTGTTTACACCTGTTGAATGTTCTGGACAGAGGAAAAAAAGGATCCCATTTTATTATGCTCCTTCCCATTATGTTGCGGGCATTGTTTAGGCAAATTAATCCAAATAAAAAGTATTTTGTTGCATGAGAAGTTTTAAATCTGGGGGATTTAAAGTAGATCACATGCCCAGTCTGAACAACAACACAGCGCGAGCGCACGCGCATTCCAAAGCAAGCCTCTCGTGCATCGTTTACGTGGCAAAAAAATTCAATAATATATCTAAAAAGCAGTAAATAGACCAAACGGAGAGGTAAAGCGGGAAACGTTTGTGCTGTGTTTGTGTACCAACTCTTCTTTTACAGCAACACTTTTATGGGACAAACATTCGCAATTGGTGATGACGCATTCCTACAGTCAGAGTTCTCTCATGGTGCTCGCCGTTTTAGGAATTTTATCCGCTATTATGTCCATATTATCGGTCATTTTGATTTTTCAGCTGCAAACGCAACAGGCTGTAATTAAGAAGTCGCTTTCTTTCATGTCGAGTGAGATTACGGCGGTGTTGATGCCTGTTTCTCCAGTCCTCTCAGTCTTGTCTCTGACGCTCAACTTGAGCTCTGTTGTCGTGTGTCTGCTCAACAGTTATTTCACTTCTGAAATGTGCAGAGAGGAACAAGATACACAAAGGTAAATGGAGAAGCTGACTATGTTGTGCATCAACCAATTAAAAATCTGTGTACAGTGTACCCCAAAAACTGTTTGGACACTTGGTCATTGCTTTAGATCTTAAATTGATTCAAGTGCCTTGATGTTAAAGATAGCAAAAGCACATTTTAAGCAAAACATTTCACTAAAAGAAGTTTGTTAGGTTTTAAATGACAAAACAAGAGCTGCTGTGTGAATTTGAGGGGAACTTTATCCATTAAAAATTACCGTGGGATCATTTGGTCTTGGCACAAATAGCCAAACAAAAGTTGGATGCAATGACATTCATACATTAAAAAAATATGGGGCCACTGTACGATACGGTGCAAGCACTTGTGAAAAATGTTGGATAGTGAGGATGTCTTACAAAAAATAATGCCATTATTAGTTTTCCTTTATTAATTATCATCCAAATCCAGTAAATATATAAAAAAAATGCTAAATGAATATTTGGTGTGGCCACCTTTGCCTTTAAAACAGCACCAATTCTCTTATAAATACACCTAGATAGGATTTTCCAAGCTTCTTGGAGAATTCACCACAGTTCTTCTATCTATTTAGGTATAGTATGGTGTAGTGGGCTAAAGCACTGATCTGGTAAGCAGAAGGTTGTTGGTTCGATACCCACAGCCACCACCATTGTGTACTTGAGCAAGGCACTTAACTCCAGGTTGCTCCGAGGGGATTGTCCCTGTAATAAGTGCACTGTAAGAGGCTTTGGATAAAAGCGTCTGTCAAATGCATAAATGTAAATGTATAAACAACCAATTATTCCCCACAAATTAAAAGTGTAGACAGTATCTTGCTCCTTGAAGGGATAGTTCACCCAAAAATGAAAATTATCATGCCATCCCAGATATGCTTGACTTTCTTCTGCAGAACACAAAGATTTTTAGAAGAATATCTCGGCGCTGTAGGTCCATAAAATGCAAGTTAATGGGGTCCAAAATGTTGAAGGTCCAAAAAACACTGAGGCAGCATTAACGGATTCCATACTACTCCAGTGGTTTAAAATCAATGTTTTCTGAAGAAATCTTATTGCTTTTGGGTGAGAAGAGACCAAAATATAACTCCTTTTCACTTTACATTTCAAGCTTGATTACATTTTCTTGCGCTTCATGTATGTGCAGAGCACTAGATGGAGCTAGGAAGAGTAATCAATGTTGAAATCATAATCACCAGGAGAAAGCTGATGTCAAGATTTATAGAGCAAATTGAGTTAAATTTTGGTCTGTTCTCACCCAAAACAGAATGGATCGCTTCGAAAGACATGGATTAAACCTCTGGAGTCTTGTAGATTATGATGCCTTTGTGCTTTTTGGACATTCAAAGATCTGGCCAACATTCACTTGCATTGTATGGAAATACAGAGCTATAATACTCTTCTAAAAAAATCTTAATTTGTACTCAGCAGAAGAAATAAGGTTGAGTAAATGATGAGAATTTTCATTTTTGTGTGAACTATCCCTTTAAACTTGTTTTATTCAAGTGGATAAAAGTTTGAAATCACAATTTCACTTCTTTGTTTGTACTCCAAGGGCTGATTGGTTTCTTTTGGATAGCAGGGCTGTCCGGCACGTGGCCATTGGGCTTTTTTGCCTTGGAGTGTCAGTTTATTTAGCTGGTAAGTATGTAGACCTACTGTACATAATTTTTTTTTTTTTAAATACAGTTGTGAGGGTAATTAAATGATGACCAACCACATACATAATGTAATAAAAAAGGTTTAATGATTACAGATATTTGTGGAGCATAGTTACATTAAACTGTACATGATTCATTGTGTGCACAATGTGTAACCAAAAAACCTTGCATTTCAAAACAGCTTATAAATATATTTATCCATCCTGATGTCTTTTATGCCTAAATGGGAAACATGATAAAAAAAAAAAAAGACCTTGTTTTTAACCAAGGCTTCATAAGGCTGAAACAAACTCTACGCAACTACGTGAAGGCAGACGCTTCTAGCAACGCAAGCTGGATTTCTTGTGTCGTTGCATTCCAAATTAAGTCAGACCGCAATTCATAACACAAACACAATTGTGCATTGCAATCTAAACGTTGCCACAAGGGGCGCTATAGTGGAAATTAGCTGGAACTTCTATGTAGCAACAGTTTGAGGACAACATTACTGAGCTGGTGAAATCAATATATTAATAACAACTTATCTGACTAATATAAAACTTTTAAAGGTAACTATCGCCCCCTTGAGTACTGAGGTTTGTGTAGCGCCAGTAACGCAAAAACGCACGTTATGTTCGTTCAACTGAACCACACGTTAGCAAAGCGTCAGCAAAGTGCTTGCATTTGCGTACTTGCAAAGTATGTTTCTGGCCTCACAGTCATCAATATGAGGAGGGTACACTAAAATTACTTCATTGTGCAAGCGAGTGCATCGGTTTATATCCCAGAGCTGTGCTTTTCTCCTCCATCCTTAACTGTGCAAGGATCCAAAGCTCTTTTCCTGTTGAAACAAAATATAGCAGTGTATATTCAAAAACATATTATGATTGAATCATACACAATCTCCATTTATTGACTCTGATTTGTCTTTTTCTTTCACAGCCATGTCCATTTACATGTTGCTGGTGTTTGAAGTTGAGACTGGAATAGCCAGCATGTGCGTTCTCTCTTCCGGTGTGCTCATCCTGCTACTTGTCATTATTCACTGCTTAATACAGGCCGCACACACAGCCAAACACTTCAGAGATGAACAGGCCCACACCATGTACCAAAATTACCCTGAAAGCAGTGCTGGAATTCGTACGTCGAACTTAAGCCTTACAGACAGTCCGTGGAGGCAGCACGGCTTAGCCAGTCTGCACAGGCATTTCAGCAACATTGAGCAGAACACTAAACAGAAAACAGAGTATCCACCATCCAATGGGCCTCACATTCACTCTAGTTATAGCGGTGACGGGAGTGGCCAAACGCACCGGACCCTTTCAACTGAATCGGGCCTGTTTCATGCCCAGGTGAATCCCTGGAACGGGGTCAACAGCGAGATGAGATCTGTACTAGCATGCAAGGCCACGGTCAAGGATTCCACATTAGTATGAATGGTGTCAAGATGGACATTATACGACATGTGGGTATATATACATATATATATATAGATCACGTAGACCCTGATCTGTGGCGATAGTTTTGCAAAATGATATTAAATAGGTTCCTTAGATGTATTGCGAAAGTTCCTAGATAAATGTCCGCTGAGTGGGGCTTAAAGCGATGAGGATTTAAGGTTAATGCTCAATTGACTTTCAACAGATCCTACCTCCCTACCCTAAAAGATAGTGTCTTAAAATGCAAATGTGATAAGAAAAACCACATTTTGTGGTGCTTCTATGACTAAATTCGGCTCACATGCACACTTGCATGCTCTACAGGACTACGTACTCAGTCCTGTGCAAGTGTAACACTACAATTTGATTGCACTAAACAAGCTTGTTAATGTATTCCAAACATTAAAATATATTTGTAAAAGTGTTTTGATGTCATAAGTTAGTATTTTGTGAGGGACAGGGTTAAAAGAGAGTGTGCTTAAACTGGTAATCTGCCGTTACACTCGTCAAAAACAGTCATTGCTGTTGTAGCAGCTCTAGTGTTCATTTCACCAAGAAACTGCTGTGATACGTACAAGCCATGTAAAATGTATTTAGAAAAAATGTATAGTAACATGTTGCTATGAGACCAGGTTGAACGTGCCCATTCAAAAACAGGCACCACAAACATTTTGTAAAATATATCTTAAGTGAATTGCCTTAGATTCTGACAGCCAATTGAAATTGAAAGCAAAATGTGAAAATCTGACTATATTTTTTTGTACAGCTAATATAAAACAAGTGTTTGCAAACCACGTACACTAACTGTTAAAATACAAGATAATATTTTCAAACTACTGTTGAATTATTATTGTAGATTTGTTACAAGATACAGTTCTTTTTATTTACTAAAAAGACGCAAGATGAAGGAGTTTTTTATATTCAATGCAATGTAGTACCTGTGATTTCTACAGACAAATTAAAGTATACAAATTAATAGGAGTTGAAACATGACACTTAAATTCCACATACCACATAGTAATTCAATTAAACATGAGGCTGAGTACAAACTGGCAATTGTAATGTCTCTTATATGTCTATTACATACTTAAATAGCATGTCAAGTTTTTTTTTAAATCTGAAGAACAGATGGACTGGCAATTTTGTTTATTGCATGCTTAACCTAGAAAAATGCCTAAAGAAACACCAACCTTGGCAAAAGATTTCCATGAGTCAAGGTGGAGTGACTGAAGCATGTGTGGGTGTCTCATTTGGATTAATTGCAGATTTCACACCACTGAAGCAGCATGCATGTTTAGAAACAGAAAGAAATGAAGCAAACAATCAAAGAAAAATGAAAGAATTCCAAAATAATGTCACACTGAAATTTAGCAATAAAATTGATACATCAAGCTACTGAAAAAGTGAAAGCAGTGAAGTAGCAAAACTATTTGATGTGAAGTACATATGAGAAAAGCAAGAATGAGAATGCATCACAATGTTTAAAACATGCCTTTTTGAAAACAATATGTGTTTAATGGGTCCATTTATGCAGACTAGTAACTGATACAACAGTTTTGAAATATCGAAACAGGCCAATCAATGTTCATGGATGGTGACTCTAATGTTGTTATGGCCAGTACAGTAATATGAACTCATGTCCTCTACCTGCGTCCCTGTGAGTTGCTGATCTGTTCCTTTAGTGAGATTGCTTGCCGGAGCAGTCCGTCTATGTTCTTGAAATACTGGCTACTATTTGTCATACTTTTAACGGCACTGACAACACAGAGAAAGACATGACACATAAGAAACCATGTTAAAATATATATTTATAAATACAAGACCCGGTTTATTTAATACAACTCATAAGAAAGCACACTGCAAAAATAACACTAAAGCATTTATAAATACTGAAATCCCTGCTTATTCAATGCAAATCACAAGTAAACAGATTTATAGTTTACACAAAGTATTTACAAATATAAATACTAAAATATTGATAATACTATAAATATTAAAGTATTTAAAAATACAGAAGTCCCAGTTTATTCAATGCAAGAAGTAAATATATTTACATGATATATCTAAATATTTAAGTATGTATACATATAAATAATATTTATAGTATTTGTATAACTATTTTAGTAAAGTATTTATAAATAGAAATACTAAAATATCCATAAGCACTAAAGTCACTGTTTATTTAATGCTAAATCATAAGAGAAAAATGTATAAATACTAAAATATTTGTTTATTGAATGCAACAAGAAAACATATTTAAAACAAAAGTATTTATACTTAAAGTCCCTGTTTAATGCAAATAAGTAGAAAACATTTAAAATAAATAAGCTACCACAGTATTTATAAATACTAAAGTCACGGTTTATTTAAGGCCAATCTTACCTGCATGCATATTCAACAGAGTATATCGCTCCTTGGCTTTGTTCCTCCCAACTCTGCATGTCAGTCTACAAACAAAAGGGAAATAATTTGCACACTATATCATATCATTTTTAAAGTGTCACATTTCCTATACCACAACCATACTTGGAGGTTCAACTTCAATATTTAGTACATTTAATATAAATCATTACAAATATATTTCATAATAAACAATAAAAACAATTTTAAGAGGGTCAAAATGTCTTTCTCTGTAATTAGTAGGCAAAACAACATTACTGAATAACATTGAAGTACCAGTTAATATACCTTGTGTTGCACCAGCTCTGGTAAGGACCTCCTGACATGCTCTTGTAATCTATACAACGCTATAGACGGTTCATTGGCCAACACATACATACTCTCTGTGAATTTATCAGTCACTGAAGGACAGATAAATAAAACGATAATCAATACATTTTCTTTAGGATCATTACACTGATTCGACTGTGATCACAAATCATGTTATTACAAATAAACATTTAAATATTGTACCACTTTGGTATTATTTGATTAACTGTCTGATCAATGCAAATTTTAAATATTAAGAAAAAGGATAACGATTATTGATCAAATATGATGCAATCACATTATATTTACAAAATGTGTATGTGCCAACACACATCAGAAATTTAAATCTAACCATTGTACCTCGTTTTACTTTCAATTGCATTTCTTGATCGTCCATTTGATCAAAATATATATAAAAAACAAATGCTCGATATAATTTTCCTCCGGTATTATCAAAGCGCCGCCGTGCTGTTTCCCTTGGCACGTGCAACCAAAATATCCTCCGGAATGAAACAGGGGCCTCATAAATCGTGCCTAGCCACTTAAAAATATTTTTTTCAACCGGGATGAAATTAAATATTGCTGGCAAAAGTCGAATAAATATTGTCATAAAAGTACTGTACGGTTTCATACTATGATATATGACCCATGAAACATATGTGTCATGCGCGTGTTGACACATTCGTGTATCCCATTTAACTTTTACAAACGAATCAGGAAATAAAAGCAGTAAACGATCTTACAAGCCATTAAGTGTGATAAAAAAAACCCGACAATAGCCTACTCTTAAGATATCTGGGTGCATAAATTGAAAAGAATCGCAGGCAAGTTACCCATTTGATTTGATATTGACATTCAGTATCCAGAATTATACATTATAGTTTGAGATTACCTTGACTAGTTTTACTTAAACTCTATATTTTCTCATTGTGTGCTTTTTAATGCAGGTGAAATGGTCAGATATGGAAAAAGACTTGACGAGACTGCATTCTCGACCACTCTGATTAATAAACATTGTGGGAATGAGGTCACAGTCCAACCCGCAACTTTGATAATGAGTCCGCCATCTCCAGCACAGCAGAACTTTTGTTCAGTTCCTACAGAAAATGTACATAGCCTATTAACCATAACTGGCCGAATACCATAGTTTGGTACCATAGTGTTTTCTCCCATTCTGATGATTGATGTGAACATTAACTGAAGATCCTCCTGACCCCTATGCCACATAATTGGCTCATTAGAAAATAGCATGAATAAGTAGATCTACAGGTGTGCCTAATAAAGTGGCCAATTAGTGTATATTAGAGTATCAGTACGTCATTTTTGTAATTGCGGATTTCATATGACAAAAATGTATAATGAGAGATTGCACAAGTAGAGACACATCTAGTCAAAGGTACCGATGGCACTTTCCATTAAACTGAAGAAACCACTGTTTAAATGTTGCTTACACAATAGATGAAATACATTCACTGAGCACTTTAATAGGAACGCTATGGCCCGGCGTGGTCTTCTGCTATTGTAAACCATCTGCCTCAAGGTTCAAAGTGTTATGCATTCTGAGATGCTATTCTGCGCTACAATTGTACAGAGTGGTTATCTGAGTTACCATAGCATTTCTGTCAACTCGAACCAATCTGGGCATTCTCAGTTGACCGCTTTCATCAGCAAGGTGTTTCCATCCACTGAATGGCCGCTCACTGGATGTTTTTGGGACCATTTGGAGTAATCTCTCAAGATGTTTGTGAAAATCCCAGGAGATCAGCAGTTACAGAAATACTAAAACCAGCCCATCTGGCAACAACAATCATGCCATGCTCAATCATCGAGATAATTTTTTTTTGGTGAACATTAACTGAAGTTCCTGACCCGTATAGGCATGATTTTATGCATTGCTGCCACATGATTCGCTGATTAGATAATCGCATGAGTAAGTTTATAAGTGTACCTAATAAAGTGATCAGTGAATGTATAGGTGTATGGTTGCTCTCGTAGATGACTCCGTGTTAAACCATCAAGACAAGTGGGGTTTCACACCACTGATGTGTGCTGCTGCATTTGGAGAAATAATGATGGTGGAGTTTCTTCTACAGAAAGTGAGGAAGACACTGATATTATAGCAGTTTAATGAGTTGAAAAAGTGTTTTATTGTTTTATTCAATCAGGGAGCCAATCCAAAAACAATAGCTTGGGAACGAGAAAGTGCCTTTTCTTTGGCCAGTGCTGGGGGGGGGGTTTGCAGATATTGTCAATGTTCTCTTAAAACAGGACGTTGACTCCTATGATTGGGTATGTATAATTTCATTGTTTTACATTATGTAAATATTAATAATAAAAATAAACCAAAAAATAAATAAAAATGAAACAGTCTTAAAGATTCACAATCATCCTGGCTTTCTAAAACAGAATGTTGGGACACCTTCTCTACGCAGTTTGGGGTAATCACATGAAATGCATTGAAGCTCTCTTAAGTAATTATTTTAAATTTGTCATTCATTGATTGTGCCTTTGATGAGAAATTAAAGTAACTATATATAGGATGTGGGACAGATATCACATTTGAAGCACTCTTGATATAGCCCTGTAGCTCTTGCTGTTGCACTGGGCCACAAAAAAGGCAAGTATCAATCATCACACTGAAAACAAATTAACCACTTTGATTTATGTGTTGAAGATAAGAAAATACATCAGTACTGGATTGTTGAATCTACCAATTCTTTTGCAGTGCAAAAACTTCTTGAGGAACACATTCTTAAACGGTTTTGGGGACCAGTTTCCGTATCAGAAGCACAAGACTGCTCTTTAAAGGCCCTGGTTTCAACTCTAATCTTAAAAAATTGATCAGTGTAATTTAAAATGAGAGAAAGATAAAAGAAATACAAATTCCAGACCACAATCTGTGTTGACCTGAAAAGGCATGTGAATATATTCAAAACCTCTGTAGTACAATGGATGTGATGAGAAAATGTATCATCAGTAGGTGGGAATAAATTCCAGGTCCAGAGGTGAACACAATCTCTCCATCACCAAGCGGAAAAAAGTGGTTGGCATTCCCTCCTCTTCTTCCTTTTTAATCCTTTTCTCAAAACATTACAAAACCTTTTCCCCCAGGATATCCAAAGTGTAAACAATTATTCTTCCAAAAAAGTCAGCACTGTTCTCAAACACTATTTTAAGTCTCTGCACCAAAGGGGCATCTTGAATGGGAAAACTGTGGGTGAAGAATCAAGGATTTGATAAGCTTGGGATAGATACAAGACTTTGGCCTGGAATGGAGAGGAAAGCTAATTTTAAAAAGACATTGAACTGAAAATGCTCACTGACTTTGTTCAGCTGACAGTCATTGCAGATAATTCCATATTACATAATGGCAGTAGCAATTTGTAAAGCTAAATATTGTATATTTCAGTAGAAACACGTAGAAGGATATTTGTAGACAGTTGTTGTCCTCTGGATAGAAATCTAAAATAGGTTTAAAATCCTCTTTATCACCTCCTGTAGAAGAATATTTAGATGAAGTTGATGATAGCACATGTACATCACTCAGACGTCTATTTTGTGCGTGTTTACACCTGGAAGACGTATTGTTTGCTCCTCTGCAATAGGTCTAAAAGATGTTTCCTCTCAGATGTCAATAAGACATTCCACAGATGTCTTTGAGATGTTTATGATTTATAATGTTTGTAAATCTGATCTTTTTAAAATGTTAAGCAGATTTTAATTATATTGTGATGCTTTCCAGATGAAAAAAATCAAAAACAGACATCGGAGTTGTACGTGTCCTATCTTTGGAGTTGTAAGACAAGCCCTTCAGCCCAGAGATGAATCATACATATGTAATTTGAAGCAAAATAATAAATACAAATAATTAAAAAAGGTACAAGACTGTGTGCTACTTTTATGAAGGAATTAACCAATTCCATAAAACATCATGAATGGCGATCGAATCAGCAATGACAAATATAAAGAACATTAAATCTCCATATAGTTAAGAAAAATAAAGTTTACATTATTTAATAAACAGCCAAGTAAAAAAAAAAAGTTATTATTAGTAATAAACGTACATTAATATAATGAATAAATATTTTGAATAAAATGTCTGACTCCACTACTTCGCAATGCTGCGTGGGAGAGGGCATTTAACTACTGATAGTCATCTTAAAGAGCAGATTTACAAGAAGGCCTCAGACAACTGCTGAATGTCTTATTGACATCGGAGCGGAAACATCTGCAGATGGGAAAAAAATCTTCCAGATGTCACAGAGATTTTCATCTGGAAAGCATCAGAATCTACTTAACATCTGCTGAACATCTTATTGACATCCAAGACATACATCACCCAGACGTCTATTTTATGAGGGCGTTTACACCTGGAAGACTCTTGCAAGACTTTTTTTTTTTGGTTTGCTCCTCTGCAATACATCTGTAAGTTGTTTCCTCTCGGATGTCAATAAGACATACAGATGATGTCTTGGAGATGTTTATGATTAAGAATATTTGTAAATCTGATCTTTAAGATGTTTGTTAGATTGTGATGCTTTCCAGATGAAAAGATCTAATACAGACATCTCGTAGATGTATGTCTGCATCTGGGATATTATTAGACGTATTGCAGATGAGCAAACAACATAAAAAAAAAATAAGTTTTACAGATGTAAACACATACACATCAAATAGACGTCTTGGTGAACAACCTCGAAGTTCATGGTACAGTATGTGTTGAAAAGGTTATGATAACAGTCATAAGAAATTTTGTTTGTGTTGACAAAGACCTTTTAATCTGCAAGATTTCCCTGAAAATCCTCCTTGGAATTGTAGTCTGAGTTCTGATACTTTCACAGCCTGTGGGAACTCCACGATAACCCACTGGGATTCTCCCTAGTAGAGCACATAAACATAATAAATACAGTGGAAAACGACAAGTATTTTTAAGGCAACGTTAAAGCACGCATCCGGCTGTGCAGTATTACCTGGTCAGAATTCCAGCACGTCTCCTCATTGGAATCGAACATAAACTTTTTACCGAATTGCTTGACATCTCTGTTCAGCACAGAGCTCACCCTGTATGACAAAAACGACATATACATTTGTGGAACCCACTAAAATAATACAGCTAATAATGCGCATTACATAACAAATATATGTAATATGAAACGAGGCACGTGTTTATATGTTGTTAACCCACGCTTCCCCTACCTGCTTTGCGTCTGGTTACAAATCAATGACGCTGCCATCTTTTCGTCGACCTTTGAACTGTGGGCAACATGGAGGCATGTCGGATTCAATGTGCGCTGTCATGAGTTTTCGCACATGCGCAGTACTAATCGTGTTTCCTGTACGGATCGAGTAGTGACATGCGCAACTGCCTTTTATACCGCTAGATGTCCGTGTCACTCCTCTGCTTCTGCGTGGAACGCAAGGCTAGTTTGTGAAGAGTACAGAAATAAACACACCAAAATGTACTGAATTTGGCCCATTTCGTCCTCAATTCATAAAGAACAAGGCTACATTCCAGGTAACGTGTTATCAGCTATTTAGACTCTCATCCTGTCCATTTCTTATAAACCATCCTTAATTTGAAGCTAATATAGAAACAAATGAATAAAGTTTAGACCTGTTCAAACTATTCCTTGATAGCACAAGTTGATGTATGTGTTTACATCTGGAAGATGTACAGTACTGTGCAAAATTCTTAGGCACATAAGATGTTTCACAAAATCATTTGTCTTAAGATGGTTATTTATATCTTCAGCTTTAGTGTGTAAATAGGTCATATAAATGTTAGACTCCCAAACATTAATTTTGCGAATATAAAAGATTAGAATAGAAGAACAGGGAGCCCTGTAAAGATGTCATGGCCCCCACAAAACCCCACACTGAATATCATATCAGTCTGAGATTACATAAAGAGACAGAAACAACTGAGACAGCCGAAATAGACAGAAGAACTGTGGTGAGTTCTCCAAGAAGCTTGGAAAATCCCATCTGCCAACAACCAAGAAAAACTGTTTCCAGGTGTACCTAGGAGAATTGGTGCTGTTTTGAAGGCAAAAGTGGTCACACAGAATATTGATTTAGCTTTTTTATGTTTACTGGACTTTGTATGACATTAAGTGATAAATGAAAACGATTTATGGCATTATTTTTGAAGACATCCTCACTATGCAACATTTTTCACAAAATATTTGTTAAACCAACATAGACACAATGATTACAATTTCTACAAATTTGATGCAATTGGTTTAAACTAGAATTTAAAATTTAAATTCTTATTTGCCTTATTATTATGGCCTTATTTGAGCAAATGCAATGAGATTTTATTTGGCGTGCAGAGGTTGTCTGGAGTTAATTCGGTTGTAGGTGTTATACTGGTAAATAGCCAAACTCTGTGTGTACAGAACACAATAAAGCACAGTTAGAATGACAACCGTATTTAGCTGCAGTGTGTATGTGGCCCTTGTGTAATACACCAAGCATGAAGAAGCCTTTTTTCAGTTATTGTTTTGTGTTGAAAATCATTGCACAAAGGATCATTTATGGATGGGATTCCTTTTTGCATGTTGTTGGCTGATACGGTATTCACAGCCAATCAATTATTCCGAATGCCATTTGATGTGCCACAAGGCTTGCTCTGGAGCTATTAGTGATGTGTCTGCACCGTTCCCTGTTTTGGGCAAGCCTCCGCACCAGAATTTCCTGCATCAATATTAACAGGACTCGTAATTAAACCATTTAGGAGCAAAACATTTGCACAATATGCTCAGCTGCTTCCGTTATAAAGTGAAAATGCAGTCGTGTGTCATTTATTCACTTACAACTACAAGCAAAGGATTTCTGCCTCTGCTCACACAAAAGTTGGCAGTCATTATTCAAGGTGAACATACATGCTACTTCCAGCACTAAATTAGAAGAAAGATTGATGGATAAGGAAAAGAAGATTGATGAGAAAAGCAAATATTCACCTTGTGCTGTAATTGCCTAATATTCAGGTTTCATTACAAGTTAATCTCAGTTGTCAGCATCTGTGGCATAATGTTGATTTCGTCCTTTCTTTTCTTTAAAAGAAGCAAAAATCATGGTTACAGTGAGGTACTTACAATGGGGCCAATTCATAAATGTATTGCAACAAGACATAAACAATGTGTGTGTTAACATGATTTTAGTGTGTTAAAATCGCTTTTTCAGTCACTCTAGGGGAGGATTTTGTCTATAAAATTGTGATGTCATTAACAGATTTAAGATGTGATCAACTTGGTAAAAACTACATTTCCAAGCTTCCTGAGCTATGAAAGACATTGTGGCAGGGCGGAGGGCGGGGCCGGGTCGTGATCATACACACCCGGTCCCGTATTAGGCTAATCAAGCCTCTGAGGTATAAAGGTCGACTGCAGGGGATTGTGCGGGAGAGAGAGATCGTTAGCGGACATGTCCGTCATGTATGTGTTCGTGTCTTCTTTTAAGTTTATCATTAAACCATTATTTATATTATCAAGCCGGTTCTCGCCTCCTCCTTTCCATTGATCCCTTTATACTGCCGAAGCCCGGGAAGGAGGAGGGATATGCCGTAGTAGAGTTCTCGCCCCAATGGAGCAGCCGTAGCCATCTGCTGGGGGACGAGGAGCCTAGCCGCCTGAAAGAGGACGATGGCCGCCGACCACGAGGGGAGAAGGGGCTCCTAGCCGACCGCCTGGTGCGGTCAGGGCCGCTGCCAGGGGCACAGGAGTCGCCTACCGCCGCTGAAACACGGCAGGGTTTAAGACCGCCGACCGCGAGTGGGGAGGGGCTCACTGCCGACCGCCTGGAGCGAGAGAACCGCTGCCAGGGGCGGGGGAGACTCCTTCTGTTCCCCGAGAACGCGGCGGGGTGTTCCGTCCACCAGGGGCTGGAGGACTGCCTCTGATCCGCCCGGAGAGGCGCGGCTGTTGTCCGATAGAGGGTGGAGGAGTGGCCGAGGAACAAGCTGCAGCGTATCGGAGAACTGGCGAGTAAGAGTTTTTTTTTTTCATCTCTCTCTCCTCTCTCTCTCACTGTCGCTCTGCATTGGCCTTTTCCCTCTTTGAAATTTTACAGTTTTTGGGGGGTACTACACTGTTACAGGAAGTACCCCCCATTTTAATTATTTCTGTTTCCCTCCCCTTGTCCCCTCCCTCGTCCAGGTAGATGGGGATGAACTGCCAGACAGTGCAGAAAGCGCACCCTCCCCCAGGGAAGGGGGGTGTACGTCAGGCCGGGGGCTCCCCAGCCTGAGAGAACGAGGGAGGAATGTGGCAGGGCGGAGGGCGGGGTCGGGTCGTGATCATACACACCCGGTCTCGTATTAGGCTAATCAAGCCTCTGAGGTTTAAAGGTCGACTGCAGAGTATCGTGTGGGAGAGAGAGATCGTTTACGGACATGTCCGTCATGTGTGTGTTTGTGTCTTCTTTTAAGTTTATCATTAAACCATTATTTATATTATCAAGCCGGTTCTCGCCTCCTCCTTTCCATTGATCCCTTTACAGACATCTATACAACATCTGAGAAATTAAATTGTCCTCTTGGTTAGAACATATAAACGGCTAGACAGCAATGTCTTCGAGCTAGATTTATCTCTGTAGCATAACTGCAGGGCTTACAATCACCTATTGGCAAATGACAGACCTCAGCACCATTGTCAGGCCATTGCACTTTGTCATGATACCTTGTGCAGAGTAGTCAATCCCTCTGGCTATTGCGTCTACTGTAAAAAATAAATAAAAATGTATATAAAAAAATAAGGGAAGAAAAAATAATGACTTGCATCAGTAGGGTTTATGTCTATTTGTGAGAAGTGTACCCTCTGTGGTTTAATTACTCCACTGGTGCAGGACCTAAAAGTCAGCAGTCTTCCCCATGATTGTGAATTCAACTGAACCAGACTGAGAGACCATTTAAAGGCTCAGGAACCCTTTGCAGGTGTTTAGCTGATTAGAGTGTGACACTTTGAGCCTACAATACTGAACCTTTTCACAATATTCTAATTTTCTGAGATTCTGAATTTGGGGTTTTCATAAGCTGTAAGCCATAATCATAAAAATTATATCAAATAAAGGCTTGAAATATCTTACTTTGCTTGTAATGAGTCTATATAATATATTAGTTTCACCTTTTAAGTTGAATTACTGAAATTAATGAACTTTTGCACGATATTCTAATTTTTCGAGTTTCACCTGTATGTGTTCTGGGTCAAATGGAAAATAAACATCTAGAGTGCAAATAAAATTAATATGAGTGCTGTTTCAAAGCATTGTTTAAAACAGCCCTCATCAAGACTATTTTACTCAAAGGCCTTCGCAGATAATAGATGGATAATTTGCTGAATGGACTGAATACTTATATGGACACACTATATAAACAAATGGACCGCTGTGTTCTTTTCGAAGGTCCTTTGTGTTCTTCTCAGCCTGTGTCTTTTATTCGATTACTAGTCTCTCCCAAAACATTTTCTTCCTTTAAGGCTTGAATGGAAACAGCTGCTTTCATGGCCGCCTACTTCGCGAGACACAAAGGTGTAAATGCTTGCTAGTTTTTCGCTGGCTGGATGCCTTCATGTGCACTTCCGTGTAACCCTGCAAATTGCTTTTACTAAGATTGTCGCAGAGCAGCACCTTGAATTAAAAGGAATATCATTAACCCTGGTGCACACATACCGTGGCAGCTGTGAACACTTGGGTGGCTCGACATGTTCTTTGTGTGATGTGTTTGTGTGGAGGAACCTTTGAGTGCCTGAGCATTAAACTCTACCTATTTTCAATTAGCAAGATAATACAATAATTGGACTCATGCAAATTGGAGTGCACTGCTAAAGGTGCATCATTCTAAGCTTTAAGAATGCAACATTACTTTGGACCACACAACGAATATAGGTAACAGGATATCATATCATGCTCTAGGACTTCTGGATTTCAAAAATAATTAATCATAAAGTATAATAAATTCAAAATGTTAGATTTTTGTGTTCTTTGAGTTTAGGCAAGAGGTCAAACTGTGGCGATAAGTAGGC
The DNA here is from genome assembly GCF_025860055.1 of Xyrauchen texanus. Lineage (NCBI taxonomy): Eukaryota > Metazoa > Chordata > Actinopteri > Cypriniformes > Catostomidae > Xyrauchen > Xyrauchen texanus. The sequence continues at coordinate 14,114,635 of NC_068325.1, forward strand.
GCATTGCGAAAAGATTCCAGCGACAAGCAATTTGTCCACACTGAATGCGAACGAAAATGACGTTATATATCATAGCCAATCAGAACATACAGTTGCAAGAAAAAGTATGTGAACCCTCTATTTGTTTGTCTTCAAATCTGGTTTAATCTTCATCTTAGTTACAATAACGAACAAACAATCTGTTTGAACTAATAACACACATTATTGTATTGTTCTTGTACATGAAGAATAAATAATTCAAACTTTCACAGTGTAGTTCGGAAAAAGTATATGAACCCCTAGGCTAATGACGTCAACAAAAGCTAGTTAGAGTCAGGAGTTGGCAAACCTGACATCCAGTTAATGAAACGAGATTGGAGGTGTGGGTTAGACCTACTTTGATGTAAAAAAAGCACTCGAACATTGAGTTTGCTATTCACAAGAAGCATCTGCTGACGTGAACAATGCCTTGCAAAAAAGAGATCTCAGAAGACTTACGACCAAAAATGGTTGCTTTGCATAAAGCTGGAAAGCAGTAGTGCAGTCTAGGGCATACGCAGGCATACACCATTGCCCGCCTATCTTTCTTAGGATTTTGTATGATGATACGTATGGCTGCCAGAACAACGAGTAGTCTTTTGACCCGGAACAAAAACATTGCTGTACAAAGACCACCTTGACACTCCATAATGCTACTGGGAACATGTTTTGTGGACTGATGAAACTAAGGTTGAATTGTTTGGGAAGAACCTGCAGCACTACGTATGGCGTAAAAAGGGCACTGCATGCCAACATGAAAATATCATCCCTATAGTGAAGTGGAGGAATCATCATGATTTGGGACTGCGTTGAATTCCCAAGTTTTTCAAGATATCCTAAAAGATAATGTCAGGGTGGCTGTGCGCCAGCTGAAGCTCAGTAGAAGTTGGGTGATGCAGCAGGATAATGACCCTAAACATCAAATTAAATCCACTATAGAATGGATAAAAAAAGAAAATCCTTTTTTTGGAGTGGCCCAGCCAGAGCACAGACCTTAACCCAATAGAGATGCTGTGGAATGACTGTGTGGAAGAGGCTTTCACACCAGACATCCTAAGAACATGGCCGAGCTGAAGCTGTTCTGTAAGGAAGAATGGTCAGAAATTCCTTATGAACGTTGTGCTGGTCTAATCCACAGCTACCGGAAACACTTGTTTGAGGTTATTGCTGCTAAGGAGGATCGACCAGTTATTAAATCCAAGTGTTCACTTACTTTTTCCACAGCACTGTGAATGTTTAATGGGATGTGTTCAATAAAGACATGAAAGATTATAATTGTTTGTGTGTCTGTCTATCCCTCTGAATTTGATAAAGATGAGATCACATTTTATGTACAATTAATACAGGAAACCAGCTAATTCCAAAGGGTTCACATATTTTTTTTTGCCACTGTATATGGGTAATTCTCTCAAAATACTTATTTCATTCAGATCACACTCAATTAATGATTTTATTTCTTTCTCTTATTTTGAAACATGAAAAGAAAAGTCTAAGTAAGTTATATAATGATTTGTACAAATTGATTTATGCTTCATTGTCAACATTTAGTAGAGGCTCCAAAAAAAAAAATCTCATTACTGAAACACACCAGCCAAATTTGCACTTTGTGTTTATAAATGTTTTATATTAATCCAAAAAGTTTTTTTAACAACTATATGTTTAATTGTTGACATATGGATAAATGTTTAGATTTGGCATTTATTCATTATTAAAATGTTCTTATATGTCTAAATTCTTAAGCTATTGTTACATGTTACAGTAATCATAAGACAGTTGAGGTAATGAAAATTATTTATAATTTAGAGTTAAAAATCAACAAAAAAAAAAATATAGACTATCTCTTCTACCCCTTTCTCTTACACTTACCCGGCACCATGTGAAGAGAAACCAAGCCAATGACTTGTTGATTTGATGCTTGTAGTGGCTGTTTAGGACACAAACTCTGTTTATTATGAAAGAGATTCGTCTTATCGCATGTTGCATTATCATTGGTGTCTGGTTAGGACAAGGTGTTCGAGCCTCTTTTGGCCATATTAATTCATTTTATATATAAAAAAAAAAAAAAGATGCAATGAAAGAAAAATGGTAACTGAGGCTAACTTTCGGCCTAACAACCTCTTTTTAGTTCCATGGAAGAAAGAAAGTAATGAGTTTGGAACATCATGAAGGTGAGTAAATACTAGAATTTCAATAGAAAAAGGTAAAAAGATAACACCTAATTAATAAAGGGCTAAATTATTCTGTAAGTGTGACTGAGTTGGAACAGATTCCTTTAATCATGCTTTTATTAATAAAAGGTCAGTCATCTCTTGGAATTTCTGGAGGCAAACAAAACCAGTTATATTTTCCTACAATCAGAGAGTATTAGAAGAGAACCGATTTTACACAGAAGGAAAACAAGCATTGTCCACAATTCACAAAGACTTTAAACCCCTTGATTTTATTTAGGATTTGCCCTTATGAAAGTTGACCATATATATATATATATATATATATATATATATATATATATATATATTTTTTTCCTTTTTACAGTTTTAACAGTAGTATTTGTAACAAGAATATGGTAACCACTGGTAAAACAAAGCATGGATCTTGCATGGCTATGTACACTGAAAAAAATGACTGGTAATATTTAATGGTATAAAATAAGTAAAATCTACTTAATGACTTAATATTGATTTAAAGTGAGTGAGAAACATTTTAGTTAATACAGAAATGTTAACTTACAGATCTGATGTATGCATGTGGTACTCTAATATACTTTTTATTAGAACAGTACTTTCAGTACTTAATCTTTTCTGCTACATTTACTTCTCAATTTTCTTTTATTTTTTTCAGTGTAGGCCTAACATGGTTTCTATAAACAAACTATGGTGCATTTGTAATAATAATTAAAAAATAACAGGACCCTAAACACATTTAAAAACTATAAATACCAAATATGATCATTTAGAAACTGCCATAGTTGTAACAAATACATGATTTCTCGAAGAGAAGATAAAAGTTGTAAATCCATTATATTATTTTCCCCATTATACTGATACAGTTTATAACATTAACTAACTAATTTCAAACCAGATTCAGTGTTATGGAAATAATACTCACAAAGTTAAAAATGTCAAAAAATAATTAAGCTAAAATTTGAGTCCAGAAATGCTTTGTGTAACAGCAAATGCAAAAATAAATCCCAACTAAATGCCTGTTTTTAAAGAAAGGTTGGGAGGAGAACTAATTTCTGCTTCAAATACAGAGTTTGTTTCAAACTAATGAATAGCTAATGAACGACCCATCACTAATGCATTTTTCATTTGATGTTGCATAAAATGGCAGTGCATAATCATAAAGAGATATTTGGCCAATTCTGCAGTCATACCAGTGCAAAAAATATTGTCGCACCGGCGGGCATTTAGTTGCAGTCTGGAGCCCTAAAAGGGACTTCATCATGTCTGGGTCAATTCAGTTGCTGCTAATTCAATTTAAGGTTCAATAATGTCCAATCCAGTTGATTTCACTCTCAATGGCACCAATTCCACAACATAAATGATCCAATTTCCATGCAAACTCTATTCAAACTCTTTCACTTTATATCCAATTTCTTCGACTCATCCCCACATAATAGATGCCTCCATACTCTCATTGAAGCTTCACAAATAAGAATGATGAACCCTCCAGACACTTGGACCTGGTCTGTAAGTACATTTCGGATGGATATGTGAAGTCTCTAAGACGTGCATAAGCCCCTGTGTAGACCTACTGCTTTGTGATAACCCAGTGATATTGTTGGTCATCGCCATGCAATATCACAGGGTTACTTGTGTGCAAGTAATGATTACACCTTTAGTTGGTCTACTGTGCTTCTGCAGTTATATAGGCAGTGCTATGGGATATTTTACTTTCGGAACGTTTCATATTTCAGAGTGAAAAAGGATATTTATTGAAGACTGTAGGGTGGAATTTGATTTGATGTGATGTGATACATCAGGAATTGATTGGATCGTAAACACTGGAGTTTCAATACCCGAATGTGAGTTTACAGTGGATTGTGGAGGACTACTGGTGCCTTCACATACTATCGGAATTATCATCGTTTCGAGTTTCCCCAATCGGAAGTTGCACATGATTGACCTCTTAAGTCGTAATTACGACTGGGAAACTCTGAGATAATTTTGGTATCCGAGTTTCCCAGTTGGGAGGAGATGTAAACGTTCAACATGACGGAAGAGAGTACAGTTTCTGTAGAGAATGACAGGTTTTATTACAGAAAAAGAAAATAGCATGTATTTGCCCAAAATACCAGCATCGTCAACAAGCTGAATAATACGAAACATGGTGTCAAAATAAAACTGCATCGTCCATTTTTTTCTGTTATTTTAAACAACAAAGCACTTGAATGCAACATATTTATAATTACAACTTTAGAAGTGGTAAGTACGATAATTACAATAGCACATAAAGGCAACATTCAAGCCTCCTAAAACACGTCTGGCACACTTTCTTGAGGAGCCGTTTTGATTGAGACTGTTGTGTGTGAAAATCCCAGGAGATCAGCAGTTACAGAAATACTCAAACCAGCCCATCTGGCAACAATCATGCCATGCGATTATCTAATCAGCCAATTGTGTGGCAGCAGTGCAGTGCATAAAATCATGCAGATACTAGTCAGAAGCTTCAGTTAATGTTCACATAAACCATCAGAATGGGGAAAAAAAAATAATGGACCTTCTGGAAACCAAAAATTATTAGTTGGGGAAACTTGCTAGATTAATTATGTAAACTGTCTCTCTTAATAAAGAGGCAATAGCATAATATTAGATTACTATAGCGTGTTCTTTAACATGATCGTTAACGATCCCATTGACAGGCTTCTGCATTATAAGTGAACATGTGACTGGGCAAACAAAAGTAGCTGACTGTAAATGCATTTCTATATGCTGCCATTATCAGGAGCGCACAACAAAGGCGTATCTTAAATCATCAAGCATCAGATGAAGTGTTTCCCGTGATTTTAATTCCAGTCTGAATATATTTATACCACCTCTGTGCATGAAATAGTCTGTACACACATTTTCACTGTAAACTATTTGATGTTTCAGATGCTCCATTTCTCCAGGTTGAGAAAACGAAAAACTTTTTTCATTATACTAAATTCTGATAAAACAGCTATACACCTTCAACATGGAACCAATCTTGGACGAATGGGAAACAATGTAGGAAAGCTAATTCTTTTCAAAATGAAACTAGGCCTGCTTGTTTAAGGAAGGCACATTTTTCACATCCGACTTCATATTTACAGTTACAATGAGTCATTACAGTGCATAGTGACTTTTGGTTCACCTGGGGAAAATATATCTCTTTTACAAGGGAAATCATAGCATTATAAATGCTTAACAAGAGCTTGTTTTGTCAAGTTCACAGCACTCCTCTTACAAGCACTGCTGATGATTCAATTGGTGCATTATAATGTGTAAATTCAAGAGAATTGGGAGGGGTTTTTAAGAGAACAATTCTAAATAAACAAATGCTTCTCCAGGGGAATGACCTCCATGGCGGTCTTTCCTCTGTAGTAGCCCTTCTCCTTCTCTTCCGGAGCGCCATGACCACTGCTGTAGGAATGGCCTCAGTGGCTTCAGACGCTGGCTCTGTGACATTCGAGGCTTCAGACGCTGGCTCTGGGACGGTCGAGGCTTCAGACGCTGGCTCTGGGACGGTCGATGCCTCAGGTGCTCGTTCCCACCATACCCCACAGTTTAAGAGGAGAATGTGAGCCTCAAAGCATAATTAATTAATTCCATCAAGGAAAGTTCAAATAGGCCTCCAGGCAGACAGGATTTCTCAGGCTTGTTGAGTCAAAAACGATAACAGTCCTTTAACGCAATGTCTGGCCAATTGAAAATCTGGGCGAGACTGCAGAAATGCTCAGTATACTGCTCGATGGTCACCTTGTTTGAGAGATAGTAATTGTAAAGCCACTTCATCCATAGTGATGGTCAGTTGTTCTGTAACGTTTGCAGGAAGGAGTCGAGAGAAAAAGGATCAAAATGCAGGCTTATTTAATAAATAACTCAGGAAAATAAACACAGGAAACTAAAACATGAAATCAGAACAAACTGTTACATCCATGAAGGGTAACAATTGACAAAGAACACAGGAAAACCAAGGGATTAAATACACAAGGGGCAAACAAGGTAACAAGGAGCACCTGGGACTTATAATCACAAGAACCAATCAAACAAATACAATAACAAGAACTACAAAACCCATAATCAAAACACAAGACAGGCAGGGAACAATAAAAATACATGGCGACCCCCAATGGTCACCAGGGTAATTGTGACACATACACATTTCTTGAGGAACTTTTAATTTGACACCATAAAATGGTTGCTTATATAACTAGTGCTGTCAGTCTTTTTAAATATTTAATCCTGATTAATTGTATAATTTGAAAGTGCTGAAATTTGACTAAATATACTTCTTTTCCTGTCAAAATACATTTATTTCCTTCTTAGGAAAGAAAACAAAACAATATGTAACAATAGAATGCTTAATTAACATTTTCCAAACAAAGCCTTCCACAGTATAAAGAGATAAATGCACTTAAACATCACTAATTCAAGTATCATTCAATGTTTCCAAAAGTCTAAGTGGTGTCACGGAGTCCATCCTTCTCTCACTCCACACTCCGCTCCCTCTCCTTCACTGCCAACACAGCGCTCACTCTCCCCTGAGATCTGATCACTCACACCTGCACATCATCCGTGTCTAATCAAGGACTTAATTTAAACCCTGCTCTCACACACATTAATTGTCTGTTGTTTTCCCAGAGACTACGATATTCCCTTCCCTTCCCTTCCCTTCCCTTCCCTTCCCTTCCCTTCCCTTCCCTTCCCTTCCCTTCCCTTCCCTTCCCTTCCCTTCCCTTCCCTTCCCTTCCCTTCCCTAGAGTTTTGTGTTGGTTCATCCTACATTTATTCCCCAGCACTTGGACTCTCCAGTGTTGTTTAAGTTTCCTGCAAAGGTCATAAGATTATTGTGAGTTAACATTCATCTGTTCATTGCACTATTTCCCTGCCTGGATATTACCCACCTGCTGTTTACATCACAACTGTATTTGGATTTACTCACCTGTATGTAACTTCTCCCAACATTCCTGTCCATAAACCGAGAATTTGTCCTCTTATGAATTATATTATGCCATTTCATACCTGGGTGGTCCCAGACCCCATGGGTGTGTACAGGAGTGGGCAGGGTATTTGTCCACTTACCAAGTATATTATAACACTTCATCCCAAAAAACAGGAAGATACCATGTGCAATATATTTAATGGCTGCCAAATACTAGGTTTATGGACATTTCATTTAAATTAATTAAATTATTATTAAAAATAACTATGTTCCCAGAGGTGGGTAGAGTAACCAAAAACTGTACTCAAGTAAAAGTACAATTACTTCAAAAACACGATTACTCAAGTAGAAGTAAAAGTACTAACGTAAATGGTTACTTGAGTAAGAAAGTATCCAATTAAGAGTACTCAAGTAGTGACTAACTAGTTACTTTCACAAATGACATAGACAGTAATTATAAATTACCAAAACAAAACATTAAATAAAATAAAATGTAATAAATTACCACAAAAAAAAAACGTTTGGGTCTATGTATTATTGCCTATTATTTTCTATTATTGCACTTTTAATTAACCTTGCCCTATAATTCTGTGAATGGAAAAAAAAAAATACATTCTCAGAATGTTCTTCATTTTTATCAACTAGATAAGACTGTCAAAACTATATGTTTAATGCAGTGTTCACTTTTAGAAATACTAGCGTTTTTAAATCTTCCTCTCGCATTTGCTGAGCTTCTTCATTTGCAAATATATAATGAGCCTACGGTACTAAAATAAATTTAGATGGCAAACGATTAGTCAAACTATGCAATATTAACATGTTGATTAGTTCAGCTGGTGTTTTGCGTCGTTAAAAGTTCAATTATATTTAATGCGGGACATAATAGCCTACAGTTAAGATTGTGATGCATTAGATTAGAATGATGATATGATTATGTGTCAGCGGGGCGTGGTCAAGCACTCGTCCGGGAGAGAAGTAAGGGCGCTTGCACCTGAGCTAAATTGTGTCTAACACCTGTCTCTAATTTCAGTGAGCATGGGGAGAGTGGTATAAAAGCAGCCACAGAACCTCCAGTGGAGAGTGAGAGTCAGGGACAAAGAAAGCCTGTACTGGATGATTATTGACTGTGAGCTATTTATTGACTGTGAAGTTGAAAATCGACTGTGATTGTGAAGCTGTAACGACTAAAAGTTTATTAATGAAAAAGTCTTACCGCTGAAGTAGAAGCCCTGTTTCCTGTGTCGTCCTTCCCTCCGTGGAGAGGTGTGTTACAGATTATTAAAAATATTTAATAGGGGAGAGATATAGATGTATGCATTGATGACGTTTAGATTTTCTCTCCACATATGAATGGATTATCATCGTGTTTTCTGGACACGTCTTTTAGGATTTCACAACAAACCTTTGATCATGGCAGTGATCTCCCCACTCGTGTTCTCCTTCTCCATCCCGTGATTAGTTTTCAATAAACGTCAGTTGATGCAGGAATTAAAAGACAAGACAAAAGCATGTAGTTAAGTCAAGCTTTACCACAAGCTTATCTCAATAATAGTGAGCGTGAAAACTAAGCGAAAGTACCTCCGTGCTGGAGGTCGAACATTACCAAGTGCCACTAGATTTTTAATTATTATTTAATTTTTATCTCATTCTTTCTGGTTATATCAGAAATTACATTTTTCCTTCATTCCAATAGTGTTTAACGCTGCTTAACATGTGGTGAATTATTGCATTAAGGTCCATTAACAGGTGTTTTGCCCGTGATGGAGCGTTAATGGAGCGCTCTTGGTCACAAGTCACAGGCGGACGCGGAAATGACGGACATGCTTTCCCGGGCAGCCGTGAGTGACGGGATAGAGTGGGACCCTCCGGTCTCGCTTGAACAATAATCAAAATAGTTAGATAGTGCACATATTGATAATAGCACTGTGTAAATGTGCTAAAATATTCTTTTAGTGCAAAGTCACAGACAGTTTCATTTTCTTTTTCAATATTCTCCAATCTTCTTGATATTCAAAACATGAACAGAGAAGGTCAAGACAAGCACAGGAGTCCAGGTTTCAGCTCTCCAAGTGGTCCCAGTGTCAACATATGGGGATCCTGCCTATAATTTATGCAATACAAAAATATACATGGTTGGTTGAAAGTAGATTTTTGATGTTTTGAATGGTGCATGTTGTTCAGAAGGAGTCGTATAGTCACTTAAATATGTTTTTTGTCAATATTGAGTATGGATCTTGTAAAAATTGTATTGTATTTTTGTCAATGTAAATACATTTGTAATTGGATGGTCCCTCGTACAATGTATTTACATTGTCAAAAATATATGGATGGTGGAAATTTGACTTATACACTTTATTAGTCTTGAAATTAAACTTGATTGATTATATCATGTATATGGCACTAAGTGCGCTCCATAGAGCCATTAATCTAACCAGCATTTCATATTTTTGTATAATTTGCTTAAAAAATGGCTGTCCATAAAGCATGTATTTGGTGGCCATTACAAACATTGCAGCTGGGCCTTTCTGCATGACAGAGTCAAAATACCCTTAAATGTGGTGAAAACACATAAGGGCTTTGGTTGCATATTCGTTGAGCCCTCATGAACAACGTATTGAAAATGTATTTAGATCTGTGCAGGGCAAGTACTTCTGGAAAAATATTTTGGAAAAATAACTCACTTTTCACACAAAAGTCAGCCAATTTAGCGCTTCACTAACTCATTCAGACTTCAAACTTTTCACTCTGTCTAAGGAACCCATGAGAAGATATACATTTCAAATTGCAGTCATTTGGAGGTTTTGGAGTGGTTTCCATGAGTATGGAAATGAATAGTGTACATTGCAGGTGGACGAAGGCATCGCATCAGTAGGTCCAATAGACCCCAAATTTCACACGGCGACATGTCCAGTGCCCCTCAGCAACATTCTATGGGGACTAAGGATGAAAAAAAGTATTTTTCATTTTCAATAGATCCTAGATCTCCCTGTCTGCCATAGGAATCAATGAGACAGCCAGCCCAGTAGGCCTGTGTGTACAAGATTGTACCAGGCTTTAATACTTAGCAAGCACCCAGGGCCTCCAAATTCTAGGATGTGATTTGGGGGCCCCTGACGGTCGAGGATCTTAATGTTCAAGGTTCTACAACATTTTTACCCTGTTTTCAAGACGTCCCACAAAATCAATGTAATTTTTGTACTTGGTTTTTGGTCACCTTCCCTAAAGGGTCAAGTTTAGTATCAAAAGAGATCAAAGGGTCACGTAACTCCGGACACTGTCTGAGGACACCCCCACGAGACACATATGTCGATTTTTGGGGCTTTCAGAGCTCTGTCCACTAGTATAGAAATTAATGGAATACATTGCCTAGGGATAGAAAGGCATTGGTGGAATTATAAAGTGTATTTGATCATTTAGGCATGTAACTGCATTCACACTCTCGGAGAGCACGTGCATGTACAGCGTACAAACATTAACTGCCTGTCAATCAAACAGTGTGCAGCAACAGATGTCAGGAAATAGAAAGTCAATCTTCTATATTTCATATAGGCTAAATATAGAACACCACTCAAAAGTTTGATCGAGAACATTTATCTTTTTTCCCGATAAAAATCTAGATCGTTTTAATCTCTCACAGCAGCCCAATAATCTCAGTGATGGTTAAATTACAGGCTACATTATAGACACAGAATTTAGTAAGCAAAAATATGAAATTTACCTCCAATATGATTCTTCAAATAAACTCACATGACACAGTCAAGCAATTGGTCTTTTTCACTGCGAAAATCCATTTTGGGTGCGGCCGTGATGTTCAGGTTTTGAACTGTGTTTGAGGCATTCCACATCCATAACAGATGCTACCAAATCTGCAGCTTTTGTTCAAATTTGTTATGTGTGATTTGATTTGACGGGAGTCAGGCGACTCTCCTAGCCAATCATGTTGATGGATAAAATTAATTCAGGACAGGGAAGTAGCGAACACAGACGGTGGGAAAATAGAGCAGTAAAAGGACAGTTACAGCACTTAAAATGTACACATTTAAAAGTAAAAGTATAACATTTTTAAATTACTTATAAAAGTATAATTATTGGGAAAAAGTTGTTATTTACAGGAACTTGAGTACTTTGGCATGCCCAATTGCCTATTAAGTAGTGGCAATTGGGCATGTCAAATTGGGGCGAAAAGGGGATAAAAAATGAAAAAAAAAACTTTTAAAAACACATCTCGAGAAACATGCAAACATTCGTTGAGCTTCATCTAGCTTTTTTTAATGCAAGAATGTGTTTGGTGTAAATGGCCTCTAAGACCTGAGGCATTAAGAAAGTAAACTGTCATGTTGACTTCAATAGCAAGATAATGCATAACTGTAGCAAAATGATTTTGACTCGTCCCTCATTTTTATATTACACACTGTTTCGAATGTATAGCCACAAGATGGAATCATTATGCATGTTAACATATGCAGCAAGAGTTGAATGGTTGAATTCAACTGGTCTTACTGCAGGTTTTGATATCACATCCCTGAGTTAACCCAGCCATTAAATGTAGCCCTGGCATTTGGGGGAGAGTCAACGGATCAATGCTTTGAAAATGTCACTGGATGGAAGCCTGTATTATGACAGGAGAAATTATAAGTAAGTCCATCCGTTATTCTCTGAGTCTCACACTCTCAGTTTCTGAGTCATCCTGAGTTGTTTTGGCAATAGGAAGGCAACCCCCTTCTGTCCAACCAAAGACCAGAAGAAAGCTTCAGATTTCCTCGTGGTGTCTCTGTGCAGCCCATTTGTTCCCTGTAGCTTAGCAACGTACTCAACATCTATCAAGTCTTTGCATGCAGATATGTCAACATCATTTCAGGTTAATTTACAAAGCACAAAGACATTAAATCCCAATGTTGATGTATAATTAGCTTGTCTAAGTGCTCCTTGTATGTTCATACAAGATGGCTAACAAAAAGGAAAACACTTTAAAGCGCAGTTATAAGAGTGTTTGCTTCACATTTGACCAAATCGATGGTTTCAGCATGCTGACAAGTGTGGCATCCCATGTATACAGAATCCCAAGCAGGGCCGTAGCTAGTGGGGTGAAAGATGGTAACGATTCTAAGGGCCCACAGGTCCAGGGGGGCCCCACAACAAATTCTAAACTAAATTTTTTAATTGGAAAGGGGCCCTGACCAGTATACATTCAGGGGGCCCAGAATACCTTGCTACGGCCCTGATCCCAAGAGTACACTTGTGTGAAATATGTTTTCTAATGAATAGATAACAGGAGACATGAATTATCCATGAAACTGACGCTGAATCAAATTGTAGCTATGTTTATGTAAAAATATTTTCATCCAATTACGTTAAATTTGACAGACTGAATTTTAATAGGATTACTGCGTGATGATCCAGGTTCTGCAAATCTGATGGCTTGGAACTGGATTATGAAGGAAAATTGGATTTCTCTATGTGTGTGTGCTTTTTTCATAACCGCTATCTTTTGACTGAACGACTTCTCCTCAATCAAGCTTTTTGAGGAGGATTTTGAGTCAGACAAACCAACTGACTCAGCAATGTTCAATGTGAATACTGTAATTGTCCATGGATCAGGCAGGTAGAGATAAAGTGGATAAATAGCTCTGTAATAGAATTTGGGTATTCCAAAGTCACAAAAAGTAGGAATGTTTCAAAAAGAAATGTTCAAGGGCTTTTGTGGCAATTAAGAATAAAAATTTTTTTAACGTAAAACCTGAAAAAGCTTCTTCTATGGTTAACTCAATTATTACTAAGAGAGTGGGTCAGGGTTGAAAGCTTAATTGTTAAGTGAATGGGACAAATACGCTTGCCACTGGAATAGCGATAAAGTGATTCAACCCATGTACTCATTAAAGAATGAGACTCATTTGTTTGACTTTGAAATGAGTTGTCCTTCAGAGACACAATTTAGACCCCAAACAAACCACTGAGATGCAGAGCATGTCTCTCGGAAGCCATTAAAGAATAAATAAATCCCCCCTTAGGCCATGGAAACTTTCAGAGGGATGTATTTGATTAGAAGTGTAAGCAGACTACACACTTGACTAGCTAAGGAGTGGAAGATAGCCTCATCTATGTTAAAACCTCATCATCAGAAACGTCAAACAAAGCAGCGTGCGCCATGCGAGATGTTAACATAAAAGGGGTTAATTATTAAACTATAATAAATACACAACATAATAAATAATTAACAGTAATCAACTTCAAAACATATTGATTTTTTTTTATAAGTTATCGAGAAGAAAAAAAGAGGGGAGATGGGGGGGGGGGTCCATCCTGGCCTTGTAGAATCACAGTACTGAACCTACACTTTTGCAAAATAATTTTTACGTTGCTCATTGTACATAACATGGCACTTTCTGGGTGAAATGAACACTAGAGGCACTACGACAACACTGACTTATATTCCCTTTCACAAACCATGAGTAAAATGGTATTTTTTCACCTTGTCTCAATGGAGACTTTTCACCTTGTTCTGCACACAATGCTATCTTATGACATCAAAATACATTTACTATAGTGCAATACTTGCGTGGTTGCTAGAGTGTTACACTTGCGATGCAAAGGACCACCATGAGTCCTGAAGAGAATGTGAGTCGATATGTTAGGCAAAAGTATCATTAACCTTAAAAACCTTACCTGTTTGGGCTCAATTTTAGCGCCACTTAGTGAATATTTGACCTCGGAACTGCCACGATACTGTGTGTGTAAGGAATCAAAATTACTGTCAGTGTGAACACCCCTCTATAGTTAAATACACTTCACAGCCTTAAAGGTGCGTACACACTGCCAGCGACATCGCGCGCGACAGCGACTCAATGCCATTCATTTTCAAAGCGAGCACAGCGACTTCCGGCGACACGAGCTGTCGCGACCGTTGGCGCTAGATGTGGGCGTGTCCAGCGGCGCGACAAAGTTGAGAAAAGTTCAACTTTGGAGCGACTAACGGAAGTGACAGCCAATAGGAGAGAAGACGGGAGAGCTCACGTGATCCTTTCTCTCTCTCTCAGCTCCTGCAGTAACGGAAAGATGGATGAAAGGCTAATTCTTGCTGTTAGAAATTTTCCAGTGCTCTATATGAGACATATTATATTCCCACGTACAAGGACATTTTTTAAGAAAAATACTGCGTGGAAAGGTGTATCTGAGATCGCGGGGATTTTATGGACCCAGACAGACCGGCATTTGCATTTTCGCCGCAGATAAACAGCCGCTCTGGCAAACAGCACGCCTGGTTTCTCATTCATCTTTGATATAAAGCATTTTATGTACTGATTCCATTTATATTTAGTCTTTTCCCTCCAAAATGTTTGTTTTTAGTGGCAAGAAAAGAGATTCGCTGTCAACAGCAATGGAATGGCATCCGTGAATGTCATTTTTAAACGTTACTAGGCAACCAGTAGTGGGAACACCCACTAGCGACTTCACCGCCAGCCACTGGCGACCTGCAGCGATAAAGTCGCTGGCAGTGTGTACGCACCTTAAGGCCCCGATATGTCATGTGACGTCATTTAGAACAAAATCTGGACGAACATTTTTGAGTTTGTTTTGGTGGTTCGTTAAAGCTCGCAAGGGCAAACTTTGAGGAAAAACATTTTACTGGCTGCTAAACACCTTACTGCCATTGGTCTACATCATCAGTAGGTGTGACCTGAAGCTCTGCCTTCTTTGAGGTCGACAGCTAATTCTGTTTCTGTTGTTCAGACAGTCAAGACCTGTCAACATAAACACACTGGCATGCAGAGTTATTAGCGAGCTGATGCAAACTTACGTACATCTGTACTATCGTTCACGTAGAGACATTTTCAAAGAGCATGTCATGCATTTTTTTGTTTTGTTTCATTAATCTACAAAAATAATCAAATCAACTCAAGTACTCTTAAGATCCCATTCACTCATGTGCTATCTGCAGCAAAAGCAAATCACACATCTGCCCATAGTAAGATATGCCTGTCATCATTCTTTTGTCTGTATTCTGCCCATTAACACAATTTTATACACCCATCTTTGCAGTAGTATCAGTGTCATCATATATTACAATAACAGAGTGTAAAGGGCGAATAGTATGGCCACGTATAGCATGTTAGTGCATTAGCATCATAAATTAATAATGTAAACAAGACAAATTAAACATTATCTACCACATAGTGTGTGTATATAACTGTAAATCATCATCTAGTGGTTAAAACAACTGATCTAGTGTGAATTCTACTAATAGAACGAGGCAAAAAGGAATTGATAATACATTTTAATGTCACATTACCATTACAAAAAGTTGTCATGGCAGAGTTCATGGCAAATTTACCACAAATTCCCCACTGATTATTTCCACATACAAATGATCTTTGCAGCAAACTTGTGGCAAATTGTCCATTGTTGCCAATGGTTTGCTGCAGGTTCACCACTGCCAGTGAAGCGTTGCGAACTTCAGGGAAACATTTGCGGCAAATCACAGGTGTGGCCGGTGTTTGAATGTTCGCAAACAGTATACTGTTGCTCAGCTGTGTCGAACTTCTTTTTACTCCGGAACGAAGAATGACAGTTTTTAAAATTGATGCATAGAATGTAAAAAAAAAGTCTCATTCTTCTTCATTATGGCAGGAAAAGATGAGAAGTCCAAAATGAATGAAATCCTAGATGCAGTTTTTTTGTTCAACCAAAACCCAATAATAACAAGAAAAAACAATTAATATTTAGTGCATAACGTGGGACTTTTAAGTATTAACAAGCCTGAAACACAATGGGAACTCTTATTTTGAAATGATACAATTATGAAAAAAAATATCGGCAACTATCAACAGATTCTTGACGATTATTGCAAAAATATTTACTAGGTTAGCTAAGGTTAAATTACCACTGCATGTTATACACTGGGCCATTTATTGTAGGGTAGTTTACACTTAATATAAAATTCTCCAAATGTGTAGGCTTTAGGCCATATCCTAAGCCTTCGACTTATATTTTCTTTTATATGTAAAAAAGTTTTACATGTTCATTTTTTGAACTATGATGCTGACTGACTTAGTCTATCAATCAATTTTGTACTCTGTACATGAATTTATGAATGTCCTAATGGTGTGTGCAGGGACAATGCCAATTAGCTTACAGCTTTGTTGATGAAAGGGTGATTCAGATGAGCAGTCAGGTTAACAAAGGCATCAAAATGAATAGCAGAAAGAGAAGGAACAATCGTACTGTCATTGCTTTGAAAAGAGAATCGTTTTTGGGCATGTGACGTGACAGATCTTATTGTTGCACCATCAACAGCCCTGGAGTACCTCTGGATGTCAGGGTTCTGTCTCTGAAGATAACAACATTCACGCATCCTTGGAGCCTATATTGACCAGGCTGTTATACATCTGTTTATGCTTTGTTTCTTGTGAAAAGCACTCACTTTTTGCTTTGCAAAACATGGCTCCCTTGTTTTTGCTTAAAGGGGACCTATTATGCAAAATTCACTTTTCACATTATTCACATAAATGTGAGTCTGCAGTGTGTGTACACAACCACCCTACAATGTTAAAAGTCCACCCACTCCTCTTTCTTATATTTCTATTAATCAAAAACAGTGTGTCAAAATGAATGTTTTTCATTTCTGCTCTAAATTGATGCCACGTTAGAGCAGGCCTCGCCCACAACTGGTGACGGACTCCACCCTATTTTCATAGATCCTCCCTTGAGTGATCTACACACAGTCCACCATTTTTTCCATGCTGGAGCAGATACAGTGAGAAGAATAATGTCTCAGCGTCATAAGAGTTCTGTTGTTGGCTGTAAAAAATGAACATATGAGTCTTCATGTACTCCCGGCATTAGAGCTACTGAAGACGCAGTGGACAAGTTTTGTTTTTGAAGGAAATGTGCCCCAAAACATAAAAAAATGTGCATATGTTTGAGCAAATAATTTTACACTGGTCTGCTTTGTGAATGAGTGTCAATGTAAAGCAGGATTTTCAAAATGTTTTATTTCAAGCATGGACAGTACCAACAGTTCGTGTTCCAGCTTTATATCCTGAAGATGTAAGTATCGCACTTTATAGTTTGCGAATGTTTACAAATCGCCTTTCCGAATGTGCTTGTTAGCTGATTCCACAGCTAATGCAGCTAAAGTTACCATTGTCTCTGATTGTATGGAGACCAGAGCTATGTCGGGGGCGGGGAGCAGCAGCTCATTTGCATTTAAAGAGAGACACATGAAAACAGCGTGGTTTAGATTCCCCCCAAATAGAGGCATTTACAACATGGTATAATAAATGATCAGTGGGGTATTTTGAGCTGAAACTTCACAGACACAATCTGGGGACTAATATTACATTTTGTAAAAAGGGGCATAATAGGTCTCCTTTAACATGAACAGTTCAGGGGATGTACCAAGCCATAATTTTGGGTACCCTTTTTGTTTAACCACCTCACGATACAATATATGTCACATCACATGTCACGTTTCAATATATTGCGATACAGCACTGTATAATAATTAGATCCCTATCGAAATTGTGTTAGAGTGAATCATTTCAGCTGTAGATGCATCTGACTGATCTTTGTTTCCCTTAAAATAATATGCCAGTTTCAAAACACATTCAGCATTATTCACAGCATCTGTGGCAAGCTGTCGATCGTCACATAAAATTTCGAATCTACTCTCAGTTTGTAAAAGCTAAAACTGCATTTACAGTAATGCACTTACAATGGAAGTATATGGGGCAATCTGGAGGGCAGATACAAAGTTTGATACAGGGCCCTAGAGTATTAATATAATATTGTAATAAATCAAGATATTTTGAATTCTGATTGTCTTGGCACAGCCCTATTTTTATTTATTCTTTTTTTAACTTTTTACCTTCATGCAGTTGGCAGATTCTTTTATCCAAAGCTACTAACCATGCATTCAAGGTATGCTTTTTATCATGCATGACCTGGGAATAGAACCCATGATGCTAAGCTCTACCAAGTAAACTATGAAAACACAAGATACTGTAGGAACATTTAGAAATTTTGAAAAGAGAACTGTGACGAGGAGGAGGGGGTGGCCGGGCCGTGATGGAGCACGGCCAGCGCTGAATCAGCTGATCAGTGAGAGAGCGAGATAAGGGGCAGCCGGAGATGCCTGTTTGAGAGAGAGATGCACATGGCCGTGTTGAATGTATTTCTGTTTCTGTTTGTTTAAGTTAATTTATGCATTAAAAGTTTATGTTGATTGTTCAGCCGGTTCCCGCCTCCTCCTTGCCCGTTGTGGCAGCGGGGGCGTGGTCAAGCGCCCGTCCGGGAGAGAAAAGCGGTAAGGGCGCTTACACCTGAGCTAAATTAAGCCTAACACCTGTGTTTAATTGCAGTAATGTGAGGAGAGCGGATAAAAACAGCAGCCACAGAACATTGAGAGAGAGAGAATTACGGGCATATCCGTCATGTGTGTTTGTTTATGTGTTTTTGAGTTTTCATTAAATTATTATTTATATTGACAAGCCGGTTTTCGCCTCCTCCTTGCCCATCCTTTAACTGTTTTACATTGGTGCTGAAACCTGGGAAGGAGGAGGGATGCCCGTCGCAGAGTCCTCGACACTGCCGTCCACCCAGGGGAGCGCCGCTGCCATCTGCCGGGTGACGGAGTAGCCCGACCGCCCGGATGCGGGGTACGGCCGTCGTCCGCGGGGCAAGTGGGGACGGGATACCCCGACTGCCTGGAGGGAGGGAGCCGCTGCCGGGGGCTGAGGAGTGCCCTGCCGTCCCCAGAGACGCGGAGGGGTCGAGGGAAGACCGCCGTCCACGAGGGGAGGAGGAAAGAAACTCTCCGACCGCCCGGAGCGGTAGAGCCGCTGCCAGGGGCGGAGGAGGGTCCCCATTTGCCGCCAGAAAAGCGGAGGCGTGTTCTACCAGCTGGGGGTCGAAGGTTTCACTCCGGTTCACCCGGGGTTGGAGCGGCTGTCGTCCGCCTGAGTGTGGAGGAGTGTTCGAGGACCACGCGACGGTACATCAGAGAACTGGCTTGTCAATATAGATAATAATTTTACAAACTTAACACACAACATAAACAAACACACATGCAGATATGCCCGTAATTCTCTCTCTCTCAATGTTCTGTGGCTGCTGTTTTTAATCCGCTCTCCTCACATTACTGCAATTAAACACAGGTGTTAGGCTTAATTTAGCTCAGGTGTAAGCGCCCTTACCGCTTTTCTCTCCCGGACGGGCGCTTGACAACGCCTCCGCTGCCACACCCGTCCTTATACTGTTACAAGAACCTTCGCCACTTTGCCCAAAACGGAAATATAGCTTTGAGTTTTATTTTGTTAAGCAGATGTAAGAATATGGTTCTCTGCCAGAAAAAGGTAGATTGCTCTCTTCTGGTAGGGAACGAGGAGCTGCCCCAAAAGGAGGAGTTCAAGTATATTGGGATCTTGGGATCTTGTTCACGAGTGAGGGAAAGTTGAAGCATGAGATCGACAGGTGGATTGGTGTAGCATCTGCAGTAATGTGTACACTGAACTGGACTGTGGTGGTAGGAGCTGAGCCTGAAGGCAAAGCTCTCAATTTACCAGTCGGTTAATGTTCCAACCTCACCTATGGTCATGAGCTTTGGGTAGTGACCAAAAGAATAAGATTGCAAATACAAGCGGCTGAAATGTGCTTTCTTCATAGGGTGTCAGGGCTCATCTTAAGGGATAGGGTGCGAAGCTCTGACATCTGAGAGGGGCTCTGACATCTTCCTGTGGGGTTGCCTCGGGTACCCCACAGGAAGATGTGGCTGGCAAAAATGACTTATGGGCTACTTTGCTTAGTCTGTTCCAACCCAGTCCCAGATAAGCTGTCGAAGATGGATGGATGGTTGGATGGATGGAAGAAGAAGAACTAGAAAGAATTTGTAGCCGGCCACGTAAAACAAGTTTTAAGACCAATCCAAAGCCTCTGCTAAATGTTTACGTCAGCTGTGCGCAAGCGGAAGTCAGCAATCCTATTTTGACTAGCACCAGGGGTGGACTGGGAAGAGAAATCTGCCTGGGAGTTTAAATAGAAACTGACCCAAAAACTGGCAGTGGTGCTGTCCTTTTCTGTATATCACTGCCCCCTTCGGCATGTTGCAGCGCCATTTTGTGGCCCATTCTGCATAACGCGGTGGCTTATTTCAGATTATCCTGGCCCTTTTCGCAGCAGGCCTGGTTTTCCTGATGGCCAGTCCACCCCTGATCTGCCCCAAAGTGCGTCGGCCCGACGGGGAAATGCCCGGTATCCCAAATCACCAATCCAGCCCTGACTAGCACCTATTTAGCATCGTCTACCTCTTGAGCAAATTAGATAGGACCATTGGGCCTATTGAATATGAATTACATGAATCTATGTTATTAATATAAATGAGGAAATCTGATAAGTTTTACAGTTGTGTCCCAGATAGCACATCTACATCTATGAGATGTCTGTTTTAGATCTTTCATCTGGAAAGCATTGCAATCTAATTAACATCTACTAAACATCTTAAAAAGATAACATTTACAAACATTCTAAATCAGAAAAGTCTAAAAGACATCAGCTGAACGTCTTATTAACCTCCGAGGCATACTTATTGATATACATCTTATAGACATATTGCAGATGAGCAAACAACTTAAATATGTCTTCCAAATGTAAACACACTCATCAAATAGTTGTCTAGTGTGTGTGCTCTCAGGGGTACCTTCAACCTTTCAGATAATTTCAACACATAAGGACATGCTTTAAGACAAAAGTACCTTGGTGTGAAGTGGAACCAACCACAACAGCCCTTTTATGCTCTTTACGAGTACTTAAGCATTAGCCTTTCAACTTTCAAAGCAAAAAATAGAAGCAAAATGTATGTTTGAAAAATACTTCAGTGTGATGCACTTGGGAACAACAACCACAACAGTGACTCATCCAAAGCTTGTGTCTGACATAATAATGTAAATTAAACTAGACTTTTACTTTTAATGAAAAAAATATGTGCTTGCCCTTGCAAAACTTACAGACATGATGCAAAGGTGTTCTGGGAGGTTACTGCTGTAGGTGGTTGTTTTCTGGCTAAAGGACCAACCCCCAAATCTTAATGATATTCTGGAGCTAGATTCACAATTTATTTTTTCTTCTACAGGAAAAGTTCTATTATAGGAAGTTTGTTGGAAGTAGCTACTGTATAAACATTGAAGGTTCAAGAAAAAAAGACATGAACATTATTAAGTATTCAACAAAGTATTCCTAATGATTTTTCTTAAGTTAGAAAGAAAAAACAATCTGGCCCCTGGTTCCTAGACATGGCTCAGGTCCCTCCTTCAATATAATGGTGCATTCATGTCATGTCGGAATTTCCTTAAATATGACATTCTGCCTTGTAAAAAGTGTTCACGATTTTGTAGAAATTGAAATTACAAGTTGTAAAATCAGAATTCTATGAAATCTTCATCTAGAAAATCGTGACCAATATGGCAGCGACTTTAACATTAATGGTAATTAGAAATAAAATGATGTTATATATGCTATTTTGTTATGCCATTGATACCTGGAGTGCTTTCTTTGTTTTTAAAATTCTTTCAAGAACATATGGAGTTGAATGAATGAATGAATGTAGTGATAAATATTTTGCTGTTATCAACAACAAAGATGTTGTGGCAGTATGAGTGTTGCCTTTGACATGAATAATTTCCAAGGTCTTAAATTTGCACAAAAAAAGCCAGACTTAATGATTATATCCATATATTGGAGGGGGCTCCTGGAGAATGGAGCACTTGGGTTTTTTGTCTCTCTGTTGAGCTCTGATCAAGCATAACTGACCGAAGTGTTTCCTCGGATACGACTATTATGTATTGCTGTGGCCATCCCCTTGGATTTCACAGTTTCTAGCCTCGCTGGCTTAACTGGCAATAGCACTCACATGGAAACGGCTTACCAAGTCCATTCCACATCTGAAAAGGTAATGGTCACACAGTGTTTCTCATTAACACCGAGCTTTCACTCACACATTATAGGGTGAATTGGTGAAAATGGCTTTTTAGAGGCTTTTTTTTCCTAAAAATTTTTGTGAAATGTCAGCCACACAGTCATCGGATTGCCTGTCCAAAACCAAGAGAAAAACATTGACACACCATAAGTAATGGAGTAGACAGGTGCATTATGATAAAGCATCAACACTGAAATTCTCCTTCACCCAGGTGCCGCTCTTGTCAACATGGTGTTTTGCCTCCAGAAATGTAATCCTGATGTCCTATCAGTGCTTACTGCAATCCCTGTTTATTTGCCAAACCACAGTCATTTCAAATGTCGAGGCATCTGTCTGGTCTTTGCTTCCCTTAAAGGAATACTCCAAGTTCAAAACACGTTAAGCACTATTTACAGCATCTGTGGCATGCTGTCGATTACCACATCCAATTTAGAATCTACCCACAGTTTGTAAAAGACAAAAATGCATTTACAGTGATTCAATGGGGCTTGGGTTTAACAGTAGAAATGTCCAGTTCATATTTTTGTTAAAGCTATTCTATTTTTATTTTTATGTGAGGTGTTAAGTAGTGGGACTAGTTCTGGGTGGATACAGTTCCTCTACATAAACCACTATGTAAGCAGGACCCTTTCTAGTATCCACACAGCTCCTTAGAGGACAGGGAAGGAATTTGTTTTCTGAAATAGTTTTTCCTTACAATGAATTTTGGGTTCCATCGCAACAGCTTTATCCATACCTTGTGAAAATTAACCATGCTTTTACTACAGCAACCATATTTTAAATATGATATTTGTTGTAAAACCATAGTAATAGAGGAAAGATAGTACAGTAACAATACAGTACAGTAAAGTGACGCTACTTTTTAAAATCATGATTAAACACACACACAAAATATTTACAGCTACAGTTATGGTTACTGCAGTTTAACTATAATGAAACCATAGTACCCTGTAGTAACTATTATTTTTATTACCATAGTTTGGGTTTTCCTGTATTATTACTTTTTATTATAAATATCATGGTTATAATATGGAAATCCATGGTAAAATGTGTGGTTATGGTTATACTAAAAATACCATTGTTGAACTATAGTTACTGTTTAAAACCATGGTAAAATGTGTGGTTACTATGGTACTCAAGGGAACTCAAACTAATGCAAAGGATCGCAAAGCTTTTGGAAACATAAATTACCTCCCTGTCCTCTAAGGGCCTCTGCAGATATCCTTATGCATATCATGCAAATGTTACTGTGTTTATTGTCTTTACATAGTCAAGACAAGTGTTGAAAGATTGAGATATATCTTTTCACGGACACTTATGGCACTTTTCCACTGCACGTTACGGTTCGACCTGACTTGACTTGACTCTGCTCGCTTTACTTTTCTGAGCTTGCTTTTCCACTGCAGTTTAGTGCCGCCTCAACGTGGGTGGGATTATAGGCTGATCGTCATAGTTGCACCACCTCTACTGCCGTGACATCATCTTAAACGCGACACAAATATTACTGACCATAAACAATAACACGACCGCTAGCTGTTAGCTTCTAGCTCATTGTGCTGCATAAAGCAGTTGTTGCATGGTGATTTTACACAAGTGTAACAGATAAATTGACCTGGTGTTTGAAGCAAGCAGTAGCTGGTCAACTAAATAAAGTGAAGCTTTCAAGCAGAATATAGAGTTAACGTAACAAAACGTACCATCCTCCATTGTGGACTCCAATAACGCTGTGGCCAAGTCCAGGGCACTCTCCCTCCCATTGCCATAGATAGCATCCATTTGGTCAAACCACTTCCACTTTCTTCTGTTTGAACCACTCTGGCTTTTGTGGTCCTTGATGGTTCTGTAGTCACTTAAGTTTATTTTTTACTTTTCCCTACACTGTTGGTAAGTCTAGTGGTGGCCGTGTGCAGCCTACAGCTGAGACACTTACTGAAAGACTTATCGTTTCTCGTCATTTCATTCGTTGCTAACGAGAAGAACGTCTGCACCTTGTTTATTGACCATGGTGTGGTTTTGCGCACAGCCATTTCTTTTTACAATTTGAAAGTCTCACTTGGAACCTCGACCAATGTGGTACTATAAAAAAAGTACCAGGTACTATCCACAGTGGAAAACCCCCAAAAAGCAAGCAGAGTGGAGTTGAGCTGTACTGTGCAGTAGGAAAAGCCCCATTATAGTAAGCTATTATCCCACTAGTCTCATTTTAACATAAATTCCCTCCCTGTCTTCTAAGGGTCACTGTAGGTATCCTTACACGTAACTGCAAAGACGATAAATGCAGTAACTTGAAGTTGGAAGATTGGAAATAACCTTGCACAGGCAATATACTATAGTAAGCTATTCTATACCAGTAGACTAATTTTAACATAAATTCACTGCCTGTCCTCTAAGGGCCTCTGTTGGTATCCTAACGTGTAACTTGCAAAAGTTACTGTGTTTATCGTCTTTACATAGTCATAACAAGAGTTGAAAGATTGGATATAACGTTGCACAAACACTACTGTAGTAAGCTATTCTATTCCAATAGTCTCATATTTACACATAATGTAATATAATCTTTATTAACTAATTACCTTTATAACTTAATTATCTTTATAATGTTAATATCTTGTGGCTATAATTTTCCCGGAATGACTTGCCACAAAGACTTCTATTGTATGTGCAACACTGTGAACACTTTTTCATAATTATTAATAATGGTAATCAACAGCATCTGCAGCTTTTTATAGATAACCAGTTTTCCCCTTCGGTGGGTAGTAAAAGGACAGTTGGTTACGTCTACATCATGGAGACATAACAAGAGTCTATATTTAATGTTCTTTTGTAGATTATGGGAAAACAGAGATTTCTGGTCTGAAAGACAGAATATATGGCATCCTTGCTTATTTCAGCCCTCAAGCTAAAGATTGTAATGAAGGAAGAGAGATTTTATCATGGTTATGTGGCTGCTTGCAAATAGCTGTAGGCCTATATTTGTATGTCTATGATTTGTATGTGTGTGATTGCTTGCAATGAGAGCACTATGAGATGAGTGTGTGTATGTGTGTTTCAGGCGACAGAATTAAGCTTTGCCCTCTGTGTAATACAACTCAGCCCAAGGACAGTCTTTGATCCTGACATTGTCTCAGCCTAAAGGTAAGGAATTGAGTTTACAGAGCCTGATGGGGAAAATCTGCCAATTATGATTTCTTAGGCAGAAATCCTCATGCTGCAGGCCTGGATGTATTCTGTATAAATATCCGATTTACTGTATTTGTATCTGCCTTCAAGATAATTGTTGCTTAATAGGTTCTGATCATTATTTTGCTCTTTAAAGGGAGTAATTCTCACAAAAAAATTAAAATTCGGACTTAATTTACCCACCCTGTTGGCATTCCAAACCCATATGACTTTCTTTCTTCTGTGAAACACAAAAGGAGACATTTGGAAAAAAAATTCACACTGCTCTAGACAATGGCAGCGCATGGTAACCAAGAGCTGTCAAGCTGCCAAAAGGACAAAAAAGCACCATAAAAGTGTAGTCAGTATGACTTGTGCACAATATTGTAATGTATGTATTGTAATAATGTGTTTTAAAGCCATTTTTGTGTGATAAACAAAAGTTATAATTTACTAAAATGTGTCATTTCTTGCGCATATTCAGTGTGAAATGTGTTAATATAATAATGTACAGTAACTGGTCCCAGAGCAGCAGCTTCCAACAACTTCCTCTGATGCAAGTAATCACATATATTCTCTATATAGGCAACAGCAATAATAAAATACTAATACCTCAAGAATACAGTATAGCTTTGATAAAGGGCAAAGTTTTGACTAGGTTTACAATAGGAGAACACATTGTGCCATGTTTTGTTTCTATTATTACTTCATTTTTTTCATATTTGTTCTGGGAAAAACTGTCACTCAGCTGTTTGTATGGATGTGACAGTTAAATATATTTCAGAAGATCGTTTTGAAAGCAGTAATATTTCCTTTGAAGTTTTTTTTTACATTTACATGTTAGTTCAAAATACTGCTTTCCGTGATATCCTGAAAAAAACAGCGGCGTGCAGCACAATGGTCAAAGTTGTCCGTCTAGTGCATGTTTACCTAAAGAAACCACTGCAAAATGTCTAGTGTTCAATGTGCCATACAATTATGTCAAATTCACTGTATGTAAAAGAGTCAAGAATGTTCCATGCTTGTTGATAATCCTGAGGCATAGTGTGGTTCCTTGTCCAATTCCTGATGGCTTTAGATTTACATGATTGGCACATTATTAAATATGTTTACCTGCTTTGGTGCCTGTGTAATTGGCAATTAGGCAGAATGGTAATAAGTTGTACGTCTTGTGAGATTATGTCCCTTCACATTGGGCATATTTTCATTTATTACGTTGTGTTAATATGTTGAGGGGAATTTTAAATTGAGCATTTTCTGCTTTAGCTATCTTAGAAGTTCAAATAGCCTATAAATGTACACAATTAAAAATCCAATAGACACATATCTCACATGGAATCATGCAAAATGCAAGCCAAAGGCAAGTTCTCCCTGGTGTTGTGCGTTTATCATTTACACTCAATGAGTCTGTGCATTTCACCCTCATCAATTATGGATCAGCTGGGCCCCCCCTTCCAAGCAGCTTCATTTTATTCTCATTAGGATCTTGTGCTGACACTTCTCTTTTCTCCACGCTCCACAGTTTCTCTGTGGCTCTCATAAAGGTCTTTAACCAGGCAGCCAGCATGGCATTATTACCAAGCTTTGTCTATCCCAGCCCCCTCAAGCTGATAGCAAGTGACCAAGATAAGATGGGTGACCGCCATTAAGTGCTTGTGTCTGTGGTTTCTGAGTCAAAGAGCGGTGCGCTAGGGCTCTGACCTTATGCCAGAGTCAACCCTGAGTCTAACACAATAGATGTGGCTGTGGAGAAAGTTAAGGCTGTAAGAATTGCAGTTGTCCAACAGGGACAACAATGGATAAATGTATTATAGAGCAAATGCATAGATTTATGATTAATCACGAATGTCCACTGTAAAGTGTCTATACAAGCTTAATAGAGCGCAATAGTGCTTCTCCACTTTTTCAGCCATCTTTGTTCAGGTATTTTTCCCCTAATTTTTTTCCATAGGGATTTAATAAGTCTTCTTAAAAACATTTTAAAGCTGCGTAAAACTGTCAGCTACTTTGGCGCTGTATGTTGCCAGTGGCTGTCGGTTAGGTCGCTAGTGGTGTGTATGGAGAGTCTAAACCACACTGTTTCTTTACAATTAATATTATTTAAATATTAGGTTCACGGGAGCTCTACCATCTTCTCTCCTATTGGCTGTCGATCCCGAAAGTCGCTCTTCATTTGCATAAAGTAAAACATTTCTCAACTTTTTCGCATCGCAGGACATGCCCACATCTGGTCGCCAAAGGTCGCCGTTGCTCGTGTTGCCGGAAGTCGCCATCTCTCTTTGAAAATGAATGAGATGAGGTCACTGTGTGTCACTGGCAGTGTGAACGCAGCTTAAGGCATGAACCAAACCATCCAGCTTGAAGGTGAATTACAGTCTTACAAACTTTGAATTGAAAAAAAATGTATTTGAAAATTTTATAAAAAGGTACAAGACTGTGGTCTTAACTTTGATGAGGGAATGAACTACAATCCCACTGTAACTACTTCAGCTGCCCTAGAACCTCCAGCCAGGGTGGGGGTGTTGTGGTTATTTTTAAGGACTTGTTTAAATGCACGCTTTTACCAGTTGATGTTTACATTAGCTTCGAGGTTTTACTATGTAAAGTCGAACTACTAGTCCTTTGCTTTGTGCTCCGAAATACAGACGACCAAAATCAAACAATGACTTTTTGAGTTTTCAGACTTTATATCCTATGTGGTCCGAAGCTCTGATAACCTGCTGATATGTGGCGACTTAAATATACGTTTATGTTGTCCTTCAAAGCCTCTTGTAAAAGATTTTGTACAACTTTTAGACTCTTTTAATCTCACTCACTCAATCAATCTATCTCAGGTCCTACACACAAGTTGGGTCATACACTAAATCTTGTCTTATCAGGGCTTGTCAAACATCATTGTAAATCATGATGGTTTGTCCGACCACTGGCTGGTTATTTTTGATTGTTTGAGTTCCTGTTCAAATCCTGTTAAACAGCCTTCTGCTTACCTCTCTTTTAACCCCAAAACTGCCATACACTTTATGGATGCCTTTCCAGCTTCTCCAGCTGGTAGTAGTGTGCTGACAGTGTTTCGATGTTGAGTTGGTAAAGAGCTTTAATACCTCCTGTACAGCGATTTTAAATGTAGTTGCCCCTCTCAAAACCAAGACAACCTAACCGAAAAAACAGCCTTGGTTTAACAATGACACTGTTTTGCCTACTGTGCTCTCTATTATTAACGGCTCCTTACAGAAAAGTATTGTTCGATTGGTCCAGCCTTTACTCAAAAAAACCTAATCATGATCCTTCTGATCTCACCAACTATAGACCTATCTCAAAATTGCCATATTTGTTTAAAGTATTGGAGAAGGTTGTATTAAACCATTTATCTGCTTATTTACTTTCAAATTATATTCTGGATCCTTTTCAGTCAGGCTTCAGAGCTAAACACAGTACTACTGAGTCTGCTTTTCTTAGAGTAGTAATTTCCCTTTTAATATCTGTTGTTGGATTTAAGTGCTGTCTTTGATACGGTGGATCATTGCATCCTTCTAAACAGGTTAAATCTCGAGGTCTGTATCCGTAATGCTGCATTAGAGTGGTTTTTGTCTTATTTCACTAATAGGAGTTTTTCTGTGGAAATTGGTGATTTTTCTTTGAGAGCAGCTCCCATTACCTGTGGGGTGCCTCAGGGCTCTATTCTGAGTCCAACCTTATTTTCTTTATACATGCTCCCTCTCCATTCTATATTTGAGTATCATAAGGTCTCCTATCAGATCTATGCTGATTATACCCAGCTCTATTTTCCTCTAAAATCGGGTACGGATTCAGTCTCCTCCTTGTTAGCATGTTTAAAGGACATTAAGGGCTGGATGGAAGATCATTTTCTCCAGTTGAACCAGAAAGACTGAAGTCATTTTGTTTGGCCCCCAGAGCTGTTAGAAAATTGTAGCCCTTCCCTGGGTCCCTTTCAAGAAAATATTCATGACCATGATAGAAACCTGGGGGTTATTTTTGATCCTGAATTAAAATTTGATAAAAAAATTTATTCTGATTATGGATTAATCATGTATTTATTTAATTTTTACGTTGAAATAATGCAAAGTGATATCTTCAGCAGGTGCTTATACCATTGATTAACAACCTCGGAGCTCACAGTAGTTATCATTATCAACCCTTATCAATAAAATGAATAGGTTTTTTACTACCGGAAACAGACTGTCCTTCTGTATAGAGCTGTTCAGGTTGTAGTCCAAAAAACCATAAGAGAATTTTCCAGTGTTTCCTCTGGACTTCCTATGGGTTTTTATAATGGGTTGAATTTTGAAGCTGTATTGAATTGCATACTTTTGTTTAAAAAACACATGGGGGCTTCAGAATTCACGTTTGAGGTATGAAAGTGTGTAATTTATGTTGTAGAACAAAATGCCCACTTATTGTCAAGTATTGTTTACCACAGACCAAACCCATTTATAAAAACCCATAGGAAAATCCTGAGGGATTCCATGTCAATCTAGATTTCCGGATTCACCTACAAATTGACGTCAAGGCTGAACAGCTCTATACTAGTGTTTAACTATAATGTCTTAGATGGAAACTATTGTTTTGATGTTCATAATTTTAAGAATTGCTCAATTATTCATATTCATAACCATTATTATAACATTGTAATCAACATATTTTTTTTACAAAAAAATATTTTGAAATTTCAACATTATATTTAGCAAGAATCATATTCCGAGGTGTGGCTGTTCTTGATGCATCTAATTCCTCAAGTAGTAAGTATTCAACCATGATGCCTTAGTGATTTATCCTATGACGTAGACCCTTTTGATATTTTATAGAAATATTCCAGGTTCAATATATGTTACAATACAAAAAATTTGACTCCTCCCTCCTTTTCTTTAAAAAAAGCCAAAATCGTGGTTACAGAGTGAGGCATTTACAATGGGATTGAATTGGGACAAGTTTTGGAGGGTTTAAACTAAGGTGAAATGTGTAAAATTGGCTATATTGTACCTTTACACAGAAAAGGTTATTAAGAGATTTTAAGATGTTTATGGATTGGCCCCATTCACTTCTATTGTAAATACCTCACTGTAACCTTGATTTTTGCCTCTTCTTTTTTTTTAAGAAAAGGGGGGACAATTTGTTGTAGTAATCAGCATTATGCCACATGCTGTCGATTGAGCTTTTATTGAACCTGAAATATTCCTGTAAACTCAAATGGTTCAAAAGTAGTAAAGAATTTTAAGGTTAGACTAATTTCATTTCCATAACATACTGTATCATTGCAATTTATACAAGGCTTCTCAAAATTGCAGCATAATCCTGCAAGAATCATATTCTGCAGTGTAGCAGTTATTGATGTATCTAATTCCCCAGATGAAGGACTTGACAAGCAGTTTCTAGTCTGTGCCTATTTTAAAATGGTTAAATCTTGTTCTCTGAATTTTAACAAAGTGCTGTTTCCCTTGGTGAGATGTTCTTTTCTTGTGGTGGGTTGCTGAGATGCAGGAAGGTGTGGAAAGTGTTGGTTAAAAAAAAAAAGATTGAAATAGTTGGCTCTTGAGGATTGTCCGTATTGCATTGTTCTTTTATGAGGGACACTGCGAGGAGTCCTTTGTTCATTGACCGTCACATTGTCAGCTGTTTAAATAATGGATTTGTGTGGCAGTATATATTACGCCCTGGTCAATGTCCCTTGACAATAGCCTTTTGAGAGCGTCTGGGACAATGGGGGATATATTTTTTGTTGTCTGTCTGTGATATATGTGAACCTGTGTATTTCCCCCTCAGCAGTTAGTCAGAGAAATCGTTATTTCTCTTGCTCATGCTTTTTTGGTGTGCTATAAAACCACAGACAGCCATTATGGAGCCAATTAGCCTACTGTTTAAATCCCCACCTACTCCATTCCCCTTCAGAAAGCCACACTGCCAAGATTATATTTAGCATTTGACTGGCATTTATTCAAACATTTTGTATTAAAAATAATCTCTTTTCAATAAAGTATAATGGTTAATTTGCCCCTAATGTACAGTAATGATTAGCTCAGCCCTGAGCTGCAACATTTCAGAGCTTTGTTAAGCACAAAAGAACTATAAAGCAGAGAAAATGTGAAGGGTAGCCTAAACCTCTAGCCGTTATTCTCATTATGGATGCACCATCTCATCAGGAGCATTGGGTGGAAGCATTGCGATTTGTTGTTATTTGTTTACACTAACATCTGTAATCGAATGACAGTGATAAACATGATTAATGACTGATCTGTGGGTAGTGTTAAGTGCGTGGGTTTCAGTGGGCCGGGTGAAATGTGTGTCAGTTGGCCACAGTGTTGCCCTTCTTAACAGATTTGCAGTATCTCAAGGGACATCATTATTCTGTCATCAAGCAGGAGGCAGGTCAGATTTTCCCAAGCAATTTCTAAAGGAACCTTGAGATGATTTATTCATCTGCAAACAGAAGAATCAGTTGATTGGTTAGCATACACAGACAATAGATGCGTCCCAAACCTTACACTTCTGCACTATTCTACGTCATTTTGAAGTGTGTAAGTAGTGTGACTAGTGTGTTAACAATGAAAATGCAACCAAAAGATGTGTACGAGTACCTGGTTGATGCACTTTTTCAACCATCAAAACGGATTGTAGAATGTTAGACACTTCAAGCATCCAGCGCTCTTAGTCTTAGTCTTAGTCTTTCCGACTAATATCACTTGAATGCACATCGCATCGTATTTACGATTTACAACCTAGTAAGTAACATTCAGATTCAAGATGATTGAAAAAGCTTTACTTTTCCAATTATTAACAAACCTTTTAGGGGAGACGAGGCTAGGCACAATTTTTTGTGAATATTTCTCACGGTAGGTTTAGTGTTCGAAGTCTGTTTCTATATGCACAGTACACATAACTTGAGGTCTTTAAATCAACAAAAAAGCTTTTGAACTACATTATTTCCCCAGAAAATTAAATGCTGTTCATTCATTGAAAACACATAGACCCAACACACTCTCACAGGTAAATCGTACAGGCTAATTTGGCTTATATCGTATTATATTGTACGATTTGGGCCATAAAAATTCATACAACATTTGCAACAGCCAATCAGGTGATGCTTCCTTATCTCCTTAAACATGACAATTGCTTTTCCCTTCATAAACATTCTTTATGCTTCAAATCATCTTTACAGACTCAAGTCTATGGTTAGGTTTAGATATGGGGTTTGTGTTAGGGCATAAAATTAGCATGTACTTTACACAACGTCTGAAAAGCAAAATTTTAACTTACGCATTACTTTCATACCAAATCGTACAACTTCTCATGAGATCTGGTTGCATAGACATTTTGTGACAACATGCCCTGCTATATGGGGTAAGAGGTCACAATGGGTATAGTCTTTTCAGCCAAATTTAAACAGTTAAGAATCACAAAAAAATGAATGAAACGTCAAAATGTCAAATGTAACAGGCAAAATATCAAACTTTGTTTCGGCTAACAGAAAGAGTAATGAGTCAGTTTTATAAAACAACCTAAAACACATGTGACGACACAATTATACATCTGACAACTTGCCCCGACGAGACATTTGATGTTGTATCAGAGTAACATTTTATTTCAGTCACATTTTACCCAACAGCAAAAAACAATTACAACATATGATGATTTGGGAATTTTACTGTAGTTTGAAGGACAGAATTCCCCAAAATATCCACATTTAAGATGTTTGAAATAGATGGTTGTAACTATACAAAACGACTGAAGAACAAACATTTGTGTAACTAGACTTTTGACTCGAAAATGTATTATTACGAAGCTACAATTATTGTGACAACCAGCCCTAGTCTCCACAGTAATCCACATACACAATAAAAGCGTTTGCCAAAACATTTCGTGCGAGTTTTTAACAAGGTTACATTTAGTTGGCCATCCAAAACTAGAGCTACTCATCATATTAAACCCGCACAAGCAAATGACCAAACAAAGGACAAAATCGCTGAAATATTGGCCAAAATATTATCCATCCCCCACCCGAAGTCCATTGAGTATAAGCTATGCACTGCCACAGAGCGCATCCTGTATTGCAACGCTCCTTCCAACGCACTCCGCTCCGTTTATTTGGCGAGGTGAGGGGGGCTGTGAGCCTCCTCGCGCGCTTTTGTTCAGTGTCTCCTCGCGACTGGCGAGGTGCGTGTCGTTTCGAGCTCCTCTCTGCGCGAGCTGCACGAGACGCTTACTGAAGGAAAATATTTCTCAAAGACGGCTTTTGGGAAATTCTGAAATGCTTTGAAAGAACTAGCGGACACCTTTTAAACATTTGAACCTGAAAAGATTTCTAGATTTTGATGGTGTACCTCAGCGGCTGGTATCACCTGCTCTGAACGCACGCGCTTGCTTTATCTGAGGCGCCGCGGCATTCCTGTGGACTTTTCTGAGACGACGACTCGCTTCACTTCTACTTTAACTAAGGTAAGAACGAGCAATATTATTGTGCTTAATTCGTAGAGACTTGCATTGTTATTAATGTATCGTAGGATGTCTTCTGTTCAGGACAGGTTATATACGGCACCCTTGCCAAGCGCACTACCTCAGTGAGGAAAATCAACCTCTCAAGGGGACAAAACCAGGAGTACTACGATACTGAACCAGTACAAAACACTCTAGGACTTGGTGAACCATTGTTTGATTAAAATATTTTGTATTCTGATGAAATATAGACTGTACTTTAAGTAGAACCATATGCAGACGTACATCTCCAAGATGTCTGTTTTAGATCTTTTCATCTGGAAAGCATCACAATCTAATCAACATCTTAAAAAGAGCAGATTTACAAACATTCTTAATCATAAACATCTCAAAGACATCTGATGAATGTCTTATTGACATCCGAGAGGAAACATCTTAGCCTATTGCATCTGAGCAAAAATATATGTCTTCCAGATGTAAATATACACATCAAATAGACGTCTGTGTGATGTACATGTGCTATCAGTTTCAGTAATATAGTAGGCTAAGTAGTTTTGAAAAGTGTTAAGTATGAACACGTTTGACCATTAGGGATATCTGTATTGCTGTACTTTATAAAGCCTACTTGAATGTTGATGATTATGTCCTGTCTTTAGGTCGAGATAAGTGACTTTTCTTTGCTTAGATATTACCCACCCCCGAGCTGTCACTTGCAATAATGACTTGATGTGGACCCAGATATGACACGTACATGTCAGAGATATCTGTTTAAGAGCGTTTCATCTGGAAAGCATCAGAATCTAATTAACATCTGCTAAACATCATTAATGTCTCAAAGACATCTGCTGAATGTCTTATTGACATCCGAGAGTAAACATCTAATAGAGGTATTGCAGTTGAGCAAACAATGTAAAAAATATGTCTTCCAGATGTAAGCACACACATCAAATGATTTATCAGGTGATGAGCTGAAAGACATTCAAGGACCAGGATTCCCTACAGAATGTGAGAATTTTGGAGAGAAAGGAACCTATTCAGCCATCCTGCATTGTTTTATCTTTGCAGAGTGTCATCTGGATGCTGTTTAAAGCTGACAAGCGCTGAGTGCTGTCAGTCTTGAGCCCGCCTTGCCGACAGCATGTATATGGTGGGAGAGGTAGACAGACCTGATTTCTCTTGGCATTCTGTCGTGACTGTCAGTTTTCTCTGTTCAGTCTACCCAGAGTACTCCAGGTGTTTTTTGCATCAGTCTGCAACAAGTGTTGATACACAACGTGAAAAAAGTGCAACAGAGTGATTGGAAAAATATGAATATGTGAGTTATTTGTAAAAGAGGATCCGAAATAGAAAGCGGCGAGATAGTTGTGGCTGTAGGTGCCCAGGGAAAATTTCTGGCAGCTGTTCGCAGTAGTATTGCAGTTCTTTTCTTATCTCGTCTCTTCTCTTCTCTTCTTTAATTAACTTTTTTTCTTTGTATGCCGTAGTCACAAAAAATGGCATCTTAGCAAAGGGGAAAGAAGCTCCCTAGTCTTGCGTTCTCCCCCTCTTGTTGCTGGGAAGATCAAGCAGACCCACGCATGATTCATATTTTCTTTTTGCAAGAAATATTTTTGATTGGTCATATAAACATATTGGTGTCTGCTAAGTAGCGATGCACTGTCGATATAGAATTTTTGAGCCGAAACGATAACCGATAATTCACAGCTCATTGTGGCTGCTACCGATACATTTTTTTGTCCCATTTTCACTTCTTTCAGAAACAGAATGTGGGAAATGGAATATCTTTACTTACAGCATATGTAAAGTGTGTGCCATGACAAGTCTTTCTTGGTCAAACATGCTGCTTGTGTGCTCGGGAGATTCTCTGGTGCAAGCAAGTTACAGGAACTAATTATCAGTGAAAATATCTGAATATTTTAATTTTCCCCATTATTGTCCATTAATATATTGGCCACTGGTATATTAGTGCCTTTCACTCACACAGTATAGTCTTTTTCAGAAAATGTGCCTCAATTTTCAGGTTAGAGGTCATGTGCAAACAAGACCCTTTTGAAAATACTGGTAATTTTTGCTCTGGCAATTTCCCTACATGAGAAGTTTTATCATTACCTATAAATGTCCATATTGATGGTATGTGTGAACAGAGCCATATGATTACCAGTTTCATTTCGACGAGGTCAGGATGTACTGATGGCTGATATAAATGGCAATAAACATACTACAATTTTAAACTGATTACCAACAGCAATTGAAACACTTATTTTATGCAAGATTTGATACAGTTGTACATATTTCCTTGTACATGTACACACAAATACTTCTATAGTTAAAAATTCTTCCACAGAAAAAACCTTGAAAACAGAAATTAGTTACAAACGATTGACAAATCTATTGGTAGATTTTGGAACTGACACAAGGGAAATTCTAATTAAATTCTAATTTAATTGAAATTGGATGAAATTCTAATTCTAATCTCTGATGTGTGACGATATTAGTGATAGACTGATATATCATCCAGGCCAATTAATCGGCCACACATGCTGATCATGTGCGCAGGAGATTCTCTGCCAGAAAGCACATTATTAAAATGTGTGTGAATCAATCAAGTGCCCCCTAAAAGTCACCCAACACCAAAAGGGTTGCATCTGGGTCAATTTGCCCTTTTTTGTTTTTTTGGTTTAAATATAGATGGTAATTCCAGTATCGATATTTTTTTATTTTCCCAGTTATCGGCCACCAATATGTTGTCACACACTGCTAATTTCTGCCACAAATAAATAAACTATTAACAAATTATCTGCGAAAATATGGGCAGTAGTTAAACTATCTGCACGATGGTAATATTTGAATTGTCCCAGTTATCAGCCAATAATGTATTGGCTATGTAACTGAACTTCCACATTGCCACAGACACCCTGTCACCTATAAGCAACCATGCACTGGTGGCATCTATATCTGATGAAGTCTTTCGGCACACAAACTCCAGGTTCAAAGGTCATTCTTATCCCGAAATCCCATCGTAGCCTCTTTCCAGCCTTGCCACAAAGCTACCTTTCATGTTAGCTCCAGAGCCTCAGTATATCTCCTTGGGGCATCCATTCTTCTCTTTATCTAAGCTCTTTCTTCTTTTCCATGTCTAATCATAAATGCCAGAAGAGCACCTCTGAGCATACTGTGTTTGGACCAAAAAAGGGCAAATTGACCCAGATGCAACCCTTTTGGTGTTGGGTGACTTTTAGGGGGCACTTGATTGATTCACACACATTTTAATAATGTGCTTTTCTGCTCGACTGCATAGATTTTAGCATCAACAGTTGAACAAGGAGGGGTTGCAGGTGGTGGAGGGGTTCGTGCCGGCACGAAGACTTGAAATTGTACTTGAATAGCATCCAGACAGCTAAATGCCTTTGGATTCCAGGAGATAATGTCCTTGTCATAAATTAGTATGCTCCGTGCTTAATGGACCAAATCTACTTCTGTGAGACAGAGTAAAATTACAGACAAAATTCATTTTAGATGCAGACTTCCAAGAGTGAATGAAGTTTCTGAATACTCACTTGCCATTCACACAGAATGCATAATTGCGCTGAAAAAAGCTACAGGGTAGACAAGTATTTAAAAGCTAAATTGTTTTAACTTGACATGGCGTCTAGGCATCTAAAAACTGCGGCACTCGTGCAGCTGCTGAAAAAAAGAGCAAGACGTGCACATGTTTACATAAGATAACAATTGTAAAACAGTGTGGATGGATGCAAAAACATGTTCAGTGTGAATGGTTCCTTAGTCATGCTGAAGAATGCAGACACAGGGCATGTTTAGTTATGCAAAATGCGAGAATGTATACATGCGTGAGTGTGAATGACAGCGGATGTTTGGAAATTTTGAGTCACCTACAACCCTTCTGGTGACAGTCACCTAGGTAGGTGTGCATTCTGTGTATGTGCATTCTCTTTGATTGACAGCCGACAAGAAAGTGCAGTTCTGTCTAATCCAATGAGCCAGAGGAACTGCTTGGCAGCTGCTGGTCAAGTGCTGAAACGGCACTGACACACTTATGTGTCAGCCGCCAATCTGCCTTTACCCAAACTCTGAATATTTATCAGAGCCCCGACCTGGAATACATTATTCAAAACAGGCATTTGCCTTCTTAAACGCCATAAATGAATCATGACACCTGGTCTGTGATTTGCTGTATTTGAAATGGGACTGTTACGGTTTTAACTTCACAGGGGGAAAGAGATTAATTTTAATTTTGTCTCAACCTTAATTATTTGTTCTATTTTTAATGGATTCCATTTTGGCTCGAGGGTTTGCTCTGACAAAACGAACTACCTTGCGGTTTAAAGATTCATTTTGAAAATGTTTTATCGCTTACCCTGTGGGAGAGGTCCAGAAGGAAAGGAGCCTGATAATTATGCCAGCAATTTGCACAGTGCTAGGTGGAGTGCTTGGGCCACATACAAGCTTCTCTCACTCGTTCTCTGGTATTTTTAACCAGGGCTGTGTGTTTCAGCACTGGACAGCTCCCAAGCATTAAGCTCTATTTGCTTGGCCATTGTGCACACAGCTGCTAGCTGCTAATAAATGAACAAGACCAGCAGCATAGCTGAAAATTATATGTGCTCCAAGAAGAAAATGGCATATTGGAAATTCTTCTCTTCGCGTTTACATTCGGCGAAGATGGCACATATGAGAAACGACTGATCTCTTGTGTTTTACAGGAAAATTGTCTCTGGGCCACATCTGGATTCACAGGAATCCTTGTTGCCTTCTAAGTGCCTGAGATTCTCCAGATCTGTGTGCAAAAGAGATATAGAAATAAGCATACAAATATTTATTTTACCACTGTAAATGGAAGCCAAACTGCTCTGGTCTAAATAATGCACGGTTATCCAGCTTACTATATCTCCCCAGAGCAACTTGCTTTTATTAATCCTTTTCTGATTATCTGAGTGTGCATTAGAAACACCTCAGTAATCTTACATTTACTGTCTTCACACTATGGGACAAGCACAGGGAAACAAAATGTAATTAATTTCTTTCAAATCTCTGTATTCCTGGTTGAACCATCTTTCTGCTTCTATTGTCAGGTTTTATGAATGTAATCTGCGCATGCTGTATCATTCTGTCGGAGATTAGTTTTCCTTTGACAATGAGGTTTTCTTCTTGCCAGATATTTCAATATATCATTCATTAACATGGAAATTACTTTTATAGAGGTTCAGACTGCGCTTTTGAGTTCATACTATTTTGTAGTATCAGGTTATCAGGAATTGCTCAGCTTGATTTATTTGTGTCACTGGCAATGAATGTTACGGACATATGCTTATAGATTAATTAGATTTTATGTACACAGGTGCACATACGATGAAGTAGGCCTGTGCTGATACAATCATATATCAATATATCGCGATAATGATTTCACAAAATTGTATCGATAAATTAGATCCCTGTATCACTGTTTTTATTCAGCTATTTTTGTATTCATATCATGTCCAACAGTTCCACAATGAAGAAGCAGGACATCCAAATATGCACAAACCCAGACTGGCATTTCTTAGTATGGTCAGAACCGCTTCTGTGAGGCATGAGAGAGATTAAAACTGAGACCACATGACTCACTGTTTCCGTTGCAGACACACTGGACCTCTCTCACATTTTTGGTACAGTTTCAATTGCAATCCAATTATGATATTGTGATGTATCGTGATATATTGAATTGTAGGGCTGGGTAAAAATATAGTTTTCCCGATACATTGCGAACTTCATCTGAACAATCTCGATATCAATTCATATATCCCAAGATAAATCTTTCTCTCTATGCGGGGCCCCTCAAGAATGCAAGGAAATCACTTGCATGTACCACCAAATCTCATGCTATGCGACAAAAAAATGTCTATGATTAGCCACTGGCTAGTAAATGTTCAAATTTTACTCACCAGTGATTGAGTGGTATAGTGGAGAAGACATTATTAGGTCCTTTCACTGTGTGTAGAGTGTAAAAGTTTAGTTTAACACATTCTGTGCTGAAAGACGAGATTCACAAATCCATGTCATTGAACAATGTCTCTTTTAATGCCCTTTCTTTTTTCTATTTTACAGTTAGTTGTTGATAAAAAAAAAAAAAATAAATAAATAATATATATATATATATATATATATATATATATATATATATATATATATA
Source organism: Xyrauchen texanus (assembly GCF_025860055.1). Classification (NCBI taxonomy): domain Eukaryota; kingdom Metazoa; phylum Chordata; class Actinopteri; order Cypriniformes; family Catostomidae; genus Xyrauchen; species Xyrauchen texanus. Next base: position 14,154,537 of record NC_068325.1, read on the forward strand.
TATATTTCATTTTATTTATCACCTTTTCTCACAACTTGGAATGCCCAATTCCCACTACCTAGTTGGTCCTCATGGTGGCACAAGTTACTCACCTCAATCCAGTTGGTGGAGGACAAGTTTGAGTTACCTCTGCTTCTGAGACCGCCAATTCGAGCATCACATCACGTGGCTCGTTGTGCATGACACCGCGGAGACTCCGCAAGTGGAAGCTCATGCTACTCTCTGCAATCAACACACAACTTGCCATGTGCCCCACTGAGAGTGAGAACCACTAATCACAACCACGAGGAGGTTACCTCATGTGACTCTACCCTGCCTAGCAACCAGGCCAATTTGGTTGCTTAGGAGAACTGGCCGGAGTCACTCAGCACACCCTGGATTCGAACTCGTGACTCCAGGGGCGGTAGTCAGCATCACATCTCATTGAGCTACACAGGCCCCCTAAAAAAACAAAAATATATTTTCAACATAATATATTTAACATTTTTTAAAGCCAATATGTGGAGAGGTCATGTAACGCCATGCGATGACCAGACGTGCGAGCGACGAGCTCTGCGCACTTTGCTCGATTTTTTTAAAATTATTTTCATGTTATAATCTGGTGCTATTCGATACACCCAGTTACATATTTGTTCTTTGAGGTAAACATGGCAAAGAAGTCAAAATCCTCAGGTTCTGCAGACATTAAAAGACACTTACCTGCTCAAGCTGAAACCTCTGATGGGCCTGCAGACCGGGGACTCGATTTGGATGGCGGAGTGGGAGAAATCAGCGTCAACTGTCCAACATGTCTGTGATGCTCATGAAGGTTGTTGTTGCCTTGGAGGATCTAGCTGTAATACGTAAATCTATTACGGCAATGGAAATAAAATTCTCTGAGTTGGTTACAAGAGTGGCAGATGTTGAGAATCTGATCGATTATCTGGAGTCATTAGAAAGAATAGCAGAATTATCTGCTAATCAAAAATAGGAGCCGAAGAAATAACATACAGTTTGTTGGAATTCCTGAGCATGAAGAAGGCAGAGATTTGGTAAAATTCCTAGACGAGCTCTTAATGAGCCTTCTCAAAATGGCGGATTAAACTCCACGTGGGGAACCAGCTTCAAAATGGAGGATCGGTTTCAACATTGAGAACTAGGTTCAAAATGGCGAACTTAATTAAAAATGGAAACTAGTTCAACATGGAGGATTAGATCGTAAAGGGCGGAGCCAATGATTCTTTCAATGTGTAGGGAAAGAAAGATGGCTGGATCAGCTCCAGAGCAACGGAGCTAATACCACGTGTGGGTGGTAATGAGCAGACACACAAAGGAACTGAATGAAACAGGCAGGACAATTTGAAAACACCAGCCTGATTCGGACATAAACCGCGGTGCTGCTCACTCCGCGAATTTCAGTGTGTGTGAGAGAGAGCGAACAAACAGGTGTTCATGCAATTTAACAGAGGATACATGCTGGTAACAGCGTGATGGAATTGTTTGTTCAGATCACTCAATAAAATTACATTTCCCCAAAAATGACAATCTCACAAATCAAAACATCAATCAGCGATCGTAGTTAACATACAATTGTAAACAAAACATCAAACATTCAGCATCAAATATATGATTTAGTTTATAAGAAAAGTCACAGTTTCTAACCTAAATCTGCCCAGATATCAAGCCTTACTTGGGAAATCCTGTGCGATTTCAGCAGGGTTGTCCGTTTGAATTCCTGTTGTGTTGAGCAGTCAGGAGAAAACGATCTGGATTCGGGTCCAGTGATGGAGAGAAATGCAGGAGGTAGTCAACGTTGATAGAAAACGATTGAGAAGGGAATCTGTTTGCCTTTTCCGTTTCCTAAATGAATTCACTGTTGTCTCGCATTGAAAATTAAATGAACCGGTTGTAATAAGTATACTAGACTGGAACAAAGCTAAGTTAATCTTACTCTACCATGGCCAAATGGTGAGGTTAGAAAAACGTGGTCTCTCTTTGTCAAAAAGGAGGGACATTTCTTTGTATGTGTAGATACGCATCTCTTTAGACCGTAGGCTTGTGCAGCTATAGGCAGAGAGAGCGAAATCAAATCTGTCCGCTGGTTTTGTGGAGAAGATGACGTCATCGGTCATAGGCCGCTTTTGACAAATGACGTTTGAGATTTCCCATCCGACTGTGAAGCATTCTAGGAAACCGATAGCATGGTGTGCACAATTTCTGTCAAGTGAGACGAACCAGTACATGGAAAACGTCTCGGGTTATGACTATAACCCTTGTTTCCTGAGAAGTTCTCTTGAAAACGACTCTTTGGGGAACGCTCCTTAGCGTGCGCCTCTGAATTATGAATGAAACTATTCCAATCTTGATTGGTGTTGCGTCATGACGTAACATGTGACGGCATAACCGGATGCATAAAAGTGACGCCGGCACACAAACACATTAGCCTAGTGATGAAGCAAGCCACTCTCAGGCATTGAGGGGCGTGGCAGGACGACACAGTGTCTCGTTCCCTTCTCAGGGAACAAGGGTTATAGTCATAACTCGAGACGTTCCCTTCCGAGGGAACTCGCACTGCGTCGTTGAAAACAACTCTTTGGGGAACGAATGCCCACTAGGCCACGCGCTGAAAAAGGCCTGCCCTAGAGTGAAACTGAACTCAGGCACTCAGCTAGGACGAGAGCACACGTGCTCCAGGCGTACTAGGGAGGTGCAGAATACCTGATGAAAGTGTGCGGGGTAGCCCAACCGGCTCCCTCACAGATCTCCTGGAGGGGCACTCCCGATAAGAGAGCCCTAGAGGACGCCATGCCTCTAGTTGAATGAGCCCTTATGGCCAAAGGTGAAGGCAAATTGTGCACCTTATAGGCCGAGATAATAGCCTGAACAATCCAATTACTAATGGTTTGTTTCGAAGCAGGGAGCCCCTTCTTAGGTGACCCAAAACACACTAACAGTTGGTCCGACCTCCTCCAAGAAGAGGACCTCTCGAGGTAACGCTCAAAGCTCTGACGGGCAGAGCAAATGGAGCCTCTCTTCTTCTGCCGACACATGAGGTGGAGGATGAATGCCTGCAGGACCGTAGACCGTGCCGTGTTAGAAGGCACCTTAGGCACAAAGCTAGGTCTCGGGTGCAGAATGGCTTTAACTCCGCCAGGGGCAAACTCCAAGCAAGCTGGTGTTACTACCAGGGCTTGAAGATCTCCCACCTTCTTTAGAGAGGTAATAGCTAAGAGAAGAGCCATCTTGAACGTCAGGTCCTTGGGCGAGGCCGACTGAAGGGGTTCGAAGGGGGCCAGGGATAACCCTTCGAGAACCACTGCCAGGTCCCAGGCAGGAACCCTGGACCTGGTTGTCGGTCTCATCCTCCATGTACCACGGAGAAAACGAATGACCAGCTGGTGCCTCCCCAGAGGCCCAGCACTCAATGGTGCACGGAAAGCCGCAATGACAGCCACATACACCTTAAGTGTGGAAGGGGAGAGACCCGCAGAGAAACGATCTTGAAGAAACTCCAGAACTGAAGCCACCGGGCAGTTAACTGGATCTACTTCATGTTCTCTACACCAAGTTGAGAACACATTCCACTTGAGGCCATATAATCTCCTAGTAGACGGAGCCCTAGAGTTAAGTATGGTTTCAACCACCCCTGCTGATAGATCAGCATTTAGGTACTGAACCCCCTCAGGGGCCAGACCCACAGTTTCCACAGCTCTGGACGAGGGTGGAAAACTGTGCCCCCTGCCTGAGACAACAGATCCCTCCTCAGAGGAATCTGCCATGGCGGAGCTATCAGGAGTGAGATTATGTCTGAGAACCCTACTCGGGCCGGCCACATCGGGGCAACCAGAAGTAGACTGATGCCCTCTTGGCGGACCCTTTCCAGGACTCCCGGGAGCGGAGCGATCGGGGGAAATGCGTACAGGCGAAGCCTCGGCCAGGCCTGTACCATGGCATCCAACCCCAGTGGGGCTGGATGTGAGAGGGAGAACCAAAATGGACAGTGGGACGTCTCTCGAGACGCGAATAGATCCACTTTCGATGGTCCAAATTTGTCCCATATCAACTTCACCACCTCTGGATGAAGTCTCCATTCCCCGGACCTCAGCCCCTGCCTCGACAGAATGTCTGCTCCCTGATTCTGAACCCCCGGAACATACATGCTCTGATAGACAGTATTTTCCCTTGGGACCAAAGAAATTATCTGATGCGCCGGTCTGCACAGAGGGCGCGATCTGAGTCCCCCTTGCTGGTTCAGATAAGCTACCACTGATGTATTGTCCGAACGTACTAGGACATGGTAACCTTAGATGTCTGGAAGGAAGCTCCTCAGAGCCCTGAACACAGCCAACATCTCTAGACAGTTTATGTGCCAAGAATGATGATGGTCCTGCCACAGACCCCTGGCAAAGCGGCCGTCCATGACCGCACCCCAGCCAGTGAGGGAGGCGTCTGTCGAAACGGTTTCCCGGTGACATGACGCTCCCAACACTGGCCCTTGGGACAGGAACCAAGGTTTCTTCCATATTAGCAGAGAACGAAGGCATCTGCGCGTTACTCTGATTTTACGAAATGGATTCCCCTTGGGGGAAAAAACCCCTTGGCTTTCAGCCACCACTGGAGGGGCCTCATGTGTAGAAGGCCCAAAGGTATAAAGTTGGATGCCGCTGCCATGAGGCCCAGCAGTCTTAGAAACTGCTTTACAGTGATGGCCTGGCCTAGCTTTAACCCGGACACCATCGCCAGAACGGACTCGATACGTGCAGGAGACATGCGTGCCTGCATCAGTAACCGAAGTTCCACACAACACCCAGAAACGTTGTGCACTGGGATGGTTGTAACACACTCTTTTTTGTGTTGAGTCTCAACCCCAAACTTCGAATGTGGCCAAGGACGACATCTCGATGCCTAACCGCCATTTCTTGAGACTGGGTCAGAATGAGCCAATCGTCGGTATAATTCAGTATGCGGATGCCCTGAAGTCTCAGAGGAGCAGGAGCTGCATCCATACATTTGGTGAATGTGCGGGGAGAGAGTGCTAGGCCGAACGGAAGAACCCGATATTGGTAAGCTTCGCCCCCGAAAGCGAACCTCAGGAACCTCCTGTGACATGGAAGGATGGATACTTGAAAATAGGCGTCTTTTAGATCTATCGTGACAAACCAGTCCTCGGATCTGATCTGGCTCACGATGGCAGGAATAGTAAGCATTTTGAACCTGAACCTCCTCAAAGGCCGGTTCAAAACTCTGAGATCTAAAATCGGCCTCAACCCCCCATCCTTTTTTGGAACTATAAAGTACCGGCTGTAAAATCCGGACTCCCTGTTTGCATGAGGAACACGTTCTATGGCCTCCTTTAGCAGCAGAGATTGCACTTCTTGTTCCATCACCCGAGTCTGCTCCGGAACCACTGTAGTCTGCACCACCCCAGAGAATTTGGGGGGGCGGTGCCCGAACTGCAGTCTGTACCCTGATTTTATTATATGCAGGACCCATGCAGATATGTTGGGAAGATGATTCCATGCCTCTACAAAATCTACTAAGGGAACCAGCCTCTCGAGGCTGGTCTCGGGTGTTTTTCGAGCACCGTTCTCGACTTCCTGAAGTGAGAGACCGGCAGGATTTAGTCGATACGGTTCTTGTGACCACAATTGATGCTTGTTTTTTTTTTTTTTATTTATATTTTTTGACACGAACGGCACGGCGTGCGTCCGCTGGAAATTGATGTGGCCCGAGGCGTCAGAGACGGCGGGAACCGACACCGATTTCCTGAGGACTCCGCTGCGCGGGGGGGACAGCCCTCCGAGGTTCTACCACCTTGGTAGGACCTCCTTCCCGAAGCTTCTACTAAGGGAACCAGCCTCTCGAGGCTGGTCTCGGGTGTTTCCCGAGCACTGTTCTCGACTTCCTGAAGCGAGAGACCGGCAGGATTTAGTCGATACGGTTCTTGTGACCACAATGGATACTTTTTTTTTTTTTTTTTGACACGAACGGCACGGTGTGCGTTCGCTGGAAATTGATGTGGCCCGAAGCGTCAGAGACGGCGGGAAACCGACACCGATTCCCTGAGGACGCCGCTGCGAGAACAACCTCGGTTGCTCTGCAGCGGGGGGGAACTCTGTGGTGCGAGGAGCTGACTGATGGCTGGGGCTGATCTGCTTGCCCTACTCGATTTAGACTTACCTTACGGGGGAAGCATCAAGCAGAAAAGATCTAACCTTTTCCTTTATCCCCGATAAATTCAGCCACAGATGCCTCTCTGTGGCTGCCATAGAGCGGCCAATAGCCATTGAGTGCAGGCAAGAACCAGCCCGACCTGCCGCCATGTAAGCCCTACTTATTAAAGCAGATGTATCCCTGCAGGGCTTACTAGGCAGCGCCGGGGTTTTAGCCCATATCCCGTGCCCCCAAAACATCGTCTGTAATCACCACACTGGGGCTGGAGACACGGGACGAATGCGGTTTACTCCACGATCTCGAGATATATATTTATATATTTTTTTGTGGAGATCGGGGAAAAACGGCAAACCCCGGCGCTGAGGTTGTGATCTGTGCCGCAGGTAACGCTCGTCTAATTTGTCTTTCAACTTGCGTTTCCTGCTCATTTTGTGGCCAGCTGATATCAAGTCTGGCCACGGCACGCGTCACAACCTCAATCAGCTCCTCATAAGCTTGGCCGAAAACTGGCGTGCTTGAATCACGGTCGTCCGCATCAATGCTGAGCATATCCACTTCCTCGGAAGCAGAGAGCTCAAGCATTGGGACCTGATCGTGGGCAGAAGAAGCCGCGACGCGGTCTTCTGCACCACTCACAGTAGGCTCAGGATCCTCAAACGAAGAATGAGAAAGTGCCGCAGCAGTCTCATTCTCATCTGCAAGATCCTGCTGCGAACCCCACGATCTCAACCGCCGCGCTGCCTCAACAGACGCGGGACCAGATCCGTGGGGAACGCGAGCCTGACCGTGATCATCAAAGCACGCCAACCGGGAGCACAGCACTCTCATGGGTAGTGCTTCACAACTTTCACAGGCAGATCCCTCGAGAGCTGCCTGTGCGTGCTGCGCTTCCAAACAATTCACACATAAAGTGTGCGTGTCCCTACCCGTAATGAAACGAGGGCAGGGGTGCACGCACTTCATGAACTGTTGGGTGGCCATAATATTTTTAAATCAGGCAAACAACACCAAATAAGACAAACAATACACATAGAGCGCTTGCTGAAGAGCGAAAGCTAATGTGTATGTGTGCCGGCGTCACTTTTATGCATCCGGTTATGCCGTCACATGTTACGTCATGACGCAACACCAATCAAGATTGGAATAGTTTCATTCATAATTCAGAGGCGCACGCTAAGGAGCGTTCCCCAAAGAGTCGTTTTCAACGACGCAGTGCGAGTTCCCTCGGAAGGGAACCAAAATATACTTTGGCCTTACTTTGGCACACTGTCACTTGTTTGTTAGATCTAAAGTACATAAATAATACTGTTCCCTCCAAATTCTTGTAGAATTCTTGTGATAAGGTCATGCTGAGCTGTACTTACTGTAGAGCAAGTATGACATGACAGGTGAGGAGCTTATGTCAAAACATCTCTTTATTCCCCAGAACTGGATCACAGCTGTATCACAGTTGTTCTAGACCTTGACAACAATGCCAGACTCGAACATACACCATTGATTGAATGTGTAAGTCTCTCAGTTTCACCCATGGGTCAAAAGTTCTTATAGAGGCCTTTCTTTGCATCCTGCTGGCTATAATTAGATTTCCAATGTCACACATCAGTGGTTATACACAGAACAAATTACGCGTCCCTTTTATAAAATTCGTTTTAACTGTTCATTTGTGGTATCTGAAACTATGACACAAGCTTGTGAGTGGTATTATTTATGTGAAAACTCAAAAGCTTATGTTTTGAAGAAGAGCATGTTTTATTCTACACATGCCAGGTTATAGTGAAGTTATAGTTATATAAGTGAAGATGGGTCTTGGAAATGTAATTTCCTTGTTGTTAGTGTCATACTAGCTTCCAGTGTTAAGTGAAAGCAAACAGGCCTGCAGTCTATTTAATAGTACTCAAGTCTAAAACAACACTTTTGTTTCTCTCATATTCCAACTCATATGAATTTTGGATTGGTCAGTTGCCTATTGATAAGTCACATCCTTTTATCAGCATGGTGTTATTTCACGCTCAGTGCCAATTGTACACCAGAGAGCCTTTTGTACATTTCGAAGGACACTTCACATGCGCTTATGTGACGAGGAGGAGGAGGCCAGGCCGTTACTACACGCACCCAGCCCCCAATCAGGCTAATCAGCCGAGGAGAAGGATAAGTGCAGCGGGACGTGGCAGTTCGAGAGAGAGAGAGAGAGAGAGAGAGAGCCACATACAGCTGCCATGTTTGTGTTTTGTGTCTTTTTGTTAATTATAATTAATTAAATATTATTTTAAACTTGCTCACCTGTTCCCGGACACGCCGTTGCCTGGTCCTCGATCAGTCCTCCACCCTCTGGCGGTTGACAGCCGCCCCTCCCTGGGCGGACCGGAGCCAGTCCTCCGACCCCTGGCGGATGGAACACCCCTCCATGTCTTGGCGGCTGGTAGGGAACTCCTCCACCCCTCACGGATGGCGCCGTTCCTCCGCATCCAGGTGGAGGGCAACAACTCCTACATCCCCCGGTGGATGACCACAGCTGATTCTTTGGGCAGCTGCATGTGGCTCTCTCTCGAACTGCCGCGTCCCGCTGATCCTCGGCTGATTCGCCCGATTGGGGGCCAGGCTTGCATAGTCACGGCCCGGCCCCACCCCGCCATCCTCCTCTTCACATATTATGGTCCCCTTCTTAAAAGGACTCACTTTAATGCCCTGGGCCTGGTTGTAAGAAACCACTTAAGCTAAGAAAAAGGGTTGTTTTCTTAAATTAAGGGGTTTCTTTCAACTGGGCCCTGACCCTTATAATCATAATCCAAAGTAGTATGTAAGGCACATTTTATGTCCTTCCTCATGGAGAGTCCCTTTACTTTAATAATGGGCACCTTTTTAAATTCCTCTACCTTAAGCACGTGTTACCTTTATGTACAACCAATATTCTTCTTAGTGAATTCCAGAGTGGCTTTAAAACCAGTGCCCTTCTGAGTGTCTTTTACCTGTGCCATACTATTTCCAAATATTAGAAAGATTCAGGTATTCACCAATGGTGGGCTCTCTGCCCACCTCTCTGTAATTAACAGGTCCTGAAATGTATATCTGTCTAGCTTTTAAAGGGCACCTATTATGACATTTAAAATGTTCCTAATATTGTTTTGGGAGTCCCCAACAACAGTTTTACATGCATGCAATGACAAAAAACACTTTTGTTGTCTTATAATTTGCATTTATGTTTACGTGATTTGCTCACCGACTCCCAAATGATTCGTTCAACGACTCATTTTTCCAAACCCCTCCTTTGCGTGACGCTAATCTGCGGTGATTGGTCAGATGACCCAGTCAGTTGTGATTGGTATACTCTGTGCAGAGATTGTCGGAAACGGAATGCCCATCACCGCTTTGTAGTAAAAAAATCTAAATCAGAGAAGGAATTTGTCCATTCTTCTGTTGAGGTTGCCCCTAAACATCTAGAGCCAATCCAAGACCAATAGTTATTCTTTCTTTGTTTCTCATATATCATGGCTCATAGTTCCTGCACTTTCTTAATACAGTTCAATTCATATTTATTTATAAAGCACAAATTCAAACAATAGATGTTGACCGACGTGCTGTACAATACAAAAGGGTAAAGATAGCAAGATAATACACATAAAACACACCAATAATACAGAAATACAAAGCACAACCTCTAGGATTGATTAAAAGCCAAGGTGAAAAAATATGTTTTCAACTTAGTTTTAAAATCATGTATTCTTTATGCTGATCTAATATAAATAGGTAAACTGTTCTACAGTTTTGTTCTACTGCTGCCCTATCAGCAGTCTGGCCATTCTGGACCATTTGCAGTATTGCAAGGGAAGTGTTGTTAATTCCTATATAGAGGGAATTGCAATAATCCAGGCACAGCAGTGGTGTTCTCCCTTCATTAATTATACACAGTATATCCAACAAATCATCCTGTTACTTGACTAAGAAATAAATAAAAGCCCTGTTATGTGATAATAAAGTTGACATGAGGCCTAACTGCTACACAGGTATTTTATGCTCTCATATATGTAAGGGTTTTTTCTTGAACTTCGGACACTTTTAGCACTGTGGACTTCTAATTCTATGTAATGTACCTGTATGTACAAAAAAATAATATAAAATAAAATAATAGTTTATGAATTCCATCTTTTTCTGAATACCACCAATATTTTACTAGAATACATCCTTTGTGCAGTTTCTGTCCTTTGATTAAACGTGGCAAAGCCTCCATACAAGTGCCTGATCTTAATTCTGCCTAATTCTCAGTGACCTTTATTTTTCTGACAGGAAGATCATTCTTTCCTTTTTCCCTACTGTGATACAATGGAAAGGAAACTGATAAAGGTAATTAGTGCATTGAGTCAATTAAATCTTGTCTGTTGGTCAGTGTAAGGTGGTTAAAGTGAAAGGAGGAGGCGAGAACTGCCTTGACAATATAAATAATGTTTAATGATAAACTTAACCAAAAACACACAACTATAAACATATACAGGGCAGCTGCCTGTAATTCTCTCTCGAACTGTCATCTCTGGCCACCTTTATCCCTCGCTCGCCCAATCAGGCTGATTGGGGACCGGGCGTGCGTCGTTCCAGCTCGGCCCCGCCATCCTACGCTTTACAGTCAGATACTGTAATAATGGTGGGCTGATGTAGAAAACCTATCCTTCAGATAAATAATTCAGAGGAATTTTGTGGGAACTCACCCTCGATGAAGGGTGCTTCTTCCACATGTTCATTCATGTACTGTTGCAGTAAGTTTGTAATTTACTCTTTGTTGGATTATCTTTTATTATGTTGATGAGTGATAACTCTTAGCATTTTCAAAACAGCAAAGAAACAGATCCATCTACTTCTGGTACTCCGTTTTAGGTCATGATGAGAAGGTCAAAATTAGTTTTTGGGGAGTTTAGTGTCTGAAATGCAATCAGGCTGCTTGATTACACTGGCATTCATCATCACTGCACCAAGATACTGTCCTCATTCCCATCTCGCAATCAAAAGAAATGTCACTTTATTGGTACTGCACATTCATACAGGCTTGATTCGGGGGATGGTCTACTGGAATGAGTGCAGTGGCTTTTTATTAATTAGCTGTTCTGTTGGAGACAGTCAGAACTAATGGAGATTCTGACATGAAGCACTCGTGGTCCTGTTTTAATATGCCTGTGGTCAGAATGTTTGGCTAATGCCAGCACACCTTGTTCAACGAATGTGTCAGTCTTTCCATCTGGCCCTCAGAGGCAGCAGAGTCTTTGTACCGGTAGATGGATGAATGATGTGTTTGATATCTTTTGGTAGTGCAGTGATATTGAAAGGTCAAACCTGAATGGCGTTCCTAAGGGCCTGTGTGTGTTTGGTGATATTATAACCGTCTCTGAGCTCTTCAACTCAAATATCAGGGTGATTGTACGGTTGATTCTGCACCCTATAGACCGACTTGAATGCATCATTCGCAGTGCTTTTTGGGAGTTGGGTGGGTGCTGCAGAGCTCTTTTGGCGCACATTGTTTGCTGCGATTCTCTGATTAGTGGATATTTTCTTTTCAGGATCAGGGGTAGTGTAGTTCTACACCAGGAATTCCGCTATTCATTTTTATATGTAATAGTGTGGACAGACTTTAACCGAAGCATGTAGCATCGATTAACAACCTCAGAGCTCAAGGTAGGTCTGTCTATAATTTTGTTTAAGTTTTTGTTTTGAGTTTTGTGAAAATGAATGGGATTTTTACTTCCAGAACTAGACTGTTACACACTGTTGCAGTGAATTGCATGGCAGCTTCAAAGAAAGTCTCACTGCTAAGGTAAGCTAGGCTAATTTCGAACATAATAAGCCATTTTATTAAGCTTTTGTCAAATCTGTATTTGCAAGATAGTTTGACTTGACTCTCTCCCTGTGTTCATAACCAAAACGGTATCAACTCATTACCCTGTGCATCCCTACTTATTCTCTCTCTCTCTCTCTCTCTCTTTCTCTCTTTCACAGCCATTGCTTGTACCTGCTACTTTTTGCTTTTAATTATCCTGCAGGGAGTATCCCTGTCTTCCGTCCTTTGAGTGAGATTATGTATTACTGTGTTGGGAGCAGTGGTGTTCTCCCTTCATTAATTATACACAGTATATCCAACAAATCGTCCTGTTACTTGACTAAGAAATAAATAAAAGCCCTGTTATGTGATAATAAAGTTGACATGAGGCCTAACTGCTACACAGGTATTTTATGCTCTCATATATGTAAGGGTTTTTTAGCACTGTGGACTTCTAATTCTATGTAATGTCTTGATAAAATATTTTTCCCACGACTGTAGTTTTATTTATTTTGTCTACTGAAAATGCCCAACAGTGTGCATACATGCATCACTGGAGATATATGCCATTTTTGTATTTTTTTCTGAAAGTCATCAAAATTCCCACGACAGTGTCATTTCCACAACATCTCAAAATATGTATTATTTTTAATACAATTTTGTGGTGGAAATAACGGGCATGGAAAATACATTTTTAGCGTTTTTGAAATGAAAAGGCCTGACTCCTTTGTCTTGCTAAGGCTAATTTCATTGCTACATTTTATGTATCTTAAATACACAAAATTAAATACTGTTTTAACTTTTTTAAATAATTAGCCAAAATGTAAGCTTGATTTGAAATGACGCCCAATATTATGCTCAAGCTCAAGTTATATTTAACTTGATTTTTGTCTCATCACTCATATTTCATCACAAGCATGCTCTTCCCTGACATTTTGTTTAGTTAGTACCCTAACTTAATTTTTTTTTTCGGTGTGTTGAAAAGGACGCCACAAATTTGGGATAGGCGCAATTTTTGAATCCAATCATTTACACACAATAAATATTGAAATGGTTTTACTCTTTGATTATCATAGTTTAAACACAATCATTTGTATTTTTATAATGGATTTTCATAGTCTAAGATTGAAAGTCTACATCTGGGATAAGGCTAAAATAATAAAATCTGTACATAAAAGGCATACATGTCTTGGTAAAAAGCTTAAGTCAGTTTTAATTAGACCTTCATAAAAAAATCAACCCTTGGGACATGAAAGCTGAAGAAACACACATAAATATGTATATTAATTTTCTAGTTGTCTACTGGTATACATGTTATATGCATGCACTGCCATATAGCCTATAGAAAAATATAATTCTATATAATGAAATCTGCCTTTCATTTGGGTTGTTGAAGTAAATATGCATTGGCCAGGGGTTATTTCCATCTGTAATTATGTTGTATGGTTCCACTAATAAACTTTGCCCTACTCTGACTGCAGTGTAGTGGTTAGGAGGGTTGGGAAACACACATTAATGGGATCGCTTTGAGAAAAGTTTGAAGCATTAATAAAGATCCAGATGCTTCCAAAAGGGGCTAGAACAGTTGGCGCCTCTGACATGATGACATTCATCAGACCTGTTAGTGCTGGATTGTTTCAGGTTCCACAGAATGAGAGAGGAATCACACACTGTCTCCCCTGGAGCTTCGAGCGCAGGGCTTGGCGTGGAAGTGGGACTTCAACAGCGAGAGATGATTAACACAGAATCTCGGTAGCGAGAGTGCTCAGAGAGTTCTTAGACAGAGTTGGCAGAGGGGAAACTTAGGGACCATGTGACGCGGTAGATTGAGGTTAATGACTGTTGAAGGGCATGGAAGCCTTTGTTCTATTATTTTTCAAAGTGTAATAAAAGTACAACTGAATGTGATATGTGGATATGGAATCCTGTAATGCACTGGGGTGTAATGATGTTGTGATTTGTCTGTCAAACATTTTGAAAAAGTCCACCTCTCAAGTACACCCTTGTAATTCCAGTTTGGTTTCACTCCAGCTACATCCGTTTTGGATTGAACCTTAAGAATCGAAAGAAATGCAACATGATCACATGGGAACTCAACATGTTGCTACCAAATGTTCTAGTAACCTGACAAGGACCCATTTCTGCTGAGTTATTGACTTTTCCCATCTTTGCATCAGTTAAAATGTGTTTACCTTTTCATGTGGCACTACTTGTATCACGTTTTGTGAGCAATCTCAGGGACACAAGTTTTAGTCCTATGGAAACCAAAAAGTAATTGCGTTCACATAATCATTGATTCGGCGATTCGGAAGTTGCATTTTCCCTCTAAGGTTAAATTTTTACACCACTGAAGGATAGGTTTAGGGTTGGGATTTGGTTTAGGGCTAGGGCATATGGTGGCTGTATTTCATAATTTACAACTGAAAATGCAACTCTTTTGGCGCCTCTCTGGGGACATTTCACCCAGAAACTGGAGCTCACAGATGCCCATACATTCAACAACACATCCAGCTTCAGCCACAGGGTTAGTAGTTAGAACGTTGGTAAACGTAGACCAAATTCAGCTGAAGAACTTTTGACTGACTGTTGCAGAATTCTGAATTGGAGGTACAAGAAAGTCCTGAAGGCACCTTAGTAGGCTTCTGAATGCATATGACACTCTACTGTCTTTGAACACATGGTGATGATAACTAAAGCTGACCCAAAAGATGATGACTCTGTAATGATATGAGTAAGAAATATTCTCTTGCCAGGTGTCACTAGCAGGGATGATTCTACTGCTGTCTCTTCTGCTGCTCATTTTTAGGAGACTGTTGATTGTTGTTTTACTGTATTTTTCTGCAGGCTGAAGACAGGAACAGACGACGTTGATGTAGTGAAGAACCCAAGTGTAGTTTATTTACAATGTGAAATCAAAACGTGAAACCAAAACATGAACATGAACTTGACTTCATTTGACAGAAGACACGATGTTACACTAACACAGTACTTTTTTATTTAATATTATGTTTTTATTTTGACATTAAGATAGCATAGGACAATACAAAAAGACAACAACAGGAAGGAGAAAAAAAGGGTAATTTTACAACAGTTGGTGGCCATGCAAACAATAAGTGTCAAACCTTTATGCTGTTATGTTTAACAAAGGGTTACCAGGTGGCCTCAAAACTAACAATGGAAGGAAAATTGGAAAGTTTTGAGCTCCCAAGAGAGTTGGAATCAGCTTTTCCACAAATAAAGTGGGGCGACCGTTTTCAACTTTCTCTTGTAGCCCAGTAATTTTTATATTTTGCCGACTGGAGCGGCCCTCCAGGTCATCAAGCTTGGCATGTAGGGCCTTATTGGCGCTATCCTGGCAGAGAGCCTCTAGCATGGAGATGCGCTCTCCTGCTTGGCTCTAGCGCAAATTTGCAAACATCACACTCCGAAACTAATTCCCGAATCCCCAAACAAGAAGGGTGTTTGGAGATACGGGAATTAGTTTCCGAGAGTGATGTTTGCATCTGCGCTAAAAAAAATTTCAAGACAGTTCAATTTGTCATTCATCGACTTATCCGTAGCTTGAATAGCCGCTTGTATAGCCACCAAGATAGGGGATAAGGCCATGGCCTCATCGTTAGCAGTAGCTCTAGCCGCTTTTTCAGTAAGTGGTTGCTCTTCCTCGTTGGTCAATTGGTCCCCTTTTTTCTCTTTAGTTTTTGTCATCTTAACTTCAGGCCTCGTGGGGTATTGTTTTGTTTATGATAAAATAAAAGCCCCCCAAAACTATGTCTACTCCATGCGGTGCTCTCGAGTCCCCCCCAAACACAATACTTGACAAGAGACAATGGCAAACATGAAGGCTGAAATACATGGACAAGTGTAACATGACAACCAATCAACAGACACAACTGTAAACAAAATAACAAGATTAATAAAAGACTAAATGAAAACAAGACACATGAACAGGGGAAACACATGAAAAGATCACATGAGGGAACAGGAAATCACATGACATGAACAAGGAAGTGAACAAATTTCAAAATAAAACAACTGAAAACATGAACAAACACATAAACATGACACTTACCTTATCAACTGTCTTCTCAGCCTATGCTATGTTGGGGAAAATTGAGTAGGCGGGAGGTAAGGGGTGTTTGACTGGTGGAAATTGGAGCAAATTTCTTGCGGTGTTACAATTCATCAGATTTCTAAACTACTGTCAGACATAGTCAGATGGAAAGCAGCAGGAGGGGAACAGAAAAAGATAGAGACAGATATACTGAGAGGGAGAGACTCTGTATCAAATTATAGACAGTACCAGTCTCTATAGACTTTCAGAAAACATTCTTCTCCCTTGTATTCACTCAAAAATGTATACGATGATGTTGAAGAAGATTTGGTATCACATAGCCAGACTTTTCAGTATAAAGTCTGGTCCACATTACAGCTTTTTCTGGTCAAGATCCACCTAATTACAAAAAAGGATCTGTTTGTTTAATGAACAACATTAGTTCACATTTTATATCAACCATTTGGAGGAGTTTTATCTGAAATCAGATTTAACACTGAGAGCAAAGTGAAATATACAGTTGAGCTCAAAGGTATCTAATTTCTTGCAGAGACTTACTAAAGGCCTTTTCAGAGTCGCTTTCACGAGGCAGCATTAAATAGCGGACATTTATTTTTAATAAAAGTCACATGTGTACAAACTGTCCCTTCATTGTTCACAATGTTTGTGTGCTGTTCTGGGGTTTAGGTTATAGTGGCATATGGGTTTGGCAATATAGAGTCAAAATGCAATACTATTTGAAATGTGTCTATAGGAATAATGTTTTTTTTTTAATTGCTTAAATTGCGGTTATGCAAAATGCCGCCGAATGGTACAGAATACACATTCCAATCAGAGGTTGCGCTGCAACTTAACATTATCCTTTACTCTGATGGTTATTTTTATCTGTCATTAGTTACTTTTGCATTAATTCTTCCAGTTTCCATTATTTAAAGCTAAATCTGCATTTATTTTTCATTTTAGAAATAATAGCGAAAATACACCAGATTCCGAAAACAAATGCTTTAAACAAGCGTCAATGATGGAGATGGAACAATAAAAAATGTTCTCTTCCGATACTTGAACTATCAGTATCGGCCGATACCGATCCCGATCCGATACCAGTGTTGTTGTTGTTTTTCTTGAGATAGAGCATCTATAATTCACTGTGTGGAACTGATTGGGAGTACAATTTGTGTAAAGAAACAAAAACCTCTAATGATACATTATTTCATTATTAATAGGAAAACAAAAAACAATTATATAAGAGCATGTGCAAAGCTTTATTGTTAACTATGTTGTTGTTAACTTTTGCAGCATGCAGAAAAATAACAGTAATTCCAGTGAAAGACTTAAGCAGAAAAGAAGCCAGTTCTCTTTATACATTTTAACTGGACTTATAAATGGTTTCAGATATTCTGTCTGTTATTTCTTTATTTAATTTTAGTTTTATTTGTATATCAGTCCACTTTTCAATCAAACATTATTTTTGGTACTCAGATTTTATTGTAATTTCTAATAATAATAATAATAATAATAATAATCTTATTATTATTATTTTACGAAACCTTGGTGATAAATTGCAGTTGTGATTTCTTATTCTTTATTTTGAAAGTCTGGCGCTGAGCGCTCCATCAGTCTGTCTTTGAGTGTTTGTTTGTAGGTTAATTCACAGTAGTGTAATGCACTTATTAAACATCTGGTAAAATGCTTGTCTGGTGCCATTCCCAATGCATGTTATAGACGGACCGAACTATTGATCATCTACATCTGAGATGGAGTTTGTGTGGTGCGACCGCATATTTCATTGTGCAGCGCATCATGAGCCTCTGCTGTGTGTTGGCAGAGCGGCGTTCGTTCAGTAAACCCTGATGCCAGAGACTACTTAGCTGTGCATGCTGACAGTATATTTATTATTAAACACAGCCTTTTGCAATTCACAAAGCTTTTGGATGACTGTATGGACTATATGGACTACTTTAACAGTGATTTTAATGTTATGTCATTATTTGAGCTTGACAATAACGTCAGTTACCTACATGCGGCTATTACCTCCTGTCCCACATGTGTTATGACCGCATTATGAATGAGAACATCTGTCCCACCCTTCCCTTCTCATCAATAACACTATCGCTTTGATCAATGCATTGCATGTGCCATGTGGGCTGTGACGTTTGCTTTATATCACGTTAATTAAGCTTAACCTGAAAACCCGCTGTCCACAGTTCAGGCGAATCTGTCAGCATGATATCTTGGTAACATGACCAAATGTCAACAGCAGTGCATTTGGTTGTTTTTAGTGAGCTATTATTATCAATATCCAGTTACTCTGCATTGTTACACCATATGACCACATCTGTCCACTTTTGTCAACATTTAATGATTAGTTTTGATTGAAAAGTTAATGTTTGAGCTCATATTTAGATTTTTATGTAACGAGAGTGCAATTTTTGTCTATATAACGAGTTCAGTCGTGTGCACAGATGGGTGGGAGTAGGTGTGCAAGTTTATATTAGGATAAATACATGATAAAAGACAAAGGTTCAATACTGTAAAAGCAAAGGAATTTAAGTATATATAAATACTACAAAATTTTTCTATTTGTCCTCCAAGTTCCGTTTTATTTGCACCTAAATGGTCTAAAGCACGTCCTAAGATTTTTACGTGTCATCTTTGAGATAGCTGTCCTGTGTTTTAAAGTAAAGAGACACTTTAAAATAATAGAGAGACATCGTATTAATAGTAATTCCCTTTGAAAAAATAGCGGCCAAATCTATGGTAAAAAGAGATTTTATAGGGGACATGACGCATTTAATTATTCCTTGTTCAACTAAAACAGACTCTGCACATTGTTATAAAGATTTAGAGCTCTGAATAAGGTAATATCACATCATTTAGATTCATAAAGAAACCGCACTTTGTCATGTTTAATGTGGAGCAGCTGTTTTTATGTTTGGAAATTTGTTCATTAACATTTTTGTCGCGTGCAATTGAGACAAAGCCCTTGAGATGATGTTGCAATGAATTTGTTATCACTTTCTTGCTCTTGTTGTTTCTCTCTTTCTCTATATCTCTCTCACTGTTCTATGTCGAAATTCCTTTTCAGTTGTCCAAATTCTTTGATAAATGCAACGATTTTGAGTCTACCCTGAAAAAAAAAACAATGGACACTGGTGACACTGTTAGTCAAACCAGATTAATGGCCAAAAACAACTTCTAACTGAATGACACACAACAAGAATTATAGTTGTGTTCCTTTACACACACATGACATTGTTGTGCACCAACAAAACTGCAACTCTACACTCACCGAGCACTTTTTTAGGAACACCACGGTTTATGCTTTCTGAGATGCTATTCTGCTCACTACAATTGTACAAAGTGATTATCTGAGTTACCGTAGCCTTTCTATCAACTCGAACCAGTCTGGCCATTCTCCATTAACCTCTCTCATCAACAATGAGTTTCTGTCCACAGAACTGGACTCACTGGATGTTTTTATGTTTTTGACACCATTCTGAGTAAACTCTAGAGGCAGTTGTGTGTGAAAATCCCAGGAGATCAGCAGTTACAGAAATACTCAAAGCAGCCCATCTGGCACCAACAATCACACCATGGTCAAAATCACTGAGATAATTTTTCCCCCCATTCTGATGGTTGATGTGAACATTTACTGAAGCTCCCGACCCATGTCTGCATGATTTTATGCACTGCTGTCACACGATTGGCTGATTAGATAATCACATATCTCGGTTTACATATGCACCTAATAAAGTGCTCAGTGAGTGTGCATCCTTTTGCAAACCTCTAAAGCCAATAACAGCTTCTTTAAGTTTAAAGTGCTACTAAAGTTTGGGAACATTCACACCTAATACATTCTTGCACTAAAAAAAGCAGTTAAGTGGACAAAATTAGCAACATGATTACACCAGTGTTCCCGCACTTCCTGGAAAACCTGGAATTTTGCAATGCAGTTTTCCAGTCAAGGAAAAGTCATGGAAAATTAGAAAAATTTCCTAAATGTCCTGGAATATAATATTTGTCTTGGAAACATTTCAGAATAATAAAATGGTTGATTGTGATGCTAGCAAAGTTTCCGTTACCTGTACAAAAACATGGTAACGATTGGGACTCGGAATAGGAGTCAAATACACAAATTTGTGTTGTTTTGTCACTGCCGGCGGCTGCACATTGTGAAACAACATCAACGGTTAAGGGCGTTTACACCCTCATGATTGATTACAGCAGCAGCCAATCGTGTGCTTTGCAATCATGGTCCAACCAAGGCAGATCGCTTGATTGGTTACAGCAGCACGTGCACAGTGAGAACCGGCACTCAAAACTTCTCATTAATCAACAAACTGAATGACCTGGTACATGTACCGAACATGACTGAATGAGAGGGGCATGTTGTTCGTTCACTTAAGCATCAGCATGTGAGTCGACCTTGTTCATCGTGGAGAGAAAATGTATGTGCAGGAGAACTATTAATGTGTAAAAGTGATGGATGTTTATACATTAGGGGTCTTCACATGACTCGCGTCAGCGCTGCCGAATACATTGAAGTCTATGAAGTGACGCATCAGCACAACCTCAACTCCAACTTCACAGCAAAGTGTTTTTCACATGTTTTGCTGATGTATTGAGAGTAAAAAGCTACAATAAATATTTTATAACTGTCCAAATTTATGAAGAGATATTGAATGTCTTAAAATTTATTTTCATTTCTTATTACCTTATCTTTTCCTAGTATCCAGAGACCCCAGTTATTGAACTACAGTAGTAAACAATAAGACATAAACATAAACGAGCAGGGCTCCAGACTAAAAAAAATACTTAGGAGCCGTTGGCAGCTTGAAGGTTTGAAGGTTTAATAAACAGTATATTTGAGAAGATATGTTTGCATTCCCTTTTGTCTCATAAATGTTAACACCCCTTTAATTTATACAAGTATAAGAGATAAAATATTTTTTTATTTAGTACTGACCTCTACATTCAGATAGATAAAGTATAGTATGCATAAAGTTGTGTGTTGTCTTCTTGAGCATCAATGAAAGTTTGCACCTTGTGTAATAGTTGTGTACAAGTCCCTCAAATTTAAGTGTCAAAAGCTTGATTTTATATATACACAGATCAGCCATAACATTAAAACCACCTGCATAATATTGTGTAAGTCCCCCTTGTGCTGCCAAAACAGCACCAACCCTCAACTCAGAATAGCATTCTGAGATTATATTTTTCTC
Organism: Xyrauchen texanus; assembly: GCF_025860055.1. Classification (NCBI taxonomy): domain Eukaryota; kingdom Metazoa; phylum Chordata; class Actinopteri; order Cypriniformes; family Catostomidae; genus Xyrauchen; species Xyrauchen texanus. The sequence goes on from NC_068325.1 coordinate 14,175,760, forward strand.
ACCACAATTGTACAGAGCGGTTATCTGAGTTACTGCAGACTTTGTCAGTTCAAACCATAAATAAAATAAACTCTAGAGACTGTTGAGCGTGAAAATCCAAGAAGATCTACAGTTACAGAAATACTCAAACCAGCCCGTCTGGCACCAACAATCATGCCACGGCTGCACTGCTGCCACAGGATTGGCTGATTAGATAATCGCATGGATGATTGTTGGTGCCAGATGGGCTGGTTTGAGTATTTCTGTAACTGCTGCTGATCTCCTGGGATTTTCACACACAGTCTAGAATTTACTCAGATTGTTGCCAAAAAACAAACAAAAAACATCCAGTGAGGGGCAGATCTGCAGATGGAAATACTTTGTTGATAAGCGAGGTCAACGGAGAATGGCCAGATTGGTTCGAACTGACAAAGTCTCCGGAAACTCCAATAACTCAGATAGTCTTTCTTTACTGTTACCAGATGGCCCAGACACAGAGACAACAAGAGTTGAGAATGAAATCCCAGAAGCAATTTATTGTGCTACTCCAATCCCATTCAATAATTACCTGAAGGAAAAAAGAGGTACACAGTATGGGAGTTTTAATTATAAAGAAGCTCCAAATACACATGGGACTCTTATTTTGAAATGTCTGCAATCACAATTGTGAGCTCACTGACGGCTGATTTGCTGAGAAAGTGAATCTGATTCAAACTAACCTGAGCTCCTGAGTTCAAACCCTCAGTTCTTTTCGAGTGATTCATCAGAGTAATTTGTTTACAACTCTCTCGCGCTGGGTTTGTTGTTGTGTGCGCGGTGCAGCGAGCTCGTCAGAAGCAGAACGGGTGAAAAGAGGCGTGAGACACACTGGTGCGTGCTCTAAAGATGTATTCAATAACTCTCAAGATGAAATCTGATGAAACTGCATATGAACTTACACAACCTGACTGTCGCCAATGGCAACTAGATTTTAAATGATTGTCTCAATCGCATATTTTTGGTCGCAGTCTGGAGCCTTGACGAGTCCTCTTTATTTTATGCAATCTTTGTAATTGCCATTTTTTTTCTCTTCCAAATAAATATTTGTAATGTTTATTGTGCACACCACCCCTCCATGACGCTTACTGCAACGCTTGTTATGTGGAGTGCCGCTTGACGCTGTTGTTCAATGGAGCATTGATGCATGATGCGCTTAATGAAGAAAGAACATGTTCGTGGATCGGTGATTGTCTCACCTTTTTCTAGGCCTGGGCGAAAAATCGATTCAATGAATTAATTCGAATTTTTTGTTGCGGGCGATTTAAAAAATAAGTAAATCGAGTTTTTGTGTAATGGCACATTTTTGGCTCTCCGGAGCATCCGTAGCGTTAGTTTCACATAGCAGTATGGCAAGCGACAACAACAACATCATAGCACACACGAAACGGCAACAGCATACAGCAAGCGACAACATGGCTACCGGTGAGAGTGGGAAGTTTGTTCCCAAGAAACTTCATCCCAGAAATGGGGGTTACATTTGTCTTGCTTTTGATTAAATAAAAGCAAAATTTGCTTTGAGTTGTCTGCCGTTTGTCGTATTGATTTCCTTAATAAGTAGATGGGAAAATCGGGAAAAAATCGTAAATCGAATTAAAAAAAATAAAATCGGAGATTTTATTTTTAGGCCATATCGCCCAGCCCTACCTTTTTCTTTCCTCATGAGTTTGCGTCCATGTGAGTTATAAACTTTAGATACCAATGACAGTCAGTCAAGATCGGAGTCAGTTTATACCACGGTTACCACATGTAGCATGTGGGAAACATGGAATCATATCATGGCATTAGCAATAAAATGCAGAATGTCATGGAATATGACCTATTTTGACGAAAATGTACGTTTGAATGAATTAATCAAATTAAAATTGTGAAATGTCCTAGTGTGATAATTAAACTAAAAAAGTCTCTAATTTAGTTTAATAAATAAATAATCTGCCAGTGATGTGCATTTCAAAATGAATGCGAAGAGATGGCCACTCATACACTGAAAACACCTCATCGTGATCATCATGCACCCTCTTGTGTGTGTGAAATGACAGAGATAGAGAGCAGTCTATATGTATATGGATGTATTAATTTAATTCAATCACAGCTCAATAATCACACTGGGCCATAGAGGAAACTGGTTATCTGGAGGTGAAACACTACCATGAAAAACAAAGAAATGCAAAAATAATAGCTCAATTTAAATGGACACATGCGGTTTCGCTTAAATATTACATTTGTTGAGTGAATTAAATGTCCTGGAAATGTCCTAGAAATTTGTGCCTTAAAAAGAGTGGAAACCCTGTATACGATTGCTATTGAAACTTCTGGTATCCCGACATCTCCCATCAGACATTTTTGCATCAATTCAGAAAAAAGCACCAGCTAAGATTCTCTCTCAAAACCAGATATAGTGCCATGGTTTTCCAGTGGCTTACATGTGCAGGAGAGATCCATAGAATGGCAAGTTTAGTCTGGCTATCCGTGTTCTTGTGTAATATTGAATCCAAAGTATCTTAATCACAGCAGTCTTTAATTGATTCCAATATTTCAGAGCAATATTTTGTTCCCTTTATTTTCTTGTTCTTTTTACCTTTGTCTTCTCTTCATACTCACCTCCCCCTTTCCTACTTTCTAAGGGTTATAAAAACACCACTGTCTTATGCATCTGCTGCCTCAAGACTTATTAAGACCTTTAAGTGTAATCATTTTAATGAGCATGCCCACAAACAGACCTGATGAGATCATAATACTTTAAGTGTTGCGCGAGCAATCTCTAAGACACAGGTTCTGGTCCTGTGAAAACCAAGAAGCAATCGCGTTTACTTCAAGCCCATATGGGTTATGCTCCCATGGAAACCAGGAAGTAGAGAGGAAAGAGCAGAAATGGAACTGCCGAATCACGTTCACGTAAACAGTGGTGAGCGCAATTCGCCTGGGGCATTTCCACTCTAAATTGACTTTTTCACTGTATTTACATAATTAACATTTACATTACATTTATGCATTTGGCAGACACTTTTATCCAAAGCGACTTACAGAGCCGTTATTACAGGGACAATCCCCCCTGGAGCAACCTGGAGTTAAGTGCCTTGCTCAAGGACACAATGGTGGTGGCTGTGGGGATCGAACCAGCGACCTTCTGATTACCAGTATGTGCTTTAGCCCACTACGCCACCACCACTCCACAGAGTTAATTAAGAACTACAATTTAGGGCTGTATGTCGATTATAAATGTATCAATTTATCAATCAAATTAAATAACACGGTATGCCGCTTAATTAATCGAATTAATCGCATGTGCAAATATTTGCTCAAATAACAATAAGTCAATATCTAATGATTGAATAATTAGAAATAGTTACTAACACTAAACCAGAAATGTGTTCCTTATAACCCATTTTATGCAGGATATCATTTAACATTATCATTCATGCTACTTAATCACTTTTAAACAAAGAAGCAAAAACAAGCAAACTATAAATGATCAATACTGTTTGTGGAATAACAGACTTACCAAGTAACAAATAGACCTGTACAAACATATAAAACATGCACACGTTACATCATTTCCTTAAAAAGAAACTTCTAAATCTGTTTTATGTTTAACACCTCAAAATCAAAATCTAGGTTTGGAATCACGGTTTTAGAAAACCCTTCAAATTTCTCTCTCTCCCTCTCTTTGTCTTTTCCTTATATTAGTCCTAGTGTCTTACATAATAGGCAACAGTCGACCCATTCGTCTCTTCAAATCCATCATTTTATTTTTGTTGAATTGTTTGTCTTTTCCTTGCCAGCTCTTTTTCCCCAGTGCATGTCTCAAAGAAAATTGAACCGAAGCTCTACAAGTTTGTGCTGCAGTATTGCACGATAAATATATATAATGCATTGTTTTATATTTTGGTATGTCGGCATAGCGTCAAAATAAGGTTCCATTAGACATTTATTTTCTGCCTCACTCTTCCACTGCATCATATCAAAATTGCAATTTAAATTCTGGTCAGCTTTTTTTTTAATGTCAAATCTGCGTTTTGTCTGGTGATGTGTCTGAAATTCTATCTGCATCATGAAAAACAATTCAAAACGGACATACACTGCAGCTATTTAGCATTAAAAACATGTGCAACATATCGCTGTGGATCAGAGCCTCCTTGTTGGGCATGTGCATGTGTGAATGTGATTTTAAGGGTGGTTGGACTCTGTCCCTCCCCATCTATCAGAGTGTGTGTGTGGTTTGTGTAGTAGCTTAGAGGGGAATCCGTTGGTGCTTAGAATGGGTTGGTGTGTCTATCAGTAGCCAGACTAGTGATTTCAATGTGGTTTGTATGAAAGCATGTGTGCATGTTTGTGTATGTGTGATTTGGGGGACAAAGAAGTTTTGGGGTCACTATATGCTATAGAATAGTTTAGGGATGACTGTCTGAACCATGTTTTCGTAAAGGGACCCAGATAAGTGTAGCGGGACTGAGTGGATAAAAGCTGTTCTGACACCTGTTCTGAGAGCCCAGCTCATATACACTCTCACATGCACCTACACATTCCATTTTCTTGCCAGTTTGTGGGATTCAGAGCACCAGCAAAACAAAGCTGGTGCTGGCACTGACACTCCAGTCGCTCAATCATATTTTGTGGATCCCACATAGAATAACACAGGAACAATGAGGAAAAAAGGAAAGCTTATTAAAATGTTCTTTCTGGCAGCATGCTGCATATCTCTCTACATGTTTCTTAAGCCCTCTCTGTCTTTCTATATTTATCTTTTTGTTCTGCTTCTATCAATTCTGCTCCAATTACAGCCCGGTTAACACCAAGTCCAGTGCAACTAAACGACTTAAAGGTATTTTTCTAAATATTTATAATATTTGCAAACACTGTTCCAAAACTGTAGTACAGTGCTGAATATTTGGTTTTCTCTCAAACAAAATTGGATGCCTTAATTCAATATTTGAATATAAAATGGTAGTGGGTTGGCATAATTTGGGGGACCAAAGCACGACCCAGCACCTCCCCAGATCCATCCCTGTCATAGAGGCATTTTTTCCAAGGCTGAAGTGATTAAACAACTTGAGTGGTGGTGGTGTAGTGGTCTAAGCACATAACTGGTAATCTGGTAATCAGAAGGACACTGGTTTGAACCCCACAGCCACCGCCATTGTGTCCTTGAGCAAGGCACTTAACTCCAGGTTGCTCTGGGGGGATTGTCCCTGTAATAAGTGCACTGTAAGTCGCTTTGGATAAAAGCGTCTGCCAAATGCATAAATGTAAATGTATCATAAGGTATAAAATCATAGTATGAAGAAGTTCTTAGAGGCATTGTTTTGTTTTACAATCTTGTTGTGCATGTCACATAATTCTGAATTCTGGTGTGAATAGTCCCTCAGTCATGGTAAAGACCGCAAAAGGATGTTAAACCCTTTTTGGTAAGTTTGTGTCAGTAGTAAGATGGGGTATATCTGGGGGCAATGCCGTTGTGTTTTCCTGAAGTCTGTTGGTACAGTGTTTTGTCAATTTCTGTCTAATAGAGTATCTGCCGACTTTGATGACATAACACTTTTGCACAAAAGTTTCCTGTCACACAAAGGTTTTTTTGTTTAGGATTTTTAATGTGTGCTTCAACAAGTGCTGAGGTTCAAAGCTTCAGCTTTGATGCTGAGATATGACTCCAAGCCGACAGTCTAGCAACTTTGATTAACTGAGATATCTTTACAGTCCTCTGTTAGCAGAGGTAGTTTATCCACCCCCAGGCAGAGTTGGGTAATTTATATCTGCTGTATGTTGTGTGGCCATTTGCTTCCACGGCAGATCAAACACGGAGCTTCCCTTTGCAATGATCTTACAGTGCACAATAAGTGCTTGGTTGCAGCAGTTTCAGTGTGCCCAATGCAGTAGCATAGTGATTTCATCCACGCTTTCATTCATGCTTTGTATTGATCACACATGCACCTGACGTGTAACTGACATATGTCATCTATATGCACTGCAACATGTCTTAGACACACCATTTTTGGATCAACAGATAAACATTTCCCATCATCACCAGTCTAAAGTGCCTGTGATATCTGCAAGTGCAAATATAAAAGCATGAAATATTTGAAATTCCCAGTGCTTTTGTGATAACCCCACAAAATTAGCTCTGTCACTTAATTTTTCAAAGCTGTAGCCTCGGCATGGGGGCACAAAGATGGTGGAGAGATTTTCTCTACTGCTGGGTGTCAAGCAGCATGACTCTGGTCCTCTAGAATGCATGTCAATGTCTTTTACCAGCCAAGCAATGATTACAAGGCTAATTTTACTGCTCTAACGGCCATTTGACTAACGGAAAAGGTGTAGGCAATCAATTTCAGATGGCAAATGGTGACTATAAAAAATGGTGAAGACACCACATTTTTGTCCTCCATGTCCTTGTCCTCTGTAGAATCTATAAGTAGCAAACTAGTCTTTCTCATTGGAGCTTGTTGAACTTAAATCAACATGAAAACCCTAAATGAAATTAAAATCTAATTTCATAAAGGGTTTTGATGTTGCAGCGGTGGCCTAGCGGTTGGTGCACCGAATCTGGGTTAAATCAGTGCCCTAATCCCCCCTTTCTTTTCAAATAATTTAATATCTATAGTAGGGTTGCACAGTATACTGGTACTAATATCGTGATGTAATTTTTTCAACGTAGCCTTCTAAATGAAAATGAAACTGTGATATCTATAAAGTCTAATGGTGCGTTCACATACAATGCAAAGAAGATTATCGCCTCGCTTTGCTCGCGCGAGTTTGACCGCTAGATTACAAATGTGTGTTTAAACTCGCGTTCGTGCCAGTAACGCAAACCCCGCAAGTATTCCCCCTTCCCTTCCAGAAAAGGACAGGAGGAGGGGCTTCTTTGACTTGGTTCATAGTAATGTACAACCAATAGCTGGAATCAAGTAGACGCACATATTTTCAGAACTTACCAGGTAGTCCAACTTCCTTGCTCACTTTCCTCCAAGCGATGTCTTTTTATGTCCGGTCTCCGTACATGTATGACATTGTGTCATACAATTCCGGGTGCCCATACACTGCTACAACAATTTTTTCATAAATGTTTCCAGATTTCTTCTGCTACTACGTCAGTACGTCAGTGACATCCGGACAATCTCAATGCTGATCGCAACAACGCGTACAACAATGCGGATTTTTCGCTCGAATTTTGAGTGTTCTAGTCGCGGCATTCGCGCCGCCCAGAATGTTTTATATTAAAAGTAGTAGTATTGATACTACTAATAACAAAGATTGAATATAAATGGTTTTATTATTATTTTCATTATTATTTATAATTATTATTATTACAATTATTATTACAAAAACAAGTGTACTGAATATCAGCACATCGTGATTCAGTGGTAGCAGCCTTGTGCCATATGTAATTTAATTTATACATTGAAGCTCTGTTGTGCAGCATTTTATTTGACCAAAAAAGTAGCTATATATTGTTAAAAAAATATATATTTTATTTGATTAAAGCAACATTTATTTGTTTAATTAAACCCTGTTTTGGTGATGATATTTAATTTATAAAGAAAACTTGGAATCCAGAAATGTTTTAATTGAAAATTCAGCATTTGCAGAACAAAGACTTTAAACTGTTTTAATTTAGTCCTTTTCTGTGTGATTTCATCAGTAGTCTGAGGCTATTTATTTGTTGCTGAAGAATCAATTTAGTATTGATACCGAGGTACCAGGGCTGGTATCGTACCGAAGTCAAAATTTTGGTATCAGAGCAACCCTAATCTACTGTCTGTGCCTCCACCTGAATTTGCATGCATTAAAAGTATGTACTTCACTAATGATGAGAGTACCGTAATTTCCGGACTATTGAGCGCACCTGAATATAAGCCACACCCACTGATTTATAAATAAAATATTATTTTGAACATAAATAAGCCACACCTGTCTATAAGCCGCAGGTGCCTACCGGTACATTGAAACAAATTAACTTTACTCAGGCTTTAACGAAACACGATGTGGCAGCGGGGGCGTGGTCAAGCGCCCGTCCGGGAGAGAAAAGCGGTAAGGGTGCTTACACCTGAGCTAAATTATGTGTAACACCTGTGTCTAATTTCAGTAAGCATGGGGAGACCACAGAGCTGAGAGAGTGACACACGTCAGTCTAGTGTTGGCGCATAGAAGAATTGAGAAACTTTATAAAATTGATTGTAAACATTGCTGTGGCCATTAAAAGCCTTACCTGGAACGTCAAGTGCCCTGCTGAAAACTGTCACACTGGTGGGAAAAAAGTTGCGGCTTATAGTCCGGAAATTACGGTACTTTCTTTAGAATATGCCAGCATTTGGACACACAACCATAATTGTCACATTACGGCTGTCTGAAACTGAATTAGAATTTTAAACTTAAATCTTACCAAAATATAATTATTTCAAATGATACAATTTTAAAAACATGAGGACAAAGGAAATGCTAAAACGCATTGCTTACATTGTGCTATGGTGATAAGAGAGCAAGACACAATGGCCAAAGATCATCACCTCTTAGCAGTGCTCAGCAACATCGAAAATTTGAATGCATGTTTTCACATTCATATGTGATTTTTATCTTAAATTCATTTTCATTTGACAGACTTAATGTAAAATGTCTAAATTCAGTATCTTCGTCAACTTCGCTAAGGTTAGGAAAACTACAACTGAAAAAGGCAATAGAGAACTGTCACACATACCACAAGGAGTTTTGGGCAACATTAACCGAAGCACATTTCGAAAATCTACTAAAAATAAGATGCCATCGCCCAGCAACTTCTGGCATACTGTTTTCAACATGCTGTTATTTGTAATGCACTAATTCTAATTTTGTGTCCTGACAGTATGCAAATTGTAATATGCAATTGTGCCTCTCTGGATTTTTACACCATCCAAACACATTATTTGTGAAATAAGCTAAATTACTATGTATCACCTTGATGAGGAAAAAACAGCAACTTTGTTTTATTTCAACATGGTTAGAGACTTTGATTTTAAACTTCATAAGGACGACTGAAAAAAGTGAAAGGAAAGGACATATTGACACTCTCCAAGGGAAAACAAACTTGTGTTTCACTCATTCATATACTGGCAACATCCTGCTACCTTAAAGGCAATCAGAGCCCATTGAGATCACGGAATGGGATGTGTGAAAACCACTCCAATTTGTGTCTGTGCGTGACAGCATCTTTTCACTACCACAGTGTTAATGTGTCAGACAGCCTCTCTGCCCATCTCCTGCTTAATTGCATCTATTCATGTCAGTAAAAGAGCACATGCACACATACGTAAAGGCTACCAGACAGGAGACGAATGCAGTACACACCTGCATATTCACACACATGAAAAGAGCTGTAATGAGGTGGAATACCGGCTGTCATATTTAAATCCACTAAATTTTTGACTAAAATGTTAATTATATGAGCAAACATATTAAATATTCATCCATTCTTCTGGTCAGGCAGTTGAAAATACCCATTGTTGTGAATCTGACCATATGGTGGGTTTAAATGATGAGTCTTACTGCATTGGATCATCCCAGATGGTAGAGAAAGTATTCAGTATGAGAATCAGTAGCTAACTTTCGACATGGCACTGGATACACTGATCAGACATTAAAAACATTAAAACCACCTGCCTAATATTGTTTAGGCCTCCCTCGACTTAGGAGATCAGCAGTTACAGAAATACTCAAACCAGCCCACCTGGCACCAACAATCATGCCACAGTCCAAATCCCTGAGATCAAAATTTTTCCCCATTCTGATGGTTGATGTGAAAATTAACTGAAGCTCCTGACCCGTATCTGCATGATTTTATAACACAGGATTGGCTGATTAGATAATGACATGGATGGGCTGGTTTGAGTATTTCTGTAACTGCTGCTGATCTCCTGGGATTTTAACACACAACAGTCTCTAGAATTTACTCAGAATGTTGCCAAAAACAAAAAACATCCAGCGAGGGGCAGATCTGCATTTGGAAATGCCTTGTTGATGAGAGATGTAAGTCTACGATAACTCTGATAACCGCTCTGCACAATTGTGGTGAGAAAAATATAATCTCAGGATGCTATTCTGAGATGCGGGTTGGCGCTGTTTTGGCAGCACGAGGGGGACCTACTCTATATTTGGCAGGTGGTTTTACTGTTGTGGATTATCAGTGTATGTTCCAAAGGCCAAGCTAGTTCATATTCAGATTTCTGCTCTCCATTGTTTATATTCATTTGAACACATAAATCACTATGAATCATTTATCAGCCGGTATGTCACCTCTCTGCCATTCTGAACCGGTGTGTGTGTGAGACAGATCTCTGACTGAAGAGAGCGAGACCTCAAGCACAAATTTCAGCAGTTGTATGACACCCTCGGCAAAATAAAGTTATTCTGAACCGGCTAGTGAGATGCTGGCTTTAATACTGTATGCTGTTATAAGAATAATTTTCGAGCTATGTTGATTGGGCTGCCTGGCATGACGTTGCTGAAATTGAAACCATTTAAAAAATAGATTGCCTTGCTGCTCGTAGTGTCCTTATCGCTGGTTAAGGCAAAAAACAAAACTATAAAATACCTTTCATCTCATGTTGTGGCTTCGCGTCTGGTTAGGATTCGTGTAATATTGGTACAAGCCCATCATTAGCTGGTCCAAACTGGACTAGATGGTTGATTAGTAAGGCCTTGTTTTTCAGGATCATGCTGATTGACCAGAAGGTCCAGTCCCTTCCTTTCCTTGCCTTTTTACCCCTTTCTTCTCAACCTCCATGACCAGGTCACACCTCGTCGTGATTGACACTTCCCGTCTGTTGTTAAGGGAGACTGGCTGACCCAACACCTGTGTCAGCATTATAATAGACAAAATGCGGCTGTTTTCTCATTTTGTTTTCCTTTTATAGTTTGCTCTATTTTCTTTGTCCTACACACAAACACTATCAGAGATAAATAGCTATGATTCATCATTTTTGTTTGCTTTTGTGCATATATGGTGCCCTTCAAGGCAGACTGTGATTGTCTTGCGTCACAAATAGAGATCTGAGGTTTAATGTCTGAGCTTTTAGCCCACTCATGAATTGTCTTGAAGAAACACCACATGTGTGGATTCAAAGAAAATAAAAATAAAAAATCCAGTGAGGATACAATACAGTAAATGGCGAGAAGCCGATTAAAGATCAGGTTTGCTTTGCAAATTTACAGGCGGAAAAAAGACATTTACAGGAGATATTTCTTGCTACTGAAAAATTATTGTTTGTACTGAAGTGTGGAGGATGAAAACAACCTTGACTGAAGTGTGTGTGTTTTTAAAATTAATATAAAAAAAAGAATTCTGACACAACCAAAACTGAAGAAAACGTAAAAGTAAAAGATTGATCTTGGGATTTTAAGAATTTATATTGGGATCTTTCGAACTAAGATTGTGATTAATCGAAAATTATTCATTTTACCCATCCCTAGACAGCAATGAGATTACAGTAGAGACGTAGTAGCACTCCTTTCCTCATTTGAACAATCCTGTAAGCCCACATATGAGAAATATAAATAATGATGCTTGAATTAGCAAGCACCACTAAAAAGACTGACTCTGGAACAGTTGGTGGAGGCCGAAGGCTGTGGGAGTCTACAGAGGTCTGGCACGATGTTTTGCCAGAATCAAAAAGACTAGGCTGGGAAAGACAACGGGAGGATTAGTGCATGCCAGCACACAAATGTCTTCCCACAGTAGAGAGGGAGTGGGCAGCCTTTAAAATCATGCTGTTCAAAAGACCATCTTTTTCAATACAAACGGAGTCATAAATGTTAAGAAGCAGTTGCAAACATCTGAAGTCTGAGGTATAAGGGACTCTACTTGGTCTAGATGTTTATTCGCCAAACTCGCAATGCTTTTTTGTCTACCAGTTTCTTTGTCTGTAGGTATGTGTGCTTCTTTTGTTCTGTGTGTGTTGGTATTTCTTGGAGCGCGCACGTGTGTGTGTGTGTGTGTGTGTGTGTGTGTGTGTGTGTGTGTGTGTGTGTGTGTTTGTGATGCTTGTCTGCCTCCATGTAGGAGGTTCTCAGCTTGTCAGCCATCACCTGCCTGTGACAGCCAGCAAAAACTGCATGGCTCCAACCTGCAGATACAATTAAGAGATAGACTCTCATGCTTCCCAGCTGTGATGGAGGCTGAGATGGAAGTTACGGTCTGACAGCAGGGAGGTCACACCGACAAGAAAAAAAGTCCCTCCACCTGTTGGGGAATGAAGAAAGAGGGATGAGAAGAATGAAGACAGATAGGTGATAGAGAATGATGAGGACAAACAGGAAAGTGTGACTGACACTGGCTAGTTTGTATACAGGTCTTGCTGAGACTGGGAGGAAGACAGGTCCGGCTTTGAGAAGACAATTAAAAAGAATCCTATTTTCACACAACCTCTGATGGAATTTGTTCTCATGACTTTCATGCAATATCGTCATGTTAAGTAGGGATGCTCGATCATGCCAAAAATCATAGTCACGATTATTTTGGTCAATATTGAGATCACAATATATTGAGAACAATATTGAGCACGATTATACAGACTCATAGAAACATATTGAATTTATTGAACTTTTATAAAAAAGTTTTTTTTAACAGTGGATTTCCTTGAACTTGAAATGTAAACTGCACTGGGTAGGGGAGGAGACTACTGTCATATGATAATTATTTTGTTACGTATGGTAGTAAAAATAAAGGAAAGCCTCTATCACCACCATTTACAACAGGGATGCTCACACATCTATAGAATGAGATCTACTTTTTCATCATGTTATTGCAGCAAGACCTACCATCTACCTTGGAAGAATGGTTACAAGATCTCAATAAATAATTCAAGACTAGTAAACAGTCTATAACAATAAAAAACAGCAATGAATAAAAGATTACAAATAATAGAACAAAAAATACAAATTTACATTTACACTTACGAGTCCGACATTTTAATACAAATCTCTGCTTTTAAGTTCACTTTAGACATCACTCTCTGTGTTTACATGAACACTTCACCAACATGGGCATTTTGGCGTAATTACGTGCATGCTCAGCACACACATACGTCACCTGTCAATCAAACAGGGCACAGCCGTTACTAGATTGCTAGCGACAAAGGCCTAGGCTATCACAAATACAGCCGGTTATTTTTTGGTTATTGGCATTTAAATCAGTCTGCATGTCTGGTCGGGCAAGTAAAATTCTCTTTCACTTGCTCCTTCAAAAATCTACTTGTCCGGGGACAAGCAGACAAGCGTTAATGTTGAGCCCTGATTAAATATTGTTTTCAACATTCTCCAATAAATTTTTTCTTCTTCTGCAGTATTGCTCCAAAAGTAAATGTACTTTGTTTTAAAGTTTTTTTTTACAGTTTTAGATTTATTTTGGAATAAAGCCAAAAAAGTCTGATCAAAATCGTATTTTGTTTCAGTGTATAATGGGCGAAGACTACACTCTCTCACCTTTGTTCACTTCAATCCATCTTTATCTCACAAAAAAAAAAAAAAAAACTTTCTCTTCTTTATAGAGATGCATATCTCTGATTTTCTTCATGATAAGACATACACAGTGAACGTGACACATATCATTATGACATAAGCATCAGATTATAATGTAGCTGCAGCAAATGCGCACGTGTGACGAGCATCCCTGCGCCAGAGTGTGCATCAGCCGAGAGAAGATTCAGTCGCTTCCCCAGTCACTTCACACAACTCATAGACACAACACTGACCACAGAGAGAAATGCCAGTTTCGTAGTTTATTAAAGTATTATTTGAACTTTAATAAAGGATGCTTTAAAGATATAAAGTTGGGGTGTTTCATTGCGAAATGGAATGCGGCACAATAATCGTTTCTCATTTTCATAATCGTTGGAAGCTAAAATCGTAATTTAAAGTAAAATCTGATTAATCACCCAGCCCTACCTGTAAGTTACAGGAACAGTCCCTTGAACAAACATAAAGTTAAGTGTTTTGCCAAAGGGAAAAATGGGAAAAGGGTCAGTGATGTGATGCTATTTGTTTTTATTTTTTGAGTGCCTTGATTGCAATTTCCACTTTGTCCATTTTTGTGGCCAGAGAGCAAGCGAAACATTAGTGTTTGCTTTCCAGTCATCGACCTCCTTCTATGTGTCACAACATGGTTTATATATCACTCCGTTGATGAGGGTGATCAGCTTCAACTGTTTCCAGTCACGTTGCTCTGACCTCATCCAGGTGTGAGTGATTACTGATAGCTGTATCTATACATACTGTATATATTGTGTTATATATATATATATATATATATATATATATATATATATATATATATATATATATATGAGAGAGAGAGAGAGAGAAGATAATTAATTAATAGACCACTGCAAAATGATCAGTTACTCTTCATTTACTGTTTATGTGTTTGATTAAAATGAAAAAATAAAATAATAATATAATAATCTATAAACTACTGACAACATTTCTCCCAAATTCCAAATAAAAATATGGTCATTTAGAGCATTTATATGGTCAAAATAACAAAACATATGCAGTGTTTTCAGACCTTGAATAATGCAAAGAAAACAAGTTCATATAAAATTTTTAACAACACAATACTAATGTTTTAATTTAGGAAGAGTACAGATATCAATATTTGCTGGATTAACCCTGATTTCATGCGTCTTGGCATGCTCTCTACCAGTCTTTCATATTGCTGTTGGGGGATTTTATGCCACTCCTGGCACAAAAATTCAGGCTAGTAGACATTAGATCTCTCCTATGATAGAGCCGCGGAGGTTGTTTTCTCAGTAAATAAAGGAATCTCTACACACACACACACAACAGTACCTCTTGATGCTATTTGTTGTACAAAACAACCCCAGATGGGACCTGTGATAGAAATCAATCACAGTTCTTTTCAGCCTATGTTAGGTGCATTTTAATTACTGCAGAAGCGTGTCAAGTCTTAACTATCACCAAAACGCAGAATGAGACATTTTTATGTGGAGTTCAAAGCAACGAATCATGAACACGGCTTCACGATTGCTGTAACAAAGTGGATAGCCACAGTCTACCGGCAGATTAATATTGTGGAGGATGAGAGTTTAAGAGATTGATTGCCCATTGCAATGAAAATGCAACCTATATGGGGGACCAGTTCTTTCAATTAATCAAACTCACACTTAGACTTTGGGAAACAATGTTACTTGACTTGGTGACACTTTCTATCTTTATACTGTGAAAGGCTTTGTTTGGAAAATGTTAATAAAGCATTATATTGTTTTGTTTTCTTTCCTAAGATGGAAGTAAATGCACTGTGACAGGAAAATAAGTATGTATTGTGTTTAATCATGATTAACTACAAAAAGTATGCTTAATCATGTTTAAACTTTTTAATCATCTGTCAGCACTAGTTTAAATACATTCAGCAAAATTCCACTGACTATGTTTCCTGTTATGGACTTCAACACTGCAACCTTTTGGTTACCAGCCCAGATCTCTATCCACTAGGATATACCTGCTGACCAAAACCTGTGTATCATTATGTTTCAAAGCCAGCATACTTTCATATTTCTGTAAAATGGACAGAGAATCCATACCTTAGTCTTTATCATGGCACTCGGTCAATCATTGATGGTAGCTATAATATGGAATCCATTTAACCCAACAGATGAGATCAAATTAATTTATAGACATGAATTGACTATGTGTTCACAAACAAACCGATTGTCTCATTCATTTTGATGCACTGGAAAGCTTGCCTTTCTGTTTGTCCTTGCACTGGTCTTTGACTCAGAGCAGGTGAATGGGCTGCAGTAACATACACCAGTTATCTGTGTCCAGTCTCTCAGACAGCAGCTTGTATTTTGCCCTTGGCCACAGTGAGTCAAATCCGCTGCATCTATTATTTACTGAGGGGCCCTTTGTCTCACTAACACTCAGTTTGTACTAAAGACTTTCTGCCTGCAATAATATGGAATGGAGTTGTCAGACATTTGTCTACTTTGCAGCCAAAAAGCATGAAAACCAGGTTGCGGGATTTGTCTTATTAGCTGGATGTTATTATTGTAAATATATTTATCTATTGAATGTGTCATATCTACCCCTTGATTATTGTTCCAGAATAGATTTACCCTATTCTGACTTTTCTGAGGTTTACCTCAGAAACAAATAAAACATAATAATTGTGCAAAAGAAATGATTACACATGCAAATACAACAATGACTAAAAGTATACTTTCTCTTCAAAGCATGCAGTCATGAGTAATGAGATCTCATTCAGTTCCATTCTGTGTCATTTGAGCCATTGAGTCTGTTTCATGTACTGGTTGCCTTATGTAATTATAGTGAACAATCTTCTCTGCCCATATTTGGATGACTTCCACCTCTGGTTGAAGCGATCTGAACCCTAATACCACTGGTTTAGCATTCCAAGACGTTGGACAATATGCTACATTATTGTACATACATCGGCGCCTATTCACAGCAGTTAGTTCACAGTTTCACAGTAGTAAACAGGAACTTCATCTAGATTGTTGTTGCGAAGTGGTTACTTATTGGCCCAAGTCAAAAGAGCCAACAGATCTATGAAATTCTTATCCATAGATATAATATTGCACTGGATCCTCTTTCAATATAAACATTGTTTCATTGCCTGGCAACCATAAATTGTAAGTGTGATTGCTTTGAAAAGTAATATTTATTTTCCAGGATGATCCAGGAAAAGTTTTGGGGTTTGTTCAAATCCCTAACCTTAAGTATGAGCACTAGCAATAGTCCGTTGATTGTTTGATCATTAGTTTTCACATGATTGATATTTATAATAAACCAAACTCTCTGTCTTTCATTTTCAGGATGCTGGGGGAGCTCCGCTTGACTGGGCTACAGTCTCTTCTGGCTGTGTGTCTTCTCTTCATCCTAGAGCATGGTGAGTCATTCTCTCCTGAAACTGAGCATTTATATATCCTTATCTGTCTGTGATTATATAAGTGTAGGAAGCACACTTATCGATGAAAGCATATCCTAAATTGTACAATATTTGCTGCTAGATGTTGCAGGCCATACAATGGTTAGAATAAGGGGACTTTACCGCTCTTGGTTCCCCAGAATAGAAAAACTACACCCTAGTTTTTGCCTGTGCCATATAGATTCATCTCAAGGCCAAAGTGTTTAGTTTTCTGCATGCCGCTACAGTCTGCATCTGTAAGTGTTATTTGCACATATGTCTTCCATTTAGTGTGCTAACAAAATTATCACAAAGCAGTCGTAGTGCACTTGTTTTGAGCCGAGACGTACTGGCTCATACTCAAAAAAGTATACTTTGAAAGAGTGTGAGGGGGAAAGCCATGTGAAAAAACAGAGTGTACCATTAAGACTTTATCCTTTTATCTTTTGGTATTAACCATAGCACACTTTTTCCTGACCAGACACTGATGAGCCTTTTTGGACATCGGTGGCAAATCCCCACAGCTGGATTATACCCTCTGTTGCTTCAATCTGCAGTAAATAGAGAGCCCATGAAGAGCACTTTTACCTGCAGAAAGCCTCATTTCCTCACATTGCCACCAAAAGACTTGTCATCACTCACTCTAATGCCTGCACTGGCACTCAGCAGCGGTGATATTGTGCCCACGTTCCTGTGCATAAAAAAAGAGATGCTGACGCAAAGCTCAATCTCATGAGCCATGCAGAAACTCTCGCTTGGTGCTGTGTGACAGTACAGCAAGTTCTACACTGTCAAATTCATGTTATACACTGGCCAAGCCCTGCTAGCCCTACTAAGTCATGCCTTTGGAGCAATGTTAGTCTCCTCAATGGAATCACTGATGAAAAATGTTAGTTGACAAGAAAAACTGCATCAGGATGATTTTAATAAAAACATACTGTTGTATTAACTGTGAACTAACAATGTTTTTTCAGAATTAATTAAAAATAAATTCCAGTCATAATAGCTGTGTTGGGGATTTGAACTTTGTGAGCTGAGCATTGGAAAACTGAACCCCTCTTGACATATCATAGTAAATGAAAGTGTGCAACATGATTACATGGGAACTTGACATTTTGCTACTGAACGCTTCAGTACCCCGACTCGACCCCATTCTGCCGAGATACTGACAAGCACCATCTCACATCA
Organism: Xyrauchen texanus; assembly: GCF_025860055.1. NCBI lineage: Eukaryota > Metazoa > Chordata > Actinopteri > Cypriniformes > Catostomidae > Xyrauchen > Xyrauchen texanus. Next base: position 14,193,872 of record NC_068325.1, read on the forward strand.
TACATATTTGCAACAATTCAAATGTGTTTACACATTAGTTTGTATTAAAGAGTTACACAGCACATACAACTTCAACATGACACCAATAATTGATAGTTCTCCAAAAAAAAGCCAAGGTTTAAGCCATCAAGTAATCCATATATGCACAAAACAAAACTTTCAAACAAACAATCCATATGCTACAAACACTCATCGTTAACAAAGCAAAAATACCAATGACTAACAGATGAGCTTCGAACTATAAAGTGCCTCAAATGGGGTAAAAAAAAAAAGAAGTCCTAAACCTCCATGAAGGTAGAGAATTAAGTTCCTACCGTTTGTCCTTCTTTGCTTCCTTAAATAGGTGAACTCTTGTATTTCTTAAGCAGAGCGCCCCCTAATGCTCAAGTGAGTAAAGACAATGCTGCACCGAGAAGACTACTGGTATATCACTAACAGGAAAACTGTTACAATACATTCCTGTTGACTATTTTAAATAATTTACAACTAAAAGTAACTCAGCTCATTTTAGCACCAGTCTGGAGTGATTAATCACATAATTTTTCATAGATAATCACAATTAATCACAGATTATAAAAGTGCTGAAATTTGACTATATATACTCTATATAATTTCCTGTAAAAATGCATTGCAGTGCGGGAAATGTAGTCAAGCCTCTGGACTTGATGTATTTGTATGTGCATGGGTGTTTGAGGTAGGAGTGAGAGGAAAACAAGGAGATATTGAGCACAGAAACCCTGGGCTTGGTTAATATTCATGGCGCTATCAATATAGTGGGAACCTCTGGGGGTTTTGGTGTAATCTCATGCAAGATGGTTTGAGAATGGGAATGTCATTAAAAATGCTCCTTGTGTCTGCATTGAATATACATGTTCATTTTTAATCCGATGATTTCAGCATCTTATGATGATTTTAGAGAAGTCATATCTGTGTTGGCAGAGTAGGAGATACACCAGTGGAGTCCAACTTAAGACCAGATCACACTTGTTAGGAACCAAACAAATAGTCCTTCTTAATGTTCATGATTTAGTGGAGATGGCTATCGACTCCCATAGTGAAGGTTTGCTTGTATTATGAGTGGTTTTGCCCAATTAGACACCACAGGACTTGCGGAAGCACAATCTTGCCCTGTGGTTATGTTACTGAATGAAAGAGCAGGGGGAAAAATACTGCTGTTACATTTGGCATGGCACATTGACAAAAATGGCCAATTTGCCATGTGGTAGCTTGCAAATGTTTGGCCACCCTCGACACATGGAGATTTGTCAAGGCACTAAAGAGTAGGGATGGGAATCTGATTGAATTTAAGGATTCTGAATGGTTCCATTAACAATACTTTTAGTACTTTTGAGGAAGAAATATTTGGAATAAGAGATGCAATTCTTTTTGGATTTATTGTCATTAGCAGCCTGTTGGCAAACGACAGAACAGATTTTTGCAAAAGGTGTTTAATAATGATATTTTATTAATTAATTCATTTTAATAAAATACCAATACAACAAACTTAAAATTTTTATCCTTAACTAAACATGGACATATCAACAAATGCCCAGTAATCACACTTATTTAAATTTACAAGCCTTAAGTACACATAAAGGCCAGTTCACACAGGCAGCAACACGCAGTGCCAAAGAGACAATATCTCGTTATTTTTCAATGAGAGCCGAGTGATTTCCAGCAACACGAGAGTCAGCGGTTGCTGGCAACAAGATGTAGGCGTGGCAAGCAACAGGACAAAGTTGAGAAAAATTTAATTTAAAGGGATAGTTCACCCAAAAATGTAACTTCTCTCATCATTTACTCACCCTCATGCAATACCAGATGTGTATGAGTTTCTTTCTTCTGCTGAACACAAACAAAGATTTTTAGAAGAATATTTCAGCTCTGTAGGTCCATACAATGCAAGTGAATGGTGACCAAAACTTTGAAGCTCCAAAAAGCACATAAAGGCAACATAAAAGTAATAGATATGACTCCAGTGGTTTAAACCGTGTCTACTGAAGTGATCTAATTGATTTTGGGTGAGAAAAGACCAAAAAGTAGCTCCTTTTTCGCAGTCAGGTCACTCCACTTAAATATCATGACACACCGTTGTTCCCCTACACAATCGCCAAACAGAAAATTTACAAAGTTATCAGAAAGATCGAGGAGCGCCTACAAATGTGGGCAAGTTTTGAGTCGCTCTTATTAAGATGACATCTCCTCACGTGGCACCCACAGAGAAAGCTGCGAAAATATTGTCAGATCAAGATGAGTTCAAGTAAGTCAGGAAAATAGTTAAGATGTGATGTAGCGGTGAAGATTACTGGAACTGTGCACATTCTGTCTATCAAAGTGGCATAAGTGAGTAAGTTGCTTACAGACAACCGCTCTGACTGTTGTACTGTCATGCAGTTTTTTCATAGTCCAATCTTTAATAAATAGAAAGACAACAGTTAGTATGATGAATAATGGTCAGCTTGACACTAATTTATTGATCTTATCTGTAGTGTGGAAGCTATTATTAAAACTTTTACCATGGCAACCAATATTTTCTGCCAATATATATATATTGCTGAACTATGGTTGTCATGGTACATGTTTTTAGTAGAATATATGATGCTTTTTAGAGTCTGTGAAATAATAATTTCTATAAGAGTCTGTCTATATCAGAATTGTTTTAGTTCTAAAAAGTGAATAAATTAAAGGATATAGCAAATACAGCATATTGCATGGTTTTTTGTGTGTGGGTCACAGGTAAACACATCATTTCTAATTTGGGTCCTGGGCCGAGAAAGTTTATGATTTACTTTCTGATTTAAAAGAACCAACTTATAAGAGACATTTGTTCAAGAATCAGGCTACACTGGTCGCAATGTATGTTTCACACTATAGATTTAAAAGAACCGACTCATAAGAGTCGTTGGTTTGTGAATCGGACTACATTGGGTGTGCTGAAGTACTGCTGAACTGTAGCGCAGGCAACAACATCAGAGTATTACATTTTTTTTGTATGTGTGATTTATACTTTTTATTCGCTTTCTTTTCTCAAGGTACAAACATACCAGTGGTGGCAGGAAGTTACACACAGAAAGGAAAAGACAGAAAAGAGATAAAGTTATAACAACAACATCTTTGCAATGACATCTTAATATAGATACAGACAATTAATAATATAGTTCTGATTAAAATTGGTCTCCCATTTGAATGGTGGAAGAGAACCAATAACTGAACTTAAAGTCATGCAATTTTTTCGGTTCCAGTATTTTTTTTTAAATTGTAATCAGTTCTGAATAAGAACTGGCTCTCAATTCCCAGCCCTACTAAAGAGAAATACACATTCAAATTAGTAATTTTGTCAATATTGTTGACAGAAGAGATCTTTGCATCATTTCTTGGTGTCTCTGTTGCCACGGCAATCATTAAAGGACTGTGATAATGAGGAGGGCGGAGCCGGGCCGTGAGGACACATGGCCATCCCTGAATCAGGCTAGTCAGCCTAGAGGAGGATAAACACGAGCCAGAGGCGCCAGCTCAAGAGAGAGAGAGATGCACGAGGCAACGCTGCATGTGTATCTGGCCACTGTAACAGTATAAGGATGGGCAAGGAGGAGGCGGGAACAGGCTAAAGAGTCAACATAAAGGTTTAATGATATAAATTAACTTAAAACAACATAAAACATAAACAAACAGACACCCATGCAGCATGGCCGCGTCGCTCTCTCTCTCTCTCTCTCTCTCTCAAACTGGCTCCTCGGGCTCGTCTTTATCTCCCTCCCAGCTGATTGGCCCAATCCAGTCCCGTCCTCCTATTCATCACAAGGACGTTTTAGGAAGTAGCTAACATTCACCGCTCACATTAACATTAGCAAAGGTTGTCTGTGTGTGGGAGTCGATGTGTCTTCCTTTTGTTCAGAGGAAGGTCATGTGAAAAAGGTAGGCGGCTGATGTCTATTTGACAGTATTGGGATCATTTAAGGTCTGTTAATGGGGAACAGAATCACCACAATTACAATGTCATTTTTTGCACTTACACTAAAACACATTAATTGCTTTGTTCCTTTTGGTTGGAGTGGTAATAAAAGGCCCATCACTTCATAAAATCCCTCAAATATCACTATAAAAGACGACATGGTTATTGTCAGCACAACCCCTGCCTTCAATCGATCAGTCTTTTCTTGGCTGCTGGGTAATTGAAGACAATGGGGCCACTGTCAGCAAGCAGCCAATTACATTAGCCTGCAGAGAAAGAAAGGGAGAAAGAAAAAGCATCCAATGTTGTCCATATATTGTGGAGAAGATTCATCCAAGTGATGTTGCCTTGTGTTCCCTCCTCTGGGTAGATAAAGGCTTCTGACAGTACTTATGCATTTCAGGCCAAGGAGATGGAAAATGTGACAATAGTCAACAATCACAATACATCCATATTAGACAAGAAGTGGCGAGTTTGGTCTCTCTCCATCTTTATCCTTTTGTATGTTTTTCCTTCACAAAAAGAGTGCATCATGCACCAGCTTTCTTGTTAGTGCAGCTTACACCCCCATAACCCCCTCAAAACCTTTAGTATTTTCACTCTATATTGACTCAAGCTCAGCTGAATGAGGAAAGATTTAAAACAACAGCAGATTTTCAAACTAAAGGGCGATCTCTAGGGGGTTATGCTTGTAAAAACATTTCCATCTAAATGCAGATTTGCTATATCTTCTACAATTTCACCATGCTTCAAACATTCATTATTTACCCATGTAGGACCAAAGCTATTTTTGTTCTTTGCTCTGAGGCATAATTTGTTTTTGTTTTAAAAGCATGTATGTGCAACTGATTTATTTTTATTTAATATAGTAAATTGGACCAAGCTTGGAACAGAACACTACAGACAAAAGTTAAGAAACCATTTTTGCACAAGATTGGCACAGTTTTATTTTTAACTCTATCTGGAGAGCAGCCTAATTCACGTACATATATTTTAAAATGAATCTGAGCAACCTGCATTAATGCAATAAGGATTCCTGAGCACATGGGACTGCGTTGAGTGCTTGGGGAAACATATTCATGCTCTGGAGTCTGCTAACGCTCTCCTGAAGCATGAATTCAGGCAGCATGAAGGTAATTCCAGCAGCTTTTCCTTATTACAAGCACTACTTCCCTGGAGATGGACGGAAAGGATGGAAAATGTGGGGTAGTATTGGAGACAAGTTGTCCTGGTGGAAGAACCAGAGAGCAGGATTCCATCCCTCCCGAGCCAAGTTATGCTTTACAACAAAACACTTACAATTGCAAATCCGTTCCACTCTCTTTCACCTTTTGGAATCCCAATGGATGACAATAAACCCTAAAGCCGGACCATTCTGTGACCACCACCGCTGATTCTGGATCCTCAACATGAATCTAACCTTTAGAACACACTCAAATCGAATAACTCCTATTGGTTTACTAATTCGCCACACTTCCATGTTTTTGAAGATGGTGTGTCTTGATTGAACAAGACAAGATTGAACTCCATTTTCCTCTCGCATTGGTGTCAAGCACTCTCTGGGTAGCTTTTTCACCTACAGTTTGTACAGTCCATTCCTCTGAGGAAAGAAAACTTCAGTGGATGGTGGATAAGTGGTGTTCATCAGCTATAGTTAGAAGAGTGGGCTGCCATCATCTCTACCTATATAGTCGTTACCCCTCTAAGTGACTGTCTCTTTCAGGAGATGACATAATCCTTCATGCTTTAGCTAAATGTCATCCTGGATGAGTTAACACTTTCATACTTAATATTATAATGCACATTATAGTTTGTCACCTAAATTAGATAATGTTGTTTGAATTCATGCTTAGCAAGATTCAGCTGTGTTTGAAAAGTTGGACATGTCAGAGAATTTTAAAATTGGGGTTTCCAATAAATCATTTGAATCATTCTCAAATCAATCCGAATGATTAATATAAAATATCACCATAATCTAATATTGGTAAAAAGTAGCAGCAACAAGTTTTTTCTTCTCTTCTAACATTCAAAGAAAACTAGATTTATTTCTAAAATGGAATCCCAACCTCACTCTCAACTTCCTCACCAAATGATCAATGTGTGGTTTAAATATCAGACTATTATCTAATAAAATACCTAAACATTTAATAACTTGAACATTGGACACAATCTCAATTTCAGCACCCTTGTACAGTCTTTATTGGAATATTGAGATATTTTGGATTTAGTAAAAATCATAAATGTGGTTTTGGGTTTTAAACAAATTTTAAATATTGAAGTTGGGTTTCTATTTTTTCAAAAACTAATTGTAAATTTTCCAAAGCAGTTTTCAATTTAAAAGCAGAACAATAAACAACCATAACATCAGCATAAAACTTTACATTTGCATCTTGAACATTACATGGCAAATTATTAATATAAATAATAAACTAAAGGGGATCCAACACTGAGCCTTGTGGGACCCCTTTACAAACAGATAAAACATCTGGAAATGTTATCATATTTAACACACTGTGTTCGTTCTGCAAGATAATTAATAAACCATCCAACTGCTTGTTCAGACAATAAAAACTTAGTCAATCTTTGTAGCATTTAATTGTGATCCACTGAATCAAAGCTTTACATAGATCTATAAAAAGAGCACCACAATGCTTCTTTTTATCAAGTCACTGAATAATATCATTGCAGTTATCATAAAATGATGCTTTCTAAAACCTGACTGAAAATTATTTAAAAGAGCAGAGCTTTCCAAATACTCTTTTAGTTAGTTACCTGTCAAGGTCTCCAGGAGCTAGAACTGACAGATTTGATATTGGCCTATAATTATTCATAAGTGAGGGCTCATCGCCTTTTAACAGTGGACAAACAAATAATTTTTCCAAATTCTAGGAATTGTATTACTGATCAAAGTAAGATTAAAAAGATAAGTCAATGGCTCTGCGATATAACCTGCAGAAAGTTTTAAGAAGTAAGGATCCATACCGTCACTCCGTGACCTCTGTGTGTGAGACGTCACTGATGTTATAAAAAAAAAAAAACTTCCTCATTTCTCTTCTCATGACTGATTTCAGATCAGAGGAAACAACTACAGCCTGGTTACTTGTTTGTCGGAGCCACAAATTAGTTAGTCCTCCACGGGCTGCTGTTAGCGACCATTAGTTTTTTTTTTTTATGATGATGATAAAGATCAACGAAGCTTGTGTTAAGAGCGAGTAGCAGCCCTAGAAATTAAGTGGCGCAAAGCGCAATTTGAAAATTTCCTGAGAAATAGGTTATTGCGCTCCTTTCAAGACATTTCAAAAGTAGGTCTGTTTGCAGCGCAAAGTAGAAACTCTGTTCATGCATTTGCAGTTTGGAGATTCCACCAGCAGTTGATAATAAAGTTAATGTACAAACATATGAAAAAATATAGTGGAACATCAAATTATGAACATGACAATCACTGTTGTACAGGTTTTATGAAACCAAAATGTATGAGATTTGGGTTAAACTATCTCTAGGTCATGGTTTCTTTTTTATTTATTATTATTACGTTTAAATTTACAATTGTATTTATGATCTAATTTATATTGGTATTTTTCCACCTGTTGTCGTAGAGCGATAAGTCCAGGATGGCTGCCGTACTGCATGTTGTGTTGGTTTCCAAATGTTTAACATTGGAAGACTGAGTGTTTTATGTGTTTATGAGCTTAATATGTCTCATGGATGTTACTGGACTGAAACTGCTTGATGAAAAAGACTTCTTCGGAAGCCGTTTACCTGCCTATGAGTCTTATATATTTGCTGACTATGATTGGACATCTCCTACTGCAGTTCAAGCTAGCATCCTACATATCTGTCTGTGGTGATTCCTGATTTTATGGTCCGATTTTCTGGTTATGAACTTTTTTGTAAAAGTTGGCACATGAAGCATTCCTGTGAGTGTCTGGTATTAGTCACGGAAGGATCCGGATTTGAGAAATCTGATTGTTTGTGGCACCGCTAGTCAACGGTGCCTTCCAAACTTAATCTGCATCGCTCCTACAGTAGTCTACTCTGCAACGAAGGGAGCTTGAGACATGGCAAAATGTGAATTGCAATTGTGTCGCTATTGCAGTTCCTTCTGATGACAAAGGCCAAATCTCAAGAATCAAGGTTTGGGAAAAATGATTTATCATGATTATCTACAGACATTACTTGGACATATTTTATACAAACAGACTCTTAAGTATGTCAATGAAGGACATAATCAGTTCTTACTGCCTGTTATGATGTGTCATTATGTGTTAATACATAATTTCATTTTAAAGGTGGGGTATGTGATTTTCTTTTTTGACCATTTTTTCAAAATAACTTGAAATCCTATTCCTAACCCACTTACTGGCTGTAAATTAGAAGCACTGAAATGAAAATTAAGCAATTTAATCATCTGTGGAACGGGCAGGACTCGAAAAACTCCAGCCGATCATTTTCAAGACCATCTAGAATCATTGGACAGAAAATGTGTCAATCAAACGGTCGTACCATGCCCCCCTCCCCCCACCACCCTGGCGCGCGTGTCCCGTTCGTCATCAGCTGCTTTCAGATGGAGCGGCATTTACTACACAGAGCTGTAGTTCATCACTGACAAGCTGGGCAATTTACCCTTCATTATCACGGCCCAGCTTGTTAGTGAACTACGGATCTGTGTAGTATACGCCGCTCCATCTGAAAGCAGCTGATGGCGATTTACTAATCAATTAATGCACTTTATGTTATGTGCTTTACTGACGAGATCGCATAACAATCTCATCTGATAACGTTATATCGGTCAGCCCTATATTTAGCCATAAACTTTGGTGACAACCAGGACGTCCAATATATTTTTATATATTTTATATTTATACAATATATATTTACATTTCAAAAACATCAATTTTCTAACAATACTAATGATTTATGTGACTGTTGAATGTTAATAATATCTGGTGCAACTTACCGCTGAATGTTGTGCCATGTTGACGGTCTTAGCAGGTAAATGGTGACGTCATGCAGAAACTCCAACCTATGCTAGCCTGGCTCGCTCTCGCGCATCTGAGTTTTCGCTCGTGCATGATTGCGCGTCCATGTTTTTCGAATGGGTGGAGTCAGGGCCAGCGTTGGAGGAGAGAAGGTAGGACCTTATGAGTTGTGTATTTTCAAAATCTGCCGGCCGTTTTGCAAATCACATACCCCACCTTTAACAGGTAGATTTTTATGAAACTCCACGAAATAAACATGAAGCTTAAGCTCTTAATTGCTTTACTTTTGTTGATTCTGGTAATGTTAAACCAAATTCTGGTCCTGAAACACAGTATTCAAACACCTTCTGATTTTAAGACAAGGTCTGGGCTGGGAATAATTAATTTAAATGTTCGCAGCCTTTTGCCTAAAATGGATATGGTTTGCATTTGGGCTCAATTAATTGATGCTGATATTATGGTGATCTCGGCGATTTAGTGTAATTTTTTATTTAATACATTTAATAAGCAATCAGTGACAGTGAGGTTTCAATTTCAGGGTATCAGTTAAAGAATACTGACCACAGGCCCGGTTCCAGATCAAAATCACTGAGGGTGCCTCTGAAAATAGTGGGGGTACACTGTATGAAGTAGAGATGTATCGTAATTACAATTTTTTTAAAAAATATATATTAAATAATTTTTAAATGCTACTAAAACAATGTAAATAACCATTTTTATGTACAAAACATTTACTTTTTTTCACATGATCTGTCACTGAAAATGACAGCAAAATTGTGCACCTGCAGATTAGGACATACTGAGTTGCACAATCATACATGTTTATACATTTTGATGCAGAAATTTTGTGTTCACAAAATGCATGAATTCTTTTGTGTTTGCTGGGATTTAAGGAAATCTGCTTGACGATTTTACAGTATTAGTCTTACATATTCAATTGAGCAGAAGTGTGCAACAGTTTGGGTACAGGGGCCACATCAGCCGTTAAGTTGATCCTGGAAGAGAGAAGATAAAAAGGTCTGCATAGTTGTATCTTTAAGCCCAGAAGTAGTAGTGCACTCACGCACTCAATGAGTGATGCACAATTTTCTGAAGTGTACATAGACTGATGGGACCATTCTGCGATTGCTTGAAGTTTTGCTGCTACTTTTCTATCATGTGTTTGAAAAAATTAATTAAGAATGAGTATGTTTATTTCACCATACTTAATTGCAGTGGTAATTTAGTATTCAATTTAACACTACATCAGGAGTCTGGTTTCATTTTAAAATGAAATATTCTGAAATTATAGATTCTACAGTCTTATTTTAATGTTGGCCACCAAGTGGACCCATTTACATGTTTTATTCTGAAAACATTATCTGCTCATTTACACGCTCGTGGGTCATGATGTGGGTCTCATCAATGGTTTATTTGGCATCCCATTCAGCACACAACTGAATAAAACAGGCTGCATAAAACTGATAAATGATTACTGCCAGAGTAACATTCCCATACAGGTGTGAGGGACATCAGCATTTCAAAATGCAGTTAACATTTTCCTCTCTCACTTGGATTTGCCCATGTGTCCCATCCGTGTGTGAATAATGCGAACATCTATTGATATTTTACTAAAGTTCAACACTGAAAGGGTTTGCTCGCAGAATTGGCACTAAACTACACAAGCAGCCTCACAAATGGACACGGAGTGGCTGCATCACACTTTTCTTTGAGCAAAATATTGCACTATTGAGCGATTAGGTGTTTTTTCTATGAGGAGAAAGCACGCTCTTGCATACAAATTGCATAAATTAAATATGACATAGGGTGAAAAATTTCCTATTTGTGCATGTATAAATCTATGAATGGGGTGTTGCATATATTATCTGGCAACCCTGAGCATATTAAAAGCTTGTGGATGCGCGATAGGTCCCAAAGCCAGATAAATGAAATCTAATAAAAAAAACATTCATTATAGATCGACCCACAGGCAGCAGTTTGCCCTGGTCTGCAATTGGGGGTGCTCTAAGGTTCGTTTGATGGTGCTTAGCACCCTCAAGCACCCCTGTAGAACCGGGCCTGGCTTACCATCCACGGAGAGGCGATGACATAGCTATTTATGTTCAAATTAAGTATTATGTCAATGTCTTATCAAAGAAGTCTCTCTCTAAGCAGTTTCAATTGCTTCTGTTAAATGTAACTATAAAAAGGATTGTAGTCTATAAGTTTTAGGCTGTTATAGACCACCATCAGCTGTTAAGGAATCCCTTGCCTCCAACATTCAAGGCAAAATAATTGTCATTGGTGGTATGAATTGGGATTGATTGACTGCAGCATCAGACGTTTATAAATCATTATGTGATTCATTGAATTTTACATAATTAATGTTTTCTCCTACACATCCAAACACTAAAGATCTGACAAAATCATCTCTTATTGACTTATTTTTAACAAATACTGAGGCTAGGAAATCAAACTCAGATGCACATTGGTCACAATGTAGAGATCTTAGGAACAAGTTTACCGCACTAATTAGAAAGACTAAGGTGGATTATTATTCAACAGATTCTATAGAAAATTTATGTAAACCCCAAAAGTTTGGAAAACTATTAAATCACTGTCATCTAATAGTCCTACCAGTTAACCTGAATTTATTGAAGATGGCTCTGTTGAGGTGTGCAAGAGGGTAGATATGTTGAATTGTTACATTTTGTACCATCTGGATTACTTTCTTCTCATGTTATGGATTGTTCTGTTTCTCATGATATTAATGAAACTATGAATAGGCCTGTGGAAGTTTAATTTTGTAGCCTTTTCAGAAAATGCTAACTTTGTGGCCTTTTTAGAAAATGCTAGTTACGTATGTAACTGGTTATATGAGTAGTGGATAACCATCAGGGTGTTGCTTCATAGTGGATGTTCTCTTGCAGTTCCTGCAGATCGAGAGCTGTATACCAAAAAGGTCACTCCGTGACCTCTGTGTATGACATCACTGGTGTTATAATATGAGGCGTCACACAACAGACTTCCTCAGATACCTGGTCTCTTCTCACCCACTCCGCGTGACCACATAACATAACATAACAGCTACATACATACATAACTAGCATTATTTTTCGTACTTCCTGACTGCCAATGAGCAGCCCAGGATGTTGCAACACCTCTAATGGAATGGCCTATGGCAGGAGCAGGTAATGTGTAATCAGCATGTTCATAAGCTCTCTGTATAACCTTGTAAGGGGGTTAAGATGGGCAAGGAGGAGGCGAGAACCGGCTTGTCAATATAAATCATATTTAATTAAACTCAAAACCAAAACACACAAACATAAACACACACATGACGGACTGCAGGCATGTTAGCTAGGTTGCTCTCTACCACCTCCTCCAGCCTAGACAAGGTGCAGACTGCTGGGCTCCCTGTGTTCTCTGTGTCTCTGAACTTGAAACTGTTGAAAACTCAGAAACAAAATCCTTACACACTGGCACAGAGAAATCACTAGCCACCGTTCCTTGGGCGCTGGGTCCTGCCCCATGAGCAGGCCCAGCTTTGCAAGAGCTATCATCATAGCTGTCTGCAGGGGGAATGTATGGCTTTTTGAAGAACCAATTTCCTCTTGCATCGATGTCAAGCACTCTCTGGGTAGCTTTAACACCTACAGTTTGTACAGTCATTGTTTGAACAAATTGTGCATCAGATAATGACAATGAGAACAGATTGCGCTGAAACTTGGTATTTTTGAAACTTGGTATACAAAAAATGTGGGAACCCTGGAAAAGGCTTCCAATTTGATGACATAAGGTTATGTTTATATTAGGAACAGTCTGTATAAAAACAGCAGATTTTGTTAACAAGGGAGCACAAAGCAATTTATTTGTAGTAATGCAACAAGACTTGCCAACATCACATGAGACTCCTAAGCAAAGACATGAAACATTCAGCATTCCACGAGCGCGTAGGATATTTTTAACGCAAGTTTTATTGCGTTATTGATTCTCATATGTAAGAGCAATATACAGGATGACAATGAAGTACATTTAGAGCCCATGCAATGCTAGTTGTTTTATGGTTAACATGCGCTTGATGACAACCATAACGTCTATTGTTGCCTGCAGAAAGGCTGTAATCGAGTGGAGGACATGGAGAATTATGTTTCTAAGAAAGATGGAGCATAGCAGAGCATCCATTCAAAGCCATTTGAAGTAAATGGAAAAGAAAAAAAAATGCGTTAAGCCAGGATGAAGCCATTGCCACCACCCAGCTGTCCAATCTCTCTCACTTAATTATGATGGGGAGTTGCTGGACCGGGAGAGATGCAATTTCCCCCTCTCCTCAACTGGTAGAAGACTCCTTTTTTAACATTAAATCAAATCAAATAATTGTGGGGCAGGTCCAGACACAAGGTGCTGAATGAAAGCAACTCTAATGAAAATAAATCAATGAATTTTTGCACTCTTGTTCTGAATAGTTGGTGCCCTCTCTTCTTCAGCCATGTCCTTCATTCAGTCTGGGTTGCAACAATTACACTCTCACCTTCCTATATGCAAGATAGAATGAAGAGTGCTTTGTGCATTGTGATAAGCTCTCATGCAGGTGTACATAATTGGAATTGCATTTCACATGCGGGTGAGAATGAACCATCAAACCCTGTTTTGTCTATGCCACCTATTGATTTATTCCCCTCCGAGGCAAAAGGGATTATTACCAGTGAAATAACTCCATTGAGTCATTCGGTTATTGCTGGTAGGGTTTGCTGAATTGTTGCACTGTAAATTCACTGTAAATACAGAGAGTATAAATAATATATTATGTACTGTTGTATGTTGTATTGTTATTGAGTGTAGCAAAACAACTTATGTCTTTCTCAAACCACACAAATCCTTAGTTATGTTTATATTACTCCTCAGGATCAATAATCAAGCTTCAAATAAAGGAGCTTGTTCCAGAAAGTCAAGCTTTCTGTAAGGATTTTGTTTTGTGTATCACTGGTTATGGCCAATGTTGGGAAATTTGAATGGAAAACTACACTACTGCTGACTATATATTGCACAAAATACACTGTATACTGTTTGCTATATTTAAAAAAAATGGTATGTAAAACAATATGAATTATGCAATGATAAAGGATTCAAGCACACAGTAGTATGCTTCATTGTTGTTAAATTAATGTATCATGTTGCATGTTTAATTCAACATTTTATCCTCTAAAAAATACAGATAAAAATTATAGCATTTTTAATCCTTCAGTTTTGGAGAAAATTCCAAATAATCATTTGGTTTTCAGGTCAGAAAAGTTCAGATCCACATCCACTCCCTTTTTATTATAAACATGAACATAGGCTTGTTTGGAACACTAAACACAAGCTTTTTAAAATAGCATTTCCTCTGGAATGAGCACCACCTAGATACCAATGGTGGTTCTATTCTTTTACAGTAAATATTTAGAGTATACCCTTCATATTGAGTAAGAAAATATATTAATTAGAGTACTTGTAAATGTTATCTATTTGAAACAATTTCATGGTTTTTATTCAAAAATATTTTTATTTCAGTGCATAAACGTTTGCCTGGTGAAAAAAAAAATCCCATAGAAACTTCAATTCAAAAGGTCCCCACACATTTCTTGGGATTAGAATGTCATAGACTCTTGAGGATGGTCACTTTTGAACTCCAAAATGGGGTTGAAATCTCCAAAAAATGGCGGGGTTACTCAACAAAAGGTTTAGGTTAGGGTCTCCGTATATTTTAGTTATATCCTTCTTAGCATGACATAATCTTATGGAAGCGGGACTGAAAAACCTATGTAGACCTCTACTGTGGGCTTTTGTGGGCAGGAGCGGGACAATACATCAAAGTTGCGGGCAGCGGAACAAAATGTGACATTTTTGCGGGAGCGGGACAGAATCTCGTAGAAGCGGGTGGACACGGGTCTGAAAAATCTATCCCGTGCTGACCTCTAATACAGTATTCCACAAGGTGTTCTCTGTTGCCTACTGCACATTTTGACAAATGTACAGTAGTAGTAAATTCTGATATTGGATGAATACAGACAATTAGCATACTATGCACAAAATACATAAACTCAGCAAAAAAAGAAACATCCCTTTTTCAGGACACTGTATTTTAAAGATAATTTTGTACAAATCCAAATAACTTTTACAGATCATTATTGTAAAGTGTTTAAACAATGTTTTCCATGCTTGTTCAATGAACCATTAGCAATTAAAGAACATGCACCTGTGGAACGGTCGTTAAGACACTAACAGCTTACAGACGGTAGGCAATTAAGGTCACAGTTATAAAAACTAAGGACACTAAAGAGACCTTTCTACTGACTCTGAAAAACACCAAAAGAAAAATGCCTGCTCATCTTTGTGAATGTGCCTTAGGCGTGCTGCATGGAGGCATGAGGACTACAGATGTGGCCAGGGCAATAAATTGCAAATGTCCGTACTGTGAGATTCCCAAGACAGCACTACAGGGAGACACGAAGGACAGCTGATCGTCCTTGCAGTGGCAGAACACATGTAACAACACCTTCACAGGATCGGTACGTCTGAAAATCACGCCTGCAGCACTGGTACAGGATGGCATCAACAACTGCCTGAGTTACACCAGGAATGCACAATCCCTCTATCAGTGCTCAGATTGTCTGCAATAGGCTGAGAGAGGCTGGACTGAGGGCTTGTAGGCCTGTTGTAAGGCAGGTCCTCACCAGATATCACCGGGAACAATGTCGCCTATGGGCACAAGCCCACCTTCGCAGGACCAGATAGGACTGGCAAAAAGTGCTCTTCACTGATGAGTCACGGTTTTGTCTCACCAGGGGTGATGGTCAGACTCGCGCTTATCTTCGAAGGAATGAGCATTACACTGAGGCCTGTACTCTGGAGCGGGATCGATTTGGAGGTGGAGGGTCTGTCATGGTCTGGGGCAGTGTGTCACAGCATCATCGGACTGAGCTTGTTGTCATTGCAGGCAATCTCTACGCTGTGCATTACAGGGAAGACATCCTCCTCCCTCACGTGGTACCCTTCCTGCACGCTCATCTTGACATGACCCACCAGCATGACAATGCCGCCAGCCATACTGTAGCAGATTTCTTCAAAACAGCAATCGAAATGTAGTCAAGTCAATAATTTCTGGAGAATTAGTTTCTGGTTTCAAAAGAAGATTTTTATTATAGAGTAACAAAGCCGAGGTGGTCCATGGAGCATCTGAAATTACACTTCAGAATCGTGCATTTTTATACAGTTTCTGCTCACCTTAACTCTTTTGGGGCTTTTCCACTGCACGGTACAACTCGACTCAACCCAACTCTGCTCGCTTTTTTGAATCGTAGAATAGATTTTTTGAATACCAAATCTGAAACAAACACTAGTATCTCTCCTCCTTGTGCTTCAGTTCCAGTTACCTCTAAGAAAAGAGAGATTTAAGCCATTTTGACCTCACTGTAATAATCAGGACCATTAACTCAGTGCTTGCGCTGAATTTGCCAAACTAAGTAAGTCTGAAAAGGCTAATTGGATAAAGGAAAAAGAAAGGTGTTGGAGGTGTGGTTGTAGACACAGCCCTGATAAGTGAACTCTAAAGAAACCTTGTTCCTGCTGTGGTGGGCAACATCTCGATGTGCTACATGAGACTGCAGCTACAGAACCCCTATTGTCCTAAATCTCAGCACACCCTGTCGCTCTATCTACATGGAATAATTAAGCCATTCAGTGAGTGATGTTGAAAATAGGCCCTGTCCAGCTCCACAGTGGGAGGATAACACTTAATACATATGCTTTATTGGATGATGGATCTGAAAGGACAGTTATATTGGAAGCAGCAGCAAAGCACCTTGGCCTGAAAGGTACTAATGAAGTATTGACGCTGAGAACAATCAGATAGGATATTGTTCAGCAAAATGAGCTGCCATATCCTTTTGAAGTGTCTGCCATCGCAAACCCAGGGGTTTAGTTCCAGATCCTAAATGCCAGTGAGCTGAATTTAGCACAATAACCATGTCCAGCAGACACTCTACAACAACGATATGAGCACTTGAAATTCTATTGAAAACTTTCAACAATATGCATCCTATGGTGCTCATTGGAATCATATCATCCACATTTGATAACCCCAGTCAAACCTGTTCAGTTGGGTCCACCAGGCATTCCAGTTGCTGCTCGTACTCTGCTGGGATGGATAGTTCAGAGTCCTACTACCTTCCTTCAGCACCCTATAGGTGAAAGCTCCTGTCTGCACACCATATTTCTTTCCCCTTTTCAAACCCTACCTCAACATGTGGAGCAAGTGTAGCAGCTTGATTCATTGCCTTTCCAGAATGCCAAGGAGGTAACTCACTCCATGCATGATCAAACTGCTGTTGAAATGCTTGAGAAAAGAACTGTTTGTCACAGTGGATGGAGTATGTTGTTATGTGACTCCCCTTATTTGTCGTAAGTATGCCGCACATCTCCAAGCTTCCCCCACTGCTGTGCCATGGAGCCACGGAATGCTGATTGAGCCATAATCCTGAGCAAGCTGCCATATATCACATTGAAATGTAAAAGCTGGAGATAGCTGGTTACGCTGTGAAAATCACCAATGACAAAGTCAGCAAATCCTCAGAATCTTGATATAAACCCCATCACATAGTATATCACAATGGAAATGCTAGCTTAGCTTTCAACTGCTCCTTCTGCTATCAGAAAGCCTGTCTGAATGATAACCTGCTGCCAGTCCCTACCCTCGGTCCATCGCTACTTGGGGTACTCCTACGATTCAGAGAGCATGCAGTGGCTCTCTGTGGGGATGTCAAAGTCATGTTCCATCATGTGAGAACCAGCCCCTAATTCACTTCCTGTGGAGGAATATGGTGAGAGAGCACAGTCCAGACATTTATGAATGGTGGGTGTTGCCTTTTGGCACAACATGTAAATCATGCTTTTTGATTTACGCCATCCAACGATATGTCAGAAACAACATATCAGGCAATGAGGATGTGATGCATTCTGTACTGTGTGCTTTTTATGTAGACAACTGTTTCCAGTCGTTCCATACACCACAACAAGTCAAAGACTTTATCAATAAGCTCCGGGCTCTTCTTGCTGGTGGGGGCTTTGAAATATGGCAATGGGCTAGTAACATTACAGATGTCATAGTTCACTTTCAACTAAAGCAAGATCACAAAATTGTGAACTCTGGCTGATGGAAGACAAAGTTGACCCTCTTGTAGGGGCCACAAATTGGAGGTATGCCGATTCAGACAGCAACCCTGCAGATGAGATTACTAGAGGTAAAGCATTATTAGAATTGTCTTCACCATGCCGTTGGAGAGATGGTCCTGCTTTCCTGCTTCAGCCTCCAAATCAATGGCCTACATTTCCCTCACTTAACTTGCAGTTAAAGGAGGAGCTTCGTAAGAATACGTTCTGTGGTACTATCTCAGTTGATACTCCAACTCTCGATCTGACAACCTTTGATTCTTGGGAAGAACTAGTAAATGCTGCATACAGAACACACATTGGGCGGCCACACCATCCATGTCTGCTGAAGCCCACATACAAACTGAGATTTCACTCCAACACAGAGCACAGTCAGAACATTTTCAAGAGGACCTAAAATCCCTGCAACTTCATAAACCAGTGCCCACTAGCATCCGTCTGACTACTCCTTCTCCAATCTATGATCAGTCCCTTGGTCTAATTTGCATTGGTGGCCGACTCCACAAAGCTGAATTATTGGATGAGGATCCAATCCATCCTATAGTGCTTGAACCAAATTACCCAGTCACAAAGCTACTGATAAATTACTTAGACAAACTCCTTCTCTATGCTGGCCCAGAAAGAGTTTTCACAGAGTTAAGAAGGATTTACTGGACCCTAAGGGGTAGTCACAAGCCTACTGTGCCTAAAATGGCTGATTTGCCCATTGCACAATTACGTCTAATTAAATCTCCCTTTTGGTCGACTGGAGTTGACTGTTTTGGTCCATACAACATAAAAATTGGAAGATGACATGAAAAAGGGCATTATCTTCAAATGATTAACTACAAGATGTATACACTAGGCTCTCATCTGTAGTATGGAAACCAACTCCATTTTGCTGGTGCTTAGGAGATTGGTTGCAAGACAAGGAAAACCTTATGAAATTCACTGTAATAGAGGCACTAACTTTTGCAGAGGAGAAAGGGAATTTCAGGAATCCTTCGCTGCACATGAGCCTACTCTGCAAGAATAATTAGCAGGACAAAATATCACTGTAACACAGTTAAAGGATGTCAACATAAATAATATTTAATTAAACTTAAACCAAAAGCACAAACATAAACACACATGACGGACATGCCCGTAATTCTCTCTCTCTCTCGAACCATCGTCACCGGCCGCCTGTATCCCTCGCGCGCCTCATCAGGCCGATTGGGGACCGGGCACGCGATATTCCGACCCGGCCCCACCCCCCTCCGCTCCACACTCCTCCCGGTGTTATCTCAGGCTGGGGTGCCACCGGCATGACGTACACCCCCCCCCATCCCTGGGGCGGGGTGTACCTTGCGTCCCGCGTGGTCATCCCCGCCTTCCTCACCCTAAAAAAAATAGGCGAGGGAAAAGGCCAACACGGTGCGAAAGAGAGAGAGAGAGAGAGAAAAAGCTCACTCACCGGTTCTCTGATGTACCGTCGCGTGGTCCTCGAACACTCCTCCACACTCAGGCGGACGACAGCCGCTCCAACCCCGGACGAACCGGAGTGAAACCTTCGACCTCCAGTGGGCAGAACGCGCCTCCGCTTTTCTGGCAGCAAATGGGGACACTCCTCTGCCCCTGGCAGTGACCCTACCATTCCGGGCGGTCGGAGAGTTTCTTCCCTCCTCCCCTCGCGGACGGTGGTCTCCCTCGACCCCTCCGCGTCTCTGGGGAAGGCAGGGCACTCCTCTGCCCCCGGCAGCGGCTCCCTCGCTCTAGGCGGTCGGGGTATCCCGTCCCCACTTGCCCCGCGGACGACGGCCGTTCCCCGCATCCGGGCGGTTGGGCTACTCCGTCACCCGGCAGATGGCAGCGGCGCTCCCCAGGGTGGACGGCGTGTCGAGGACTCTGCGACGGGCATCCCTCCTCCTTCCCGGCTTTCGGCACCAATGTAACACAGTTAAAGGATGGGCAAGGAGGAGGCGAGAACCGGCTTGTCAACATAAATAATATTTAATTAAATTTAAACCAAAAGCACAAACATAAACACACATGACGGACATGCCTGTAATTCTCTCTCTCTCTCGAACCATCGTCACCGGCCGCCTTTATCCCTCGCGCGCCTCATCAGGCCGATTGGGGACCGGGCGCGTGATATTCCGACACGGCCCCACCCCACTCCGCTCCACAATCACCTTCAGATTCAACCCACCACATGCTCCTCATTTAAGTGGGGCATGGGAATGAGAGATAAAATCTATCAAGGCCTCCTTCCATGTAGTCTAGAAAGACTTGATTGTTCCTGAAGAGGTACTAATTACTGCGCTGATCGAAGTTTAGGGCATTTTGAACTCAAAACCTTTAGGATATGTGTCATCGGATATCAAAGACCCAGATTCAATCACGCCCAATGGGATTCTTGACTTCTGCAGGCTGTATTTGGACCTGGTGGTCTTTTAGGACGTCGGCACTACCGACATAGCCATGTGATAGCCGACCACTTTTGGGGTCAATTTATTCAGACATACTTACCCAGTCTGCAAATGTGCCAAAAATGGCAAAACTCTCCTCCCAACCTTGAAGAAGTGCAAGTGGTCCTGGTTGTAGATCCTCAGTTTATAAGAGCCTTGTGGCCTGTAGGTCGGGCTATAAGGATCATAACCAGTGATGATGGCTAAGTACGGACTGCAGAGGTAGGCATCACAGGTCATACCTATACCTGCCCTGTAGCCAAATTTGTGGTATTACCTGAACTTCCTAATTATGTGGACAACTCCTAAACCTTAGCAGGGTCCTTTGTTTAATAATAAATATTACTAAGTATATTTGTAGGATGGCTGTACAAAGTTCCCAAAGCTAACACAACCTTGCCAACAGGTGGCAGCCTTGGACCGCATATAGTTCAGTGGGGTGTGGCATATACACACCTGGTAACTATTATCATACAGTTCAACAGTTTCTGATTGTTTGCATTGGTTGTGTGGAGATCGCTTGATTAGCATTTTCCTTGTGCTGTGTTGTGTGTTGATGACAACTGTTTTCTATATTTCCTGTAGAAAACCATGACACTTCACAGCTAATCCTGATCCATCACAATCCTGTATTGATCATCAAACAGATTAAATATTCTGTTTAATCACAATCTGTCTTGCACCTCTTTTTGACTGAATTGCGTGGCCAGAAGGCTAAAGCCAGTTAACCAACATGCACCATATCGCACACCTCCTAATTCCAGTGCAACATGAAGTGTATACTTGTACTTAAGTATTTTTGGGTTCAAAATATTCTGATTATTCTTATTATCTCTAAAGCGTTTGTTGGTTTTCTCTTTTCCCAGGCACGGTGAGCTGTGACACTGTGGTGAACATGCGTAAAGTGACCCACCAGAGGGTCCAGGAGCCTCTGTCGGGTATGGCCCTTCTGCCTTGTGTCTTCACTCTGCACCCGAGTCCTTCTAACGAACCCCCCCGTATCAAGTGGACCAAACTGTGGGGCCAGCAAGGGCCATATGGTCTACAGAAGCAACAATCAATTCTGGTGGCTAAAGACAATATAATAAAGGTGAAGAAAGCATTCCAGGGCCGCGTCACCTTGCCGGGATACCCCAAGAACCGCTACAATGCCAGCTTGGCACTGACAGGCCTGCGATCCAGCGACTCGGGAATGTACCGCTGTGAGGTTGTGGTCGGCATTAATGATGAACAAGATACGGTGCCCCTCCAGGTCACAGGTAATGTAGTGCACCACAGAATACTAATGTACGCAGCTGTGATTATAGGGGTAATTTGATTTGTGATAAAGCTTTCGTTTTAATGTTTGTCTTTTGTAAAATATACTCACAAAATGATAAGACATAGACTATTATTTAATCTGGAAAAACCATATATAATTATAGTCATCAAGTGGCAAGGATTCATTTTCCTGCACATCTGCTGCTGTTTTCCACAGTGGAGTCACTGTCAGATCAGACACCGACACAGACCAAAAACAGCTGTTACATTAGCTGCATGCTCAGATGTTTGCCAAAATTAAGATGTAGTTAGACTTGGTTAAGCAAGCAAAGTGCCAGTATGCACTGCAATGTGGGCATTTCTGTTTGTGTGAAAGAGAGAGAGAGTAGAGAATTACAGGATGAAGCAGTGTTTATTTAGTATTGCTAACTAAAATGAAAACAAAATAAATTTTCCCGGTGCATACAGTTTCGTTAGGGATGCACCGATACGATAAATGATTATTTAGAACATTTGCCGATACAGATAGTTTAGAGGTTCTGCTTTTTTATGCTACCTTGTTTCAACATGGCAGAGGAGAGAACGCTTTCTCTGTCGGAGGTCCCCAAGAAATATACAAGAGCAAAACACAATATATCTGACAACAAAACACTTGATTAAAATACTCATAGGACATTTCCGATAGCACGTATGACAGCATCTCACCTGCATTACACCTGATTGCTAATAATTATATGCGTTAGCATGATTTAGTGTGATATAGTCAAGGATTTACTGGAGTTACAGCATTTACCAGATTACAGTGTTTACCAGTAGGACTGCAACTAACGATTATTTTGATAATCGTATGCACATCAACATGTTTAATGTAGTATTATTATTATTATTACTTTCAGGACATATGCAAAACAGTTTACTTGTTAAACTTAACAAAAAATGCTCATAATTAAAGAGTAAAATGATCCAAAGGGCATGGAGTGGGACAAAAAGAGGGCAATAGTGACATGAGATTGTGACATGTGACATTATTTTGCCCATTTGAAAAATACATATGCTTGTACACTGTCACTGATTACATAGATTTAAGTATTTTATATATTATAGTTTTTTAAATAGTATTTTTTCACATGTTTCTAAACTATTCTTTGTAAAACATTCTGTATGCTTATTCAGTAAAATAATGTTTGCCATAGTATAAATTTACTAATGTAATCAGACATTACATCAGGAGGACTTTCAAATATCAGGACCCTTAGTATTATTGTACATTATATTCAGCATTACATACAGTTTAATTCACTTTCGCACTGAAAAGTCTCATCCTGGTGCTCAATGTATTACATGCGTTCACATGAGCAGGAGAAAACACTCGTAAAATCTAGAACACCTTGACGGCTGAGACTTCAGTCTGATAAAAAGCTGGACAATTGATTACATTGAAACTGAAATCATGGTATGATGTTGGACAGTTGAATCAAAATGATTGCGCTCACTTTCTCCATTGCGATCGGTTTGATTGACGCAGATGCACATGCTTGCTCATTAGAGTTTAACGGAGATTCGCTTGTGGTAAGAGCAAACAGTTTTGCGAAATACTCGGCTGCTTTTGAATTCATAACGTTTAAATTATACAGAAAATAGCAGTAAAATGTAAGTGATGCGCAGCAAAAAGTATGATGATTTTTGAATGATTTATAAAGTGCTCTTGTGTGCTGGACAACTTGGGTTATGCTTTTTCCACTTCAACTTGTCTCCGCTGATTTTCAAACAAGTTTCATCATGCAGCACATTTTTTCACTGGCCTGTGAAGTGACGTCACTGGCGGGGCTTCTCCGTGCTTACTGCAAATATCCAAATATTCGATAATGAAATTAGTTGTCGATGATTTCCATTATTGATGATTATCGATTTTATTGATTAGTTGTTGCAGCCCTATTTACCAGTGCCATGTCATCATGACAACAAAGTTGTAATATTGAAAATTATTTTACACAAATAATGTAAGCAATGTACACTCGCAATCATGCTGTATTTTTCCATCTATCAACACGCGCTTACTTCCAAATCACAGCCGTGCTGATATATGGACATACAACATTCTTGCTCAGCTGATATTGCTTCAGAAAATAAACTGTATATATTTATTACACAGCTGTCTGGAATACTTAATTCTGATTGGTCAATGGCACCATCTAGCAGTTTGTTATTGCTCTGTAACAGCCGCGTATTCATGTATCAGTCCGCTCATAAGGGTCAAGCGAGCCTTCCCTCCTGCTTTTCGGATTACTGTGCGATCTATTCAAGTAATCTAATAAAATTATTTAAACTCAAATCAATGTTTCATGTCCATTTATTTGTTTATTTAGCAAGTTGTCTTGTAATAGCCTGGATAATGAGTAGTCAGATGGTCATTTTCACAAATAGAAACCACCAATAGAACTCTGATGCAAACTCTAGGTTGATTTCAGCTGTTCAGCTATTTCTTTCTTGTCAAATTACTAATTTTAATGCAAATCAATATTTTATGTCCATGTATTTATTTATTTGGTTAGTAGCTGTGTAATAAGCAGGATAATGTGCCGTCAGCCGGTTGGTATCACAAAATAAACCTCTTCAGGGTGATACGAGACTCCTCCGAAAACCTGCTGTCAGCAAAACAATTATCTTCACATTATTGTTGAGTTTTTATGGAAACAGTAGTAGCTACAAATACAGTGCCAATTAATGCACTCGGCAACCTTGGACTTTTTCACACCTTGTTGTGTTGCAGCATGAAACCATGGTGTATTTTAGCCATATATCAACCAAACATACATTATAATAGAAGGAACATAACTTTTCAGACCATTTACTCTATTATTAAAAGGAAAACAAGACAATATATGGTAGGAGAACATTTAGCAACAATAAAACCTTTGGGTAAGTCTCTATCAATGTTACACTTATTTATTTTGGAATTTTTTGCTCATTCTTCTTGCCAAAAATGATCAAGGACCATCAAGTTTGATGTGTACTATATGTGAAAAAAGTTATTACACAAATGTACCTTATTACCTTTTGGCAAACTCCAGCTGAGTTTTCAACAAAGGCTCTTTCCTGCAAGATTTATGAAGTGTGCATGTGGTGTTGTTGTCTCATACACATCTTTGTTGTGGAGTACTAACACCTTCAGACTTACCAGTGGCCTGTAGTTGAGGTGGCCTCCCTTCTTGCCTGGATTTCTGGACAACAGCCAATTCAAGGCAACTTTATAGTTATTATACAATGTCTTAACTGGATGTATTTTTGATGGATGTCAAAGACATATTAGACATATTCTTTGTTTAAAAGAATGTTCCGGGTTTAATACAAGTTAAACCTTTCTGCAGCCTATCAAGTCCTATCTCTCAGGTAGGTCCTTCAAGGTAGCTTGGAGAGGCGAAGTGTCCAATTCATATAAGCTATTTTCTGGGGTACCTCAGGGCTCAGTGCTTGGGCCACTTCTCTTCTCTATATACACAACATCACTGGGACCTGTCATTCAAGCACATGGGTTCTCTTACCACTGCTACACCGATGACACACAGCTCTACTTGTCTTTCCAGCCCAACAACACCACAGTGACTGCTCAAATCTTGGCCTGTTTGGCAGACATCTGGGCCAGGATGAAGGAACACCACCTGCAACTTAAACCAGCTCCAGTCTTTCTAGCCAACCCTGCTGTTGAACACAACATCACAGTTCAGCTGGGTTCAACTGCAATAAAACCTTCCAAAACGGTCAACCATCGATAACCATCAATAGCCATCTCAATTTCACAGACCACATCTCAAAGTCAGCACAATCATGTAGATTCTACAATACACTCTACAATATAAGGAAAATAAGACCCTTCCTCTCTAAACATGCCACACAACTACTTGTTCAGTCACTTGTCATAACTAGACAGTATTACTGTAACGCTCTCATTGCAGGCCTCCCTGCATGCACAATTAGGCCCATGCAAAATGATCCAGAATGCAGCAGCACATCTAGAGAGTGCATGATACACAACTCCTTGTCTCTCTTCACTGGCTGCCAGTTGATGCAGTTATCAAATTCAAAGCTCTGATACTGGCATACAGAACAGTCACTGAGTCACTGAGCTATGTTCTCACCTGAAGCCTGCGGTCAGCTAGTGGGCGGCACCTTGTTGTACCAACACAAAGAGGCACCAAAACACTTTCACTTACTTTCGGTTTCACTGTACCTTGTTAGTGGAATGACCTTCCCAACTCCATCCGTGAAGCAGACTCACTCTCTGTCTTATAAAACTGCAAAAAAACATTTCCATGCATACTTTATCTGTATGAATATATTTTACATTTTACAAATTTGTTGTCATTGTCATGATGACATAACAATTGTAAACCCTGTTATCTGGTTGGCCTAAATGCTGTAACACCAGTAAATCTTTGACTTTATCATAATTAAATCATGTTAAAGCGTATGTCGTTTACACCTTGAGATGGAAATGGTGGAGTCTCATACTCAGGCATGTTTGTTCTGTTATTATGGGAAAAAACTGCACACAGGTGCGCTCCGGTTAATTAATTACATAATTATGTACCTATTAATATATTCAATACATCATGGTTCCACAAGTTAACACAATAAATTGCCTGGGGGATGAGAATTTGAATCTTGAAGTCTTTTTAACAGTGGATTTCCTTGAACTTGAAATGTAAACCGCACTGGGTAGGGGAGGAGGCTAATGTCATATGATCATTATTTTATGTCACATATGGTAGTCGAATAAAGGAAAGCCTCCATCACCATCATCTACTTTTTGGAAAGAGATCTACTTTTTCATGTTGTTGCAGCTAGATCTACCTTGTACAATAAATGCTATACATTCTCATAATACCAAAATTTCAGTAGTCTGTAGTGAAATTTGACAATTCTCGATACCAGCTTCAAAGGCCAATGGCCTTTGGCCCAATGATTACCCTTGGGCCAAACAAGGCCAACTGGGAATCGAGGTGGGGTCAATGTCAAATGCGAAGTTAGGTCAGAGGGTCAGCACCAATATAACAAAAAAAGACGTGATGAAGTATATTTTCGGACTTGCCAGGTTATGTATCCATTGCATAACGGTACGAGGTTCCAGAAAAAAAAAATTGCAAGCACAATTAAAATTCTTTAAGACGCATAATGGACAAAGCTGTGCCCAAATGAAGAACTTTCCATGGTTCAAGATAAAAATAACTTGATACCTTAGCTTACACTTGTGAAATGGGAAGTTTTGTGGCGTTAGCATCAGGGTAGCATATTAATGGCGTGTTTTGGGGCAACGCTGCGGGGCTATTGGCCCATTGGGGCTATTGGCAGATCGATTTGGTCTCACGGCTAGAGGTCAGAGGCTATTGGCCCCTGCTGGTCAGTTGATAGCCCTGGCTCACACTGGCCAGATAGTTGAAAAGTGTCTACTGGTAACTGTCATAGCTGGGTAAGAAATGGGGAATATTGCTCAGGAAACTGAAATCTTCCCCTCGAGACCTCCTCTGAAATGTTCTGCAATAAATTGGCCCACCTAGCTTTGAGGGTTTCCTTTGTCCCTTTCATGTTTGTGTGTTATTCAGGGACATGAGGTGGAAATTGTTGTGAGAGACAGTGAAGGTTATGGAAGTGAGATGTAGGGGAGGGGGAAAAAGGACTGGCAGTATGCCTGTAAGCAGCTGTACAATGCTTTGAGCTCGTTTCACTTGAGACAAGAGCGTGAGCTGTCAATTGCTCATGTGATTCTCAGTGGCCATTCTGAAGGAGAGATCAGACACAAGATGCTCGAAAGCTGCTCAGAAAAAGTTTCAATGAGAGTTACAGACGAAACTGAGAGCGGGATCCCGTAAAGGCTGACAGAAGAGTGAGAGCACCTGTGAGGGAGAGCTGTGAGGGCGTGCGCCTAGAGAACGACTCCTTGCATGTCTCCATTAAAACACAATTGTAACTAATATTGTACACTGTTTTGTCAAATTGCGATTTATTAGATTTTTAGCCATTTAAATCAATTATTGACCAACACTAATGATTCTCGATACAAAAATCATATTTCAAGATTGATGCATATACGGTCGGCAGCATAAGTATTCGATGTATCGAGAAAACGAGTGAATGGACTGCCGGTATGCCAAACAAATGATCTGGGAATAGCAGATGGACATTTCAAAAGCAACCCCTGTTCTTTATACATTGGACTAGAAGCCCGTCCTCTCACTGGTCAAATAACTTGTGCTGGGATTCCGTCTCACACGCCTCTTGTGTTCTTGTCTTATTGTACTGTGATCTTGTCCTCTGTCATTCCCTGTGGATTGAGGAATTCAGTTCAATTTGTTTGAATAGCACTCTACAGAGCAGCTTTAAAAAGAGTAGTGCATATATATAATGTTACATTACCAAAATGACAGTAGTCTATAAATACCAGTGAAATTTTGCGATGTTCGAAACTAATTTCGATACCCATGCAAAAACTAATACTACATAATTTCTAAATTAAGTAAACATTGTTTCAAGTTCTTAAGCTAATTTTCAAGACAAGCAAGTGTAACAGGAGCCAGCTGTTAGATAGCTGTGCAGTGTGTGCTGGTAGATAGCTGTGCAGCCTTCCAAAACTGTCAGAAATCTAGGGGTAACCATTGATGATGAGCTAAATTTCACAGACCACATTTCAAAAACTGCAAGATCATGTAGATTTACACTCTACAATATCAGGAAGATAAGACCCTTCCTCTCTGTACATGCCACACAACTGCTTGTTCAGTCACTTGTCATAACTAGACTGGACTACTGTAACGCTCTCATTGCAGGCCTTCCTGCATGTGCTATTAGACCTCTCCAAATGATCCAGAATGCAGCAGCACGTCTGGTCTTTAATGAACCTAAGAGAGCACATGTTACACCACTCTTTGTCTCTCTCCACTGGCTGCCGGTTCATGAATGTATTAAATTCCAGGCCCTGATGCTGGCATATAAAACAGTCACTGGGTTTGCTCCAGCATACCTAAAAACATTTATGCAGAGCTACGTTCCCACCAGAAGCCTGCGGTCGGCTAAGGAACGTCGCCTTGTCGTACCAAAACAAAGAGGCACCAAAACACTTTCCCGGACTTTCAGTTTCATCATATCACGGTGGTGGAATGACCTTCCCAACTCAATCCGGGAAGCTAACTCACTCTCTGTCTTCAAAAAACGGCTAAAAACACATCTTTTCCAAGAGCACTTAACCGGTCACAAAAAAAAATAAAAAATTATTATTATTTACATTTCTTGTTGCACTTAAATCTGTTTTGTATACTATTCGGATGATAGTGAAACTTTGTAATATGGCACTTTTTGTACCACTGTCTCCCTAAGATGATTCGCTGATGTTCTTCCTCTTTTGTAAGTCGCTTTGGATAAAAGCGTCTGCAAAATGAATAAATGTAAATGTAAAATGTGTGTAAACCTCACTCTCCTGACCTCAAGTGGTGCACTAGCGACTGACGCTAGAGGCTGTAGCCTTTAGCCTCCTTGTTAGAGCACCCACCTCCCACGTCGGTTCGAGTCCCGTTCGGAGCGGGGCGATTAGGACCGGTTACATTGGTGCCGTGACCCGGATGGGAGTGAGGTTTAGGGGGGTGAGTGTAACGGGAGCCAGCTGTTAGATAGCTGTGCAGTGTGTAAACCTCACTCTCCTGACCTCAAGAGGTGCACTAGCGACTGACGCTAGAGGCTGTAGCCTTTAGCCTCCTTGTTAGAGCACCCGCCTCCCACGCCAGAGACGTCGGTTCAAGTCCTGTTCGGAGCGGGGCGATTAGGACCGGTTACACAAGCAGTAATAAAAATAAAAAAACATGGAAACAAATCGCAAAATAAAGTTGATAAATATTGAGTATATAGTGCTTGAAGCTTTTCAGGAATCGAATTTGTCAAATATAAAATTCATTCAGATATTGAAAGCCATAAAGACTCATTTACCTTTGCACAGAGATATTCCGCAGGCAAACAAGGAGTTGGCAGCTGTTGATCAAGTGTGATACCTGCAAAAACTACTTGCAAGCAGCCTTTTTTATGCTACACTTTATACTCTGGGATAGTACATTTATAAAGAAACTTGCTGCTAAAATGATTCTCTTGTACATTGTGAATATTCAGTGTTGCCATATATGAAGGGCTGCACACAAATAGGTCACTGCCAAACCAAGCAACTTCCTATTAGTTAATGCTGCAAAATGTTGAACTCCATACAAATTTCGTCTAAATAATTCTCATGAAATTCCTCATTGTGCGGATTCTCTTTGAAATTTCTATATTTTACACAAGACAGCTGCCGTGCAAAGGTAAATATGAATGCCCCTTAATCAAATTTTAAAATCAGCAAACTCCGCAAAATCATGTTGTGTCCCGTATTTTCTGTTGACTGATTAGAATCAGAACTCTTGATTGAATCAATTTTCTGAAAAGAAGGGGCAAAGAGATGAAAAGAAGGGATGATTGCAATTTGTTAAGAACATTTGTTTGTGAAAATGCTTCAACTGTTAAGGTGTTAAAAATTGTTGTCTCTCAAGGGACCTGCTTGGTTTTATTAATCAAGTTAAACAGCTATAATTGGAGTTCAGTATTCATACGGGGAATAATTTGTGAGGAATAGATTGTAATTTTGTGTGTGTCAGTAAAAGACTATGCACAGTTCCCGCTGTACTTTTCATTCTCAGTTTCCTCTTCACACAGGGGTGGTCTTCCACTACCGTGCACCTCACGACCGCTACGCACTCTCCTTCTTTGATGCCAAGAGAGTCTGTCTGGAGAACTCCGCCATGATTGCCACACCTGCCCAGCTGCAGGCCACATTTGATGACGGCTATGACAACTGTGATGCTGGCTGGCTCTCGGACCAGACTGTGAGGTCAGAGCGAATGATTGATTGGTCCATTTATTCAGCAAATCCATTCAGACTGCATATATTCAACATTACAGATGTCTTTGAACATGGAGCATTAGTTCAATATTTATGTAAATCTGTTCCCTAGAGTGGTAGTTCCCAACCCTGTTACTGGAGACCCCCCAACACAACACATTTTGGATATCTGCCTACTCAAACACACTTGATTCAACTCATCCACTCTTTAGTGGAGACTCCAAGACCTGAATTGGGTGTGTCCAAAAGGGAGATATACAAAATTTGCAGCGTTGGGGGGTCTTCAGGAACAGGGTTGGGAACCACTGCCCTAGAGCATAATCTCTTAATCTGTCTTTTACTTTGACTTTTACTTTGAAACTGATACTTTGTAGATCAGTACATTTAATACGAGATTTTTTGCCGTCTTGCTGTTAAATTAGTCACCCTAGCATTCTAATCAGCTTCATTCTGAAACAGAATAATGCAACATTTTCGATCTCTTCCGAAATATGCACGGAAGATATTCAGCCCATTTAATTAATCTGATATCTAATAGCCTTATAATTTATTGGCTAAATAAGATCCCATTACCAACTGCACCTGTACAGCATCCTGATGCTGTCGAAAGCTTACCTCCTCCAATCACTTCCTGTGGCTGACTGTCTGACAGCAATTGATTTCAGTATTCATATCTTCCACTTATTGTCAGCTAGTAATTGAGTTCAGAAGCTTAGCCCTCACTGAATGAAAGCAGGAATGGTCTTTTCCCTCTCCGCCTGGGAGAACTCAAACACCTGTTTCACTTCGCAAGCATGATCAGCGCGTGAGCAGAGCATATGTTTTTCACTGTGCATAATAACAGATCAGAGCATTTGCATCGGAAGTGTCAGTAGTGCATCAGAGCATAGCGTGAGCATCAGCAGTGCAGTCGGGGTTTCGGCTCCGAGTCAGTATATATCAGTAGTCTAGTGTGTCTTTATATTGTATGAATTAGAGCACATCTGAAAAACAAATGAAAATAAAAAAAGAAATACCAGGAGATTTAATAATTTAAACCAATTATAAATATTTTAATTATCTTAATCAGAAGTTTTATCATTTAAAACTACAGTAAACTACAACGTATGAGCCTGAAAATATGGGACAATTAATTTTATGTACTATTAAACATAGAATAGGTTTTTAGGCTTCAGTAAAACCCACTCACAGCCAAGTTTGCTTTCACTTGTAAACACATGACAAAAATAGGAATAGAAAATGAAGACTGCTACTTAGGCTTAAAAATGTATGCAAAAAGAATCATGAGGAGAGGTGTTCATTGCCACATGGGGTTCATTCAACACATCAAATGCAAGTTAATAGCAAATGAGCAAGGCACTCAATCTCCAATGCAGAGTGTTTATTTCATAGGCAACAAAACATTAAACCCAACACGTATTGGCACACTAGCTGCCTTCATCAGAGCATGAGAATACACATACACCAGTTCCTTATTTAAGTAATACTCAATTGGCAGAAGCCAATTGACACTCTGCATTGAAGATTGAGTGCTTTGCTCTTTTGCTATCAACTGGCATTTGATGTTTTTTTTTTTATTATAATTTTTCTTCTTCTCTTTTTCTCACCAATTTGGAATGCCCAATTCCCAATGCATTCTAAGTCCTCATGGTGGCGTAGTGACTTAGAGCGCATTGGGTATTGGGCATTCCAAATTGGTGAGAAAAAGAGGAGAAGAAAAATAATAATTAAAAATAAACATAAAATGCCAATAGTGGCCATAGTGGCCTCCATTTCTGAGACTGCCAATCCACGCATCTTTACACGTGGCTTGTTGAGCCAATTACCGCGAGACATAGCGCCTATAGAGGCTTCACACTAGTCTCCACGGCATCCACGCACAACTCACCACGCGCCTCACCGAGAGGGAACCACATTATGGTGGCCACGAGGAGGTTACCCCATGTGACTGTACCCTCCCTAGCAACCGGACCAATTTGGTTGCTTAGGAGACCTGGCTGGAGTCACTCAGCACGCCCTGGATTCGAACTCGCAACTCCACATGTGGTAGTCAGAGTCAATAATTGCTGAGCTACCCAGGGCCCTGGCATTTGATGTTTTGACATGCACGTGATGTCGGTAAATTCAGAACTTAACTAATTCGTGTTCAACAATGGATGATACAAGACAGATTGTGGAGGTGGTGAAGCACAAAGTGCTCTATTGTTTACATTTTAGATTCAAGAATGATCTTAAATGCTACCAGTGTGAAAGGCCTATTCACTCTACATCTGCAGTTATGCTGTAGTTAAGCTGATGCAATGCTCATGTCTCGCTCAAGCTTGCAATGTGAAATGGGCATAATTGGGCCATCTCCAGAGAATATATGTGGGCTGTTTTAATGGTTTTATGTTACTGACTTTAATATTTGGGCTCTGGTCTAGGATATGCAAGAGAACCCCCATCTGCTACTATTCTCTAAACCCAGGAGTGCCATGCATAATCTTTGTAGACTTCAGCCTGCACTCCAGCACACTTTGAATCAATGTTCTTTTGAGTAATTGTGCAGTTAGTCTTTCTATATTGATCTCAATTAAGTTCTTGATTTGACTTGGCTGTCACTTCTACCCAGGTATCCCATCCAGTCTCCGCGGCCTGGCTGCTATGGTGACAGGGACGACTCACCTGGCATGAGAAACTACGGCAGTAGAGCCCTTGATGAAATGTTTGACGTGTACTGCTTTGCTGACAACTTGCAAGGTACCATATTTTCCATCTGTTGCAGCTTAGTCATACATTATGCTTCTAAAAGCAGTGTCTTTAAATGTCATCGTGAGCTGTGACCCAGACACAGTAGATGCATATACATGTCCCAAATCTCAAACATATAAGTAGGTCACCCTATGGTTTGTGCCAGAATGGGTAGTGTAACATGTCTCTCATTGTGTTTTTAGGGTTATTTCATGCAGAAATGGCAGTCCTGCCTCCCGCTGTGAATTATTATACCAAACCGACTTTATAAAATATATTCATATTTAATGTTTAATGTTTGAAATATTATGCTCTGTCTCTCTGGCTCAATAAAAAAGGCCAGTGATGGACTGATTTTATTATTTTTTTATATACGGAATATAGTTTTTATCAAGATTTTTTGAATTATGGTAAATTAGCACAGATAACTAAATGCTTACTCTACAGGAGTTTATTGAACATTGAGCAGGGTTTCTTAACCCTTTAAGTTCTGAGGGTGTTTTTAAAGATTTCCTGTTTCACCTCCATACCCAAAACTTAAGGCTTATAACTCTACAAAAAATAAATAAATAAATACTGCTTTTTATTTTGTTCCCAATCTTGTCACCTGTAACTGATTGAAATTGTGTGTTGATTCGACAAAGCAATCAAAAATAATTGCATTACAGAAATTATTTATCCTAGTGTCCAAAAAACATCTCCATGTGTCCATAAGCCTCTCCAAAAAACAAACAAACATAATAATTGTACATAAGAGCTACTGACACATACAAATACAACAATGACTAAAGGTATGTGCTCTCTCCAAAGCATACAGGCATGAGTAATGAGATCTCATTCAGTTCCATTCTGTGTGATTTGAGCCATCATTGAATCTGTGTGTGCATCCCATTCCGAAGGGCTCATCCCTATGCCCTGATCTCTTCAGAGAGTTTACCCTCCTTAGTGAGAGCTTCAGAGGGTTGAAGGGTTTAGGGCTCAAAAATATCAGTAATTCGGAACACAATTCAGCATCATCTATCCAAGCCATAGGAGCCAGTTGCAAAAAGGCTGTCGCTAATGAACACATGCACCTAATCAGAAATATTTACACATGATTTTGCATCACTAACTGCTTTCAGAATAGAAACAGAAAATAAATTATTGAAATCTTTAAGACTTTATGAAAATGTAAGCTTCATGTTTAAAAAGTTTTGTTTTATTTATTTTAATTAAAAAGATTTTGTATTATTATTTTATTTTAACTCCTTTAGAATAACTGATCCAGTGAATTCACATTAAAATAACCAAATTATTAACCAGTTTCAAACTAAAATCCAGGAGATTAAAATAATTTTAAAAGTTAAATTAAAAGTTAATTATTATAATTAAAAGCTTTTATAGACTATGAAAGCACATGTTTTTGTTTATAGAAACATATTGCAGTTGCAGCTGGTTTAATATACAAAAAAAACCTCCATATTTGTAAAGTATGCTCCTGTTCCAGTCTGCTTGGCAGCAAAGTGTCCATCTGTTTAACCCTACGGAAATGCCGGAAGCAGCTATTTATGAGCTCTTCAGTTTTTGGAACAACCCTTCAACATGGCGGTCACCATCATTCCCCCTAAGAAGTGCCCTTTGGATGCAGATTTACTCTGTTTGGAATGCAGGGTGTGTCATGTACTTGGCGCCATCTCCTGGTGGCCATATATGATTAGAGTGAATAATCCTCTCTGCCCATATTTGAATGACTTTTTCTAACACCAATGATTTAGCATTCCATGATGATGGACATTTTTTCCAATTATGTCATCTGATACAGGAAAACACAGCAACACTGGTTTACATGGAAAATGTACAGTATGTCAAAGCCATATATTTTTGTCTGTAAGTAGGCGGGTTGTATTCTACTATTTGAGAGCTTTCCAGTGACATATGACACATGGCTTTTTGATCAGACTGTTGTTTTTACCGATCACAAGAATATGTGCAGTGCAAATTAATTAATACATTTTCAAAACGGAACAGTTCTGATTTGCCTGTGAATTTCAAAGCTCTTTTTCATTTTTATTAATAATGCCTAAATGCTCTGTAAAGTACAGCTTCTAATCTTTAAAGCGATACCTATTTTGTGTTGGCAAGATTGTAGTTATTCATATTTTAATAATTATTTATTTCTCATCGTCGGGAGCATCCTAGCATCTATTTCTACCCCCTACTGGTCTGTAGGAATGGATTAAGAACTTGGGGTAAATTGGCTGTTTTTTGTCCTTTCATCTCAATGACAAAAGTCATGTTTACACCTGCTATTAAGATGTGTTTTGGACTGTCCGTTTGAAATTGGACGACACCAAAGACAGGTGTAAACAGGTTCCAAATTGTCTTGAGATTTTCAGCCACATACAAAGGTGGTCAAAACCATGTTACATGTACACACTCATCCCTTTGATTATGATCATATCACCCAAAACACATCTTAATACCCAGTGTAAATCAGGCAAAAAAGGGGCCAATTTACCAGAATTCACCCTACAAACAATTTTCTAAAATTAGGCATATGTTCTCTTCGAAATGAATGGATCTCATACTTTTTCACTACCTCAGTCTTTCAGCAGTAACCCTCCATTTGTATCCTCTCTCCCGTTCTCCTCTCT
Organism: Xyrauchen texanus; assembly: GCF_025860055.1. NCBI lineage: Eukaryota > Metazoa > Chordata > Actinopteri > Cypriniformes > Catostomidae > Xyrauchen > Xyrauchen texanus. The sequence continues at coordinate 14,229,952 of NC_068325.1, forward strand.
ACAGGCGAGGTATTCCACTCAAGTGTGCAAGAGAAGCTGAGCCTGGCATCGGCCTCCACTCACTGCCACACTCTGAGTGCTCAGCTGGCCACAGTCGGGCAGCTCTACCTAGCCTGGCAGGGTGGCCTAGACCGCTGTGACCCCGGATGGCTGACAGATGGCAGTGTACGTTACCCTATCAACCTGCCTCGGCATAACTGTGGAGGAGATGAACCAGGAGTGCGGACCGTTTACCACAACCCCAACCGTACCGGCTTCCCTGACACTACTAATCTCTTCGACGCCTACTGCTACCAAGGTTTGCTGAACTTCTGAATGTGGGTTTGCTCATAAATATTCACACAAAGTCCTTTTTTTGTCCCAGATAAGATCTTTAGATCTTTTAGAGCCTTAGGATTTTGACCCTGTTGATGAGCTGGAAAAATGCTCTTTTCCACACGTACTTTTTTCACTTTGAGACGTTTCATAAAGAATTCTCTTATTATATTTATAGCATATTTTAGAATAATTTATAGTCCGTAACA